>NC_137088.1:54002826-54602826 GCF_951640355.1 Cnephaeus nilssonii
CCAGGGTTTGGCCATTCTGACAGGTGTGGAGTGTATCTCAATCTTGCTTTAATTTGCATTTCCCTGATGACGTCTGATGTGGGATGGCCATTTTAATAGCTGTTTGACCTCAGGCTTGTGCCTGATTATGAGCTCCGCATCCTCCTTTGTCAGCTACAAATGGGAATGCCTGTCTTGCAGGACGCAGGGAATTACAAATGACAGATGTGAAGTGTTTGACTCAGGTCCTCAGCAACACAGCTGTTGTAGGGATTTACAAAGTGACAGCGCCCAAGTGTCACACGTCAAGTCAGGCCCCTCATCTCTCGAATTTCATGAACTAAAATAATTTCAATTTTTGGAAGGAACTGATCTAAACTTAAGAAACGTTTATCTTGTCGAGTGAAGACAACAAAGAAGAAAGCAAACCAACCATCCTCTATTTCCTTCAGTTTATGTAAAGGACATAAACTCTGCAACAACCAAAAGGAAGGACATAGTCCAAGAAAAATAGCACGATTCTTACGAAATAAGTGCAGTTTCAAGGAAACCGTTCTTATGCTTTTCTTGTCACTGTGAATGGCCAAAGCAGGCACTGGCTGAACTGATGAGGCCTCAAGAAAGCCTGGGGCCCCCTCTGACACGTGTGTTCAAAACCATGTTTCTCTCCTTCGTCGGGCGCCTCTTGTTTTCTAAATGACCAGCATGGCAGAACCATATCTTTCGAGGGAAATAGGGTGAAGGAGAGCTTTGTTCCCCCCATGAGGTTGAGTTTAAACTCTTCTCTCTCCATGCGTCCTTGTCAGGCTGTGGGGCTTCCGGGGCTCTGTGCAGTGGCTCTCCATCTGACCTGAACACATCACCTGGGTGCCTGTTCGCTGAGGTTCCCATCTGTACAGATCTGTTCGTATTCTCAGATTCACATGCCTTATTTTATCAGCCTTCATTTGCCCTCCCATTTTCAGAATATTACAGGTGAACTGTCTTAAAGCTTTATCATTTTTGGCTTAGTTTACTATTTCTTTAGAAATAACGCTGGCCATTCGTTTCTTATCCTTGTTTGCAATGAGTCTTTTCTTAATTTTTTTAGGCTGCAGAGTCTATAAAGTTGGACATTTGGTTTAACATATGTATCAACAGCAGAGCGTGCATTCTGTAACCATGGAAAACACATGGGATTGTCTCCATAGGAGTAGAAACCTTAGAACAAGGACGTCAGATTGTTACAGAATTAGAATTGCGGATTCAAAGATAGCCTTCTTGCTAATAGAGAGACCTGAGGTGCAGATGGGAGATGAACACCCAGGAGGGGGAAGACCTGCCAATGGTCACCCGGAGGGCTAGCCCTGGAGGATGACTGTAAAAGCAGGTTGCAAATGACACTGTGTGGGTGATGGAGCGGTTACAGAATGTTTACATTTCTAGATTTACCGAACTAGGATTGCATTTAGAGTTTTTGATTATGTCCTTCCTATAAAGTGTGATGGTCCTGAGACTTATGGATATCAGTTGCCCTGAAACCAAGATCACAGTTCTGGACAGTCCAGAAAAGAAGTAGCCAATCAAGCATAAACGCAGCATCTGCACCCCGGGGGCCACTTCTGGTTAGACAGTAAGCACATTCTGGCTGTTCCGCGCAAAGGGAGCAATACCTAGGAATGGCTAAAGGTTTGGGCTTTAGAGCCAGAAAAGAAGATTTTGAGCATTGGCTCCAAAGCTTCTCATTGTATGAATGTCAGTGATATGTTTAACTTCTTTAAACCTCCGTTTCTAATCTCTAAAATGATAACGTTAACTTCAGCTCTACCTTATTTTTGTCACAGTCGTTCAATACCGTGATAACAAACAAGCAGGGTGTGTTCTCTCATCCACGTGAGGCTATTTCTTGAAGATACTGCTCTGAGCAAGTTTTGTACAAACAGTGTATTAACAGAGCTTTGGAAGGTCGACGTTAGGTGATGTTATGACAAAATGACAGGGAGAATTGTGTTAAAAGTGTGATCAGAACGAAGTGTATATTGAAACTGTCACTGGCAAAGGGGTTCTCCTCCTGCCCCCACGATAGAAATCAAGGGAGGAGGCGAAACAGATTCAGAAGAAGAGGTTTTACTGAAAAGAAAGCGGGGGGGGGGGGGGGCGAAGCGGGGAGCCTGAGGCCTTGGGGAGCGCACACCAATGCAGGGCAGGGCTCCGAGCTGCTGCGGGGGCTGGTGATTTCTTTGCCTCTCGGGTTCCCACTTGAGTTGGTATTGACCACGCAGGTGCAGAACGAAGCTCTTTGGGGGTGGGATGGAGGGGGGTGCCTGCAGAGACACTTTAAACTTATCTAGGAGAGACTTAAAAAGTCACTGAAGAGCATTCCCTTCCATTTAAGAGAGGCTCAGCCTGTCTGAAAACTATACAGGGAGGTTGTGGCATCATGTGTACTGGTATGTGGTAAAGGCAGGTATAGAACAGGGCTTGCCAAACTAGGACCCCTGGGCCTGCTGCCTGTTTTTGCAAATACAGTTTGTTGGAAAAGGCGGTGCCCATTGATTTACATGTTATCTATAGATATGCTACATTTGTGTTGCCACCGCAGAGTCAAATAATTGCCATGGAGACCAGACGGCCCACAAAGGCTAAAACATTTACTATCTGGACCTTCACAAAACATGTTTGCCTGCCCTGGTACACAGTGATGCTGATGCCGTAGCTTCATGTTCGTTTCCCCTGGGGAGGCTGCAGGGCGGAGCAGCCGTGATTTCCTAGCCTGCACTGCCGCCTGGCTCAGGGACCTGTTCGCACTAAGAGACAGTCTGTGCTTTTACTATCTTTCTCCTATAACTTTAGAAAATACATAGCACAGGGAGGTGGCTAAAGTACTGCCTAACATGGACACGGTAAAGAGCTACCTGCATCCCTAAAACCTGGCTCAGGAAACTTTCCCAGCACCAACTTGGTGGGTTTAGCTCAGTGGTTCTCAAACTTGAGCAGCATCACAATCCCCTGCAGGTCTGAGGGAACCCCAGCGGCTGGGCCTGCACTCCAGGCTTCTGCGTCAGAAGATCTAGGGTGGGGCCCAAGCATTTATGTTCCGACAAGTTCCCAGGTGATGCTGCTGGTCCTCAGACACAGCATGAGCCCCCCCCGCCCCGCCCCCCGACGAGGCATGGCGGGTTGGATGGCGATCTCCACAAGGCCCTGCACTGTGGATTCTAGTCATGTAAGTGTCCCCAGCCTCTGCCACAGGGCCTGGCCCATCCTTACAGCACTCACCACGCATGCGTCCAGTGGGGAAAAAGCCCTCCTGCTCCAGAACCACGAGGGATCCTGGGAGAGGACATCCAACCGGAGTCGGTTCAGAGAGAAACCCTGTGAGGCTTCAGCACAAGACAGATTTCATCTCAACCACATCTGGACACCCATCTGGTTTTATGGCCCTTGGCAGACATTAAAAAAGCTATGGTAACCCTGGCTAGTGGCTCAGTTGGCTGGTGTGTTCTCCCGTACGCCAAAAGGTTGTGGGTTTGATTCTTGGTCAAGGCACATATCCTGGTTGCAGGTTCCATCCCCACCTCTCTCACATCTCTCTCTCTCTCTCTCTCTCTCTCCCCCCCCTCTCTCCCTTCCCCTATCTCTAAAATAAATAAAAACATATCCTCAGTTGAGGATTTTTAAAAAATCAATTGTAATCTTTCCACTATACGAATACTGCCTTGTGAGCCTGACCAGGGTCAACAAACCATTTTTTGAAGGTTTGTTGGTCATAAATATTTCAGGCTTTGCAGACAAAGAGACAAATTAAGACCATTATGTAGGTATTTATATAACTGTTTAAAGTGCAATCACCTAAAACTATCTCTAGTCTGAGGACAGTCTAGAGCAGGCAGCTGGCTGGATGTGGCCCACAGACTGTAGTTTGCAGACCCCTGAGTTAGAATCAGAAGATAGGAGGGAGACCAGGGAGAGAGAGGAGAAGGGGTGAGCAAACTAGGAAAGTGATACCTAAATGAAAACCCATTTCATTCTTCTACTTGGGCATGTCCTAATGACACCACTATAACTGACCTAGTTAGGGATAACAGGAGAGGGAAGGCCAGATATCATCGGCATGTCATTTGGGCAGCTTCACCAGGAAGCGACAGCTTTACACTCCTCTGGGAGAGGGGCTGGACAGGGGGGAGATAGACCCATGCCCAGTAAAGTTTGGGGAGAGTGAGGACGGAGAAGGTGCTTGCTGTCAGTCACATCTGGGAACAGGTCATTGGTCAGAATGGGCACGGCCACTGCAAGGGCTCGGAATCGGAAACCTTTTATCCCCTGTGAAAAGGAGTTCACTCCCCTGCCTCTTGTACTCTCCATTCTCTTGGGCCTCTTGTTGCAGGGAGCATGCTCTCTTGGCCCCCCAGCATTCGCTCACATGGCTCGGGGCCATGTGGACCCCACACACAATGGACTGATGGGCTGCAGCTGGCCTGATGCTGAGCTGGACCTGGCTGCAACTTGGAACAGAAACTCTGGACATTGGCTTTGCTTTTAGCTCTACTGAATCCCCAGCTGTGCTTCCTCTATGACTGGACTCAGGGAAGTGGGACTTTAGAAATACGGAGATGTAATTCCATACAAATGAAAATCACTCATCCTCCTGTGGGAGTCTCAGAAAATTCTTTTTCTTGAGATATGGTAGGGACACCACCCCCAGCACTCAATGGGGAAAGGGTCACCTCACTTCCACGGACAACACTAAGACATTGGCCTTCAGTTGGTCAATGCGGCGGTGAACACAGCACAATGTAGCCATAGTCTAGGTTAACTCGCCATCATCTCAGTTACCAGCCCGAGGGAGCGATACAGCTGACATCTTTGCTTCGGAGCGCATGTGAGGAAGCTGCACTCTTGGCTTCATGGTAGCAAACATAGCTGGCGTTTGCGGCCTGCTATCATTCAGAAAGCTGCCTGGAACCCCAGAATCCACTACCCCAATCACAGCCCACCTGGGAGCCTGCAGTGTGCGCACTCACTAGTGTTCACACATCCGTACCAGCCCCTCCCCGTTCACTCTCCCCTGGAAGCATGTCGTGTGGCGTGAACGTGGCTGGCACACTGGGTGAGAAGCTTGGCTCCAAGAGTCTGCTTTCGGTTGTGCCAGTTTCTGTGAACAACATCAAGAAACTCAAGGAAATCTCCCATGGGACTCCGATGGTGTGCCCTGAACCACAGTCTGCATGGCTTTGCTGTTATTGACGCCTTTGCTGGTTGGCTCCTGGGAAGGAGACAGGACGGAGGTGAGCACGCGGGAAGGTCACCGGGTGCTGCTCTGGAAGCCATGCCTGCTGGGAAGCCGGAGAAGCAGGATTTCAGGAGAATTTCCCGAGGCCTGAGCAGGGGCTTCCAGCCAAGCTCAGCAGCCAGGGAGCGGAGCTGCGGCCTGGGAGGGGCCTCTGGGAGCACACCGCAGCGCCCGCCACAGACTAAACATTTTCCAGTTTAATTTTCTCAAAACATTTCCATCTGTTTCTCTAGGAGATAAAGATGCATTTATGAAAAATCCATGATACTGTTGTCATACCCAATTTTATCAATAATTCAGGTTCCAATTGCCTGATAAACATCATAGCATTATATGTAACTGTAATTATATATAACCATATATAGTTAATTTGACATTTGTTTGATTTGAGATTCAAGCAAGTCCATAAATTACAAATTGATCAATAGTTCTCAAATCTCTTTTAACTTATAGGTTTTCTTGCATTTCTTGTTCTTGAAATATATTTGTTGACTAAACCTGGTAGATTTCTGTCCTTTAGAGTTTCCCATAATATTTAGTTCTACAAAGTCCTTCATGGTTATGAAAGAAGTCCATCTGGTGAGAAGTCAATGCGCTTAGCTGGGAACTCTGCTTAGGGTCTCATCAGGTTGAAATCAAAGTGTTGGCCAGCTGGGGTCTTAGCTGGAGTACTGGGGGGGCAGTGTGTGTGTGTGTGTGTGTGTGTGTGTGTGTGTGTGTGAGAGAGAGAGAGAGAGAGAGAGAGAGAGAGAGAGAGAGAGAGGGAGAGAGAGGGAGAGAGAGGGAGTCTGTTCTCAGACTCATTCAGGTTGCAGGATGGAGGACTCTGCTTCCTGGCTGGCTGTCAGCCAGGGGTCGTTCTCAGCTTTCAGAGGCCACCACTGTCCCCTGGCTTGTGACCCCCTCATCTTCAAAGTCAGCATCACATCAGAGGTCGAGTCCTTCTCATGCTTTGAATCTCCAATTTCTTTTTCTGCCTCATTATTCCTATACCCAGCTGGAGAAAGTTCTCTGAGGGTTCATGTGATTAGATTGGACTAATGCAAATAATCCAAAATAATCTCCCTGTTTTAAGGGCTAAAACCTTAATTACATCTAGAAAGTCCCTTTTGCCGGGTAAGGTAATACCTTCACAGGTCCTGGGGATTATGAGATGGTCATTCTGCCTAATCTCATGATCAATTAAGTTTGAAGGATGTGTGTTTTCTACCTCTCTTTTGGAGATTATAAACCATTAATATTTTGGAGCTCTGCCTCAGGAGACTTTTCAAAATTTCTTTTAAGCCAGAAGTCCTTAAGCTTATTTGACCATAGAATCATTTTTTTATGTAGCAACTGGAGTTTCTGAGGAACACATTTAAGGTACAGACTTTTCCCTATGTTTGTATTATTTCATATCTGAGTATGTTTTACACATTTAGTATCATATCATATGTTTACTATTGTAATTTATTTTTTTAGTTATCACAATGCCATTGAATATCCTTTTAAATTGGTCATATTGGTTTTTTATTATTGCTTCTATTCTAAATGACCACACATTTGGTCCCTTAAACAACACAAATTTATTATCATACAGTTCTGCAGAGCAGAAGTCTGACACAGGTCTCACTGCGCTAAAATCAAAGTTTCAGCAAGGCTGTGTTCTTTTCTGGAGGCTCCAGAAGAGAATCTGTCTGCTGGCCTTTCCATCTTCTAGAGGCGCCTGCATGCCTTGGCTTGTGGCCCCTTCCTGCATCGCTCTGATTATCCTTCCATAGTCACATCTCTCTTGAACCCTGACCCATAGGAAAGACTCTTTGATTTTAAGGACTCATGTGGTGAGATTGGACCTACAGAGATAATTCAAGACATCTATCCCCTCAAGGTTCTTCATTTAACCACATCTGCCTTTTACCAAGTAACATACTGATAGTTTCTGAGGGTAAGAGTGGGAACATCCTGGGGCTGTTATTCTGCCTACACACTGCTTCTGTGAGCCAATCAGCAAGCACATACCCTAGTTTGTAGGGAATTGAGTTTCAGGATTTTTCCATTTTGCGTTTCAATTTCTAAAAATACAAGAAAGCTCAGTAACATAATTCTTTAGCTAACATGGATCAGCTTCACAATAGATAGCCTTGTAGTGAAAATGTAGATTAAAGCACCGTTTTCCTTTTCAGTTGATTGAAACAAAACCCAGGCCACGCAGGTTAGTGTAAGCTGTTAGCTATGTAGAGATCTAACGGAAGTCATTCTTTGTATTCTTATTTATCTCTCGCCCAATGCCTATTTTAACAATAGTTCCTTTACATTTTTTTTTTTTTACTTGACAAGCTCTTCTGCACTCTTTGCCTTGCCGTCGCACATCATTTTTCATAAAGTTGTTCTGTGGGAGGTTCATATATGGATTTCTGTTTGGTCTCTAACGTGATGAAAACACATGGGACAGAAGCACACAGCCTGGGTATATTTTCCACTCTGAGATCACACCCTAAACAACACATTTTAATCTTTTTGAAGTTCTTCCCAAGGGAGGGGACAAAGGGGAAAAAGAGCAGAATTTCATACGTAAAAACTAATTTTCCAAAAGCTCTGCAGGGTCTTTAGAAAATTATTGGGTAGAGAATCTCTCCAACCAAGATCACTGTAAACAGACATGAAATGAAGGGAAGTGCATTCAGCAAACACTGATGGAGGGACAGGGGCAGTGAGGGATCTCACAGGAGAAATAGGGCAAGGAGCTTTAGCCTTCAGTCTGAGACCAGGAAAACCCTGGGTGGGTGTGAGGAAGCAGGTCCAATGGAGTGTAACACAGAAGAAAGCCTTCACTGGTTTTGGACAACACTGACCCAGCAATTCCTGGACTTCAGCATTCATGACCAGCAATCTGGAAGATCCCA
Source organism: Cnephaeus nilssonii (assembly GCF_951640355.1). Taxonomy (NCBI): domain Eukaryota; kingdom Metazoa; phylum Chordata; class Mammalia; order Chiroptera; family Vespertilionidae; genus Cnephaeus; species Cnephaeus nilssonii. The sequence continues at coordinate 54,010,960 of NC_137088.1, forward strand.
GGCACCATCTACTAAGGATTCTAGTTCAATAGGTGGGAGGTGGGAACATAAAACAGGATTTTAAACAGTCACAGCTTATTCCAATACAGATATTTCAAGGACATTTTTCATATATTTATTTATTTATTCATATATTGATCAGAGATCTATTGTGCATTTGCAATACACCAGGCACTGTTGTAAGTGTGTGGATACAGCAGTGAATAAAACATACCAGCTTCCTCTCCTCAAGGGGCTTATATTCTAGACAGGAAAGACAGACAGTGAACATATACATTAGGAAAACTTACAGTATGTCAGATAGTGGTAAGTGATACAGAGAAAATAAAAAGCAGGAAGGGTGTTAGGGAGTTTTGAGGACAGGAATGAAGTTAACTTTTATTTTATTTTTAATATATTTTTATTGATTTCAGAGAGGAAGGGAGAGGGAGAGATAGAAACATCAATGATGAGAGAGAATAATTGATTGGCTGCCTCCTGCATGCCCCCTACTGGGGATTGAGCCCACAACCCGGGCATGTGCCCTGACTGGGAATCAAACTGTGACCTCTTGGTTCATAGGTCGATGCTCAACCACTGAGCCACACTGGCTGGTCATTCATGCCACTGTTTCTTATTCCTTCTCTCCCTCTTTCCTTCTCCCCACTTCCTACCTTTCTTTATTGAAGATTAGTTTGCACATTTGATAGCTTGAGTTCAATTCCCTGTTCAATAACTTCCTATCTGTGTGACCTTATTTAAGTTACTTGAGCTCTGAGCCTAAATTTGCCCATAAAATGAGCATAATAATAGTACACTTTAGTAATGAGGTAAGTACTTATTTGTGTACTTGGCTCAGTCTCTGGCAGATGGAAGCTAATCAAAACTGTTTTCTATTGTTATTACTTACTACTCTCTTTGGATACAGCAGTGACTATGATCAATGTGATTGTCACATCCATGGAGTTTATTTATATTGGAGCTATTGAGAAATCTGAGGCATGCAGCCAGGAAGTGGCAGAGCCAGGGTTTAAGGTCAGATCTGATTCTTTTCAAGGTAAGAGTCTTCTACACTACTCAGCTTAATGTTTAAATCAAATTGTCAAGTGGTCAGGATTCTTTTTGTTCTTATGAAAGAGTCGCAGAATTCCTGATAATTGCATGTCTGTCTGTCTGTCTGTCTATCTATCTATCTATCTATCTATCTATCTATCTATCTATCATCTCTGAATAAATTTATAATTACCTGTGATCAACAAACTCAAAAGGAGTCTGGAGGGTTTGCTAGAAATAAATAATAAAAATTTATTCAAAGGTTGTAGGGTTTGAAAATCAGAAACACAATTAAGTGTTCAAAGGGGAAAGTAAAGCTGAGAGTTCTTATAGTAAAAAGTACATTCTTGAGAAGAATCAGTCCCACATTCTTAGTCTTGGGATTGGTCCAAGATGGTAATCCAATGAATGGAGGTCCGAGTAATGGATGTCAGGTGGTCTGTCTACACGGACATTCTTTCCTTGTTCCTTCAGGGAGTAACCAGAGGGTTGTGTGTGTGTGTGTGTGTGTGTGTGTGTGTGTGTATATATATATATATATATATATATATATATATATATATATATATATATATATATATAGGCATTGATGTAGGGCTGGAAAGTTCAAAAGTTTAAGTTCCCAGGCTAGTTAAAACAAGAATAAGATTGTTTCCTCACGCCTACTTGCTTTTAGTAATTTAGCAGCTTCACTGCAGTGACTCCATTTTATTTCTTCTCTCCCTTCCTGGCCTGATGTGGAGCTCTTGTTACTACATAGGGCATGCTCTTGCCTTCCAGGAGTCTGATTCCTAAGAAAGAATAATTAAGTTATGTTTTGACAATTAAATATAATTTTATACTTGTCTTAGCTACTTGCTTATTTCCTTGAAAAACTGACTCAAAATAATGTTTTCTTCAAGACTGATTATTTAATACAAGATATTTGGAGAGAAAAATCTATAATTTCACATGATTTATTCTTTCTTGAGTGGATGGGTGAATTTTCATGCCTTTAACAGGAAAGGTGAATGGTCAGTTAAGGTTTACACAACTTCCTGATGATTTCATGATTAATAGCAACATTTAGCATGATTCAGGATCAAGTCTCTTTTTGTTCAATAGCTATACTTCTGCGTACAGCATCTCATAACAGCTTCTGGGTTGTGGGGTATATAGTTCTATGAAGTAATAGAAAAATATATACAGGGTGGAGCAAAAGTAGGTTTACAGTTGTTTGTATGAAAAATAATACAATAATTAGTAAGTAATAACACCAGAATAAACTCTGTGTTTCGAGTATTCACAACTTTAAACCTACCTTTGCACCACCCTGTATATAGGTGTCTGCCCTGGGTTTCTGGCTCAGAGCTCCTAAAATCCTGGGGATACCCTGGGTGATAGGTGTGCTTTTTGTTCCCATGAGGCAACTGGATGACTTTAGAATGGGGACTTTCAGAAAGACCATCTTATGGGAGAAGCTGATTACTGTTAGCCACCCCCCCAATATTCTGTGAAGGGAAGAGGGGCTGAAAATTGAGTTAATGGTCAATCATGCCTAGGTGATGAAGCCTCCATACAAATCCTAATAGCATGGGATTCAAGAAGCTTCTGGTTGGTGTACACATCCATATGCTGGGAGGATGACTGCAGCGACAGAGGCTCCTGGGCTCTGGATTCTTCTGGAACTCACGCTATGCATCTCCTCATCTGGATCTCATTCTATGCATCTCCTCATCTGGATGTCATTCTGTGCATCTCGTCCTCTGGACCTCACTCTATGCATCTCCTCATCTGGACCTTACTCTATGTTTCTCCTTATGTGGACCTTATTTATATATCTCCTCATCTGGCTGTCCATTTGCATCCTTTATCATATTATTTATTATGTAAAAAACCAATAACTATAAGTATTTTCCTGAGTTCTGTGAGTTGTCCTAGCAAATGATCAAACCCCAGAATAGGGTCATGGGAGCCTCCTAGTTATAGTCAGTTGGCCAAACGTATAGGTGACAACCTGGGACTTGAGACCAGCATCTGAAGTGGGTGGGGTCTTGTGTGGGACTGAACCTTTAACCTGTGGGGTCTGCACAAACTCCAGTTAGTATCAGAATGGAGTTGCATTGTAGGACACCCAGCTGTGTCCCAGGGAATTGCTTGAGGTGGGGAAAGCCCCACATGTCTGGTGTCAGAGGTGTTGTGAGGATGAGTAGAAAAGAAACACACAGCGTTTTTCCTTGAGAAGTTCTGATGGCCATGTTGACACTGTGGTCACACTGAACAAATGGAGAGTCGTACACATCAGTCAGCATTTGCTTACACTTTTTATGCACGCTTCTAGTGTAACATAGCAGTTAAGAATGGGGAACAGAGCTACCAACACCCATTCTTTAAGCTTTACCAGCTGTGTGATCTTTCTAAGCCTCTGTTTATCACCTATAAAATTAACAATGGCAATGACTTTATCGTGTTATTGTGAAGAATTAATGAGAAAATTCACATAAACATTTTGGGTAGGGTTTGGTGTATATGAAGAAGTTATCCCTATTATTAATTTGTTTCTTAAATGGCTTTTGAATACCTAACATGTACTGGACATAGGCCAAGTGCTGGAGATGTAAAGGTGAGTGAGCCCTGTTTAGTTTACCCTCAAGGAATTCACAAAATACCATAAAATATTTTTGGATAACAAAGCAAAATTTTGTTAAAAAACAATAAATGCTCAGTCTCCCAGTCCACCCAGGTGCAGTGGTATAGGCCAGTGGTATAGTCTGACACGGCTCTTAATTTTGCTCTGTGTGTAACTGTAGCTGATGTCAAGTCTGACAGTTTCCTTTCGTGTTCAACATCTGATGCTTCCATTCATTCTGAGGAATTATTTTTTTCAAGCAACACTGCAAATTTGTATGTTAGAACATTGTCAAATAAGCTAATGCAATTAGAACCAAACATTGCTGATGTGATCAAATTCTAAACTTCTAGCCTTTGAATATGACACAGAATAATTTATAGTTGAACTCCATTGGATTTTTCAAATTAGACTTATGTTATTTTAGCTGAGTAGGAACTTACCGAGCCTCAAAGCGCTAGGAAAATAGAAGCAACTGAAAAAAGACAAAGAATGTAGACAGACAGCCTCACAAAAAGCGATCAAATTAGGAATTTCGTGGAAACGGGCAGTCACGATTGCTGTGCTACCACGAATAGCAAGTTGACGCTGGCCATAAACTGGGTTTGTTAATTATTACCACCCCTTACTGCGGTGCAGAGATCAAGCAGGAGGAGGAAATGGCATAAAACAAAGACTCAGAGTGGGGTAACCCAGCTTTGCTGAAAAGGCTGGTGCTTCGGGCAAAGCAATGCACACCCCGGGATTAATAGCCTCACATCATCAGCAATGTGGCCGGAAGAGGCGGCATGGGTTCAGTTTCTTTATTTGAAAGAGACATGCTGGAACATTCTCTCTTGGATTTAAAAATCAAAACCACAGTGACTTGACCAATCTGTGTTGAGGCCTCAGTTTCTTTTTAGTGAAAGTGTAGTTTAAGTGAAATACAACATGGGACATTTGAAAATTGCTCATCTGATAAGATAAGTAATTTCCAGAAGTGACCTATTAAGATATGCCTTCAAGATCTAAAGCCCTGTGCTGTGGGACATTCCCCGTGTTCAGGGGCCGCAGGGCAAGTGCCTCTTTCTGCAGCGCTGGTTTGCTTGGCTCCTTGCTCCCTCCCATCACCCGGCCTCACAGGTCTCTCTGTCTTAGATGAACTGACCCATCTCTTCTATGATCTGCATTTCCAGGCTGATTCCCCAGCTAATCCCACTGCACTCATCCTCCTTTCTGCCTCCACAGGGCTGTTTGCTTTCCATTGATCATATCTCCTGAGATCACACGTTGACACTTGCTATGCATTCTCAGTCCTTGTTTTTTGTTTGTTTTTGCTATGTGATAAAGTTCTGCGTATGCTCTAGAACATTTCTATGCCCTCGCCATTTCTCTTGTCCTACAATTATTCATTCCGTTGTGTTTGTACCCCCAGAGCCCAGCACAGGCCTGGCGCATGGAGGCACCTCACAGATGTTTGTTGCACAAGGACACCTGGCTAAGCGGCACTGTGCTGTGACCCAGCCTGTGTGGCATTGTTAGAATCTCAACGGATTGGGATAGTGCTCCAGAGAATGGTGGTTTTTCACCTTGTTTTATGCATTACAATCAAAGGAGGAGACGGAAGTGGGTTGCATGAAATCCATTGATGATAGATTAGGGAGGCAGGAGAAAGCAAAGTGGGAAAACCTCTGGGGTTGGATAAAAAGTAAAATGATAGACACATACTTCTTTAAAAAAATTTTTTTTTCCTTTTAATCTTAATTGTAGAAAGTATTACATAGGTCCTCCTGACACATACTTCCTTTACTTAGGTGGGTACAGGATAGTTAACAGTCAACAATTAGCTCAATAACAACGAGAGGATTTGTGGTCTCCACAGAGTGGTGCCTGTGCTTTGAGGGATCCAGAAAAGGGGAAATTACTTCACATTCCGATGATATGTTATCGCAAATGCAAAACGACAATAGGCTCAGTTAAGGTAAAGACTGAGCTTTGTCAGCGAAGATACCGGCCTAGGAGTGACTACCCACCATAAACTGCTTTTAGTTAGTTTTAATTTCAGATCATCCTTTGCGGTTACTTTAGGCCTTCGAGTTTGCAAGGCCGCCACGCAGGCCTCCCTGAGCTGGTCAGGTTAGCATGTGGCCTTTGTTGTGCACAGCGCATACCTGGCGTTGGCCCAGGCAGCCTAACAGAAGGCCATCTCTTTGGAAATTGATTTACCCAGCAGAGCCCCTTTTTGCAGCTCCCACTGGCATAGTATGTGCATTCCCAGTTGGATGGATGGGTAAACAAACAACTGATTGAAATTTCCCACAATGTAGTGGAGCTATTAAAAACCAAAACAGAAGGCAAAGACGCTTTTTCACTGGGTTAAAACCACCTGGTCTAGTTTCCAAACTGATCAGATCAACAGGTGATTGTTCATCTCTTTATTCCGGTCGATCTCTCCTGCCATCTGTTTCTTAGATTGTGCCACTCCATGGGCAACAGCATCCGGATGGTATTCTGAATGCAGGCATTTCTTATGAGGACTCTGTGTGTGTCTTCTGTCATCTCTGTCCCTCCTACATATGAATAGTAACTTGTAAACATTCTGAAGGGATGGGCAATGTGTCCACAAAGACTCACGCAGCTATTGTGTGTCTATATGCTTAGAAAAGAGGATGGCCCCGTAAAAGCCATTACAAATAAATAGGTAAATCAGTAAATAATTTCTAGGCAAAATGCAGACTGTTTAGGTGGTTTAAAAAAGTATTTTAGATTCAGAACACTGAAAATGCTAAATCCTACATTGCAACACCCCATTATCCTATGTAATAAAAGGCTAATATGCAAATCAACCGAATGGTGGAATGACAGATTGCACACTGACCACCAGGAGGCAGACGCTCAACGCAGGAGCTGCCCCCTGGTGGTCAGTGCACTCCCACAGGGGGAGCACTGCTCAGCCAGAAGCCGGGTTTACGGCTGGTGAGTGTAGCAGCCTTGACAAGAGCCCCTTCCGCCTCCCTGTCAGCGCTAAGGATGTCTGACTGCCGACTTAGGCCCACTCCCTGAGGGGAGCAGGCCTATACCATCAATTGGACATCCCCTGAGGGCTCCAAGACCAGGAGAGGGCCCAGGCCAGGCTGAGGTCCCCCCGCGAGTGCACGAATTTCGTGTCCCAGGCCTCTAGTATATTATAGGAGGACCAGAGGGAATGTTGACTAAGAACTCATGCCATCACTCACTCAAAAAATATTTATATTTCTTCAATGCTTAATGTAAGGCTTATCATGTACAGCGTAGAGAAGGGGCGAATATGACCAAACTTGAATTTATTCCTCTGTCCTTCTTCATGAATATTTATGGGACAGCCACCTCAGGCCAGGCCCTGTTAGGCCCACGGGGTATGTTGGTGATCACTGCAGGCAGTCTCTACTCAGGTGCTCAAACAACTGCTCTACGTATAGTCTCCCTTCTGAATAAGAGTAGACCATACGCTTACACATTCTCATGAGCGAGACCTTTAGTTAGTTTCCAATCCTGTACTTGGGAAGCCCGGAGATAATTTAGCATTGCTTGCCTGGCCCTCACCCAGACTTCAGTCAGAATCAGCGAGGGTGGGACCAGGCACAGCTCTCTCCAAAGCTCCTTAGGAGATTGTGAGGCGCAGCCACGACTGTGAATACCAAGGGGCTCCCTACCCTTTTGATGTGTCACTCTTATGGATTGAAGTGGGTCACCGACTCCTCCTCCAAACTCATATGTTGACATCCTAACCCCAATGTGACCTTATTTGCAGAGACGGTCTTTACAGAGGTGATCCAGTTAAATGAGACCATTACAATGGGCTCTAACAATACGACCAGTGTCCTTACGGAAAGGGGAAATTTGGAGACCGACACCCACGTAGGGGACCAGCATCTGAAGAGAGCGGCAGAGATTGGGGTGATGCTTTTGTAAGCCAGGGAATGCCGAATACCCCAGCCAACTACCGGGAGCCAGGAGAGAGGCAGAGAACCTTCTCCGCGGCTGCCCTCAAGAGGGAGGTCTCCTTGCCTGGGATGTGAGACAATAAGTTGCTCTTGCTTAAGCCGCCCAGACTGTGGTGCTCTTATGGCAGTCCTAGCGGACCTGAGCGTGGTTCCACATCTTCATAACTGCATTGTTCAAAACATTTTTCCGCTTCCTTTCACCCCGTTCCCCTCCTGGATATGGGCCACTCTGCCCCCAGGGGCTACTGTGTCCCTGCTCTTTCCCAAGGTCGGTTATCTTTATCAATAGAGTCAGAGTGTTGAAAGGTACATGTCCGGCCACCGGAGCCAGAGACTCCCAGGGGACTCGCGAGCATGGCCACGCGCAGCCACCCCTTTGCCCACAACGGGGGAGGCGGCGCCCCGCGGGCAGATCCAGAAGAGCCCGGGCCACTTGTCTCAGTGCCACTTTAAGTTCTGCGTCATCTTTTGATCTGCTCCGGCAACATTCACGTCTTGCCTCTTTAAGTCATTGTTTTAGCAAATCCAATGACGGTTACTGTCAGTATGGACGGCTTAAGAGATTCGGTTTAGCCGAAACCGGTTTGGCTCAGTGGATAGAGCGTCGGCCTGCGGACTGAAGGGTCCCAGGTTTGATTCCGGTCAAGGGCATGTACCTTGGTTGCGGGCACATCCCCAGTAGGGGGTGTGCAAGAGGCAGCTGATCGATGTTTCTCTCTCATCGATGTTTCTAACTCTCTATCCCTCTCTCTTCCTCTCTGTAAAAAATCAATAAAATACATTTAAAAAAAAAAAAGAATGACATCGTAGGGATAACCATAAATCTACTCTTTTGTTTAAAAAAAAAAAAAAGAGATTCGGGTTAGAGCCTCCATGAGCTGTAAAGTCAGGCCTGGTTTGGGGCACGGCGGGAGGAGCAGCGCGCGCCCGTTTCCCTGGTCCCCGACCAGTGGCAGCAGCCTCGGTACCGGCTGCCCCACACCCTATTCCACTGCTTTAAACCAGTCCTAGGACGCACACTCCAGTTCCTTTCCCTTCAGCGTCAGCGATTCCTGGGGTAGGGCAAGCTCTCTGAAGACATTACTCCCAGCGGTACGTTTTTGCTTATCAAACGTGGATCCGGGAACAGACAGCTGCCGACGCTCACAATGATGCTGATTTCATTTTTAAATCAGGGCACAAAAAGGCCATTGCCACAGGCTGGCCTCCTGGGGGCGCAGGGGAGTTCACTGCTGCGTCGCTTGGATTATTTGCAGCAGGTGCTTCCAGTCTCTGATAACTGCACGTTGAAAGTGAAGGAAGGGCTCGCTGCCTGCCTGCCATATACCAGCTTCCTCATTGAGATGAACAAGGACCTACACTGTGAGCATGTCAAACTCGGCGCCGGCGGGCCGCATGCCTCGTTTAAATCACCCACCCCAAGTTCCTTGCCCTCCTGCCCCTACCCCACTGCGCCCCACGCGTGGCAGCCTGAGCCCACACCACAGCCTGTTCCCTCACAGCTTTGCCGGGTTCCTTTCCTCTCAACATGCAGGTCTCTGATTAAATGTCACCGAAGCAGAGAAGCCTGGCCACCGGTCTCCTCCCCGGCCTGCCCAACTGGCTCAGCTCCTTCCGTTTCTCCTGCGGTGTTTTTATCACAGCACTCACCTCTGTATGTGCCAGTATCATTTATTCCACTGCTTTTTCGTCTTTGGTCTCCCCTCTTCCTACTTGTAAACCAAGCATGTCAAACTCAAAGGCTAACATGGCCCAAATAAACAAGGTTTAAGTTTATGTGGGCCGCAAAAGAACCCCACAAAAGCTTCAATTTTCATAGAAATGTAGGTTTATTTCGATAGAGACATGCTGAATACAAAGGGCTGAAATAAATGAGTAATCATTAACATGAAATAATAGAACATTTTAATAAAAATTAATATTTTTTTCTTGAACATTAACTTACCAGACAGTGAATAACTGCACAAATTAATAAGTATAACGCAAATAAACCTATTTTTCTTGTTCTCCGAAAGTGAAATATTTCCTGTTCTGCACACCAAACAAGTCAGTACAAGACTAATGACAGGGCAATCGGCTGCTAAAATATTCGCTGTTAGTATTAGTGGAGAGAAATGGGAATCGGGCCGAAACTGGCAGTCTAACGCCTCCTGCTGCTCCTGCTCATCCCGGCCCGCTGAGCCTGCCCCCGGCACTGCTCAATAGGCTCGCTGCCGCTCTGCTGTGGTTTCCAGGCTGTGGTGGCCAGCCATGAGCCCTGCATCTGGGGCCCGTTGGTCAGCTGAGCAACACTCCCCCTGTGGAAGTGAACCGATCACCAGAAGGCAGCTCCTGCGCTGAGCGTCTGCCCCCTGGTGGTCAGTGCACGTCATAGCGACCGGTCGACCAGTCAAATGGTTGCTTAGGCTTTTATATATATAGATTATGTAAAACAAGATATTGTAAAAATTAAGTTACAAAATTTTTATTAATATATTTCTTATAGCCTTAGCTGGTTTGGTTCAGTGGATAGAGCATTAGCCTGTGGACTGAAGGGTCCTGGGTTTGATTCTGGTCAAGGACACATGCCTGGTTGCGGGCTCCATCCCTAGTAGGGGGAGTACTAGGAGATGGCCAATCAATGATTCTCTGTCATCATTGATGTTTCTATCTCTCTCTCCCTCTCCTTTCCTCTCTGAAATCAATACCAAAATATATTTTAAAAAATGTTTCTTACATACCCTTATATTGGCTGGGCTGCAAAAATGTTCATTGTGGGCTGCGAGTTTGACACTCTTGCTGCAAACACTGGAATGTGGACAATGTGGAAAAGGGGCCGTTGTTAATGTTCTCTGTTTTCTCAGTGCTAGTGACTAGCAGAGTTCACTCTTAGTAACTGGCTGTTGGATGATAAGATGGAGCAGAACGTTACTTATTGCTGCATAAAGAACTACCCACAAACTAAGTAGCTGGACCCAAACCACATTGAAATCCTCTGTCTGGACGTCCTGGGTGGTCAGGCAGTGCTGCTCTCTGGTCTGGTGGGTGTGGCTGGGCGGCTGGGCCGGGGGGTGGGCCTCTCTGTGTGGATCCTTTCATCGCAGATTCTTTTATGTCTCCACTCACAGTGGGCTCAGGGCTTAAAGGGGGTGAGCAGAAACTGCGAGGCCTTCTAAGGCCTAAGTTTTGGAACACTAAGGTCACTTTTTGCCAGATTCTATCGGTTAAAGAAAGCTCTATGGCTAGCCAAACTTCAAGTGGTCGTTACTGCAGGCTGGCCTTATTGGGGGTGCAGGGCACTAGGCGTGGCCTCCTGATGGGAAGAGTGACACTGAATCATGAGGACGGGGGATGTGATTCCTGATGGGGTCATTATTCCAATGATCTTCCCCAAATCCCAAATGATAAATTTTTGTGCAAATGCTCCACCTGACATAATATGAGGGCAAGCTTTTGGGACGAAGAGTTAATAGCTTCCACGCATATTTCAGAATTTGCCTTTCCCTTTCCTTTTATAAAGTCCCCGGCACCACAAACACAACTATACCATGTTGCCGCCTCTGCTGTACTCACAGCGCTGCATTTAGGACGGGCGCTATTTCACCCTCTCGTCGGCGGGCATGCAGCAATCCTCTGAAGCCAAGTACATCAATTCAAGAAAATGTAAGTGGGCTCTGGAATAAATTATATTGATTTTAATTCAGACTTTTAAATTTGTGTTTTTTTATTGCTTTTGGCAATGGAAGAATTGATCTCAACAAGGCAGACAGAACAAAAATAGATTGCTTTTATTGAATTCACAGTGACCTGATTAAACAACATAGTTGTTATGAGAAAAATAATATTACTTCCTCTTTCATTACAGATTCTTTTTGCCTTTCAAAAATTTATTGGCTTAATAGAGTAAGTAAAGAAGACGATGGATTTTATTTAGTACAGAATGGTTTGGGGCAGTGAGAAAGCACATTTCTCAGAATATTTCTTTCTTATTCTGATGATTGCTTACTTAGCTTATTTTGACTCAGGAGTAACTGTGTGTTATTTTTGTGTTGACTGGGTAACAATCTCACGGTCCATCACACAATTCACATCCATATCGATGTGGAGCTTCATTTCCTTAAGAAGAAAAAAAAAAGTTAAAACCTGAATCACTTCACTACTCACTATTTTTTAAAACAAAACATTCAACTTTGATTTAGAAAATTTCTAGAAGACATAAGGAAATAGAGAAGAAAGTAAAAACTACCTGGCCTCCTGAAATCTCACTTTGACTGTTTATGATTAAAATACAACATCCAATATTTAATTACATTTTAAACTGTCCCTATTTGAACTCAGGAGACATAGGTTTGAGTACATTTTCTGATAATTTCTTCACTATCCAGACTGCAATCACCAAGTAGATCTTGGATAACTCAGAATCCCTTGTTGTCTGAATGTGCTCTGCAAGCTCCCAGGAACAGAGCAGATATGAGAGCGAGGCACACCTGTGTTTGGGTTATCTATGCTCTTTACAGAAATTGGTATCCTACTGCTCTGTGGTCTATACTGTTTGTAAGTTACTTTTTTTTTTTTAACCGAAAAATATATCGTGAAGGGAAGATGCCAGCAGGGGAGCATGGTTTATTAATCTCTTAACTCCCCACATAAAAACAGAACAACCAGACAGCAAAACCAAAGCCCTTGGAGAGTATTTAGTACAAAAACATGTCACATGGTCTCCTCACGAGCTCCACCTGCAGACCATGGGGAGAAATGCATGTGCACAACTGGTAAACATGGTGTGATAAATGCTCTGCTCTGAGCACTACTGGGGAATGGGCAGGGTGCAGGGGGTTCCTGGGAAGACTTTGCAGAGCATCAAAGAATATTTACAAAGAAAACCGTGACATCACCAACTTTTAAGATTGTCTAATTTTAATCTTTTTTTTCCTCAGAGTTTTCCTACTTTGAATTTTAAAATCAACTTTAAAATCATAATTAGATGATGATTTAGAATCAGAATTATGAATTGGACAGATGCATACATTTGGAGAGTTGGCACTGGAAATTATAATGGAAAGTTGTTCATTTCTAAAGCAATTCCTCCTCCTCCCTAGGATGAGGGAGCAGACGCATATTAACTCAGAGGAAAAAAGAGGAGATTTTATTCTCTAGATCCTCAGTTCTAAAAAAGAAATTAAGCTCAGAACTTGATGCTGTTCTTTAGACTGTCAGGTTCCTCAGTCGGGAGCCCGGATGAAGGCTGGTGGGCCAAGATTTCTGTCTTTGAAGGAATTATACACATGCACACATTTAACATCTCTGTAGCACTGTCTAGACGCATATTTGTAAATCAACAAATGACTCCTGTGAAAATAAAGATTAATACTTTTTAAATGATTTATCTCATTACACGTTGTCATCCAGAATTTTCACTGGATCTTAATATTTCATATTGTAATGCTTGATCAGATTGAATATTGAACATTAAAGAGCATGAACATTTATGAAAAATGACATAATTTATTTTGTGAAACCAATTCCAGATACATGAAAACATGGGGCTTGAATTAATTCATTAAGAATATCAATAAACTGATAAAAACAGGGGCATTTTCATTTCAATCATAATCTTTAAGCTATATTCACACAAAAATTACTTATTAAGGCAGCCATATGTGTGATTAATGGGTTGATAGTGGTACTAATTACTCATTAGAATACAAGGACTAAAAATACCCCAGGTCTTGAAAAATATAGTGATTATCATTAAACGGGTTGGCTAGGTCTGAAAGTCTTAATGGGTTTGTATTCTGAGCAGTAAGGACATGATTTGGATCTGAAATGGGAGGGAAATTATCTGAGGAAGGTCTAAGCTGATACTAATGTGACGAAACTCTTCTTTTTTATAAGCTTATTTAATAAATTGTACCCCCTTTAGGTAACAACCAGGCTCCCCTTCCAAACACTGGAATGCGTATTTCTTTAACCCATCAAATGAGTGATTATCTACAGACAAGTGGTCCTCCACTCCCTGGGGCTCACTGTAAGGACACGGTTTGAGAGTGCTGGCCGAGATGGCTGCTTAAATAACTAGACTTTAGAAATCATAAATACAACCAAGCATCAGATTAGCAGCATCAATCATCATTAGAAGACAAATAGTGCCTGTAAGGATGACTTTCTACGTGTTAAATACATTTTCTCCATCGTTACCACCGAACACTGGAGCTTGGAATAAGGACAGATGTAGGTAGAATAAAACCTGCTGTTCAATCATGATGAATATTCTGAAACAAAATGAAAAAATAAGAAACAATTTGAAGGAAGTCAGATTAATTTCTGTTTTGAATACTACAATCATGTTAAAATTCTATGTATCAACTATAATTTTCATGTAACACCAATAATTTTTAAAAAATGTTTTTATTGACTTCAGAGAGAAAGGGAAAGGGAGAGAGAGAAGAAACATCAATTATGAGAGAGAATCATTGATCAGCTGCCTCCTGCACGTCCCCTACTGGGGATGGAGCCCGCAACCCAGGCATGTGCCCTGACCAGGAATCAAACTGTGACCTCCTGGTTCATAGGTTGATGCTCAACCACTGAGCCACGCTGGCCGGACAACAACAATAATTTTTATGCACTAACAATGACAACATAAACCTCACCAGACATAACACTTTTCTGTGATCAAAGCCATAGAGGTAAGTATTGTGAGTTACAGTGGTATTTATTTTTTATATTGGATACAGAAAAGAGAGCTTCATGTGTTAAGTTTCATCCATAAAAAGTCAAGAAGGATTCTAAATATATTAAAGAATAGCTTAAAAAACTGAAACATTGAGTTAACATTTTGAGATGTGACAGAATATTATCTTGTGAGTGATGGATCTAGTGGAATTTTTGCCTCTGTAGAAAACAAATTTAAGCAATTTTACAACTTCCCTGTTCCAGGGACAGAAGAGAAGGGCAGCATGGGCCCCACCATCAATACAGAATTAAGAAGTAGTAGAATGATAGGAAGAAAATATGGACAATTTGGATATTTCAATATTCATAAATCCAATTCAATCAGTAATGTTAAGTAAGATGATTTGGCCTAACAGTTGATTGCATAGCAAGCCTCAATACCTGTTTTTGAACAGGTTAATTATAATTTAATTTCAGGGTGAGTTAACTAAATTAATTTGTCATTCTATAATGACAGTGGGTCACGTAGAATACCAAGATTTCACTGGCAATGGAAAACTGAAATAATTATTCTTACAGTTCAGATCAGCAACTCTTGACCTCTTAAGCGCCCACAGAAAATCTGTTGCTCATGCAGCACTATTTTTAAGCCTGTAAGAGAGAACACCACCTTCATAAAGTCTTAGTGCTCTCTGAAAAGGAGAAGCAAAGGGGGACATTTACAGGTGTTAGGGGACAAGCTAAGCGATTTGAAGGTGAATCTCGCCAGGTAGGAAACTGGTTGTGCTTGGGTAGAGTCTGTGACATCACAGCTCTGTACTGTTGGGCACAGTGAGGTGAGTGCGTGAAGCAGCCTCGATGAGCAAGATGTTAGTTAGTCTTGCTGCATATGCTGTGTGAGTTCACACTCCTATCTTCCAGGGGCAGGTGTTCCCAAGCCTCGAGAAACATTTGTCCTTAGTGTTGTTTAAAGCAGGGAACGGGCCCTCCCAGGATTGTTGGGCATGGGGTCAGGAAAGAATGCAGGGTCTGAGTGTTGTTTCCCCCGGGAGAAGGAAGCATGCTGTGTGAGGGGCAGTCTATAGGCCCCCTGACTGTGCCTGCTAGTGTTTCTGACCGTCTGGAACCCTCTCCCTTTGAGTGTCAGCTGGATTTAATGGCTCCTAATAAACAGAACAGGACAAAACAGTGGTGGGTCATCACCTCTGAGATTAGGGTACCACACACTTTGACTTCCACTTTGCTGCTCTCTCTCTCTCACTTCCTTCTGTAGACCTCCGTCTGGGTTAACCAGGCTGCTGTGTTGAGAGGAACCCCACAGAGAGGCCCGTGTGACAAGGGACTGATGTCCCCAGCCAACAGAGACGAAGAGCATGGGGCCCACCAGCAGTGTGAGTGACTTGGTCACAGACGAGGTGGGAGTCGCGGTGGCCACCTTGACTGCAGCCTGGGGTGAGACCCTGCCACAGAGGCACCACGGAGCTCTGCCCGGATGCTCCAGCTTCAGAAACCATGAGACAGTACATACATGTCCTGTTATTTTAATTTACTGTGTTTTGGGATAATTGGTAATGCAACCATAGGTGACTAATACATATTGGTTTCACTTTTTAGGATTTATGAGTATTATACTAAAATTTCCACTTATTCAGAATAAGCACATTTACTGGCTAAGATACTGGTTACATTTACTAATTCCATCAAGTGATATTGAGACTTGAGGGACATTCACCTAATATTATTTTCATGAAGGACGTTTCTTCATTCTGCTCTGTAGAAACTGGGCCCACTTGCAGGGCGTAGTGACTGCCTGAGGGAGGGCAGCTGAGGGCTGACGTGGGTCCGTGCTGCCTTGAGGAGCACCCTGGGTGGTGCCTTGGAAAGAGCTTCCCTAACGGAAGGAGCGCTTCTCCGCAGCCGTGTCCCTCTGGCCCTGGGTAGGACCGGGGTCGAGTTGAGAAGAGCAGGTGTATGCTGGGACCTGCTTCAGAGGCAGGGTTTCCTAGCCTCGGGCCTCCACGGAGCATCGCTGGAGGTTGTGTGGCAGTGAGTCCGACCTTGGCTGACCTTGCTGTCTGTGGGTTGATCTACCAGCTGCTTGAAGGGGAAAGTTTTCTTCCCTTATCACTGGCCCAGGGAAATTAAGTTCTTGGCAGACAGACATCTTTTGGGGACTTCAACATTATTTAAATTTAAAAGAAAATATGTCGAATGACATTCTGAGAAGTTTTAAAAGGTGCACATGGTTACTAATTGGGACAAGAAAAACTGGACAAGATATGGTTTTCCGAGTAGTTTGTGAAGGGCCAGTTGCCAACACTGTCCTGGAGGATGTCGACACGCCACGTCCCTCCCAGCCATTATCAAACGGATGAATTCAGCTGTTCTTGGCGGGGACGAGCGGCTTCAGGGGCAGGAGGACCACTCTGTTCGGCATGTTTCCCAGTTGACTTTGTTCTTAAGTCTGGTTTCAGACAGAGTGGTATTTACGTTCCTTTTCTTCTATATATTCACCTCGTTTGGGCCACACACATCTACTTTGCTTTGCTTCTGGTTTGTGGGGTTTATAAGCTCTTTTCCATCTTTATTTTTGCTCTGTCCACCAACTTTTGTGCCCAATCACCTATCTGTCCCCCCTCCAGTTTTGTGGGCCTGTTGAGTTAGGATAAAGAAACGAATAGCCCAAGTGACAGTTGGTGACTGTCATTGATAAACACGTAAAGAGCAGGTACTACGCAAACAAATGACCGAGCCAGCCCTGAGCCCATCTGTCCTCACAATCACTGCATCCTTCAGGGCAGGATAATCTCAGCGTCCCGCCTGGCTAGCTGGTGGCCTTGGCTGTTCTACTGTCCAAGTCCCCTTTTCCTTATGGGCAGTCTGTTCTGCCAACTTGAGGAACTTAACTGATACACAATTCGCAGGGAGCCTCTGCAAGTCATAGCTAAAGTCTTCATTTACGAAAGCCAGGGCTTTATATGGTGGGGACCTGTTCGTATTTTAAAATTTGGAGTATTCCTTTCTCATGAATGGACCTCACATCTAGCCAGGTGTGCTGTTGCTAACTGCTATGGGATTGGCTTCAGAAAGGCTCAGGGCCCCAGATGGCTGCATTCACATATTGCTCTGGGCAGAGGCATCAAAGGCCTTGATCTGAATCATGCATCAGGTCAGAAAGGTGTTGAGCCTTCATTAGCTTAAACCCTGCTGTCCACGAGTCTCCCGGATAATCCAGAAATCCTTACCAGTGTCTCAGGGGCCAGGCTCAACAGGAGGGGATGCAATGGGGTGGAGTGTATCCAGAACCCTGAACACCGAATAGGCAGAGCTTTTGATTGAAGATTGGTAACGGGCAGCCAGAGTTTTAATCAAAAGGCCAAGTAATGGTGCAGTGGTTCCCCGGTGGGCTGCACGTTGGAGTCACCTGGGGATCTTTTAGAAAAGACTGTAGCTGCCCAGCTGGCATGGCTCAGTAGTTGAGTGTCGACCTAGGAACCAGAAGGTCACAGTTCAATTCCCGGTCAGGGCATATGCCCGGATTGCAGGCTCCATTCGTGCAGGAGGCAGCCAATCAATGGTTCTCTCTCTCATTGATGCTTCTATCTCTCTTTCCCTCTCCCTACCTCTCTGAAATCAATAAAGACACATATATTTTTTAAAAAGCCTGCAGCTGGCCTCCACTCTAGACATTCTGATTTCACTGTGGGAAGTGGGACCTGGGATTAAAACTTTGAAAAATTCACTGTCAATCCTAATGTACAGCTAAGACTGAGAGCCACTGGATACTGGGTAAAGGCCGAGCTCTGGGTTTAGAGAGATATCAGTTTCAAGTCCAGCTTGACCCCTGGAGGATATGACTGGGTGCTATTTGACTTCCCTGAGCTCCCATGTTCTTTTCTTCTTCCATCGTCCCTTCTTTCTTCCATTTGTAAATTTTAACCGGTACTTATGGTTATTATTAACATTAAATATATGCGTAGCACAGTGCTGGCATGTGTATGTACTCAGAAGATATCAGCGATATTATTACTGCCAGAGTTTTGGAGTGAGAAGGGGGCTTGATGGTGGTTACAGGGTGGGGGTGTGTGTACGGAGGATCCAAGGCAGCATGGGGTGGAGAGACCTGCTCCCTCCTGGGGCTTCTCCCTCGCCAGCGGCCCAGGGGCAGGCGGTGAGACTATTTGAAGAAGCTGCTGCCTGTTGTTCCCAGGGTTCCCACGTTGCATCATCATCGTCACTCAACCCATTTGACTGATTACCATTATGTGCAATTTTGAGGTTTGTGTCAAAGGAACAGGCTTGTCATGGTTGTTCTCATTATGGGGAAGTCAGATGTACTATCTGACTATATTACATGTGCATTTTTATGATAGATCATTTAGGAAACAGGTTTCACTTCCAATAATTTAACAGAGGGGCTGGTCTAAGGCTCAATGAAAGAATTTTAAGTGCATGGCAGGCTGAGGACTCGTGGATCCAGATATTTCAAATCTGTGCTGGAAACAGCTGAGAAAATACTAAGAACCATCAGGGTTTACAGGTAGATATGAACATTTTAGATTTACACTGTCCTTTATTTCATTTTTGACTAGAACTAAGCATTCATTTGGTAGACACTCCCATTGTTGTTAGCAGATGGCTGTGTTCACACTAATGAATATGCTGACACAATTATACACACAACTCCGGGCTGACTTTATATGCTGCATTTAAATCTGCATACTACCTGCTTTTATATCTTAAGTAGCTTATTAACAACTACCAGCAGCCCATTCCAAGTGGAATTAAACCTTTCTGTGGACATTAAATAGCGGCAGGAAAAGCCCTATAAAATTGGTTTATTTATAACCAAGTGTCAACTAATTATTCCAGTAAGTTGAAAATCCTTGCTCTTTTAAACCAGGGTTATGTTCCTTTTCAAAGAAAAAAAATCCTGTCATAAAATCTCTCTCCTCCCCTCCCACCTCCTTGTTATAAAAAGGTAAGAGTTCCTTCATCTGGGTTTTACTACAGGAGTTGCACAAATGACCAGGGATATTAAGCAGAGCCTTTCTGGTGCATTCGGGGAAGTGAGGCTCAGAGCACGCCAATGGGCAGCTCCGGGGAATGGGCCGCACCTGGGGCCTGGTGGGTGCATGGGTCCTTGTCTGGGCTGATGGCTGAGCCACTGGCTCCCACAGGGCATCCTCTGTCTCTTCCCACCGCTGTCCTGCCCGTCCTGGAACGGTGGCAGGGCTCACCCAGTTTCCTGTCTCCCCGCTGTCAGCTCAGGCAGTTACACCTCAGGAAATCCCTCCTGTCTGCGCCTAGGCCTTTCTAGTAGCCCTGCCCCCCAATTCCTTTCTTTCTCAATTCCTATTACTTCGGAATATCAGAATCATGGTCTCTTCTTGTACAAATGTGGGAGTAAAGATCTGAAAAGATTAAATGGCTTTGCTAAGGTTTGTGTGTTGTTAGTGGAAAGAGATTAGAACTTTAGATCGCTAACAACAAGAACAAAAGCCTCTCTCTGTCTTTGCTACATTTCTATAATTTCAGCTTTTTCTTTTTTATTATATTTCAACTAGAGGCCCGGTGCACGAAATTCGTGCACGGGTAGTGTCTATAGGCATGGCCAGTGATCAGGGCTGATCCGGGCCTTCTGGCTGCCAGCCGGGGCCTCCCTTCCACAGCTGCTGCCTGGGGTCTTCCTTCATTCTGCGCCACCCACTGGTGGTCAGCGCATGTCATAGCAAGTGATAGAACTCCTGGTCTCCGGGTCAAACTCCTGAGGGGACAATTTGGGTGTGCCCCCTGAATGCAGCATCCAGCCTCATGGAGGGGCTGACAGGCCCAGACACTCCAGCAGCGGCATCTTTGTTGGGTTAATTTGCATACTTGCTCCTGATTGGCTGGTGAGAGTAGCAGAGTGATGGGCAATTTGCATGTTTCTCTTTTATTAGAGTAGATCATCTCTCTGTGGGGGGGGGGAGGGAGGAATAAAACATTGCTAACAATGGTTAGTCAATGGTAGGAAGAGACCCAAATCAAGGAAATAAAAGGCATATATAGATAAAATATAACAAAATAACCAGTGTTCCCTAATTAACACACCCCCCCCACCCCCAAACTCCCTGGAAATTGCTGGAATCCAGCCCACCTGGCATCAGAGCCTGGAGAGTCTGGATGGGTCTACCTTGGTCTTTCTGTAGAGATAGTCTAAAACATACTCTGTAAGTTCCCATTCGCTATAAAATGAACCAATTATTTTGGTTGAAAGTGACACAGCCAACGAAAACTGTCTGAAACATAAAGGAAAAATCATCGGCTCATCTGTTTATGAAACGGGCTGGAGGCACAGGTGTGTGGACGTTGTGCTTAGGGTTTATCTTTCTGCGTCCCTTGGCTCCATCTTCCCATGTTGGCTTAATTTCCAAGTAGGCTCGATTTTTAAAAAACAAGCCGCCCCTGGCTAGCATGTCCACACTTGGAAACTCCAGGGGAGTGAAGGTTCCCCAGGAGCCCCCGTGAGCCACGCACACCCTTCTGACTACAGCTGCTGAGCGCAGGTGCTCACCTCCCCACCAATCCACAGGCAGGGTGGGAACGCTCTGATTGGCCCGGATTCAATGTCTGGTAAACTTTTCTTTCTTTCTTCCTTTTTTTTTTTTCAAGCAGAAAATGACCTGCCTTTATTACATTGTCACGACTGTTTTATTTTTATTTTATTTATTTTTAAAATATATTTTATTGATTTTTTACAGAGAGGAAGAGAGAGAGATAGAGAGTTAGAAACATCGATGAGAGAGAAACATTGATCAGCTGCCTCTTGCACACCCCCTACTGGGGATGTGCCCGCAACCAAGGTACATGCCCTTGACAGGAATCGAACCTGGGACCCTTGAGTCCACAGGCCAACGCTCTATCCACTGAGCCAAACCGGTTTCGGCACGACTCTGTTTTATTATCCTGCAGCACAGCTGATCCAGCCCAGGACTGCCCTGCAAAGCAGTGAGCAGGGCGGACCCCCAGAGGCCCATGGCCCAGAATCCTCAGGAAGGCTTGAAATGGAACTTATCTGAGAGGGGGACTGGGACTGGGTGGCTGTTCTCACTGGGCTGGCTGCAACCGCAGTGGATGTGGGGCCCAGGAAGTCTGTGGCTCCTGAGCCTGTCCCAGGCAGTGGGCCCAGCTGGCCTGCTTCTTAGCCTCCATGTGGAGTGATCTCTACTTACAATTCCTGAACTAAGAGTAGGCCGAAAGTTTTTCCCTAAAGGAATATGGAGCTACTATCCCCAGAAGAAGGGAAAGGGATGCTGGGGAGATAGAGCAATGCATAGCTACATAGCTATACCCCAGGGAGGAGGTAGTCATGTGAGTTTAGAATTTGTGAACACCAAGACTGTCCTTGCTACTGCTGGCTCAAGTATCTCTTCTGAATTGGGGATAAGATCCTAAAGGTTCAGATTTCTCCCCGAATCTGTTTCAGAGTCTTTAAAAAGTCTTCATTGATCTCAACCATTTTATTTAAAACTGCCTTTTTATAGCATGAGCCTTCAAGACACATTATAAAAAAGGAAACGTGTTACTCAATTTTATTCCTTCTGCTTTGTTTAATCATGATCACCAAGGCAATATGAACCCATTTGTGAATATGCTTTATTCTAACCAAGTTTCAGGCTAAATAAGTTTGGGGGCTACGCTGGAAACTTAACCACCTTTTATCACTATTTTTTAATGAAAAAATGAATTTCATGTTCCATGTAACTGATTTAGAAATGAAGCCATTGGAATACAATCCATTTGCAAGCACATACTGCTAAGAACGTTAGCAGATGCATCGATGAACCTTAATTACATGGAATCATTTTGATTAACTTAGTCTTCCTCCTCTACTCCAATATCCAGGTATCTTCCTGCAGCAAAGTCACAGCAGAGACAATCAGACATACAGAGTGGGGTCAGTCATGTTTATCCTTAGAGATGACCATGATTTAAGCAGAACTCCTGGTGAATATGAGGGAGTTAGAAAGATCCTCTCATGGTCAGAGAATTTATCAGAAAATCTTGTTTATATAAAAAAAGATTTTAATGACTCAACATATGCAAGATCTTTGAGTTGAAGGCTCTTGAATAGAACTCTCAAAACAGAACTTTCTGAGAATGCAGAAAAGCAGTGTTGGTATCCACTACCCTGGTCTGTTACCTGTGGTTTCCTGACTTACAAGGCATATGGCAGTGATCTTAAAGCACAATTCAGCCTTTTGAGGAGAATCCATCCTCCCACCCATCCTCCATCGCCCATCCTTCCCCCATCCATTCACTGAGTAAACACGGGTATAGGACTCTAGGTGGGGCCATCTAGGCCATTGGATCCTAACCCTCAAGCTTAAAGAAACTTCGACTTCTGCCATCTGATCAGCTGCAAATGTGCATGGGAATAGCATGATGCTTAACACAAATGTTGAGCCCACCTGAAATCTGAGGTTCCAAGGACAGCTAAATAGGAAGCTAAAAGGATATCCACAACCTGATGCTAAAGGCTGCTGGTCCAAGGAAAGCTCTCAGAGAGTGTTCTAGATGTTTTGGTGAGAGGATATAGATATAGAAACAGATAAGAAAAGATCTCAGGATTTATAGTCAGATGGAGAAGACTGGTGTATAAAATTCATTATACACAAGACAGAGAGAAATATGCTTTGCTTTATTTTTAAGGAACCACAGTTATTTACTGAAGGCTGTGTGTGCCTGTTGGTACTGCACAACTTCTCAAACTTCGGTATCAAATAGGGCACTGCCACCTCATTTTCTGGCTTTTTATCACAGAAAGCCCAGCTTTGCAAAGGTCGGATGTCAGCAAAAGGAGCTGGAGCTGATGTTGAAGCTAGTAATTCCTTACGTGTCGACAGGGTCTGGGTGTGTTTCTCCCACACATTTGAGATAACCTGCCGCGCTCTTGTGTTGGCCGCAGTGCCTGCGTACAGCCTGAGAGGCTGGCCCTGGGCCGTCTCTCCTCTGTGCTCTGTTACAAGACCCTCCCTCCAGCGTGAGCTGTGGCCTCAGGCCCAGATCTTGTATTCAGGTTTGGAAGGGACTGGAGGGTTCTGCTGAGTCAAAAATGTGGACTCAGAAAATTGCCAATAAAGGGAATCAACATCAATTATGTTGCATTGCACTCTGCCCAGGGGGATGAACCGTCAGGTCTGGAGGGAATGACAGAGCACACCGACCACTTACACCCAGAGCCAGTGCAGCCCGAGGCATTTCATTTTCCACGATTCAGAAGCACTTCCAAATCGCGAGGCTCTCACACGACCATCTAACATGGTTCTAGAGAGTTCGGCGGGGCCAGTTTATAGATTTATGTCACCAGAATGTCAGTTTTATACTAGCTGCACCTACACAAGGCCCTGTTTCTCTAATCTGAGTAATGTCAAATTAGCTGCGAGCTGCAGATAACTGGAATAGCGATGCTTTCTGGCAGCAGTGAAAAGGGATGAGACATAGGTTTGTGAGAACAAGGAATCCTAGTGAGAACGAGACCCCAATAGACTCGCCCAAGTTTTCTTTCAGGACAGGACACGTGTAAAGGGGTTGTTTCTGAAACATAAAATAGATCTATTTTTCATTTCAGTAAATCTTGTTGCCCTGTGATTCTGCTCTCGCCCCTGCCCCCAAATCCACAGCATTCCGTGGCTTAGCAGAAGGACAGGTACCACCCCGAAGAAGGAAGTCACTGCTGGCTCTGAGGCTCAGAGACAATCTTCTGGGGCCCGTACAGCAATGGTTCTCCAACTTCACTGCCCATCAGCGTCACCGGGAGGGTCTGCTAAGAGCAGGGTACCGGGCCCCATTGGAGAAACCAGCCAGGGTTTCTGATTCAGTAGATCTGCAGTGGGAATCAAGAATTTGCACTTTTCATGTTTCCAGGTGATACGGATGCTGCTGGTTTTTAGACCAAACTTTGAGAACTACACAGCTCTGGAGTGTCAACAGTTCTTGAAAGTCAAGGGTCCTGAGAGAAACGGGGTTTATACACCTCAGAGCTTCCATTTCCACATGGAAAGCCAAGCTTGGAGTTCGAAAACTGGGGTTTCCCAGGAATGAATGTGAGTGGCATCATCAGACACAAGTCCTTCCTGCTGCTGTGACTAAGCGGTGTGGAAGGAGACAAAATGACCACAGAGAGACAGAACACACCCTCGCCTTCCCCTAACATCACCTCAGTGGCTAGAAGCAACAGTCCTTCGTTAACGTGGGCGATGCCTGTAGTCAGTGCCCTTTTCCCACCGGAAGGATGGCCGCTCTCAGGAAAACCCTGCTGGGGTATTTTAGTTGCTTTTAGATTTTTTCCTTATGCATAAAAGATATTCTTGCTACAGAATCCAAGGTACAGCCTCAGGAAGTTTCGCATCTATGGGCCCAGAGTGAACCCATGACTTGTAGGAGAAGAAACACCCCCTCCCCCCCCCCGCCGGAGCTGAGTGGGCCCCTGTTTTACAGAGCATTGGTGATCTCCGCCCCCTTTTTCGTGAGCAGAAGGTGCATTTAGAACTTTAATTGTTAAGCATCTTCCTTTTGTTTCTGACTGAGGACAAAGGCTATATTCTTTCTGTCATGGGCACAGGGATGCTTTCCTGTTTGGATATGACTGATGCCCTTATAGGAAGTAAACTCATTTCTGCATGATGTGCTTGAGACTTGGAGAAATAGACCACAATTTATCTCCTCTAAACAGCACTCCCCAGTTCAGAGCAGGAGGCAGATAACCTCAATGTGAACTTTGCCTATGGATGTTTATCTACAGCTCCAAGTAATATGGATTTATTCCGGTAATATACAGGCCATTTGGCAGATAATGTCAAGAGAAGCATTTTATTACTGATTTCTTGTAAATTACACATGGTTGTGTTTTAATGGATTTTCCTTCCAAGCCTCAGTCTCACAACACGAGGAGTTAAACAGATTTTTAATATGATCTTGAATATTGACTTTTAATTATGCACTGGTTAACAAAACAAGTAAGACTGCCATTTCCATCAAGGGAGCAGTAAGGATGGAGGGTATCTTTTGACACCCCCCTACCTTCCCATTCTATTACTATTTTTTAAAACATCCCCCATGCCAGGCATAAAAATGTAAAAAATCTCACATTACTTTAAGGAGACCCTGGAGCAGCTTTTAATTATGTTTATCACAAAGGATACACGGCTTCTGTAGTGATAGGTGAAGGGAGCCTAGCAACCATGTTCAAGGGTAAGAAGGGCTCTGCGAAGGGGCACCGGAGCAATTATTTTAATATCCGTAGAAAGCAAACTGGAAAAAATGCCTTAAAGGTAAAGAAAGAAGGTAGACAATCAAATGAACTTCCTGACCACAAGGATATCAGGGGAAAGAAGTCGTTGCACACCTGAGACCTAAGCTGCACCCTTTCTGCTGCATCTCGGCTCTTCAGAGGGCCGCAGAGCAGCAGCAACCGGCAGCAGCGGCCCCAGCGTCCTGCCGACCCGAGGCAGCATCCAGAGTGTGACCCCCCAGCACTGCTCCCTTTCTAAGACTCGGCCATCTCTTCCTAGGAGACAAGAAGAGGTGGTGAGCGACTTCTATTGGACGGGCATATTTTTAGATTCTGTTTCTAACAATGTGGAGGGCTGAAGGCTTTCGAATTTCTTTCCTGGCCATTCAGGCAAGAAAATAGGTCAAGAGCTCAGTAAGACCAAGGAGATCAGTGGCTTATTGCTGTATGGCAGTTAGCATTCTTTCAAACTCTTTCTCCCAAGAATGTTCTGAAATGCATTCTGTGAGGAAGTGTTAGTGGTGAAGACAAATTCAGGGTATTGATGGATGTTTGTTGCTTAATAAATCTGGGCAGAAGATAAGAAAGAGTGAATGGACACATGAAATTTTGACAATGATATAGCTAAGATGAAATCAGGCTAATGTATTTTATTTAGAACTCCCCAAAAATTGGAGTAGAAAAGGACCTCAGAAATGAAATCTAATGTATTTTGAAAAATGCCTGGGGAAACTAAATAACGTCCTTTTATTTATTTATTTTTAGCCACCTGAATAATAGGGTCAGAACTGGGAATTTAACTCAGTACAATGGTGATTTCATTACATTATTCTCTTCTGGATGTCAGTTCTCTGCAACTTGTCATATGGAAAAACCTAGAGGTAGTTTTTGTTTGCTTACTTCTTTTTTTTTTTTAAATAAATCTTTATTGTTCAGATTATTACAGTTGTTCCTCTCCCCCCCCCCCATAGCTCCCCTCCACCTGGTTCCCACCCCACCCTCTGCCCTTACCTCCCCACCCCCCATAGGTGTCCTCATCCATAGGTGTACGATTTTTGTCCAGTCTCTTCCTGCACCTCCCACACCCCTTTTCCCCCAAGAATTGTCAGTCCACTCCTTTTCTATGCCCTTGATTCTATTATATTCACCAGTTTATTCTGTTAATCAGATTTTTTATTCACTTGATTTTTAGATTCACTTGTTGATAGGTATGTATTTGTTGTTCATAATTTTTATCTTTACCTTTTTCTTCTTCTTCCTCTTCTTAAAGAATACCCTTCAGCATTTCATATAATACTGGTTTGGCAGTGATGAGCTCCTTTAGCTTTTTCTTATCTGTGAAGCTCTTTATCTGACGTTCAATTCTGAATGATAGCTTTGCTGGATAGAGTAATCTTCGTTGTAGGTTCTTGCTATTCATCACTTTGAATATTTCTTGCCACTCCCTTCTGGCCTGCATAGTTTCTGTTGAGAAATCAGCTGACAATCATATGGGTACTCCTTTGTAGGTAACTAACTGTTTTTCTCTTGCTGCTTTTAATATTATCTCTTTGTCTTTTGATCTTGGCATTTTATTTTATTTTTTATTTTATTTTATTTTTTTAAAATATATTTTATTAATTTCTTACAGAGAGGAAGGGAGAGGGATAGAGAGCTAGAAACATCGATGAGAGAGAAACATTGACCAGCTGCCTCCTGCACACCGCCTACCGGGGATGTGCCCTCAACCAAGGTACATGCCCTTGACCGGAATCGAACCTGGGACCTTTCAGTCCGCAGGCCGATGCTCTATCAACTGAGCCAAACCGGTTTCAGCTGATCTTGGCATTTTAATTATGATGTGTCTTGGTGTGGTCCTCTTTGGATTCCTTTTGTTGGGGTTCTCTGTGCTTCCTGGACTTGTACGTCTATTCCTTTCACCAGGTGGGGGAAGTTTTCAGTCATTATTTCTTCAAATAGGCTTTCAGTATCTTGTTCTCTCTCTTTTTCTGGCACCCCCATAATTCGGATGTTGGTACGCTTGAAGTTGTCCCAGAGGCTCCTTACACTATCTTCATATTTTTGGATTCTTTTTTTCTTTTTGCTTTTCCAGTTGGGTGTTTTTTGCTTCTTCGTATTTCAAATCTTTGACTCGATTCTTGCGATCCTCTAGTCTGCTTTTGGATCTCTCTATATTATTCTTTATTTCAGTCAGTGTATGCTTAATTTCTAATTGGTCCTTTTTCATATCCTCGAGGGTCTCACTAAATTTATTGGCGGTTTCTAGAAGATTCTTGAAAAACCTTATAACCGTGGTTTTGAACTCTATATCCAGTCATTTGCTTTCCTCCATTTCTGTCATTTGTGACCTGTTTCTTTGTCTCTGCATTTTGGCTGCTTCCCTGTGTTGATAGAGTGGCTTTGTGTGCTAGGTGTTCTATAGGGCCCAGTGGCTCAGCCTCCCCAATTACCTGAGATGGACACTCTTGGTCCACCTCTTTGTGGGCTGTGTGCACAGTCTTGTTGTAGTTAAGCCTTGATTGTTGTTGGTATCACTGGGAGGAATTGACCTTCAGGCCAATTGGCTGTGAGGATCAGCTGTGTCTATGATGGGAGAACCTCTGTGCTGGAGACACCCTGATGGGGCAAGACTTGCTTCAGTGGGGCTTTGGTGCTCACTGAGTCTGCCCCTTGAGTGTGTCTCTATGGATCTGAGGAGTTGTAATCTGGATGGTCCCACTCTGACCACTGGGTACACTGGCTCTTGGAACTCCAAGGAGGTGCAAATTTAGCCTCTGCCTGAGGCCACCCAGCAGGAGCTACGGAGAGATCTGCAGGTTCCTCTTCTTTGTTTGTGATTTGGAGGTGCCCAGATGAGGTCTGGCTGTGAAGCAATGCAAGCTGCTGTGGAGCCTTGGGCCTTCTTTTGGAAATTCTGGTGCTCTCTGACCCAGCTGCAGTTTGTTAGGTAATTTTAGATTGCAAAGGGCCAGGCCATTCATATGCAAAAGCCTCTGCACACAGCTTGGGTGGGGTGGGGTCTCAGGGCGGGGCAAACAGCAATGGCTTTCCATCAGCCCTGCCCTAATAGGCCCCAAGGTCTCAGTGTCCTGCAGTAATAGCTGCAAGCACCTCTGAGAGAAAGCCGTCCTGGAGTTCCACCTGAAGCCAGACAGTCCAGTTTTTCCCTGTATGAGTCTGGGTCCCCAGAGTCTCACCCGGAACTGGAATGTAGAGCAGTTGGGAGCTTGTGTCTACCTCTCGATTGAAAAAGACAACCACGTCCTCAGTTGCCAGCCCTTTCCACATGTGTGCCTCCGTACCTCTGCACTTTATTTCCGTACCTCCTCTGAGTCTCAGTGTGCTTTTCTCTTTCCTTCTGGTTGTAGAATTTCCACTCAGGCAGCTTCCTGTGGTTCTGGATGATGTCCGTTTTGTCTTTTAGTTGTAGTTTTGAAGTGGTTGTGTGAGGCAGCAATTTCAGGTGTTTACCTATGCCGCCATCTTGGTTTCTCTTGTTTGCTTGCTTCTTATTACTATATACAACAACAGCAATCAACACCCAAAACAAGTTATTTAGCTTAACTTGGAAAAACCAGAAACTACTCTAAGTTCTTACACTACATTAAAATTCTTCCATTCTTCCTGGGACCATCATGTCAACTTTGTAAAGCAAGGAGCAATAGTAAGATAGTGTCAATTACTTTTAAAAAATCATTAGAAAACACAAAGTTTTGTCACCATTATAAAACAGTACCTTTACAGACGCTCGCCAAACAATTAGAGAAGCTGTTGCTAAAAATACCAACTATATGATGGCTTCTTTGTATTTTATCTATTGACTGTCATTTGACTTGTTAATTGAAATAAGATGGAATCCTCACCATATTGAGGAATACTGGAGAGAATGCATATATTTTGGGAACGAAGATAAAAATGGAGCATTTTTCTAGCATCGAAGAACTTTAGGGTTGTCTTAGCACTTTTGGAGAAAAACCACCTGCCCAATAGAATTTCAGCCACTCTGGCCAGTTGTCAGGAATTCTTTCTATCCGGGTGTTGGAAATCAAGACTCCAGGAGTAAAAGAACACAAGCAAACTGAAACCCCAGGAAGCTACGTTTATTTCAGCCTCAAAGAGCTCCGTGTTGTTAAACAAAACATAAAATGTGCAATAAACTTTAGGTATAAAGGACTTTGTTGGCCATAACATTTTATTTTACTGCTGTCCTCCTATGGCTAAACACGTTCAAGACCGGTAAAGCATTAAAATATTCAAGATGACAGAACACGAAGCCCAATTCCAGAACTGAAGCCAGGAGAATGTGTGACAAGGGGCAGAAGAGAATGCCTGTGTGTCATCATAAAGTCCAGCATTTCAGCATGCACTTAATTAAAAAGGCCAGTGAGCGTCCCTAATTGGCCGTTCCGTTGCCCTCCACACAGGCACGGGCTGAACTGAATGGGGCAGCTCTGACCCCCGATCTCCTTGTGCCCCTGAGTCCCACACAGGCGCTTCCACACACAGTCAGGATGCTGAGACTGTCCTGAAGCCCACATTTTCCGTGGGAGCTCAGAAAAGCACATACTGTTTTAAATTTCCCTGAATGTGCAGGGAGGCAAGGATTTATATTTTGAAATAGAAACCCCTTACCTACTGTCTAAGAAAGCCTTTGTTACGGAAATAAGTCTTTCTGTGGGAAATTACAATTTCCAGGGGACCTATCCCTACTAATCAGACTCAAGATTGATTGGACATTGCAACCTTGTATTACATCCCCTCAGGACAGGGAATTACTAAATAAGGGAAGCAAAGTCTTAAAATGAGAAGACGGTGGTGATTTCTATTGAGTCACCTGCAAAGTAGGAGAATTAGGAAATTTTTTTGGCTCTTCTGTCCAACTTAAAAGCACGATTGGAATGGCGTTGTCAAAACCCACTGTCTTGGCTGCTTTTGGAGTATTGTTACATTGAACTTGATTTTTCAACCTCCAGCTTTTTGGTATGCACACTTGGTTAATTGTGTTTTTTGTTTGTTTGTTGTTCCTGTGTGTGTGTGTGGGGTGGGGGGTGGGGGGTAGGGGTGGTGTTCATTATTGTTCCCTTAGTTTCTAGCACAGGGCCTGGCAAATACTAGGCTCTCAATCAATATATCTTAAAGAAGACATTTTGAAGCACTTACTTTTGCCTCATATTTATGAAAGTAACATTTATACAAATGGTAATAGGAAAATAGAGAAGAAAATTAAATTCACCCATATCCAGTAAAGTATTAAAAATTTGGTGTGTGTCATAACCCGTTTGGCTCAGTGGATAGAGCGTTGGCCTGCGGACTGAAGGGTCCCAGGTTCGATTCCAGTCAAGGGCATGTACCTTGGTTGCGGACACATCCCCAGTAGGGGGTGTGCAGGAGGCAGCTGATCGATGTTTCTCTCTCATCGATGTTTCTAACTCTCTATCCCTCTCCCTTCCTCTCTGTAAAAAATCAATAAAATATATTAAAAAAAAATTTGGTGTGATTCCAATGATCTAATTTGTATATGTTTACATGTACATACACAAGTATACCCAGAAACACAAAGACACACATACAAATATATGCATACTAGACACTCACAACTGGTATCAAATCAAATGGTCAGTTACTATCATCTTTTCAATTAATGTGAACGAGTTGGGGAATGTTCCGTGCAATGGGAACCTGTTTATAGAGTCACAGTGCCCATTCACTACCACCCTCAGCCTATGGACTTGCTCATCGGGTTGAGGAAGCTTCCCTGTGTTCCTCACCTGCTAGTAGGGACACTCACTGAGTAGTAATGCAGTGCCGGAAACTGCTAAGCCCTTGACTCCTAATATTCCCTTTCAATCTTCACAACAGCTTTCAAGGTCAGTTAGGATGTTTTTTTAGGACCCAGGGAGCATAAGTCATTTGCCCAAGCCCACGCAGGGTGGCTCGCAGGGCGGGGTTTGGAACCCAGGCCTGACAGATTCTGACCCCCAGCTCTGAATCCTGGGGCTGGTGCTGCCTTGATTATCCCCATGCCTTGTTACATGTTACACGCCTGACTCATTTTGAGCCCTCTACCTTTTGATCAGTTGTCCCAATTGGTTCTATTTCTGAAACGTCCCATTTCTAATCTCCCATCAATGCCTTAACTCGTTGGTTCTCAACCAGGTACAGTTTGTCCCCCCAGCGGGGCATTTGCAATGTCTGGAGACAGTTTTCTTTGCTGTCTCTTGAAGTGGGGTACCACTGGCATGTATTGGGTAGAGGCCAGCACTATTGCTGAACATCTGCAATACTCGGGACAGGCTCCCACAACAGACTTATCCGGCTTAAAACGTTAACAATGCCAAGGCTGGGACATCCTGTCCCAGCTTATTTCCCCAGACACTCTTGTCTCAACACAAACACCCTCCTAATTAGTTTTTCTACCTTAAGTTTCATCTTCATACACACTGCCGCCATGGGTATCGTTTAAGCAGACACACTCATGCCACGCTGTTGCTCTATTTAGCTCTATAGCTCTGGAGGACGCCCCGGTCCAAATGCAGATTTAAACCGTTCCAGACCAGGTGACCTTAGGCAAGCCATTTGACCTCTCCGAACCTCACCCTGCCTGCACAAGTCCGCACTAATGTTATCCATCACGTACAAGTGACCTTAAGGCTTTCTACGGCCCGCAGAAGGCCCACACTCTCAGCCTGGCCTTCCGGCTCTGCACCGTGTCGCCCACTCCGCAGCCTCTCCTCCGCGCTGCTGTTCTGGGAGACCGGTGCTCCGGTCGGCAGGACCACCTGTCATCCCAGACTCACCGACACTCGGCTGTCTGTGTCTGCTCTGCTACAGCTGGGACTCCATCTCTGTCTCCTCTGCTTGGAAACGTCTGTCTTCTTCAGGACTCAGGTCAAAGGTCACCTTTTCTGCTCAGCCTTCTCTGATATCTAGTCAGATTTATGTACTCCTTCCCCTAATGGTCACAGTATTTTGGTTATTCCATCTATCAGTCCGTCCATCCATCCATCCATCCATCCATCCATCCATCCATCCATCTTTTCACCCATCCATTCTTCTATCATCCATCCATCCATCCACCCACCCATTGGCTGTAATACAGAGTAATTAAGGTCACAAGCTCTGGAAATAGATTTGTTTCATTCAAAATCAGGTTCCAAAGTCAAATTTATGTAACCTTGAGCAGATTACCTGGCACTATAAAGTCTTAATTCCCTTGTCTCTAAAGTAGATATACTAATATTATACAATTGGTAAAGCTATTGGAGGATTGCATGTGTATAAACCACTCATCATATTGCTTGCTATGGATAAGCCCTAAGTAAATGTTAGTTCTCACCCACCTTGTATTTGTTGAGTACCTACTCTCTGACAGGCCCTCTTCCCATTGTGCCTGCATCATAATGGGCGGTGCCTGTGCCCAAATCTCTCACTGATGAGCTTTTTAATCTCCTCTTCACACCAACACTTGAAGTATAGGTGACGATAATACCATTTTTGTTTCAACATCTGGCCTTGTTTCATAAGGTTCCGCCGGCCAGTATTGCCTCCTAAGATGCTCTGCAGGCATCTACTGATGTGAGATTCATGGCGGATGAAAGGCTTCTGCTATTCTCCTGCGGTGGCAGACTCCCCTCCCTTTCCAACCCACCTTCTAAGCTGCCTCCCTGGGCATAATCAAAAGAAATCAAAAGAAATCGCCTCATGGTTACAATGGCCTTTGGCCTTCTCCACTGCCCTGGAGCTGCAGAGACGATGTCAGTGACATATTCCTGCAGAAGGAATCAGCGACTGCTTAATTCTACGTGTGGATTTTGAATGCTTTGTACTTTGTTAAAATCCAGATTGCATTCGTCTAACTAAGCAAGTGGTCTGATCTGATTAATATAATGCATTCTCCTCTATTGCCCAGCATTGCCAAAGGCAAGGTATTACTTAGCAAACCACTCCCTCCCCCAATATGTACACACATAAATGCAAAATAAATAGATCCCACAATCATTATTGAACTAATATAGCACTTGGAAATGTATTTTTATTGTGAAAAATGGCCAAATAAGAGCTGCTGACTGTTTGTAGCCCTGGAATGTAAGTCAGATGAATTGGTGCCCAGAAGTCTGACATTTCAAAAGCCTGAGAATGAGTTGCATTTTTCCTGGTATGCCATTTTTGCAATTCGCCCAGCTATTTTCCTTTCGCAGGAAGCAATTCTTCCGTGTCCAGGCAGTTCAATTAGAGCATTGTGAAAGTGCTCAGAAGGACTTCAGCAGAAGGATCCCTGAGCAACAGGCATAATTTTGGAGAGGAATAAATTCTGCTCTTACCACTCAGTGTCGGCAATGGTGTTAACTAACCTGGAAAAAGAATGCCCAGAGAATTAGACACATGCCCTCTTACCTCAGAGAGTTCTCTGGGTCAGCTCAGCACTCTGTGGTCTTTAGCCAACAAAGCCCCTCCTGGTCCTCCCTGCTCACTGGAGGGCCGGTTCCATCTCTGGCGGGTTTAGAACATGCGCCTATACTCTTCCCTCCTTAAGCATGGGCTGGCTTAGAGGCTTACCCCGAGTGAGCAGAATGCAGCAGAAAGGACACTGTGTGACATTTGAGACTTGGTTGGAGGTTAGCAAGCTTTCCTGTAAGGGTTCAGATAGTAAATGCTTTTGGCTTTCTGGGCCATATCTATAGAGCCTGGTTGAGACTGTGCAGCTCTAGCATTGCAGTGTGTAATACAAACGGGCCTGGCTCCTTTTGAAGTTAGCTCCTAGAATTCGCAAGCAAACAGGCTGCTTATCTGCAGTTACAGTTTATCATTTAGAGAAACAATGTTGAAAGGATGGTGGGGTGGTCACAGCGGTATCTCATTGCTGTAGTCACTTGCATTTCCATGAAGACATACAATGTGAATCGTCTTTTGTGTGCCTTTCTTGCCATCGGCACATCATTTTTGGTAACTCACTCTCTCTGCAAGCTGCCACGTCTATCCATCCTGAAGCCACCACGCTGGAGAGGCTACGAGGAAAGACCACATAGAGGTCGGTGGAGATGCCCAAGGAGGCCCAGCTGTCCAGTCTCCCCTCACGTGTATGTGAGGAGGACATCTTCAAGATGAGTCCAACCTAGCCACCACCTACCTGACTGCAACCATATTGCAGGAGACCCGCTAAGAAGAGCTTAGCTGAGTGCAGAATTGAAAGATGATGGATGGACAAATGACCTAGTTTTCACCTGTCATTGCCCACACTGCTTTGTATAGAAATGGGCATGTATCTCCATTTGAACCAATGAGATCCAACTCCTTGATCTTCATAGTAAGAAAGAGTGGAAATGCTCTCTTTTTGCTGTATTTCTAACAGGGTAGCATGTAAGCCTGGGGCTGTTAGTTGACATTTTGACCCCATACAGGCAGAACCTGTCCAAGACAGAGAGAGAGAAATGAAGAGAGAGAGAGAGAGAGAGAGAGAGAGAGAGAGAGAGAGAGAGAGAAAAGAGAGAAAGAGAGAGAGAGAGAGAGAGAGAGAGAGAGAGAGAGAGAGAGAGGTATTACTAATGGCATCAGTTGGGTACGAGTATCGAACTATTCCTAAGAATTAACTGCGGGTATTTCAGCTTTAAGAGCCAATTATTGTATTATACAGTGGTCTGGTGCATGAAATTCATGCACATTAAAAGGGGATTAATTAGAGGAAATATTTTAATATTGCTATTTGCCCTTTCTCTATAATAGAAGTGTCAGAGATGAAAGAAAATCAGTAAAATGTATATGAAAATCTTCCTCCTGTCAGAGTCTGGGGCACACCATGGGACCCAGAGTCAAGTCCCTGCCCACCCACCTGCGCCTCAAAGTCACGTGAGACCCAGACCCAGCTGGCCCCCTCTCCCCATTGGGCTATATCCAGACCCAGTGAGTCCTACCCTTGTCAAGCCCTGCTGGGCAAGGGAGCAAAGCCTCAGGTCCCCTGGCCCAGCGCAGGGGCAGGGGATGTGGCCTGAGGTCCCTCAGCCTGGGCCGGGGCTGGGGGGGGGGGGGGGTCACGCCCTTGAGGTCCCCTGTCAAGCCCTGCCAGGTGGGGGATGTGGCCTGAGATCCCCTGTCTAGCCCCACCGGGCAAGGGACATGGCCTGAGGTCCCCTGTCAAGCCCCGCTGGGTGTGGGGGGTCATGACCTGAGGTTCCCCGGCCTGGCGCCGGGGTGAGAGGCACGGCCTGAGGTCCTCCGGCTCAGCACTGGGGCGAGGGGCACACCTTGAGGTCCCCTGTCAAGCCCCACTGGGTGGGGGGGCATGACCTGAGGTTCCCCGGCTCAGCACCGGGGTGGGGGGCACACCTTGAGGTCCCCTGTCAAGCCTCACCAGGCAGGGGGCACAGCCTTAGGGTCCCTGTCAAGCCCCCTAGGGCAGGGGATGCAGCTTGAGGTCCCCCGGCCTGGCACCGGTGCAGGGGCACAGCCTGAGGTCCCCTGTTAAGCCCTGCCGGGTGGGGGTCATGACCTGAGGTCCCCCGTCAAGCCCTACTGGACAGTGGATGCGGCCTGAGGTCCCCTGGCCTGGCGCCAAGGGGGGGTCGCAACCTGAGGTCCCCCATTGTAAGAATCCCTTTCCACGTCCCGCATGGTCCAGGGTTCCAGTTCAGGGTTCGAGTTCTGGAGAAGGGCCGCACACAAATGAAAGGGAGACTTGAAGAAATTCAATTTGGCGAAATGGGGGGCCAGGCGGTAGTCCACCTCTAGTGGGAGAACTACTCCCTGCTCTGGCCCTGCCATCCCTTTTATTAAGGTTTTGGGGAAAAACATCTTAGGAAGATAAATAGAAATTTACATGTAGCCCTTAGGCAGGAAATAAACAGAAACTTACATGGGACAAACAAAGGTGGAGGCTGCTTCAGCTAACAATGTAAACAACTAAAGGGTGAGTGGTTAGAGCAATTAAGGTTGTTGACCAGCCTTCCTGGCTTCCTGTCAACATCTCTCTTTTAGTGAAACTGATTTGTTTCCGGCACCCCATCAAGCCCTACTGGGTGGGGCATGCGGCCTGAGGTCCCCTGTCAAGCACCATGGGGGCGGTGGGGGGGGCACAGCCTCAGGTCCCTGCTGATTTCTCATTACAGAAACTCAGCCTCCACTGTGGGTGCAGCCATCTTGTGTTATGGACACCCTCGCCTCCACTGTGGGCACTGCCATCTTTGTGGCAGAGTGACAGTCAATTTGCGTATTCCCTGTTTATTATATAGGATATGTCATAAGTGCACAGGTTGATGCATTTTTAAAAAATATGTTTTTATTGATTTTAGAGAGAGGAAAGGAGAGGGATAGAGAGATAAAAACATTGATGAGAGAGACACATTGATCGGCTGCCTACTGCATGTGCCCTGACCGGGAATTGAAGCGAAGAGCTCTTGGTTCATGGGTCAATGCTCACCACTGAGCAACGCTGGCCAGACTTGGTTTTAATAAATCAAACACAACCATGTAGCCATGTAACCAGAACCCAGGTCAAGAAACTAAAGCTTACAAAACTTTCCAAACACCGTGCCTCTGTATCTCCTTTCAACTTTGCCCTCCAGGTAGCCACGATCTGGAATTTTCACAGCTTCTATTAGTTTTTCTTCTTTTAGTGCTTCATAGAAAAAGAACCATATAATATGTATTCTTTTTCATCTGACTTCCTCCATCCAACCTTCTGCATATGAGATGTCTCCATGCTATCATATGTAGAGTTAGATATGTACACTCCTATGTAATTTTTGCGAATGTTAACACAGTTTATTTATCCAGTCTATGGTTGGTGGACATTTCCAGTTTCATTCTTGCATGTGTCTTTTGGTGACTCTATGCCCACATTTCGACCTGTCTGTGGCTCCCGGTGAAACTCCTGGGGTGTAGGGGATGCATTTGCCAGGCTTTATTAGGTACTGACAAACAGTTTTCCCTAGTGATGCTCTTCTATCCATGTATGCGACTTCCTATCCTCAGTCCCCTTTCTCATCAGCAGTGGGCACTTTTCGTTTTGCCCATTTTAGTGATCCCGGGAGGGGCAGTGTAATATCGCACTGGGCTTTAAATTTACCTCTCCTAGATGATTCATGGAGGTGAGCAGCTTTTATTTGTTTACTGACCATTTTGAAACCCTCTCTGATGAAGTGTCCAAGCCTTTTGCCCATTTATCAACGAGTTGTCTCTCTTTTTCTTGTTGACGTTTAACAATTCTTTATGTATTGCAAACATGGACCCTTTTGGAATGACGGAGATATGCCGAGGCATTTGAGGACGTGTGTCTGAAAGGGGACGTGGGCACTGAGACTGTGGCTTTTTAGAGAGCGTGGCTTGGCTGCAGCACTCAGTGTGCACGCGTGGGCACAGGCTCACTTACTGTTCCGGGGGGAGCAGGAACAGACATCACGGCGTGGCGGAGTGACAGCCGAGGATGCCTCTGGCTCTCCCAAGTGGCCTTGGCCACTACTACAACTTGGTCAGGCACGAGCACAGCGTGGCAGCTCCTGTTCCCTTCTTTGTAAAACAGGGGAGTTGGGGAGGAAGAGATAGCTAAGGAAAAACGGGCCTGGGTAAATCCCTGTATTTCCTAGCTTCTCTGTTGGCCTTTCCAGTAGGTGGCCCTGGAGGCACTGCATGGTCACTGCTGCTCCCGGGCCGCCAGGATCGCTGAAGGTCCCCAGGTTGGTTCTTCTAGAAACCAGCGTGAAGAAACCAATGGGCCACTGGTTCCAATGGTGGAAGAGTAGGCAGTGGGACCGCAGGCTCTCAGATTCGTCAGGAAATTGCCTAACCTTCTCAGAAACTCTCAAAATCTCCCTTTCTTATTTTCTTTCTTAGCACCAAGATGTAAATCAAACACAATATATATCTCATGGGGAGGGGGAATGTCTTTTTCACTCTCTTCTGAAATCTACCTTCATCTCCAGTAAAAAATGTAAATGTGAATTTTTGAACTTTATTCTCACTACACAGCCTTGACAGTAATTCACCCTTGGAGCTGGTAGGGGAATCCATTATCAATAATAATAATAATAATAATAAAAGGTGGCTAAGAGACTGAGAAGAAATAAAAATTGACAAATCAGTTAAAATGGCAAATCTAAAATAAACATGCATCAATAAATATGACCACATCTATCTCAGGATTATTAATATATTTGGCTCCTTAGAATTCTGATATACGAAGGGCTAAGAGATTAGATAATGCACGGGACATATTTTATTAACCACTTGCTGACTTGAAATAAATTTTATACCAATAAAAAAAAGCATTAGATGTTGCCTACAAATAGTTAAACTTGAATCTGCTCCATTAAAGTAAATCAGTGAGAGAGCAATGCCTTTTAACACATCAACCTTGGGAACCGAGTTCAATTCTCCTTTTCAACATGTCGCCATTAAGTCTTCAGATCAATTAGAGTGAGTTTTCACATGGGATATGACCGGTATCTTGGAGGAAGTGAGGCTCAAAGGGTTTAGAGAGAATTATTCAGTCTTCCTTACTCATCCTCCCCAACAAACAGACTAGCAACCATTACATCCATCTCTCCAGGTCGGCACATCCCAAGGAGATCAGCATCACTCATGTGGGTGTACTGGTACTGCCTTTAGTCTACCAGGTGTGGCGAGGTGCATTGCCTTTATCTTCGAAAACAGAAAACAAGATGATCAGATTGAACAACCTGTCCACTTTGATACATGGTCATGACTAGAAAGTTGATGGCCCTGCCCCTTAAGGACAGTAGTCAACTGTTTTGCACCAATGATTTGATATGAGGGCATTTTTGAAATGCTACACTTTCCTGTCATCCCTTGCTCTGCCAAACAGCTATCTTTTCATATTCGTTATGACTTGGTAACTCAGTGGGTTTAGTTACATTTGGCTTAATTAAAGTTTCTCAAGAAAAAACAAGAGGACTCATCTGTTTAAAATACGACCTGTGGCCCTGCCCAGTGTGGCTCAACAGTTAGAGCATCGATACCCAGTCAAGGGCATGTACCCGAGTTGTGGGTTTATTCCCTGTCCCCATCAGGGCACGTGCAGTAGTCAAACAGCCAATGTGTCTCTCTCACAATGATGTCTCTCCTCTCTCTCTCTCTCTCTCTCTTCCTCCCTATCTCTCCTTCCCTTCATCTCTTTCTGAAAAAGCAATGGAAAAAATATCCTCAGGTGAGGATTAAAAAAAATATTACCTGTGGACAAATGTTAACTAAAACTTAAGCATCTAAAATAGATGCTCAACATGGATTGATTGTAATATTATTTGAAAGCAATTGTCATACCTAAATTTGGTTACCAGTTTTAAAAACCTGGTATCATTCAAATTAATAATTAAGGGAAAGATTCAAGATAGTATGGTCAATATTTTTTTGGGAAATGATAAAAATGTGAAGCAGAAAAGTAGCAACCAAAGAGTCAGAAGTTAATACCTACCAAAAACGATAGTAACATTTATAGCTATACTAGAGGCCCAGTGCACGAAATTCGTGCACGGCGGAGAGGGGGGGTAGTGGGGGGTGTTGTCCCTCAGCCCAGCCTGCAGTCTCTCCAATCTGGGAACCCTCAAGGGACCTTCATTTTTTTCTTCAAGAGTGTGGTGGAAAAACCCTAGATTACCTTCTTGGATTCTTATAACCCAAATTACCAAGAACACTGCAATTGGTGGCCTACAGGGAGCTTAGCCAATGAGTTGTCAGAAAAGGTATTTACTCTCAAACTGGTTTGGCTCAGTGGATAGACTGTGGGCCTGCAGACTGAAGGGTCCCAGGTTTGATTCCTGTTAAGGGCATGTACCTTGGTTGGAGGCATATCCCCAGTGGGGAGTGTGCAGGAGGCAGCTAATGGATGTTTCTCTCTCATTGATATTTCCGACTGTCTATCCCTCTCCCCTCTTCTCTGTAAAAAAAAAAAAATCAATAAAAATTTTTTTAAAAAAAGGTGTATCCTCTGCAGCTCATGCAGCCCCTGGGTTGTGTCCACTGGGCTAGGGGCGTGTCCCTGCCACCCGGTGGTGGCTGCCAGGGTCTTCGCACACCCCAGAGGCCAGCAGCCATCCCCCTCTGGAGGGCACTAGGCTGGGGGCATGGACATGAACCGCCACTTAGTGCTGGAGCTTGGAAAGCCTCTGGGGCGGGGCGGGAACATCCCCGTCTCCAAACGCCCCAAGGCCAGCAGCCAGCCTGACCATGGGCCTCAGGCTTGGGGCTTGCAAGGACCCCGGGCAGCACACAGCAGTGGCTGCCAGGGTCTCGGAACACCCCAGAGGGCAGCAGCAGCCCCTGGTCCTGAGTGCCTGGCTGTGGGCGTGGCCCCAAACTGCTGCTTTGTGCAGGAGCCTTTGCAAGCCGCTGGGGGTGGGGCGGAACATGTTCCCGCCCGCCAGGTTGCTTGGCGCCTACACCCATAGGCTCTGAGTGGCCAGGGGGCATTCTGGGTCCCCTGCCACTCAGGACCTAAGCACGGGCCTACAGGCTAGGAGCGGCCTGGGTCCGGAGGATGTTTCCTGGACCCAGGCTGCTCAGCGCCCACATATGCAAATTAACCGCCATCTTGTTCAGTCTGATTGGCTGTGGGCATAGTGGAGGTGCCATCAATTTGCATGTTTCTCTATTATAAAGTAGGATATCTATATGAACACTGATTTATGTCAATTTTACCTACAGACTTACCCTGTGGCATTAGACTAAGCCAGTGATGGTGAACCTATGACACGCGTGTCAGCACTGACACGTGTAGCCATTTCTGATGACACGCGGCTGCTGAGGCTTATTAAATACAATTATATATAACAATTATACATTTATGTTATTTAAACTATAAATATCGTGAAATAATGTTTTTTCCTCAAAGTGACACACTACCCGAGTTATGCTCAGTTTTTTGGCGAAGTTTGACACACCAAGCTCAAAAGGTTGCCCATCACTGGACTAAGCAAAGAGTATTATATCCATTATAGAAAAGGGGACATTAGACAATTTGACTGAATTATCTTTAATAGCCGACCTAAGTATAGAATTGGACTCTAACTTCTGTTCTATTTAAGTATACAATAAAAACATCGAAACAAAAACAAAATCTCTGGAGAATTGTAATAAACTTTAGAGGAAACATTATTTGCTTCATTTCTAGCTGATAATATCATTTAGCACTACTGTTTTTTTAAATTGAATAAATTTGACGTAACATTGTATAAGTTTAAGGTATACAATGTGTTACATCTATATATTATAATTTGATTGCTGATGTAGTGATATTTATTATATTACATAATTGGAGTACAATATTATGTCAATATTTATTGACCTGTATGGCTTATTTGCTACCCATAACAAGTTTGTACACTTCCACATCATCACTGTTAGTCCTGCCCCACCTCCATCCCCTGGTAACCACCACTTTCTTCTCTGTTTTTTATAGGATGAGCTTTTTTAGATTCTGCATATAGTGATATCATACAGTACTTGTCATGCTCTGAGGTATCTCGCTAACCATAATGTGAAGAGCTATTATTTGTTTTGTTTTTACTCTATACATTGTGCTGGCAACTCCAATTGAAATATACAACAACCTTATGATGTAGGAATTATTACTCCCATTTCCTAGGTAATTTGCCAAAGTTATATATGGTGACCATGGAGGAAGCATTATAAATCTCTTACGAACGAACACACAAACTAACAACAACCATAAAAACCTGATAGAACTCAGTGCCAGGATCCCGGTTTCTAATACCATTTTCCACAAAAAAAGGATAAGGGTTTCTTGGAGAAATGGCTGATTCTAGAAGCGGGGTAGGAAATAAACAAAGATGAGCCTGGAGCAGCTGTAGATGAGGAGTCACCAAGTGCTCCCAGAAAGGAAACACCCACAACAAGTCAAGGGGACACAAGTCAAATGAAAAAGCAACCGGGGCCAAACTGGAATAATTTGAGCAAAAAAATGAAATAATATTGGATTATAACTCAAAGTGCAAAATAAATATCTGGAACCCATACTGACATGATA
Source organism: Cnephaeus nilssonii (assembly GCF_951640355.1). Classification (NCBI taxonomy): domain Eukaryota; kingdom Metazoa; phylum Chordata; class Mammalia; order Chiroptera; family Vespertilionidae; genus Cnephaeus; species Cnephaeus nilssonii. Next base: position 54,053,481 of record NC_137088.1, read on the forward strand.
AGTGATAGAATAAACGCATCCACTGGAGAGCGCACACACCTCCTGTGCAGGAGGCCAGTGGATCCTGCAGGAACTGCTCTCCCGGGGCTGGAGCACACTCCACTCCTCCCTGGGGGCTCCCCCAGGGACTGCGGTCCAAGGGGCAGTGTGGGGGCGGGAAGGCAACTGCAGTGGGGACCCCAACAAGCAGCCCATCAGCCATGTGACCAAAGTTACCATCATTAGTAATAAGCCATTTGATGGCATGTCCCTTGGATGTGATGTGATGAGACTGACTCCTCAACTCTGTGGTCTTTCTTCCTAAACCAATAGCCCATTCTAATCATGAGACATACACCAGACAGATCCCAATAGAAGGACATTCTACAAAATAGCTGACCAGTACTCCTCAGAACAAACCTGGCTGAGAAATTGTCCCAGCCAAAAGGGGCCTAAGAAGACATGACAACTACACGTAATATAGTGACAAACATGACAGTAACATTAACAATGGGAGACAAACATGAGGTATATGAGAATGCTGTATTCTCTTTGTAACTCTATATATCTAAATCTGTTCTATAATACAAATTTTATTTTAAAAGTCCTATAGCCTTGAAATAAAAAGTGGGAAAGCAAACCAGAAAAAATTAAGTTATTTATGAATTAATAAATTCATCTGTTCATTCGTTTATTTATTCATTCATCGATATCTTAATTATTCAACAAATATTCTTTTATGTCTACTTTGTGACAGAGTAGCCCTAGGTCATAAGGAATTTTTAGCTCTACAATGAGCATCTTCTCTATACCAGTGATTGGTATATCCCTGAGGAAAATTGTATACCATATGTGTAGTCCAAAATTTTAGGGCAGTGCCATAGACTGATGCAATTTGATAGAATTCATAAAAAAGAGAAATATTAGAGGGCGGGATGGTTACTCAAAGATTATTGTGGATGAAGAATTTACCACGATTGGATTCTGATTATAGATTATATTGCATATACTTGTTCATTGAAAATGGCTTTGATTACTTTTTTTTTTTTTTTTTTTACTACAAGGTATTTCAATGCACTGCAGTGTTACTCAGAACTTACAATGACTACCTGTTACTGGTTAACTATGGCTTTATCATTTTTTGATAGTGGCAAATAATCAAGCGCTTTAGGAAGCTCACCCCTTTTGGCCTAAACCATAATTGAACATAAGTTGTTCTCATTTCCTAAGCCCCATATTTTAAAAGAAGTGGTTGAATTATTATCTTGGTCATTTTGCCTTCCAGTAGGAGCACGCTCTGATTATGTAACTCATTTTTTTCCCACTGAAAAATATATTGAACACAGAAGTAAAATTCTTGGAGCATTTAGGTACCCATTCGTTTTGTAGTGACCACTGCAGTGTTGATGACAGCTAACTAGAAATTCACCCTCAACGTGATGATCTAATGGCCGTCCCCCAAGCCTACAGAAAGAACGCATGGCCCAAATCTATGTTTTCTGAAAATATCACATTGTGTTCTTGAGGACTCCAGCATGGAAATGATCTCCAGTGTAAAATTTATATGAGATATATGGAACCCTTTACAAGGCATATTGGATTATTTGCCCTCTTGTAACTTTGAAAACCATCTTTCTTGGATGGCAGCAGAAAGCTTCAATATACTTGCATGAATTATGGATGATGCCCACACTCTTGTTCAAGTAGCTACAGGATGCTTTTCTAAGAAAGACCCTTCCGTCTGTGGAGGTTGTTACATGCATCTGTCACAGCAAAGATTTGCTTTTGGAAACACTTTAGCATTCTAGACATTTTTTCAGTAAATTGAGCATAGTACTCAAAGACTGATTTCCTTTTGTTGTGTTTTGTTTGTTTCCTTAATATTCTGAGAATAATATAGACATGTATTTAACTTAGAAATGAAGTCATGGCTTTTAAACAATTAGCCCCAAAGAGGAATTGATTTCAAACAAAGGCTGTCTGTGAAGGGGTGGGAGACAAAACCAACATTGATTCTGGAGTACAGCTTCTTAATAGTTCAGACTTTCAGGTGCCTTAAAAGGAACATCTCTACTGTCAGTAGAGAAATGGGATGACACAGAGATCGGAGGGCCCGAATCAACAGTCTCCTTTTCAAAGACTCACCCTGGATTAATTCACATTATTTTCCATATCTTTTCTGTTGTTCTATCTAACACTACACACATTTCTTGCATGAATGCCTATCATTTCAACAATTTTCTTTAGTGATTGACTGACTAAATAAATAATCAGTTGTATTTTAGGATATACCTATTATTTAAAAGTCAATGAAATAAAATCAGACTCTAAGTATTTTAAGTGAAGATTATTCAGTTTTAAAAATGGGATTTTACATTGTTAATCATATTTATTCTTACTCTAGCAAAAAGCATTTTTTTATACCTTAAAATGGTTTTCTCATTAGATATAAACTGTTAGAGTCGCCAAGAAAGAGGACTAAATAAATGTGTATAGTATTGGATCATGTAGAATTCTAAAAATATTTTTGCACAAAGGAAGTATTATGGGAAAGTGCACAAGATTTGCAGACGTATCATCTTTCATTGTTTTAAAAAGCAATTATAAACTAAAGTTACAGTTGGAAGTATGCAGAGACAAGACCATTGGACAATGAGTCCAGAGGATTATAAAGATTCCAGTTTTTCTCTGGGTTAATTCTGTGATTGAGGGCAGGTAGCTTCTCTTCTTGAGCTTCAGCATTCTCATTTGTAATAATTTTTATAGACTTGTTGCACATGATTAAAGTTTAGTAATTCAGTTAAAAGGAACCCTCACTAAGCCTTAATAAAGATCAATAGCTTTGTAAATTAAAATCAGAATACAAGAGATTTCAAAACAAATAAAAAATGAGTCATCTAAAAATGTAATGCAAAAAGTTCTTGCTTCAGCTCCAACATGTAAAGTGCTTGGCAGTCACTCACCAACCACGTCCACTTGACAACAACAACAAAAGGCTGTACAAACTGAAAATCAATGACCCATCGAGTATTGAAGTCCCAAAGCAAACCACCATTGTGAAATCTGGAGAGACAGGAAGACAGAGAACCAGAATCAAGATAAACTTATTTAGAGGAGAAGCATTGGAATCATAAACTGGTAAGAATTAAGAGTAAAAAAACTTTTGGGGACAATTTTAAGGGGGCCCTCACACTCATATGGATTTTATCTTTAGGAAGCCCACTGGATTTTCATGGTGCTGATCCTAGGGAAAAACCTTCAGGTTTTGGTCAGGTGGAAGGGAAAAATAACCCTTTTGAAATGTCCCCAGGGCATTATTCATAACAAAGGCTTACTCTTCAAGGGCAACAACTTAATCAGAACCTTATCTGACTTGGAGGAAAAGGGATTAGCCCACTCTGACCTACTCTAGTCTTCCATGTCACCCAAGGGAAGAAAAAAAACTAAGAAACACTTCTGAAAGTCACAGCCCAGGGACTCAGACTCACTAAATGACTGAACTATAAGATTGGTATTACCTCTAATTTACCACCACATCAATGGGCTCCAGGATCATAACAGTGGATTGCAACAGAAGAGTTGCAAGACACTCTATTTAATGAGTTGGGAAAATCCAACAGTGGAGGAAACAAACAAGAATTCAGAGGAAGCTGAAGACCCTTGTGTCTCTAACTACAGAAAACATTATGAACAACCCAGTTCCTAGACAGATTAACATAAAACCTCACACTAGGCCTGTTTACCTTAGTTCCTGTGACCTCATACATCATGTTTGATTTTCAACAACAAAAAATTACAAGGCATGTTAAAGAAAAGAAAAGGCATAGTCTGAAAAGACAAAGTAAGCATCAGAACTAGATTGAGATCTGATACAGAATTTGGAATAATCAGATAAATAATTTTAAATAACTATTATTAATTATGTTAGAGGGTCTAATGAAAAAAGCAATGAATGAATAGTATGCAATAACAAATGAGTAATTTAAATAGAGATGAAAACCTTAAGGTATAATTAAAAGAAAATGATAGAAATAAAAAACTCTATAATAGAAATGAGAAATACCTTTAATGAACTCATCAGGAGTCTGGACACAGACAAGAAAAGAAAAAGTGAACTTGAAGATACATCAATCAAAACTTTACAAACTAAAATACAAAGAGAAAAAAGAAACAAACAAACACCAGAATATCCAAGAACTGTAGGGCAATTACAAAAGGTATAATATAGGCATAATTGGAATGCTAGAAGGAGAAGCAAGAAAAATAGAAGCAGAATACATTTAAAAAATACTTTTTGCCCTAGCTAGTTTGACTCAGTAGATAGAGTATTAGCCGGCAGAATAAAAGGTCCCAGGTTTGATTCTGGTCAAGGGCACATGCCCAGGTGGCCGGCTCGATTGCCAGTAGGGGGCATGCAGGAGGAAGGCAATCAATGATTCTCTTTCATCTTTGATGTTTCTATCCTTCCTTTATGAAATCAATAAAACTATATTAAAATTTTTTATTGATTTCAGAGAGAAAGGGAGAGAGAGGTAGGGAGAGGGAGCAAAGGAGAGAGAGAGAGAGAAAGAGAGAGAGGGAGAGAAAAACATCAATGTAAGAAAGAAACATCAATTGGTTGCCTTCCACACCCTCCCTGACTGCAGATTGATCTTGAAACCTGGGTATGTGCCCTGGCTGGGAATCAAATCTGCCACCTCCTGGTATATGAAACAACACTCCAACCAGCTGAGCTATACCAGACAGGGTACAGAAGACATATTTAAGTAATAGTTGCCAAGAATTTTCTAAAATGAATGACAGACACCAAACCACAGATCCAGAAATCTCAGAGAACGCCAAGTAGTATGCACTTAAGCATATTATATTTAAACTGGAGAAAAACCAAGACAGAGGCATAACCTTGAAAGATGATGTGGGTCAGGAGAGTGAAAAAAACCTCACTTATAGAAGAACAAAGCTAAAAATGACATCAGAACTCTTATCAGAAACATGTAAGTAGAGAATATAATAACGTATTTATAGTGTTGGAAGGGGGGAACAAAAGTAACCTAATATTCTATATTCATTGACATTATCCTTTGAAGGTGAAAGAGAAATAAAGATTTTCACACACACACACACACACACACACACACACACACACACACTCACACAAAGACATTTCACCAGTAGGCCCACTCTGCTAGAAATGTTAAGAGAAGTTTCTCAGAAAAAAGAAAAATGCTATAGGTCAGAAACTTGAATCCACATTAAAAAAGAGCATTGGAGAAAGAATGCATATAAGGGAAATATGGCATATTTGAGAGATACAGTGAAAGCTGTGTTCAAAGGGAAACTTATAGCATCTAACACATATACTAAGAAAGAAGAAATCAATCATATAAGCTTGTACAATATAAAGAGAAAGAAGAGCACCTTAGGCTTAAAGTAAGTAGATAAAAAGACACCAGGAACATCAGAGCACAAATCAATTAAGTTGGAAACAGGTAATAAGTAGAGAAAGTCAATGAAACCAAAAGCTGTATCTTTGAAAAGATCAATAAAATTTATAAACCCACAGTTAGTCTAATAGAGAAAAAAAGAGAAGATACACAAATTATTAATATCAGAAATGAAAGATAGCTCATCACTATTGGTCTTATACACATTAAAGGATAATAAAGAAATACTACAAACAAAACTATCTGGAAAATTTGATAATTTAAATAAAATAGACTACTTCCTTGACAGACAGAAATCAACAAAACTCATGCAAAAATTCAGAATAGCTGAAAAGCACTAAACCTAGATTGTTTCACTGGTGAATTCTACCAAACATTTAAGGAAGAAATGATAACAGTTCTCTACAATCTCTTCCAAAAAATGGAACCACAGAGTACACTTTCTAACTCATTTTATGAGACAAGCATTATTGCAATACCAAACCCAGAGAAAGGCATTATAAGGAACGAAAACTAAAGCCCAATATATTTTATGAACTTAGATATAAAAATCCTCAATGACATATTAGCAAATTGAATCCAACAATGTATAGAAATAATGATATGCCACGATCAGTAGGAATTATTTCAGGTATGCAAGACTGATTCAACATTCAAAATCAGTTAATGTAATTCATCACATTAATCAGCTAAAGAAAAATCATGTGGCTTTTATCAATAGAACATTAATTGATATAGAAAAATCATTTGACAAAATTTAACATTCATTCATGATATATAAAAACTAGGAATAGAAAGGAACATCCACTATTTGGGTAGAACATCTAAAAAAATACAGATAGCACCATAGTTAGTTGTGAGAAACTGTATGCTTTCCTCTTTTGATCAGGAACAAGGCAAGGATGCTCTGTCTTGCCACTCTTAATCTACATCCTGTTGGAATCCTACATCCTCACTAGTGCAAGAAGACAAGAAAAGGAAATGAAAGGTATGCAGATTGGGAAGAAATAAATAACACTGTCTTTGTTTACAACATGTGAACATACCTATTTAGAAAATCCCAAAGTACGAACAAAAGACTTCTTGGAGTTAATAAGTAATTATAGTAAGATTGTAGGATACAAAGTTCATATACTAAAGTCAGTTGCCATTGAATATACCAGCAATGAATAATTGAAAATTGAAATTAAAAAACATTACACAATTCATATGTAACTAGATGCCCGGTGCATGAATTCGTGCACGGGTGGGGCTCCCTTGGCCTGGCCAGTGATCAGGGCCAATAGGGGCCATCTCACCCAGTCTGGGGGGGAGGGACTGCAGGAGGTTGGCGAGCCATGGGAGTTTGGCTGTGGAAGCGCACTGACCACCAGGGGGCAGCTCCTGAGTTGAGCATCTGCCCCTGGTGGTCAGTGCTCGTCATACTGACCAGTCAACAGGTCATTTGGTTGACTGGTTGTAACAGTTGCTTAGGCTATATATATATATATATATATATATATATATATATATATATTTACAAAAACAAAGAAAAAAGAAATACAACCTAACAAAATGCATATGAGATCTGTGTTATATATGAAAAATTATAAAACTCTAATGAAAAATATCAAGGAAGATCTAAATAAATGGAGAGATAGTCCATGTTCATGGATAGGAAAATGCAATATTGTTGAGATATCAGTTCTTTACAAATTCATCTATAGATTCAATAGAACCCCAATCAATTCCAAGAAAGGTATTTTGTAGATATTGGAAAACTGATTCTAAAGTTTATATGGAAGTTTAAAGATCCAGAGTAGCCAACAAATACTAAAATAAACAAAAACATAGAGCACTTCAAGTAGTAATATAAAGCTATAGTAATAAATACAATGTGTTATTGGTAAAATAATAAACAAATTGATCAATGGGACAGAAAAGACCAGACATAGACCCAACAAGTATAGTCAACTAATCTTTGACAAAGAAGAAAGGCAATTTAATTGAGAAAGGATATTCTTTTTAATTAATGGCCATCAAAAAATTGGAAATCCGTATGCACAAAATTAAATCTAGACACAGACTTTATACTTTCTCTAAAATTAGCTTAACATGCATGATAATTCTAAATGTACACAAATGTATAGCATTTCTAGAAGATAACATAGGAGAAAATCTAGGTGACCACAAATCTGGCAATGAGGTTTTAGATACAACATCAAAATCATAATCTATGAAAGAAAAAAAATGTTAACTTGAACTTCATTAAATTTAAAAATTACTTCTTGGTAAAAGATATTTTGTAAGTTACTGAAACGATAAGCCACAGACTTTTTGAAAAACATATATTGAAAAAACATGTATCCAAAAATATAGAGAAAACTCTATATAACAGGCAAAAGATCTGAACAAGCAGCTCACCAAATAAGATATACAAAAGGCAAATGAGCATATGAAAAGATGCTCAATATCATATGTCATTAGGGAATACTCAATTGAAACAACAGGGAAGTGCCACTACATATCAAATGCTGTTGAAAATGCAGAGCAGTAGAAAATCTCATTCACTGCTGGTGGGAAGGGAAGGGCAATGGTACAGCCACATATGGAGACATTTGTCAATTTCTTACAGAGTTAGGGTTATACAGTCTTACCATATAATCTGCAATTGTGTTCATATATATTTACTTAATTAAGTTGAAGACATATGTCTACACAAAAATCTGTATACAAATGTTCATAGCAAGTTTATTCATACTAACCAAAAAACGGAAAGCAACCAAGATGTCTTTCAATAGATGAATGAATAAACCATGTGGATGTAAATCCATACAATGGAATATTATTTGGTACTAAAAAAAAATGAGCTATCAAGTCATGGAAAAATATGGAAGAAAATTAAATGCATACTGTTGCATGAAAAAAGCTGGTCTGAAAAGGCTATGTGCTGTATAATTCCAATTATATAATATTCTGGAATAAAGTAAGATAAAGAGACAGTAAAATGATTAGTGGTTTCCAGGGTTTTGGGGAAAGGGAAGAACAGGTTAAGCACAGGGGATTTGGGGTACTCTGAAACTGTAATGGTGGATACATGACATTATGCATTTGTCAAAAGTCATAGAACATTACAACACTACAAGTGACCATATGTATGTAAATTAAAAAAATAATTGAGGTTGTCAGGGGATCTCAGGCACAACACAGACTTGAATAGAAAATCTGACTGCATTATCTATAATAATAAAAGCATAATATGCTAATTAGACCGCATAGCCGACCGACTTTCCGGAAGTCCTTCAAGATGACCTTGACGACCTTCTGGATGAAGCTGGGGCTGCAAGGGCTGAGCCCCTTGCACGAATTTCATGCATCAGGCCTCTAGTAAAGTATAAAATGACCTTACTGGGTGAAGAGGGCAAAAGATGATAAATTAGGTGGGAATTTACAGGTAAACTAGGGGAGGAGGCTAGAATGGTCAATGTGGTAATGGATTAGAATTGGAGACACCAGGGGAACTCTAACTTAATATAGATATAGAGCGTTACATGGGTTAGTATGCATACATATATTTCTTTGCTCTATAAGCTGAAAGGGCTCCAAAGAAATAATACCCCAGTATCAATGAACACACTTAGTATGCAGTTCTTGGTTCCTAATACCATTTTATAACAAAAGTAACAAGGACTCCTTGGAGAAATGGCAGAAAATATGTAAAATGGGCCTGAAGCACCTTATAGAGCCAGAAAGTAGGCAAATGCTCAAAAAATACATATATGCCACAGGATAATGGTGAGTCAAAGGGACACAGAGCTTACTGAAAAAACTCTCAATGGTCAATGCTGGAAAACTTTGAACAAGAAAATAAATAACCTAGTATTGGGTTCTAATTCAAAGTATAAAATGAATATCCATGAATATAAAATGATGATGACCAGGTAAAGCTATGCAGAAGAGTTCCTTGTAAATTATGTAGGTATTACACTCTGAAGATATGGGCTTAAACATGTGGGCTGTGCATAGTGACTGCCTTCCAAAAAGTACAGAATGGAAAGGTGGGAGAGAAAGGAGTCACTGCATAGTGGAGAAACGTGACAAAGAGTCCTTAGCCAGGTTGTCAAGGTCTATACCAACAGCCATAAATCATGTGGATTATATGTATGCTTGATATAATGTAATGGAAATAACTTTGCCTCTGTGGTCTTTCCCCCCAAAACGAATAACCTCAGAATAATTTTGAGAAAAATATAAGACAAAGCCCAATAGAGGATCGTTCTATAAAATACCAGAACTCCTCAAAACTGTCAAGGTGACAAAAACAAAGTGAGAACCTATCCCAGCCGAGAGGAGGCCAGGAGACATGACAAGTAAATGTCACATGGGATCCTGGAGCAGAGCAGGACATTAGGTAAACATTAAGGAAATCTGAATAAAGTATGGAATTTACATAATTATAATGTATTGGGAAAGATATGAATAATAGGGGCTGAGTGGGGAGAGTATATAGGGACTCTATTATGGGATCAATTTTTCTGTAAATATAAAGCCATTTTAAAAAGTGAAATATATTAATAAAAATATGGATTACCATTGAGAAAATTTGACACATAATAATATTAACTTATGGTACAGTTCAGAAGAGCAATGTTCATTTAGGTTATTTTTTAGATGATTATTTTAAGGGCTCCTTTAAAGATGAACTGCTCTACCCAGCACATACATCAACAATGTGATTTTACTTACCGATATTTTACTTGGAAATATGTAATTCTACAATTTTATAACTGTTGGGCAAATTGAGACATTCCTGAATGAAAATGATTGACATTTACAGAATTTTAAAAGAGATTCCAGCTAAGTACTACCTTTTTTTTAATATATAAATATATTTTATTGATTTTTTACAGAGAGAAAGAGAGAGGGATAGAGAGTTAGAAACACTGATGAGAGAGAAACATCGATCAGCTGCCTCTTGCACACCCCCTACTGGGGATGTGCCCGCAACCAAGGTACATGCCCTTGACCGGAATCAAACCTGGGACCCTTGAGTCCGCAGGCCGACGCTCTATCCACTGAGCCAAACAGGTTTCGGCTAAGTATTACCTTTTAAAAAAATATATATTTTTATTGATTTCAGGGAGGGAGAGGGAGAGGGAGAGATAGAAACATTAATGATGAGAGAGAATCATTGATTAGCTGCCTGATGCACACCCTCCACTGGGGGTTGAGCCCACAACCCGGGCATATGCCCTTGACTGGAATCGAACCCAGGACACTTTAGTCCACAGGCTGATGTTCTAGCCACTGAGCCAAACCAGTCAAGGCCTAAGTATTATCTTTTTGATGCTTTAAAGGACACAATTTATTCAAAGTTTAAGCATCTCTCCCGATTTCCCATTCTTGTAGGTTATCATAATCAGTAACAAGTACATGTATATTGAATTCTATACAATGTTGTACTCATGAGATCTTTTGGGTGAGTTCTGTTAGGAAATGTTATTTTTTAAAGTAGCTTTATAAATTTAAATCCTGACCTACTAATATACTAAAAATGAATTATGCAAATTGCTTAACTTACAAATATTTTCTTACCTAAAAGTGGGTTATTACGAGTACTAACCTCTTTTTAGTATAAGTTAAGACAATCAGTATAAAGCTCTTAGTACTGAGCTTAGCATATTTTAAATATTAGCTGTTGATACTATTATTACCTTGTAGTAGCTAAAACATGGAGGTAATGGAAAACAGCATAAGAGATTAATAATACTTTACATTTGTACAGAGCCCTGGGGCTTTTTAAAAGCTTGATGCACGTGAAAACAATGTAAAAACTTCTAATGTTCTTTGCAAATGTAAGAAATTAATATTTTTGTGTGCTTTTTGAAGTTCACTTTTAACAATGGTTCTGGGAGGTCTGTGGGGAAAATCTTCGTCTTGATTTTATAGGCGAGGGAGTGAGATCCAGAGGGTTTCCCAGGGCGGTCCAGCGCCTCCACTGTGGCATCGCGGACCAGCCACTTCCCCTCTCTGCGTATCAGACTCTTCATTTATAAAGTAGGGTGCGACCCCTGACCTGCAGGGTGGTTACTGCGTGAGCCAATTAATGCACATTATGGACTGGCTTCTTTTTAAAAAATATATATATATTTAATTGATTTTTTACAGAGAGGAAGGGAGAGAGATAGAGTGTTAGAAACATCGATGAGAGAGAAACATCGATCAGCTGCCTCCTGCACACCCCCTACTGGGGATGTGCCCACAACCAAGGTACATGCCCTTGACCAGAATCGAACCTGGGACCTTTTAGTCCGCAGGCCGACGCTCTATCCACTGAGCCAAACCGGTTTCGGCTGGACTGGCTTCTTGCCTGATTTCTAAAATTGCTGTACCTCTACCACTACTACCACTGTGCTGTACGATTGTTGTCTGTTTTTCTCCAGCCCTGTTCAGCCTCTGAGGGCGGGGAAGAGTGGGTGGATAATACAGAGAAGGATCACTATGTAATCTTCATCACTCAAGACTGATTTGGAGCAGTGCGGCTTCCAGATCCCAAGTTTTATTAATTTGCTTGAGCGTTTACTGAGCACCTCCCATAGCCAACCCTCCATGAGGTACAGTGACCTACGGAGAGATGAGTACAAGGTAAGTGTTGCCCTCAGAGAGAGAATACAACTGTGTTGGTTAACGTGAGGGTGCCCACAGGGTCCAGAGCAGGTGGGATCATTTGCGACTTGTGAGAGTGGAGAGAGCACCCGGGCCAGGCATCCGACTGGGGCCTTGAGCGAAGAGTAGAATTCGTGTGGCATGAAGTTTGAGCTGGAAGTCCACAACTGGGAATTTTCAATTCGGTGATAGGCTGTATTTCATTATTTTAATAATTTTAATAAAATCATTATTTGAATAATAAAGGTAAATGAACTATAAAGTCCGCTCTGCTACAATACATGTTTCACATCAAATTGTTAATAGGTAATGATGGTTTTAAAAAAATTGTTATTGATTTCAGAAAGAGGAAGGGAGAGGGAGAGAGAGAGATAGGAACATCAAAGATGAGAGAGAATCCTTGATGGGCTCCCTCCTGCAAGCCCCTCCTGGGGATCGTGCCTGCAACCACCCATCGAAAGGTGACCTTCTGGTTCATAGGTCAATGCTCGACCACTGAGCCACACCGGCTGGACAGTAATGGTGTCTTTTTAACACGAAGGTGCTGTTGGGGTCCGATGCGCTTTTTCCTTAGGCCAGGGGAGCTGGAGCGGCGGGTGGAAGGGCATTCCCAGCAAGAAGGGCCAGGCCTTCAGTTCATTTGCTCTGCAGGCGGACACACTCCAGCTCTGTTTAAGAGAAGGTTAAAGGTCAGTCCCGAGAGCAGCACCTGGACTCCGGAGCCTGATCTGGCAGGGGTCCCCCCCCTTCAGCAGCGGCCCCGCTGGCTGGGCCGTGCTTTGCCTCTGCGTCTCTCGCATTGGCAAGAAGCCCGAGGCCTGTGCTGGGCCTTGTTCATTTCTGTTCCTCTAAGGCGCTCGCTTCGCAGGTACCAACTGTTGTTTGTTGTTGATTTGGTTTCAACACTGAATGGGCTGGGAGTGCCTTTAACGAGATGTCCCCACACGTTCCTTATTTGTAACGCACTATTTTACAGAAGACACAAGCTTTGCTCAGAACACAGCTATCCTGTTCCGAGAGGCACCGCCCTCAGGCCTTGGCCAGAGCTGTCACCTGCGCTGCACTCGCCCAGGACACGCCCTCGGACCCAGAACTGAGTCTCCTGCCCACAGGGCAGGCTCCACTTCCAGAGCCTGCTCCAGCCCCTTTCTGAATGCCTCCCGCCCCTGTCAGACTGTGCTGCCGGGGAGGACAGCCGAGCCCCGAAGGTGTGGGAGGCAGTTATTGGCCGGGAGCATCATGGCTGGGTGCGCCCACCCTGTGCAGTGTGAGGCCTGGCAAAGGGTGAGGGGCAGTGAGCAGGCGGCTGGGGGCTGAGACAGGGCCTCCCCAGGCGACCTCTGTCAGCTTCAGGACACCAAGGACCTTGAGAATTTGAAATTCACATCTGACCTTGCAGTTTGTATCTATAATAATAAATGTGTAATATGCTAATTAGACTGGATGTCCTTCTGGGCATCCTTCTGGATGACCTTCCAGACAAAGCTGGGGCTACGAGGGAAGCCCCGGTCCCCGGTGCCAGAGGGAAGCCATGTGGGCAGCCACGGGAAGGAAAGCCTACTCTTGCAGGAATTTCGTGCACCGGGCCTCTAGTGAGGATATATTTGTCAATGTAGGAAGAGAGACTACACTTACTTAACACTTAGTAGGCTATGTGATATTTAATAGTAACGCTCTGACCTGTGGACCTCCATTTGTGATCTTACTCTGGACGGTGTGAGTATTAGGGGAGGCCTTGTAGAGAGCAAGAACACTGAAAGTGGGCACTGGAGGCGTAAACTTTCCTTCTGGTTGCAATGAGCTGTCAGCCTAAGCAGCGATGTCCAATGGCTTTAAAGGAATTGGAAATGTCAATTAGCATAGCTATGTTCAGTCCTTTGAAAGCACTGCAAGCACCTTATTATTTTCATTGCTACTCTTAGGCTGACGATGCCTTCCCTCCCCTTCCCCACGGTCCCCAGCTGGTGAAAACAGGGCTGCCATACCCTGGCCATAGGGTCAGGCGCACGACCCACTCTGGCCCAACCACTGTCTTTCTAGAACTTTCTTGACCAGAAGTGGCAGGCGTGGTCAAGGAAGGGCGTCTGTGGGCCTGTGTCCCTTCCAGATGAAGGGCCTGGGAGAACAAGGCCGACAAGAGAGCGGAAATGAGAAACAGCCACAGAGAGACCCGGCTGCTGCTCCCAGCCGGCCTATTGCCTGCCTTCGGTGCTTTGCTCACACACCCAGACGGATTACCGCATAGTTTCAAGCAGTTTCGGGGGTTTCCTGTTCTCTCACCCAGGATTCTGACTCCCATGAGTGCCCATTGGGCATAGAATCTTGCAGATTGAGGCTCTGGCAATGGAGACTCTTCTCCATTATGCTCCCTCGCTGATGGAGTCAGGAAGGACTGGACACCACTCCTCGCTAGAGCAGAGGTGCTGCTGCTCCCAGGAGACATGTCTGTGGACACTTCTGGTTGTTATGACTGGGAAGGGGGGCATGAGTGGAGAGAGACCGGGGATGCTGCTGAGCCCTGCCCCCAATTAGGAATGCCAAGGTCACTAAGCAGTGACATAGAAGAAAAGGCACTGGAAGGCCGGGGAGCTGTGCTGTCCTAGGGATGCCCCCACCCTGTGGGACCGTGGGCAGCTTAGTTCAGCATTTGGGGCAGAAGCACTGGCCTACCTTACACAAGAGGCTGGCACGTGTGAGATGCAGCTCCCCAGGCTTACTGTATTTCAGTATCGTTCACCAAAATGTGGTTTGTTTTTTCCTGCCTGTCCCCTTTTTTTCTATCAATAGATTCTCCTTTATGAATTTTTGCTCCCTATAGTTTTTCTTTAAAATCAATGCCATATGAGCCAAATTTGCAATATGCAAAGTTATCTCTAAGGACTCTACATAAAATGATATCCGAGAGCTTTAAACTTGGAGTGACAGTTAAGGAGAGAAGTCAGATAGAAAGGTAAGTTTTGATTAGCTGTAAGATGAATTCTCTGAATCTGCATTTCTGGAGTCCAGTGGCAAGGTAGAATCCCATAGCCAAGAGGACTTAATAAAAAACATCTTCTTGTTTCTGTGAGCTACAAATATTTCCTCCTTCCCTGATGATGAACTTCCCGTGAAATCCCTTTCAGTTGTGACTTACATATTCCTGGTGACAACCTTCACCTGCCAAGTCCACTATGGTGAGGTCACAGTGACAGATTCTACTGCTGGGGACGGTGAGCGGGCTGCGTGCCGAAAGGTCTTATTCAAGCACATCGGCGGGAAACCTTGAGCATCCTCAGTGCAGCTGGCACTCAATTACATTAGAAAAAGAGACATAATCATCATAGGATTAAAATACATGATAAAATAGATCAAAGGCCAATATAGAAAGGATCAGGAAGTCCAGAGATGGAAATAAGTCAGGACATGTTTATCTCTGAATGCCTGAGGGGTGCTTTGTTCCCTGCCGGTGACAGGGGAGGATGAGACTAGAACATAGCTCTTACCCTTGAGCTTCAGAGTGACTTGAGAAGACAAGCCGCCTAAGGAACAATTAGAACAAAAGTGAAGCAGTGGCTGTGGAGGAGTTTGTGAATTCAGTGAAGGAGGTGTGCTTTGTGGGAAGGACCTGGCAGGGGAGAGGGAGACTGTGGCTTAGACTTGAAGGGAGAGAATTCTATCAACATTTCTAACCGATATTTCTATTATGGAAATTCCCTATTCATTCTTTTCAGTATTTATTCACTCAACGAATGTAAAGTGCCTTCCATGTCCCTGGAAGGAAGAGGGTGACATGCAAACAGACACCCAGGGGTGGTGTGAGAGGTAGTCATGCACGTATCTTAGGGAAGAGCAGCCAAGGAAGAGGGGACAGCGAGTGCAAAGCCCCGAGGCCGGGGTCTGACTGAGGCCGGGGTCTGACGGGCATATTTGCGCCACAGCAGGAGCCAGACAGGGTGGTGCTGAAGGGCTGGGTGGGGAGAGTAGAAGACACAGGTGAGGCAGGAACAGGAGTCAGATCAGGTAGGACAGGAAGGTGCTGGCAAGGACTCAGACTTCTTCCGAGATGGTGTTTGTTTGGCTTTGGAAGCCACTGAAAGGTTTTCAACAGAGTGATGTCACGATCTAACTTATGTGTTCAGGGTCATTCTAATCCCTTAAGCGCAGAGGGGAACAGGGAGACTCTAGATGTATTTATGAGGCTCTGAGATTCATCCAGGTGAGAGACGGTGGCAGCAGCAGAGCTGATAAAAAGTGGTCAGATTCCAGATATATTTTGAAGGCAGAGATAACAGAATTTCTTGATAGATTAGGCATGAGGTGTAAAAGAATAATAATAATAAAGGAGAAGTCCAAGAATTGTGGTGTGTTTGAATATAATTTTGGAAAGTCCAATATGAGGGCAAAGCAATCCTTCTCCAAATGCATTCTACACAAACACACACACACACACACACACACACACACACACACACACACACACGTCTGCAAATACTCAGATGCTGGAGCTTATGCACTTACGCCCTTTAGTGTGCAGTTGGAGCACACAGAAAGCACCTCAACTCTTTGCCTGCAGACATTCACATCTCGTTGTGACCTACCCAGAGGCGGTTGGAATCTGGGCAGTTTTGTTTTGCTTCATTTTGTTTTTACAAACGTTTAGCCTTTTATGACAGTGTTGAGTCAAGCTCTGCCTCTCCCCTCTCTCTCAATCTCTCTTTCTTGTCTTAATTAAACTATTTGTTTTTAGATAATTATAGGTTCACATGAAATAATACAGAGATCCTGTGGACCTTTTACTTAGTTTCTCCAAATGGTAACATTCTCCAAAACTGCACGACCTCACGCCCAAGATATTCACCTTGATACAGACAAGCTATAGAAAGCAATGCCCTCACAGGAAGGTTCCTCTTATTTATGCATTCATTGGTGTCCTTTTACCACTGCCCTAACTTCCCTTCCTGACTCCCTGTCCTGGACCTGGGCCACCACAGCCCCTCTATTCCGCAGTTTCCATCACACTTAGAACACCACGATCACATCAGGAAAAGCCTGCTGCCATTGGACAGTGCTCAGAGAACTACTGAGGATGGGGGAGGACCATAAAAGAATATTTATGGCCCGGCTGGCATGGCTCAATGGTTGAGCATTGACCTATGAACCAGGAGGTCACGGTTTCAATTCTCGGTCAGGGCACATGCCTGGGTTGCGGGCTTGATCCCCAGTGTGGGGGCTTGCAGGAGGCAGCCGATCAATGATTCTCTCTAATCATTGATGTTTCTGTCTCTCTCTCCCTCTCCATTCCTCTTTGAAATCAATAAAATGTATTTAAAAAAGAATATTTATGGGAAAAATAACAGAATATTAATCATAAAGAAAATCAAACACAGAGCAGAAGTTTTGGGCTTTCTTTACTATGGCAAAGGGCAACCATGAATATGAGGTTTGAGTTGTTCTGTGGGACCAGTGGATGAGCTTCTTTAAAAGAGATTCCCTTTTCAATTTCAGAAAATAGCGTATTAGATGGAGGAAACTGTTACTGATTACCTTGGGAGGAGGCAAAGCCTCCCATTGTTCAAGTAATTAGAGGTTACCCAATCACCAGCGAGTAATTCAAGAATTTTCTAGGGATTTGAACGTTATAATTTCCTTTCAACATTGACATTAGGTAAAGTTTTACTTTTAACCTTTACTTTCTTAATGGTTCTATTTAGTTTATTTTGTAATTGAAAAATATATTTTTGTTTGATATTGTGGAGTAAGAAATAACAGAGAGATTCCATGCACATTTTTTCTTTATTTTATTATTTTCTCCATCACCATTTATCCCCCCTATACCCTCTTCTACCTCCAACCCACCCCTTTCCCCCCAAGATCACCACATTGTTGTCCATGTCCATGTGTTCTTTCTCCTTTTTTCTTCTTTGCTCAATACTCCCACTCCCAACACCACCTTCTCTGAGAGAAAGAGAGAGAGAGAGAGAGAGAGAGAGAGAGAGAGAGAGAGACTTGTTCCACTTATTTATGCATTCATTGGTTGATTCTTGTATGTGCCCTGACTGGGGATCAAACCCACAACCTGCAACTTTGGTGGAGACAATGCTCCAACATGAGTCTTTGGAATTAAAAATAAATTTTAATAATTGCTTTTATCCTGGAAATAATAAATGAATATTATCTACACTAATAAAAGAGAAACATGAAAATTGACCATCACTCCGCTACGCCCACCTGCCAATCAGGAGGGAATACGCAAATTAGAAGGACAAAGATGGCAGCCGCCCAGTTGCTCCAGGCACGGAGTGGCGGGGCAGGGCAGGACGCCTGCTATGAGAGGGAGGGCAGGAGGTGAAGGGACCTACAGGAGCAGCACTCTGGCCGTAGTGAAGACGAAGACTGCAGACTCCAGACTCTGCAGCGAAGACGAAGATGGCAGACTCTGGCCGGAGCGAAGGCCTGGGTCCCGGGTGCTGGAGGAAAACTGGTGCTGGAAGCCAAGGGAAGGAAGGCCTATTGCACGAATCTCTTTGTGCAACGGGCCTCTAGTTAATTATAATATTTATAGTTAAAGGCAACATTTTTGAGTATCTATTATGTGCCAGGAGCTGTGCTAGATAAATTATCTACATTAGAAGCAACTTCAAAATAAGACTACAATGGAGAAATTTAAAAATTATTTATCTATTTATTCTAAATGTATTGATGTGACATAGGTTAATAGGATTGTATAGGTTTCAAGTGTACATTTCTATGATACAAGGTCAAAGGAGGCAATTTTAAATCTCTTCTGATGATGTTAGACTACATACACTTATTAGACTAGTCCATGAGAGTGGTCCAAAAGATATTAGTAATTTCCATATTACCATTACTATAAGGGACCCTCAGTTCCCTTTTCCTCCTACTCGAATGACTTCTCCATCCTCGGTGACTCATTACAGACAGCAGGAGCAACACAAGAGCTGGGGGATGGAGAGTAGGGGTAGAGTGGCTTAGGGTACACAAATGTAATGATCATAATTTTAATATTTTTATTATGCTATCATTTATTGAGTTTCTGTATGCCCTTCCTTGCTATAGTATTAACATTTTTACAAGTGGCAACCATGAAATCAGTTGACATTTATTCTTAATTTACATAAAATAATGGTATTGTTAGAGAGTGACTGCACATGATGTTTAACAAACATTTATTTTTCACCTGGCTCCCCATTCTTTACAAATGAAAGCATAAATCCCAGAGTCATAGGACAAGGGGAAAAGAAAGAAGCTGAAAATGCACCTCGACATTTATTCTCTCTGCATTGTGATCTCTGCTGCTCTCCCAGGGCAGAGGGTCGGTCCCTAAAAGGCACATGATGGGGCATGCTGTAAGTGGCACTGCTTTTGGTGAACAAAGCCAGCCTGCAGCCATTCTAGAGCTCATTGTGCCATTTCCTGGTGGCCTGAGCTTTGCAAAATGAGCTATTATTATTGTCTCCAGTTTTCATTTGGGGGGAACTGAGTCTGAAGGGGTATATATAGTCTAATATTGCATAGTTAATAAGTGTCGAGGCCTAATTTAGATCAAAGATTGATACTGACATTTGCACTCTAGTTATTATACAGCATGGCCTCTGCCATGGAAACTGGTGACATCTTCCCACCCAGCTGGCTGAGTTAATAGTTATTTCAGCGGCCGATGCCTAGGGAGTTGTGTCACCCTGTGGAGCAAGCCCTGAGAATGTAGTTTACAACTGGAACAGAATCTCTACACATCAGGAGAGTGGCAGGGAAATGAGACACGGGTTGATTTCCCTCCTTTTCCTGATCTTTTATTCTGGTCTTAAAATGGTTTGGTTGTAACTAATAAATGTTATTGGGTGAATAAATGTTCATCCAATATACTGTTTTTATCATAAATAATGTGATGTCCAAACAATACAGAAATTGCCTTCAATAAAACATGTGAATGCTGGGTCTTTCTTGTAATAGTTTGAAAAATATCAATAATGTTGTCAGTTTAACAACAGAACATGCTGTCTTGCCCTTTGCATCTTCCTGGCTGTATTAGAAAAGGAGAAACGGCCTTTCATACATATAAAGTGCACTTCACACCACCATGGCCTTAGGAGTTGTTTTAGGAACCCTATGTTTAAATTTAGAACTGAGCAAAAGAATGTCTGTCCTAAAGGTAGTGTGGTTTAGTGGATCAGAGTAATGGCTTTAAAATTAGAATACTTTAATTAGAATCTCAGCTGAGAGAGTTTGGACAATGCTTACCTTCTCTGAACCCGTTTTCCTATGTGTAGAGTGGAGATCATTACACCTGCTTCAGAAAGTTGCTGTGAGAATTAAATGAGATAATGAACGCCTATAAAGCCATTAACCAACCTAAATTTCATGGAGGTATAAGCAGAAAAGAACTTTATTTTTTTTATTCTCCAAAGACAATTTTTAATTCTTTTCTTCTTTTTAAAAAATGGATTTTTTATTAAAGAGAGGAAGGGGGAAGAGAGTGAGAGAGAGACAGAGATAGATAGATAAATAGGTAGATAGAGAGGTATCAATGTATAAGAGAAATATTGACAGGCTGCATCCTGTATGCTCCCAGACCGGGGATCCAACCTGCAACCTGAGTTATGTGCCCTGCCTGGGAATGGAACCCACCACCTTCTGGTGCACAGGACGATGCTCCAACCAACTGAACCACAACAGCCAGGGCCATTCTCTCCCCCTCCTCCTCCTCCTCCTCCCCCCCTTCTCCTCCTCCTCTTCCTCTTCCTTCTCCTCCTTCATCTCCTCCTCCTCCTTTCTTTTTAAAATATATTTTTTTCAGAGATGAAGGGAGAGGAAGAGATAGAAACATCAATGATGAGAGAGAATCACTGATCAGCTGCCTCCTGCACAACTCCCACTGGGGATCAAGCCCACAACCCTTGCATGTGCCCTTGACCAGAATCAAGCCCAAGACCCTTAAGTTTGCAGGCTGACGCTCTATCCACTGAGCCAAACCAGCTAGGGTCAGTTCTTTGCTTTTTAAAGCTGTCTAGTTGGAATCTATGGCTGTAGGTAACATTTAGTGATAATAATTTCATGCTGGTAGCTGGCTTAGTTTGCCCCCCTCTCCTCTCCCAAAATGACCCTGAGACAAACATTTGAGTGCAGTTAGTCTGTCTAGGTGATGAATCCATGTAGTATAAGAAACGGGGGAAGAAAGACAGGAAAACAAAGTCAGTAAATGCTAGGTTATGAGCAGGTCACTACTATGAGTAACTAGAGCTCAATGTCTCTGAAATGCCATGTGGAACATAGAACATTCTCTTTAGAGGACGAGGAGTGTAGTAAATCCTGCTGTTTCCCCAGCTGGATCCCTTTACTGGTCCAGGGCACATATCTTGTAGTTACTCTGAGCATTGCATGGCTCACAGTTGCCTTCTCCTGAGAACTGTATTGGTTTAGCCCATTATCTAACTCCAGTTGCTGGTAGCTACTGATTGACTGACAAGGGAATACAAAAAACCAGCCCTTTGCATCAAAAGGGAACAATTCTCTTGGGTAGTTTAAGCTACAGAACTCTCTCCACCCATGGATCAAGCCAAGGCTAGACTTACCTGTGACCACACCCGGCTTGACTCTCCCCCTACCCTTTGCTGTTACATTCCTCCTTTACAGGTCTCTCCTGAGATGTCTCAGTCACTAAGTCCCATTTGAATCCATCTCTACCTCTGCTCCTAGGGAACATGCTCTAAGACAGGGACATTGGCAGAAATTGTTAACAATGTTCACCTCCCATTGGCTGACGGTTTGGTGACACTGACTCGCTGCTGCCTTCCAGGACCCACACCACAGCTTGTTTCTGATGGGATTTCCCTGCTCCCCCCATGGAGTGACCGTGGGCATGGTCCCATCAGGATGTTTTGAGCCTGGTAGCCAAGTTCCTTGATGCCTGGGAACCTTGTCCTGCTGGATAAGCTGGCAGCTCCCACTGCCAACCTCTCTTCTCCCAGCTGTTGGGTTGCCTCCATCCAGCCTTCCTTCCCATCTTTAGAGAACTTTGAACAGAAAATGAATATCAGCTTCTTCACAATATGCTCACAAACTTCAGGGACACGTGTAAAACTTCAAGAATCACCAAGCGCTGCTTAGCGGGGAGCTGGGAGAGAGGTGGAAACGCTAGGATTTCCTGTAGACCTGACGCAGCTCTCCAGGGAATGAGATGTTCGTCTCCCATCTTGTACACAGACTGCAATCTCTTCTTGGAAACCCCCCCACTTGACTAGTAGGATATCCACTAGACCAACAATTGTTCTGATTCAACCAATCTATTTTTTAAAATATATTTTTATTGATTTCAGAGGGGAAGGGAGAGGGAGAGATAGAAACATCAATGATGAGAGAGAATCATTGATTGGCTACTTTTTGCACGCCCCACACTGGGCATTGAGCCCGAAACCCAGGCATGTGCCCTGACTGGGAATCTAACTGTGACCTCCTGGTTCATAGGTCAATGCTCAACCATTGAGCAACACTAGCCATACCAAGCAATCTATCTTAACTCTAGTCTGTTGCTTATATAGACTGCACGGGTGATGGGGTGGGAGTCAAAGGACCAGATTGACCATCTGTCAGGAGCACTCGCTCCTGAGTCTGCACATACTCCTGAGCCTTGCTCACTGCATCAATTGTTGGGAGTAAGCTTCTCATTGACCCTGCTCGCTGCAGTAATTGTGGAGTACTCACTCCTTGAATCCTGCTCTACTATGCCAACTGTTGGGTCTGAGTCATTCTGCCAGGGACTGGACCTCCTTGGATGCCGGGCATTAGAAGACAGAGAAGACATGAAAAGTTGCAGGGGTATAAGACAGTCTTTATTTCTGTTTAAGTAGCCATTGCTATTAAGGAGCCATTAGACAAAGCAGTACTTGCTAACACAGTAGCAAACACAGGAGCCATCCTGGCTAAAACAGCCAGCACCAGCAGGTCAGTAATACATCTTTCCTAGAAAGCAGCCCCAACATAGGAGCTCTTCAGGAGTCAGCCACAAGCTGGTCAGTGGAAACTTATGCACAACTTCACACAAGCTCAAACAAAAGAGGCTTTATGCCAAATGGTGACCCCAGTATTGGGCTACAGTAAGGCATGCTGCACAGTGTATAGAGTGAAACTGCTGTGTCCTTGCACCTGCCTCTGGCAACTTGGCCTTGAGCATCCAACATACACTGACTGATTAGGGTTCCCACACCATCTTTTTTGAATAAGGGGTTACCTATTGCTTTTTGACACTTTGGAACTTAGTTTATATTCAGAAGCCACAGAATACATTCTGCTTATTATTCTTTTATATTTAAACTAGAGGCCCGGTGCACAAAATTCGTGCACAGGGGGCAGCGGGGAGTGTGTCCCTCAGCCTGGCCTGCACCCTCTCCAATCTGGGACGCCTCATGGGATAACCAGCAGTTGGACATCCCTCTCACAATTCAGAACTGCTGGCTCCTAACCGCTCACCTGCCTGCCTGATTGCCCCTAACTGCTTCTGCCTACCAGCCTGATTGTCCCTAACTGCTCCCCTGCTGGCTTGATTGCCCCTAACTACCTCTGCCTCGGCCCACACCTGGTACCCAGGATTCCCTCCTCCAGCTGACCACAGGCACCCAGGATCCGGGCTTCCCTCCCTCTGGTCAGCCATAGGCGCCCAGGCTGGCTGCAGCCTTAGGGGATGGTGGACAGGGGGCTTCGTCTGTGCTGCAGCTGCAAGTGCTGGCGCCCAGGACTGCAGGGTGGGCAGCTTCTTTGTCTCCCAGGCCACAGCCAGCCACAGGTGCTGGTGCCCGGGACTGCAGGGTGGGCGGATTCTCCATCTACCATGCTGTAGCCAGCTGCAGGTGCTGGCACCTGGACCGCAGGGTGGGCGGCTTCTCTGTCTCCCAGGCCACAGCCAGCCACAGGTACTGGTGCCCAGGACCGCAGGGTGGGCGGCTTCTCTGTCTCCCAGGCCACAGCCAGCCACAGGTACTGGTGCCCAGGACCGCAGGGTGGGCGGCTTCTCTGTCTCCCAGGCCACAGCCAGCCACAGGTGCTGGTGCCCAGGACCGCAGGGTGGGCGGCTTCTCCATCTCCCGGGCTGCAGCCAGCCTCAGGTACTGGGGCCCGGTTTCTCCATCTCTCCCAGGACGTGGGGCGGGTGGACATGGGGTGGGCAGCTTCTCCAGCTGGCTGTAGCCTGGGATCATAGGGCAAGCGGCTTCTTCATCTCCCAGATCGCATCCACCCTCAGGTACTGGCACCCGGTTTCTTGTCTCCCCCAGGATGTGGGGAGGGCGGCTTCTCCAGCTGGCTGCGGCTTGGGATCAGGGGGCAGGCGGCTTCTTCATCTCCCAGGTCGCAGCCAGCCTCAGGAGCTGAGGCCTGGTTTCTCATTCTCCCCCAGGAGGTGGGGCAGGCGGACCTGAGGTTTCTGCTGCTGGCTGCAGCCTGGGATCACAGGGCAGGCGGCTTCTTCATCTCCCGGGCTGCAGCCAGCCTCAGGCACTGGCACCTGGTTTCTTGTCTCCCCCAGGACATGGGGTGAACCGCTTCTCCAGCTGGCTGAGGCCTGAGATCACGGGGCAGGCAGCTTCTTGGTCTCCGTGGCTGCAGCCAGCCTCAGGTGCTGGGGCCCGGTTTCTCCGTCTCCCCAGGACATGGGGCGGGCGGACCTGAGGCTTCTGAGGCTGGCTGAGGCCTGGGATCACGGGGCAGGTGGCTTCTTGGTCTCCGTGGCTGCAGCCAGCCTCAGGAGCTGGCTGGCGCCTGACTTCTCCGACTCCCAGAGACCGGAGAGGCTGGGGGGCGGGGCTGCCGCCATGTTTTCAGTTTAATTGCATACTCACTCAGATTGGATGGTGGGCGTGGCTGGGGCGTGGTGGTGGGCGTGGCTTGTGAGTGTAGCGGAGTGATGATTTGCATATTACTCTATAATATTATAGGATAAATACTTAAATACTCAATATATGGTAGCTGTTATTTAATTATAGATTTAGTTTCTAGAATTTTTGAAAAGCCATCATATCTTACTGTTTGTTTAAATGATGTAACTCATCATGTTTGATGAAAAGATGAGGTGTCTAATAATCAAGAGACCTGGGTCATTGTTTCTCTGTGACCTGTTTCTTTCTTTGTGACCTGGGTCATTATTTCTCTGTGACCTGTTTCTTTCTTTGTGACCTGGGTCATTGTTTCTCTGTGACCTGTTTCTTTTCATTTCACCGCCCAAGGCTTTGAATTCACAGCCATCAAACAGGATAATAAAGCTACTTTACATATTCCATAGAGTTGTTGTAAGTCTGAAATGGAGGGTAACATGCAAAAATGTATTTGGGAGTAAAATAGTAAAATGTCAGGTAATTTATCTATAATAATAAAAGCATAATATGCAAATTGACCAAATGACCAAACAGCAGAACAACCATCTGGACAACCATGCTATGACACGCACTGGTGCCAGGCCAGCCAAAGAGGGTGCAATGCAACTGGTTGGGGGGCCCCGCCATCGCCCCATGATCACCACAAAGAGGGAGGCCCAGGCCACCCTCTGTGGGGCGATCGATGGGGGGAGGGGTGCTCTGCGATTAATCGCCCCAAAGAGGGAGGCCCAGGCCACTGGCTGGCTGGGTGATCGATCAGGGACGGGGGAAGATCAGGAAGAGGAAGTCAGAAGGTGTCCTATTTTATAACAGCACCATGTACTCCCCCAAAGAGGGAAGCCCAGGCCACCGGCCAGTGATGCTGTGGGGGGTGTGTGGGGCTGGCCAGTGATCACCCCACAGAGGGAGGCCCAGGCCAGCCAAGTGATCGTACCCCATGCCTGTCGCCCGCAGAGGGAGGTGACCTGTGGCAAGGGTGGGGAGCAGTGCTACACAGATGGCAAGCAGTGGTAGTGGTGGGGGTGGAGCCAGCTGCTAGCAGCGGGGGAAGGAAAGCCCAGATAGGCCCTAATCACTGGCCAGGCCTAGGGACCCTACCAGAGGACTCCTGGATTGTGATAGGATGCAGGCCGGGCTGAGGACACCCCCTCCACCCCTGTGTACGAATTTCGTGCACTGGGCCCCTAATATATATATATATATATATATATATATATATATATATATATATGTATATATATATATATATATATATACTAGAAGCCCGGTGCACGAAATTCGTGCACGGCAGGGGGTTGTCCTTCAGCCCAGCCTGTACCCTCTCCAATCTGGGACTGCTTGAGGGATGTCCGACTGCCCGTTTAGGCCCGATCCTGGTGGGATCGGGCCTAAACGGGCAGTCGGACATCCCTCTCACAATCCAGGGCTGCTGGCTCCAACTGCTTGCCTGCCTGCCTTCCTGATTGCCCCTAACCGCTTCTGCCTGCCAGCCTGATCACCCCCTAACCACTCTGCTGCCAGCCTGATTGATGCTTAACTGCTCCCCTGCCAGCCTGTTTGCCCCCAACTTCCCTCCTCTGCCAGCCTGGTCACCCCTAACTGCCCTCTCCTGCAGGGTTGATCACCTCCAACTGCTCTCCATTGCAAGCCTGGTCCCTCTCAACTGCCCTCCCTTGCAGGCCTGGTCCCTCTCAACTGCCCTCCCTTGCAGGCCGGGTGCCTCCCAACTGCCCTCTCCTGCTGGCCATCTTGTGGTGGCCATCTTGTGTCCACATGGGGGCAGCTATATTGTGTGTTGCAGTGATGATCAATCTGTATATTACAATTTTATTAAATAGGATAGAGGCCTGGTGCACAGGTGGGGGCCAGCTGGTTTGCCCTGAAGGGGGTCACAGATAAGGGTGGGGGTTCCCTTGGGGTGTGGGGCGGCCTGAGCGAGGGGCCTGTGGTGGTTTGCAGGCCGGCCACGCCCCCTGGCAACCCAAGCAGAGGCCCTGGTATCTGGAATTTATTTTCCTTCTACAATTGAAACTTTGTAGCCTGGAGCGGAGCCAAGCCTGGGGCTCCGGCAGCCATTTCTGTGGCAGTTAATTCACCTTCTACAATTGAAACTTTGTAGCCTTAAGCGGGTGAGCCCGGCCAGGGTGTGCGGAAAGCTTTGCTTCCCCTGTTGCCGGCAACCGTGGCCTGCTCTCTCAAGCTCCATTCTGCCGCCATTTGTTTGAATTTGTTTACCTTCTATAATTGAAACTTTGTAGCTTGAGTGGAGGCTTAGGCCTGCAACGGCTATGGAAAGCTTGGCTTCCTCTGTTACCTGGGATACCTTGCTCACTGTGGCTGTAGCCATCTTGGATTGGGGTTAATTTGCATACTCGGCCTGATTGGCTGGTGGGCGTGGCTTGGCTGGTGGGCGTGGCTTATGTAGCAGAGTGATGGTTAATTTGCATATTACCATTTTATTAGAGAGGATATATATATATATATATATATATATATATATATATATATATAAAAGTTTAATCGACCGAATGACCAGACAACTGAACGACCGGTTGACTGGTTGCTATGACGTGCACTGACCACCAGGGGACAGACGCTCAACAAACAGGATTGGGCTTCCTCCTGTCTGGATCGGGCCTGCAGGGATTGGGCCCAAACTGGCTATCTGACATCCCCCGAAGGGTCCTGGATTGCAAGAGGATGCAGGCCAGGCCAAGGGACCCCACTGGTGCATGAATCTGTGTACCGGGCCTCTAGTAGTTAATAAAATAACTCACTTTAGATCCTCACGCCAATCCAACAAGCTGCTGGGGCTGAGACCTGACTCATTTAGGCAAACAGATGCCATGTGAAATGATGACAAAGTGATAAACATATGTAAATATTTCATATGGAAGTGAAATATGAAAAAATACAAAACACAGTTCCAAAAATGGGAAAGCTGGGCCATGCATAGTCACAGCCAAAAAAGACGCAGGTGTCCGAGTGGGTCACAAGCTAAAAACAGGCCCTCTGCTGCTATTTAAAAGTTTACCAGGAATTATTAATAACCATGGACCACACATTCTTATTTTCATTTTTATTTATTTATTTTTTGTTAATCCTCACCCGAGGATAGTTTTTCTATTATATTTTAGAGAGTGGAAGGGAGGGAGAGAAGAAGGAAGTGAGAGAGAGGAGAAAGAGAGAGAGAGAGAGAGAGAGAGCGCAATTGGTTGCTGCCTGCATGAACCCTGACTGGGGCCAGGGATCAAACCCGCACCCAGGTATGCACCCTTTATTGGGAATCGAACCCAAGTCCCTTTGGTACGTGGGCCGATGCTCTAACCACTGAGCACACTGGCCAGGGCCACGTATAATTTTGCCATTT
This sequence comes from Cnephaeus nilssonii, assembly GCF_951640355.1. NCBI lineage: Eukaryota > Metazoa > Chordata > Mammalia > Chiroptera > Vespertilionidae > Cnephaeus > Cnephaeus nilssonii. The sequence continues at coordinate 54,081,779 of NC_137088.1, forward strand.
GTTCACATTTCATGATGTTGCATGCTGTTAATTGGGCAAGTGTATGTAGAATAAGAGAGAATGGGTTGTGTTCAAATTCCTACTCCTGGTGACATTGGACTCACCATCTACCTCTCTGGGTTCTTTGTTGGTCAAATTGGTGTAATTATGTATATCTGTTCACAGGATGGCTACAGATGACATGGCATTCTGTATGTGAAAGTGTTTTTAAAAAGCATAGTTTTCCCCTAAATGGTTTCTCAGTGGTTAGAGTGTCAGCCCTTGGACTGAAGGGTTGCAGGTTTGATTCTGGTCAAGGGCATGGACATCGGTTGCAGGCTTGATCCCTAGCCCTGGTTGGGGTGCATGGGGTGCATTGTGTCTCTCTCACATGTTTCTCTCTCTCTGTCTCTCTCCCTCCCTTCCACTCTCTCTAAAAATCAAAGGAAAAGAAATATCCTTGGGTGAGGATTAACAAACAAACAAAAAAAGCATAGTTATGCTGTAGAGGTATAAAGTGGTATTAAACGTGATAAATTAAGGATGGAAAAGTCTATATAAAAGTGTAAAAGTCTGAAAAAGAGGAAGTCAGAAGGTGTCTATTTTATCGCAGCACCATGTACTTCCCCAAAGAAAAAGTGTCTCTAAATTTCAGAGAGAGAGAGAGAGAGAGAGAGAGAGAGAGAGAGAGAGAGAATATGTAATCCTCTTACATATTCATCACACAGCTTTAACATTACGTCATCATCATTCTGGAAAGACCATTCTTTTAATAACATACTCTTGTTAATTTTAAACATTTTATTTGGAAAAAACTTCAAATAAGAATAAATAGATAGAATAATCCTATATAATAAAGACGTAACATGCAAATGGTCGTTGGGCTGAGAAGCTTAACGACCGACTGGGTAAGGACTGGATCACAGATCAGCAGGAGGGTGGGGCAGCAAACTACAAGCAGGTGGCGGAGAGCTATAGGAGGGGGCAGGGCAGCAAGCTATGAGGGGGGAGTGGGGGGAGGTGGGGGGAGGGGACACAGGGGGAGCTACAGGAGGGTGGCAGCGAGCTACTGGAGGGCGGCAGCGAGCTACTGGTGCACGGATTCGTACTCAGGGCTACTAGTGTAATATAAATAGGATAATTTCATGTAAGAATAAGTATAGTGTGAAGAAGGTGCAAAGACCCTTTACCCACATTCACCTGTCAATATTTTGCTCCTTTTTCTGGTCATTGGCACATGTACTCTTTTTTAAAAAAAATATATTTTATTGATTTTTTACAGAGAGGAAGGGAGAGGGATAGAGAGCTAGAAACATCGATGAGAGAGAAACATCGACCAGCTGCCTCCTGCACACCCCCTACCAGGGATGTGCCTGCAACCAAGGTACATGCCCTTGACCGGAATTGAACCTGGGACCCTTCAGTCCGCAGGCCGACGCTCTATCCACTGAGCCAAACCGGTTTCGGCGGCATATGTACTCTTAATCCTGAAACATGTGAGCAGAGTTTATACCTATCGGGGCCATTTGACAAAAAATATTGTGCTGTGTATTTCTCAAGAATAAAGATATGCTCTTTTATAAATACAGTTATCACTTTCATAATTTATATTGCTATAATTTTATTCTCTTTCAAGTGTTTCGGCTGACCCAGCGGTGTCTTGGAGTCTGTCTTCCTCCCACTAGACCCAGACTAGAGGCAGGGGTTGCATTTAGTGGTCCCTCCTCTCTGCCTCCTTTAACAGGAAGCACTTCCACAGGCTTTCTTTGTGTCTTACAATGTCGACAATGTAAAAACTTACAGTCCTCCTCCGACAATGTAAAAACTTACATTCCTCCTCCAGGCCATTTGTTTCGATGGATTGCTCCTCATTTGGACTCTTAGAGACCATTTCCTCAGGATTACATTCAGACTCGCATTCTTGGCCAGACACTGAGCAGGCGATGGTGCCTCAGGTGTTGTGCTTGGCGGCAGAACACCTGTCTGCCCATACTGGGGGTGCTGTCTGACTTCTCCACTGTGTAATCAATATTTTTCACCTGCAGCATTACCCAACCTGTGGGGGACACTTTAAGAGCAGCACAATTCTGCTGCTCACCAAGTTGACCCCCAGGATCCAGCATTCATTCACAAATCTTGCCTGACCCAATATTATTATAATAATTGCAACATGCTGATTTTTTGACCCACTACTCCTTCCATATTTATTCGGTAGCACTTGGCATTCTGCTGTAAGCAAGAACATTCTCTTTCTCCCAATATATTTATTTGTCTATTTATTATCAATATGGAATAATGAATTCCACCCCCATGCCCCCAACCCAAATTGCTTCTAATTGCTATAGTTACTTATTTTGGTGCTGAAATTGTCCCATACTGGCTAGCTGGAGTATCTTTAAGCTGCCTTCTATATCCTTACACATGCCCCCATCAATTGTTTGAGCACTTAATTTAGAGCTCGGCAAGATCATCTTGTGCCCATTCAGCCAAGCCCTGGAGTCAGCCATTGCTCTGAGGAGCGTGGCGCCCTCTAGTGGGCAATGGCATTAGATCCCTCACTCTAGGCACCAGGAGTGCTCATTGCTGGGGAGTGTGGCCTTAGGCCCTTTCAGTGCACAGAGCTAGGAAATACACGCATGCACACAGATTTATTCTATAGTATACATTATATTTCTTATACATTATATATAATATACATTGCAGTTAGTATGCTCTTATATGCATATATGCTAAAACAGCCACACACACATGCGTATGCACACACATAATATCTTTGAAATTATGAATTCACACCAATATCTCCAATTTCCAAACCACCCCTACAGGGTTCTTTCTTGTCTTTCCCCACTTCATGCTTTTATGTACCTTCTTCCTGATTGAGAAACCTGGCTCCCAAATGTATTCACTTGCTCAGTCCTATAATACATCTACAACTGTTTACCATTGCTTTGCTCATTCATTACAAAAAGCAAGCCTTCTGAAAAACAGTTGAGAATCTGTTTGAAATTCTTGCCCTCGCCTCACCCTACCCCATTCTGCCCCAAACTGAGTGTGTATCGTCAATTACTTGGATTAGTTTCTTTCTTTTCTCTTGCCTTCTTCCCATTCTTCCTCCCTCCCTCCCTCCTTTCCTTCCTCCCTTCTTGTTCTATTTCTGTTTCACTTAAGGTTGGTTATAGTATTTATCTGAAATACAATTAAACGTATGTGGCTCAGTTTTAGTCCCCCTTTATTTCCACCCATATGTATATGTCTGTCTGTATAAGATTAAAGGCTTCAGAAAGTTCAACTCTACACAAACAGGAATACCAGTATTCAGAGATGTCACTTCCTTCCACATCACCTCCATGCCTTCTCCAGCCAACACAATATATATTAACAAAAACACATGCATTGAACACAGTGATATGGTTGCCTGTGTGGGAATAAGAAAGGAATAGAGTTAGGGGTGAATGGATCCATCAGTCAATTAATCAAGATGGAGGCTTTGCACCCCAGGTCGGTAATGATCATGTACCATGAACTGAGAGACATGACTGACTGCATGATCACGCACTTAAGGTTAAACAAAAGTTTTCCAAAGCCCCGGAGACATACAGCAGCGTTTCCCAATATATGCTTTGCAGAACCCTAGCTCATGAGATACTAAGTAGGAGAAAAAATGGTTCTGGTCACAAAGAATGGGTAAAAGTAGTCATTTGATCTGCTTCTTGGAAGTAATTTCTATTAAGAAACTATGTTTCTATGAGTTTGACTTAAAAAAAAATCTCATAGAAACGGAGTGTAGAAAAGTGGTTACCAAAGTAAAATAAGCCAGACAGAGAAAGACAGATATTGTATGATATCACTTATATGTGGAATCTAAAGGTCAAAATAAAGGAACAAACAAACTAGAATCAGACACATAGATGCAGAGAACAGACAGGTGGAGACCAGAGGGGAGAGGTGTTGGGGGATGGGGTTAAAAAGGTGATGGGCTTGGGAAGTACTGATTGGTAGTCACAGAATAGTCCTGGGGATGTAAAGTACAGCACAGGGAATATAGTTAACAACATTGTAATAATTGTGTATGGTGCCAGGTGGGCACTTGAATTATCGGAGGGAACATTTTGTAACCCATATGAACGTCTATCTGCTGTGCTGTGCACTCAAAACTAATATAACAAAGTGTTGAATGCAAACTGTGATAATAAAATAAAATAAAATAAAATAAAATAAAATAAAATAAAATAAAATAAAATAAAATAAAGAAAATTGGTTACCAGGGGCCGGGTGGTAAGGAAAATAGGTAGCGGTTGGTAGAAGTGTACAAACTTTCAACAGTACGATGATTAAGGTCTGAGGATCTAATGTAAACCATGGCAACTAGAGTTGATAACACTATATTTGTACAACTAAAATTTGCTAAAAGAGTAAAACTTAAACATTCCTACCAAAAAATTATAAATATATATAAGGTGATGGATATGTTAAATAGATGGGAGAAACCCTTTCCTAATGTGTATGTATGTCAAGTTACCATGATGTACACTTTAATGCCTTAACTTTTTTTTAAAAATATATTTTATTGGTTTTTCACAGAGAGGAAGGGAGAGGGATAGAGAGCTAGAAACATCGATGAGCGAGAAACATCGACCAGCTGCCTCCTGCACGCCCCCTACCGGGGATGTGCCCGCAACCAATGTACATGCCCTCAACCGGAATCGAACCTGGGACCTTCCAGTCCGCAGACCAACGCTCTATCCACTGAACCAAACCGGTTTCGGCAAATGCCTTAACATTTTATGTGTCAATTATACTTTAATAAAACGGGACTAAAAAAAGAAACTAAGCCTGCTAAATGAAGCCTGCTAAGAGAAACTAAACCTTACTTGACATGGGTATCTTTGAACAAATATTTACTTATCTTTTTTAGAACTGGTCTTCAGAGGGACAGATTTTGGGGAATTTGGTTCTATTCACTCACTCAAGAAACAATTACTGAGCACTTCCTTCGCGCTGGGTGCCCTTTTTGGCGCTGTGGATGGACAACCAGCAAAACAAAGAAAGCACTGGCCCTTGTGGAATTTCTACTTCAGGAGGGTTTGTGGGGGCGGGGGAGGCAGACAGAAATATCCACTAGGGAGCCCCCTGGGGAAGGATGAAGGACGCCTGCTGGTTGCCTTTCCCCTTTGGGAACACTTCAGATTGACTTCAAAATGCTGACCCAGAAAGAAAATGGTGCAATAAATGCTTCAACCAGCCTTGTTGCTAAGCATCAGGTCAAGAGGGAACACTTCGAGGGCTCCCCTTTCTACTTCATCTGCATCCATCTGCACAAGCCCAAAATTAAGGGTATAAAATTTAAAAATCAAGGGGAAAATTCTTGAGTTTTTAATCACATTCCCATGTTGATAAAATATTTATGAGCTCTCCTTTAATTAATTAGAATAAACTATGGAACACTGCTGGAAACAAATTGAAAATTTAATAAAGTAAGTTCACTTCCAATTTCTTGCAAAGAAAGAAGCTAATTATATTTAGTTCTGTAATTATAACTTTAATTAAAATATAATGCAAAATATTTCAGAAAGTGAAAACAGTGCTGAGTAATAAAATGGGGCCTTTAAGACAATTTGCTCTTTAGACAAAAATTTATAATTTAAAATGAAGCCTTTAGTGTACCATTTCCCCCAAATTTCATCCTTTTAGTATAAATTTAATTGAACAGCCTTTCTATAAAGACTAATTAATGTTTATTTACTGTTTTAAACCTATTTCCTTCTGTTTGTTGAGTGCTGAGAATCTCCTCTGCATCCCTTTGTCTTCTTTGAGGAGTAGGTTGAAGAGATGCTCTGTGCTCCTTGTACGTCATCGTTGACAGCACATCCCTCCTGAGGTAGAACATGGCTTTGAACTTAGTGACTTGAAATGCGAAAGCTCGATGCCCGCAGATGTATGTGCCCATGTCTGCCCCCTTCAGCTGGCGACATGGCGAAGATTTGATTGCTCCAGGCAGACATCCAGGGAGCAGGAAATTTAGATCCTCTAAAATGAAATCAGGACGGGGATGAAATGACCTTCTGGTGATGTTGTTAATAATCATTTGCTCTCAAACACTTCTCAGAGGAATAGAGTTGACTAATAGTTAGTCCAGATATTAGACTTAATTTCCAAATTCTATTGGAATCTGGAGCCATTTGCCATGATGTTGAAGTCATATCATTTCTAAAGGACTTTTAGAATGCTTATTTGAAAGCTACTCTGCTTTTACCCCAAATCACAGAGGTTTATGGAAGGGAAATGACAAGCTTGGAAAACCTGCGTCTTTTAAACTCAGTATCTCTTCATATTTCAGCCCCCAATGAAAGATTCACTTGGCTTCATCTGAATCAATTTATAACAACTAAAATATTTATTGAATGCATACTGTAGAAAAGGGTTATATTGTCTGTACAAAAATCTCTCCGAGTAATTACTGAAAATCAGATTTTTGTACCATCAGTGTCCTTACACTCAGAGTTGAATTCAGCTAGTTATTCAGTTAGTTAGGAAACATACTAGGTCTTTGCAGGTTTCTAGAGTTGTGTAATTTAGTCCTTAACTCAAAGAATCTATAACCTTAGTGGCTGATGTTAATGGAAGGAGGGATGTAAACCATCAGCAACTCTTTGCTTTCCCTCAAGGCAGAACCACCGCCCTGGGCTGGTGGCAGTGAGGGAGGAGTCAGTAGGCAGAAGCGACTGCCAGCTTTGCACACCGAGAATCAAGTCCTGTGGCCTGTGATTTGGGACTGCTGGGACACAAGGCAACGATGTAGTCAGAATTCATTTTCCACTTAGTGCTGTGCTCTAGGACCCACAATCTTGAGTGCCCATTCCTAGAATACTCAAGAATATTCCAAAAACATTTCAAGAACCCTCTCTCAGCGTTTCAAAACTCCGATCTTTCCAGAAGCGATTGGTGGCTTTGGGTGACTTCGTGTGCTTCATCCTGGTTTCCTTCTCCGTGGTCTACACACCCTGGATGCACTAACTTTTACTGCCTGTTTAGTGGTAATCAATAAAATGCTTTGAAAAGGTATTTGGAAAAGTTTTGTTCATCCTGCTAAGCCAACCAGAGCAGAAGCACCTGGAGAAAAAGCTCATCACTCTTCTCGCTCCAGCCCCTCCGATGTCATGACCGGGACCGGCTGGTGAGCACACTTGCCTGGTTCTTGCTGTAGCCGGTTTTAATGCTTTTAAACCAGAAATGTTGAGATACTGAACACAATAGCCATCAACTTTCTTTTAGGTTTTGTAACAGCCAGCACTCCCTGCAGAGCCTGCCTGCTGCCAGGGACCCAGGGACCCGTGACCCAGGACCCAGGGAGGGGTCTCAGTGGGGGCGAGCTCTGTGGCCATCAGGGCTGAGTCCCCAAAGCCTGTCTGCTGCCAGGGACCCAGGGACCCAGGGACCCAGGGACCCAGGGAGGAGTCTCAGTGGGGGCGAGCTCTGTGGCCATCAGGGCTGAGTCCCCGAGCTCAGAACTCCAAGCCTCCAACTCAGTGGTCCTGTGAGAGGGGGTGAGGTGGAGACAGGAAGATACATTTGCCCTCCAGGGGACACCTGGCAGCGCCTGAGGCATTTTCGGTGGCCACACCCATAGTGAGGGTGCTTAGTAGTGGGTAGAGGCCAGAAATGCTGCAAAAATCCTGCCATGCACAGATCAGCCCCTGCCAGCAAAAAAAAATTATCCAGCCAGAAGTCAATAATGCCAGGTCAAGAAACCCTAGATCAGAGAAACTTTGAGGACCCAGTCCCTGAAGGAGGGGTTTGCCCTCCCGCTTGTGGGCAGTTCTACAGGGAAAGAATATATAGCCGCTCACACTTCATTGGTGCAGTGCCTTTCAGTTTATAATGTGCTTTCTTGTTATTATGGACAACATGTTTGTGCCCGCCTCCCCGACCCCCATTCATATTTTGAAAACTTAAGCCTCAGTGTGGTGGCTTTAAATGGTGAGGCCTTTGGGAAATAATTAGGTTATGAGGGTGGATCCCTCATGAATGGGGTTATTGCTCTTATAAAAGGGACTCAGAGAGTTCGCTCCCCTTTCTGACACGTGAAGATACACCTCAGAAGTCAGCAGTCGGCACCCAGGAAGAGAGCCTTCACCCGCATCCAACCACAGAGACCCTGACCCTGGACTTCCAGCCTCTGGGACCATGGGAAGTAAAATTGTGTTGCTTAAGCAAATTTGCATTTGTATCATGATGTCAGGTGATGTAGATGCCGCTGGTCCAGAGAACACATCTGCTTATCACTGCTCTTGGGTATTGATTCCTTTGCTGGCCCTATGTGCACAGCAACACCCTATTCTCCTGTCCCTTTCTGTCACTCTCTCACTGTGTGAATCTGCCATATTGATTGTTCTTTATTTAAATTTCCATTGGTATGGTCTTTGTGGGAAAGGAGATACAGCTGTATTGTTTACTATCATTCCTCTGTGTGTCACACAGTACTTGGCATATAACTGAAATTAAAAAAGGAGGTCATCAATTAATATAAATGAAGAAATGGAAGAAATGAATGAATGAATGAAAAGTTCCAACAATGATGAACATTGTTTTGTACAAGCTTTGACATGTTTAATGTTTCTTTGGAACTGTTTGTGAAGAAAAAAATAATATTTTGCCAAGTGGCAATTCAAAATATTGAGTTAGTTAAATTTCAACCTCCAAGACATGCTGAGGGATCTAAGCTGGGTATTTACATTTCAAAATTCATGGGAACCAGCCCAGAGATCCTAATGTGGCGATTATGCAGTATTTCAAACATGATCACTGAACTTTCAAAGAAAATGCTGCTTGGAAAGCAATGGATTGTTTTGTCATTAACTATTTACATGCAGGTTTCCTACTGTCACCATTAGAAACTTCCCTAGTGTACGAGAACACTTTAAAGTCATGCTTTGGTCTTCAATGCACTAATTGGCTTATAAGCCAACTCATTTATAGGGATATTTAAGGCCCAAGAAATTGGAAATATTTATGTGTCAGTTCAAGACTCTTAAAAACAAACAAACAAACAAATCAAAAGAACAGAACTGGGTAGCCGGGTTTCCATTAGTTTTTTTGTTTTTTTTCAGTGTTAAATGAAACACCTCTGCTTGATAGGCCTCATTTGACAATGACAGTTCCATCAGTCAGACAACATGACTAAAAGTCTTGGTCATTAGCAACTCAGTCAGGAAAAGAGAACAATTGGACATTTAAGAACGTTTTACTTTTCTGTCATTTTAGGCTAAATGACACTCTTAAATGATGGCCAGTTAAACCCACAGAATCTATTAGTAACTTGAAAATAAGTGTGAAGGGAAGCCTAAACTCAAAGAAAATTTAAACTTGCACTTACCAGGCATGTCACATCATGGCTACTGGTAATAAAAGCATTTTTTTGTTTTATGTTGCAATATCTAGAGAGAATAATATTTCTTTGCACCAGAGTAAAAAGTGATATTGCAACATTCATCACATTCTTTGATATAAAATAGCCTAAAAAGTTTGAAAATTGATGTTCATTATTTCAAAGTTAATTTAAAAGCCTGGTGCATTTATAGAAGTTTTCTTGGTTGCTTTTCATAAAGTTCCATATTCAATTTTCAGAAGCATTTCCTTACGTGAATTTCATGGATTTTGTTGGGTTCCCAGGAGTAATTGCTCAGGTTTTAATGGCGGTGGTAGAACCAGACCAATTTTTGGGCACATTTATTTTCTTATAATCACTCAGCTGTTGGTCCTATTGCATCGCAATGACCAAAGAAACAAAGAATGGTCATTTTTCAAATTCTGCAAGATTTAATCAGAGTCTAAACTTTTACTCTCTTCTGTTTTTTTCCCCTCAAGGTCTCTAAATCACTGATCAAATGAAAGAAAACTCAATCTAGGAGGTGAAAAAGAACCAAGACTCCAGGCACAGTTGAAATGGACTGCCACTTTTATATGTACATTGATTTTTACACAACTGCATTCAGAAACAAAATACCATCCTCTGGGATCCATTCATTCAGAGTTTTTTTCTCAGATAAACTAAAAACAAAGTGAATCCAGAGCAGCAACTCTCTTTTAGTGAGAAATCTGAATCCTCTCTCAAGAAGCAAACGTGTTTGTACTTCCCTTATCTGATGAACAACTAGGACAACTATTGAATTATCTAAACCTATTGGACATTTGCATAATAAAGTAGGTGCAATTTCTCCTAGAAATTCAGATTTAAGACAAAGATTTAAGACTGGAGAAGTAAGAGACTCTAATTCTGCCACTTAATTATCTTCTAAATACTAGAAAGGTAATAACATGACAATATTTTTTGAGGGTACTGTGGGAGGTATTTATGTACCTCTCCATGATTGTGATCATTATTCAATCTAGTGCAAAAGATTGGTAAAATGCAAAAGAGGTATATGAACCAATGCATTTTATATGTAATAAAATATTGATAGAACCTCTTTTCTTTTGATTTAATGGAAAATTTTCTTAGGGCAAAGTTAAGAAAAAGAGTTAATTTAAAATAAACTTAAAGAAAATAATGGAATAGGGTATTCAAGATATGGGCGCAAGTGTGAAGGACTGAAGTATGGGAAATACTGCTAAGTTGTCATTATTTTTCTTGAGACATCAGTGAGCTGTGTTCAACATTTATAAGGTGTTTGAAGAAGAGGGTGGGAGGAGAGAATGAGAGTAAAGGAAGAAGAAAAAAGGACCTGGCTTTTGGAAAAGTATAGCTACTGGAAATTCATCAGAAAGGAAAAAGGAGAAAACATTAAACTGTACTTTGAAAAGTGAAAAAAAAACATACAGAAGTACACAGAATAATATACTGAACAGGAGTGTATCCCTCACACAGTCCAACTGATCACCTTGAGGCTGATTTTGTTTCATCTATATTTCCATTCTCTCCAGTTATTTTGAAATATCCCAGATATAATACATTTCTTCAGTAAATATTCCTGCATGAATACTTAAAAGAGGAGAAATCTTTAAAAACAAAGTAGACTTCTAGTCTCAGTCCAGAACTTGCAAGTTGCCACTCTGTCCTAACAACAAGAAAAAAGCCAAATAAACTAAAAAATTAACAACTCTTCTTATCTATCTGTCAGGGAAGTGAGATCACAAGGCAAACACTGCCCCTACCGGGAAAGACAGATAAGTGGACCCAGGAAAATCTCCGCTCACTGGCGCAGAAACCCAGAAGCACAACTCTCCAGTCTCCCTGGGAGCCAGTGCTGGGTGGGAATACCCGAACTATAATTGATGAAGGCTCCGTGTAGACAATTTTGAAGTTAAAAACTCCAGGGGGACGAGTCATATGAAGGGGGGTGGGAGGCCTCTCACATTTTTGTTTTATCTCCTGGAGTTGTATCAGGCCTTCACAGGGAATACTGGAGAAAATTCCTATGTGCTTTTGGCAAGGGAGGGGGAAAAGAAAGCGTTTGAAACATACCAGAACACTCTGTTCTTTTTAACAAGGCTTACCCTTGGGAGAAATTATTTTATCAGAGCCTAACCTATGGAGATTTTATCAGAGCCTAGCTGATCTGGGCAAGGGAAACTCACAACCTTAGCTGACTGTAGCTTTCAACATGGGGGAAAAGAAACACCCAACTCCAGTCCTCTGCAGCCATCCTGCCCCACCTAAGTGGAGGGAGAAAATCCTGAGAAGTTCTTGTGCAGTTCACAGTCCAGAGGCACAAGCTGAGCAAAAGACTGAAAACTAATCATAGGTTTACAGACTGTTTTACATGCTACCTCCTTATTACTATGTCACTAAAAACCTTTTCACTACAATCTCTTTTACCCAGCACAGGATCTTCACTCTTCAACAAAAATGACAAGGCTTACTAAAAGTAAAAAAATCACAGTTGAAGATACAGAGCCAACATCAGAACCAGAGTCAGATATGACAGGAATGTTGGAATTATAAGAACAGTATAGTTAATATGCTTGGGGTTCAATGGAAAAAGTAGACAACTTGCAAAAAGAGGTGGCTAATGTAAGAAGAAAAATGGAAATTTTAAGAAAGAATCCAAAAGATATACTAGATATCAAAAACAGTTACAGAGATAAAGAATTCTATTGATGGAAAGAAAAGAGAATACCCAAGAACTGTGAGATAACTACAAAAGGTTTAACATACATATAATCAGAATACCAGAAGGAGAAGAGAGAAAAAAAAAACCCCAGAAGCAATATTTATAATAGTGATTAAAAGTTCCACTAAATTGATGTGAGACATCAGACAGCAAACCAGAAATCTCAGAGAACACCAGGCAGGATGAATTCCAAAAAACCTATACCTAGGCATATCATATTCAACTTTCAGACAATGTAAGATAAATAAAAAATATTGAAAAAAGTCAAATTTTAAAAACAACAACAACCCTACTTTACCTACAGAGAACCAAATGTAAGGATTATATCTAACTTCTCCTCCCATGGAACCTAAAAGAGAGTGTAGTAAATTATTTAAAGTGTTAAACAAAAAACCTCACCAAACTACAGTTCTGTACCCTGTAAATTTACCCTTTAAATGTGAAAGAGAACTAAAAGCTTTCACAAACAAAAATTGAGAGAATTTGTTGCCAGTTGACTGCCAGGGTGATTCTCTGAGACCCTGCCCCACCCAACTTGACTGCCCAGCCCAAAGCTTTCAGCACCTTTCCATGCAATGGTCTATCTTGGCTCGCTCTGTAGAATTTCCTAACATCACTCAAAGCTCCACAAACCCTAAAAGGCAGCTTCTGGCCTTGGCATGTACCATATTCCTTGCTAGCAGTCTAAAACCTCAGACTAGTGGAAGCAGTCATCAGTTTTCAGTTTAGCCTCTCCTTGGTGCATTCAAGCAAGCACAAGTGACAACCATATCCAAATGCAGGTCATTTTGTAGCTCCTACCAGGTGGTTCCAGGCCAGGGACAGGCAACAGCTGACCTTGACCTGCACCAGAGCCCCTCCAAAGAGGCCCTAAAAGCAATACACATGGTGGCTGGCTTCAGACCAAATCAGATAACCAAACAATTAGCACCACAAACAAAACCTGCAAAGGTAGACTCAGCAAGCACCAGGGCCCTGCTAAAGCAAATCTCACTTCATGGGGTCAGCCCCCACACAACAGCTTGTCTGATGTAATCATGCTCATTCCTCACAGCCAGTCAGCTAGAGGGTCAATTTCTCCCACTGATGTCCCAACAGCAATCAAGATTCAACTACAACAGATGGCACACACAACACACACAGGGACACCATAGGAGCATACTACTCAGGTGATTAGGGAGACTGCACCAATGAACAACTACTATACAAAGCCACTCTGTCAAGACTAGGAGATGTAGCAGATCTACCTTATATATGCAAAACAAAACAAAACAAAACAAAACAAAACAAAACAAAACAATTCCTCCAAAATGAGGAGACAAAGAATGAAGTGAAAGAACAGGACAAAACTCCAGAAAAAGAGCAAAATAAAATTGAAACAAGCCATCTACCCAATGCAGAGTTCAAAACACTGGTTATAAGGGTGCTCAATAGATTTAGAGGAAGAATTGATTAACTCACTAAAAACTTTAATGAAGAGATGGGAAACATGAAAATGGAGATAGAAAACATAAAAAAGAACCATTCAGAAATAAAGAATACAACAACTGAAATGAAGAATACACAATAGAGAATCAACAATAAATTAGATGAAGCAGAGGACTGAATCACCTATCTGGAAGACAAGATAGCAAAACACACCCATTTGGAGCAGCCAAAAGAAAACAATAATTTAAAAATTAAAAATCGTTTAAGGAAAATGGATTAATATCAAGTGTACAAATATTTGCATCATAGGAATCCCAGAAGAAGAGAGAGAGAGCAAGAAATTGAAAACCTATTTGAAGAAATAATGAGAGAACTTTTGACAATTTTTCTAACGTCGTGAAGGAAATAGACATATAAGTCCAGAAAACACAGGGAGTCCTAAAGAAGATGAACCCAAAAAGGTCCACATCAAGATACTACTCTGATGTAAAAGAAGAAAATTTGAAATAGCAATAGCATGGATGGACCTGGAGAACATTATGCTAAGTGAAATAAGCCAGTCAAAGAAAGACAAGTACCATATGATTTCACTATATGGGGAATTTAATGAACAAACTGAACTACCAAGCAAAATATAAACAGATTCACAGATAGATGCTAATTTTTCAACAACTTTGCAGGGCAGAAGAGATTGGCACAAAATATTCAAAGTGATGAAAAGCAAGGATCTACAACTAAGATTAATCTATCCAAAACAGCTATCATTTAGAATCAAATAATAGATAAAGAGCTTCCTAGACAAGAAAAATCTAAAGGAATTCATCTTCATCAAACGAGTATGACATGAAATGTTAAAGGGACTTCTTTAAGAGGAAGAAGAAGCCCTGGCCTGTATGGCTCAGTTGGCTGTAGTATTGTCCTGTGCACTGGAAGTTGACAAGTTCTATTCCCAGTCAGGGCACATACCTAGGTTGTGGGTTCTATCCCTAGTCAGGTTGTGTTTGAGGCACATATAGGAGGCAACTGATTCATGTATCTCTCTTACATCGATGTTTCTCTTTCTTCCCCTTTCCTCCCTCTCTAAAATCAATTTAAAAAATGTGCTGTTGCTGAAACCGGTTTGGCTCAGTGGCTAGAGCGTCGGTCTGCGGACTGAAGGGTCCCAGGTTCGATTCTGGTCAAGGGCATGTACATTGGCTGCGGGCACATCCCCAGTAGGGGGTGTGCAGGAGGCAGCTGGTCGATGTTTCTAGCTCTCTATCCCTCTCCCTTCCTCTCTGTAAAATATCAATAAAATATATTTTAAAAAAAATGTGCTGTTGTTTCTGACAATGCAATACATATTGAGAAAACACAGCTGCTTTAAAAAAAGAGGAAGAAAAAAAAAGATATGCATAATAAAATTGTAATAACTTCATACCTATCAACAATTACTTTAAATGTAAATGGATTAAATGCTCTAATCAAAAGACTTAGGGTGCTCTTTAATTTCTTTTAATAATATCTTGTAGTTTTCAGAGTATAGGTCCTTTACATTTTTTGTTAAGTTTATTCCTAGGTATATTATTCTTTTTGTTGCAATTACAAAAATAAAATTTTTTCATTCTTTTTCTGAATTTTAATTGTTAGTATATAGGAATGCAATGGATTTTTAAAAATTGATTGAGTATCTTGCAACTTTATTGTATTTGTTTATTGTTTCTAATTGTTTTTTGATAAGTCATTAGGGTTTTCTATATAAAAAAATCATATCATCTGAAAAAAGTGATTTTACTTCTTCAGTCCCTATTTAGGTACCTTTTATTTCTTTTTCTTGCCTAATTGCTCTGGCTAGTACTTTCAATACTATCCCATAAAATAAAGAGGTAATATGCAAATTGACCCTCACACCTTCACAAGAAGGATGACCAAACCACTGAACAAGTGGGCTGCATGGGGTGACCAGGTTGGCAGGGGGGGGGGGGGTGCAGTTAGGGGCGACCAGGCAGCAGAGGAGGGCAGTTGGGGGCAACCAGGCCAGCAGGGGGGGCAGTTAGGAGTGACCAGGTCGGTAGGAGGGGGCAGTTGGGGGTGACCTGGTTGGCAGCGGGAGGCAGTTACGGGTAACCAGACCAGCAGGGGGGGGAAGTTAGGGGTGACCAGGCAGGCAGGCAGGTGAGCGATTAGGAGCCAGTGGTCCAGGATTGTGAGAGGGATGTCTGATTGCCGGTTTGGGCCTGATCTTGGGCCTGCCGGTTTAGGGACATCCCCCAAGGGGTCCTGGATTGGAGAGGGTGCAGGCTGGACTGAGGGGACATCCCCCCCCCTCCCGTGCACGAATTTTGTGTCCTGGGCCTCTAGTGTTAAATAAGATTGGTGAGAGTAGATACCCTTATTCTTAATCTATGAAATAATAGATATTCCACATTTATGAATTGGAAGAATCAACATAATTAAAATGTTCATCTTACTCAAAGCAGTATATAGATTTAATGCAATCCCTATTAAAATCCCAATGGCATTTTTTATTTTTATTTTTTTTTAAATTTTTATTGTTGAAAGTATTATATATGTCCCTTTTTTTTCTCCCATTGACCACTTATTGCCCATCCCCGCCCCATGCCCCAGGCCTCCACCACCCTATTGTCTGTGTCCATGGGTTATGCATATATGCATACAAGTTCTTTGGTTGATTTCTTCCCACCCACCCACCCAGCCCTGCCTTCCCTCTGAAATTTGACAGTCTGTTCCATGCTTTTATGTCTCTGAATCTATTTTGTTCAACAGTTTATTTTAATGGCTTTTTAAAAAAGAAATAGAACAAACAATTATCAGATTTGTATGAAAGCATAAATGACCATGAATAGATAAAGAAATCCTAAGAAGAAAGCAAAGCTGGAAGTATCATATTTCCTGATGCAAATCATACTACAGAGCATCAGTAATTAAAATAGTATGGTATTGTCAGAATAACAGATCCACAGACCAAAGGAGCAGAAATGAAAGCCTAGAAATAAACTCAAATGTATATAGGCAAATAATTTTTGACAAAGACACCAAAAACATACAGAAAGCCTCTTTTTAATAAATGGTGCTGGGAAATTTGGGAGGCCACATGCCAACAAATAAAACTAGACTGCTACTTGTCACCGTATACAAAAATTAACTCAAAATGGATCAAAGACCTAAATATAAGACCTGAAACAATAAATTACATAGAAGAAAACATAGGTACTAACCTTATGGACCTTGGTCTTAGAGAGTATTTTATGAATTTGACCTCAAAGGTAAGGGTAGTAAAAGCAAAAATACATAAATAGGACTATATCAAACTAAAAAGCTTCTGCACAGCATAAGAAACCATCAACAAAACAAAAAGGCAACCAACCAAATGGGAGAAGATATTTGCAAACAACACCTCTGAGAAAAGGTTAATATACAAAATATATAAAGAATTCATATAACTCAACAACAACAAAATTCCAAACAATCCAATTTAAAAAACAGGCAGAAGACCTGAATAGAACTTCTCTTAAGAAAAAATACAAATGGCCAACAGATATATGAAAAGATGCCCAGCTTTATTAGCTATTAGGGAAATTGAAATAAAAACTACAATGAGATACTATCTCACACATGTTAGAATGGCTGTCAATAAGGCAAGTAATAACAAGTGTTGGAGAGGTTGTGGAGAAAAAAGAACAGTCATTCACTCCTGGTGGGAATGTCAACTTGTACATTCACTATGGAAAAGAAACCTTTTGAAACTCAACAATGTGTTCTCCATGCAGTGGGTTGTCTTTTCATTTTGTTGATGGTTTCCTTTGCTGTGCAAAAACTCTTTAGTTTGACATAGTTCCATTGGTTTAATTTTTCTTTTGTTTCCCTTGCCCAAGGAGATATAACAGAAAAAAATATTGCTACGAGAAATGTCTGAGATTTTACTACCAATGTTTTCTTCTAGTACTTCCATGATTTTGAGTCTAACATTTAAATCTTTAATCCATTTTGAGTTTATTCTTGTGTGTAGTGTAAGAAGGTGGTCTAGTTCATTTTTTTGCATGTATCTGTCTAATTTCCCCACCACCATTTATTGAGTGAACAATGTTTGTGCCTCCTTTGTTGTATATTAATGGAATATAAAGCCATGGGTTTGTTTCTGGGCTCTCTATTCTGTTCCATTGATTCATGTGTCTGTTTTTATGCCAGTACCAGGCTGTTTTGAGTACAGTGGCTTTATAGTATAACTTGATGTCTGGTATTGTGATTCCTCCAACTTTGTCCTCCTTTCTCAAGATTGCTGTGGCTATTCAGAGTCCTTTGTGGTTCCATATAAATTTTTGGAATGTTTGTTCTAGTTCTCTGAAATATGCCAACAAACAATCTGTTTAAAAAATGGATCACAGACCTTAACAGACAGCTCAGCAAAGAAGATATACAAACAGTGATTAAACATATAGAAAGATGTTCCACATCACATGTCATTAGAAAAATGCAAATTAATGCAACAATGAGATACTACTACACATTGATTAGAATGGCCAAAATCTAAAGTGCTGACAGCACCAAATGCTGGTGAGAATCTGAGGCCTCAGGAACTCTCATTTATTGCTGGTAGAAATGCAAAATGGTACAGCCACTGAGGAAGACTGTTGGGCATACTCTCACCTTATGATCTGGGCAAGCATGGGCCTTGGTATTTATCCAAATGGTTTGAAAATGTATGTCCACACAAAAACCTGCAAGTGGATATCTATAGAAGTTTTATTCCTAAGTGTCAATACTTAGAAGCAACCAAGATGCCCTTCAGTAGGTGAAAGTATAAATACACTGTGTTGCATGCAGACAATGGAATGTTAGTCAGCGCTAAAAAGAAATTGACTATCAAGCCATCAAAAGACATGGAGGAACCTTAAAAGCACATTACTAAGTGAAGGAGCCATATTGTATGATTCCTACTATATGATATTCTGGAAAAGGCAAAACTATTGAGAGACAGTAAAAATAATTAGTGGTTTGCAGAGGGTAGAGGGGAGAGAGACATGAGTAAGCAGAGCACAAGGAACGTGTGGAGCAGCGAAACAGCTCTGTACATACAGCAAAGATGGACGTGCTATTTGCAGTTATCAAAACTCACAGGATGTGGAACACCAACAGTGAACCCTAACGAAAATTATGGATTTAGGTAATAATGGCTCAATGTAGATTTACCGACTGTAACGTGTCCTCTCTGGTGGGGGTGTGCATGGTAGAGGAAGGTGTATGTGAGTGGGGACAGAGGTACATGGAACCTCTCTGTACTTTCTGTTAAAGTTTATTGTGATTATAAAACTGCTCTAAAAATAAAGTTTATTAATAACAAAAAGTACCAGTGCAATTCTTATACCACAGAAATGACAGTAATTCCCAAATGCCATCAAACTTCTACTCACTATTTAAATGTTCCTGCTTGCTTTATGAACTTATTTTTAATTCTTACAGTTTGCTTGAATCATGTTCTACACAAGGTCCACACACTGCCATTAGTTGATTGGGATCATCTTTTTATTCGTAGATTATCCTCTGCTTCTCTTACTTTTTTCTTAGTGTTTATTTGTTGAATTAAAGTAGTTTCCTGGGTCTAGATTTTGCTGATTGTGTTCCCGTGGTACCATTTAACCAGTTTCTCTGCCCCTTGTATTTCTGAGTGGGTGGTAAGATTTTTAGAATTATAGATTTGACTAGATGCAGGTTTTTTTGTTTTTTATTTTTTTTGCTACAAATACTTTAGGTGGTATTGGGTCCACCCATCAAGAAACTAAAATAACCTGATTTTGCCTTATTTTGTGGAGTTACTGACCATTGATGCTTATAAAAATTAGTATTTTATCAGGTGCTACAAAATGATATTCTAATTCAATCATTCTTTCTGTAATTATTAGCTGAAATACCTCAATAAAGGGAAATTTCCCCTCATCAATTATTGGTTACCTGGAAATAGAGTTTACACAAGAAAGACAGAATAAGTTTTTTATTTCCCCCCTCATTTACCACTTTTCAAAATTATGTGGCTGTTTCCAATTCAAAAGTGACCAAACACGTAAGAGGCGACACAATCAAATTCTCACTGGCAAAACAGTGTCAATGAATTCTTCATCGAGTCAGATATCAGATGTATTATACCAATGTACTCTTAGTTTTTATTTTCTATTTTAATGGAAATAAAATGCAATTTCTAAGCTGTTGCAGGGCCTTTAATATTGGGACTTATATGTCTTCATTTTTAGGTGTCAGACACTCAAATGTCTCCAGACGCTGACATGTCCTGTCTGGGGGTGAAGTGTCGGGGTGAAGGCTGTGGCCCCTGGAGAGCAGTTCTCTCTGAGGGCGGCAGGAGGGCTACAGCCCTGGCTCCCTACCCTGGAGGAAGCTGTGATGGGCGTGGAGTATAACCAGACCTTCCAATGAAGCTGGTAATCTCAATTTTCAGGTGATGTCTCTAGACTTTTAAAGGTTGCCAAATAATGTTAAATTTTAGACCACCTTACCAGGTTAAAAAAAATAAACCTGTGAATGTATCTAGCTGTGGCCTGCCTCAAAGTAATTTAATGCACTCTTCCCATTTCTACTGACCTGTAATTCCCTGAAGGGGCACACCCTCCTCTCCTTATCCCCAGGATGCCTCCCGGTTCTGGACTGTGGCATAAAAACAGAAACGGGGCGATGGGGAAGCAGCCGGTGGCGGCCACAGCAGGCGCGGTCCTGCCACCACGCAGCGGGCCGTGGAAGGAGAGCGTGGCCCTGCTGCCTGGAGCCTCGCAGGGAGGCAGGGGGTACGGGACCAAGTCTCCTGCTTCCACTAAAAAAGACAGAAGGATGGAACTGGAGAGACGAAGACGATCCAGAATGTTCTCCCTGCTCTTCTACCAGCTGCTGCCACCGAAGCAGCCGGAGCCGGCTCTGAAGGGCACCTCTGCCGCTCACAGCAGCAGCCTCCTCGCCTTGCAGCGTCGCCTCGGTCTCCCTGGCTGCAGGCCCGGCGCTTGCATCCAGACAGCGCCCTGGCAGACACCAGAGCCCCACCATCTGGGCCAGGCACCGGGTTTTCAGATCCGACTGGAGTTTGGGAGCAGGAAAGCTGCATGCCTTCCCCCCTGTTCACACCTGTGCCTTCCAGTTCCTCCCAGAGGGCCGCCTCCCTCCTCTTCCCTCCTCCTCCCTCCTCCTGCCTCCTCCTGCCTTCTCTGGCCCTGCTCTTTCTCTTGAACACTCAGAAATATTTCTCCTGCAACCTCCTCAGCTTCTGGGCCCAGAGCCCCAGCACATCAGTTATTTTCATGTTATGAATATGCACACACAAAAACAGCGCCAGTGTCTGAGAGAAATGGCAGATCTGAGCTGCAGGAACCAGGCCGCTTCCCTGCCCATGGGGAGGAGCTGCTGGGTCACCCAGGCCAGGCTGCTCTGTGCCCTCCGAGAGCCTTTGCCCTTGGGGGAGCAGATCGCCTTTGCCAGGGAGCCAGGCTGCGGGAAACATTGCTCCCCACTCTCCACATAAGCAGATCCAATTGGGTGTGTGCCCTCCCCCGAAATAGGCAGGGAAGTGAGGTCCAGCTCCCGGCCCAGACGCCGGTGCAGTGCGTGCTGCAGGGATCGGTCTCCCCTTGGCCCCGGACAGCACTCCTCCCTCCTGCCCAGCCCTCTCGGTGCAGCCGGAGAAAGCCCACAGGGGACACTATATTTCAGGTCCCTGCAGCACCCCGCCCCCTCCATGCTTGTTTGAAGCACCATTGCACCCATAGGAGCACATGAAATAGACGGAGAGAAAATGGTGGGAATGGGCCATGGAATCGCTTTAAAAGTTACGTTTATGCCAGTTGAACTTTCTAGCAGTTGACTAAGGTCGGCCAATATGAAGTTACTTATGGGACTGTTCTATGTGCCTTCCGTTCCTCTCCTAAGCAGAAAGACATCCTTACTTTTCCCTTCTTTGCCCTCCCATTTCTTGACACGGCGCACACGGCAGCTAAGAGCGCAGGCTCTGAGGACACACCTGGGTGTGTGCCGCTCATCTGTCAGTTGTTAGCCGTAGGGCTTCAGGTAAGTCCTGAGCCTCACCCACTCAGCGCCCGCCTATAAGACCAGGAAAGCAACAGTCCCATTGCAGAGGAAGTCTGTGATCATTGGATGAGCCGATGCAGGGAAAGCATTTCACACTATCCCTGAACCACAGCAAGTGTTCAGGAGGGTCAGCTGTTCCTGTCGATTCCCCTGCAGCTCTGAGAGCAGTGCCCGCCCGTGGGGAGACGTATCCTCCCTCTTCCAATAGGAAATTTGTTCAAAATTGGATAGACACTGGCACTGTGTTTCTGCTTTTATGCATCCTGTGCCTTAAAGCTTTGGTTTTGCATCTTTCCCAGAATTCTCTAGGCCTTTCCTTTATTGAGTGCTGCTGTATTCTAAAATGTTCTGCCTTTTCCTTAAAGCCACACACACGCTGAAGTGTTAGCACATCTGATTGATGGCTAGAGTCCCATGGGTCTTCTCCACCCAAACGGGAAAGGCCCCAACTGCTTTGGGGTACTGGCAGGTTTGCCTTTTTGTCGTGTTTGTTCCCACACCTGGCCCAATGCCATGATGCCACACGCATTTACAAAGTGGCTGCCTCACTTTTGACCTTAAATCACATTCCCCTTTCGTGTTTCATCTCACTGCTGCCTGGTCTTGAACTGCATTCTAGTCATTCCTCTGTGTTGTCAGACAGTTCGTACAGAAGCAGCACATACATTTTTAATCTTAACTGTTAAATGTACTGCTTATTTTTATTGAAATTATTCAGCACCTATTACTAAGGGCTGTGGGCTTTTTAAAAAATTTCTAGTTTATTGGTGCACTGAAAGTATCCTTTAAAAATAGATTAAAATGAAAGGTCATTAAAAAGAACTTAAAATTCAAAGTAAGTGTTTTCAAAAGAGTGCTATATTTATAAAATATGTATGGTAAAAAGAATAGTGATACACTTAATACCTGTGCATCAACTAAGTTTATGGGAGGAAAAATAGAACCTTTGCTTTGAAATCCCATTAAGTGCCCATCCTGAAGTCATCTCTTTCCCCCTCTTTCCTAGATCATACTGACTATTAAATTTAATTTATCGTTGGCATTTACTTTCATTGCAATGTGTAAATTTTTGCATTATACTGTTGATGGACATTTGAGCTCTTTCCAGTGTTTTTTAAATTAAACGTTTTTGTTCTGAGATAATTGTAGACTAGCATGAAACGATAAGAAATAATACGGAGAGGTCCCACGTAAACCCAATTTTCACTACCAGAATATCTTACAGAACTCTAAATATTAAGGCCAGGATATTGACATTAATGTAGATACAAAACATTTCCATCAGCCCAAGGATAGCCACACGCACTTCCCTCAGACCCCATCTCCGTCCTTAACGCAAGGGAGGCAACCAGTAACCTGTTCTCCATTTTCATAATTTTCTCTTTTTAAGAATGTTATGTAAACATAACCATATAGTATACAACCTTTGAGGACTGCTCTTTCACTCAGCATAATTTTTTGGAAACTTATCAGCTTCTTGATTGTAATGGTAGCTCACTATTTTATTATTATTTTTTACTGCTGAGCTATATTCCATCATATGGATGTACTGTAGTTTGTCTCACCATTTCCTATTGAAGAATCAGGAATTTAGTTTGAAACCTGGGCAGTTTTGTATTATTTTATGAGTCTCTGGGTCTTGTTTAAACATTCTCCTTGAGCTGCTGTCTTGACACTACTCCGGCAGGGGAAGGAGGAGGCATGGCTTGTAACAACCAGGCAGAGGTAGAAGTCAAGGTTCTCCATGCAGCCTCTGTTGATCCCTGTGGTAGGCTTTGTCATTTGTGAAGGGTGGTTTGCCTTCTCTCCACTGTTCAGATCATGTATATCTCCCCCATTTCCCCATCAGAGTTTTAATTATACTTCATGAGAGGAATAGGAAACACTAGATTTTTTTTTTTTTCTAGAAGTTTAACTCAGCTCTCCCCACTCCCCACCAGGCCTTGACACTGGCACATGTGGCTATTTCAATTGAAATAATAAAAATAAATTGAAATAAAATATGTCTTTATTACAGTAGCCACATTTCAAGTGCTCAATAGCCACTTATGGCAAGTGACTACTGTATTGGACAACCAGATTATAGAATATTTCCATCATCATCAAAGTTCTATTGGATAGCACTGGCCAAAAATATCTACCTAAGAGCAAAGTTGCTGGCTTGAAGATAATGAGCGTCTTAACCTTTATTAGGTAATGCTAAGATGTTTTCCAAAGTAGTCATATTGATTTATACTTCCATTAGCAGTGGAAGAGAATTCCTATCGTTCTACATTTGTATTAACACAGGGTAGTGTTAGGCTTTAAAGTTTGCCATATTGCTGGGAGTGGAACTGATGAGGTACCATTTTTTCCCCATTTGCTAAAGAGAATGGATACCTTTTTATGTCATTATTAGCCATTATGAAATAGGCTGTTCAAATCTTTGGCCCATTTTCCATTGGGATATTTATCTTTTTCTTATTAATTTGGAGGAGCTTTAAAATATATTGGATAGTAATCTTTATCAATTAGATATACTGAAAATGTCTTCTCTGCTTTGTAGCTGCCATGTTTGCTCTGGAGTTTATTAGACAGTATACGATAGACTAAACTCGGGGTAACAAATAAATCTTGAATCTCAGTGGAATAACAGAGTCTGATGCTAGTTCTCCATCTTGAGGCTCTGCTTGGAAAACCCATGGCTGGGGAAGGGAAGAACTGGAGAACTGCACAGAATGTCTTCGCACTGGAGGCCGGAGGTGGCCTCTGTCACCGCTGTGCAAATTGCATCTCTTTATGAGGCCCCCAGGGAGGATGAGAATGTAGAGAAGCACACGGACAGTTGGGAGGCCTCAGAGTCTCAACTATATGGTGTTTCAATGTAGTTGAGCTTAACTCTCTTTCTTTTTTGGTTCTGCTTCTATTGTACTTAAGAAATCCTTCCCCACTCCAAGATCAGCCCCAACAATTGGAGAGTTCCTGAATGGAATGGTGAAGACTGATAAAAACAATATACCTTTTCTGTTCATATTTAGGTTTTTAATTCATGTGCAGTTATCTTGTTTTAGTTAGGTATCAATTTTACTTTTTACCACTGTTTATAGAAAAATCAACATTTCCCACTAATTTGTCAATCAAACTTTCATGTGTATGGATATATTTCTGGGTCTTGATATTGTTCCACTAGTGTATTCGTATATCCCTGGACAAATACCTCCTTACCTTAAATATTAGGTTTTTATAACTCTTGAAACCTGATAAGGCAAATATCTCCACTGTGTACTTTCTGTTAAAGGCTTCTTTGACTATTCTTGGTCTTTGCTCTGCTATTTAAACTTCACATTCTTTTGTCAAGCTTCAAAGTAAAACCCATATATCGATCAATTTGGGGAGAAGTGACATCTTTACGATTCTGAGTCATCCTATATGAACCATGGTAAATCCCTACATTTATTTAGCTTTTATTTAATATGTTTTAATAAAGTTTCAAGGGTTTTTGATATAGTCAAGGTCTTGTACATATTTGATTAGATTCATTTGTTAGTATTATTGCAAATGCTATCTTTCAAAAATTACATATTTCAACTCTGTCATATAAGGAAATTACATTTCTTTATATATGTGTGCTCTTTACTTTTTAGATATTTCCTCCTGGTTTCCATCCAGAAACAAGATGTCGATAGCTAGTTTTATTTCTTAACCCTACAAGGTACAATTTTATTTCTTATTTGCTTGCTTAGGATATATATATTTTTTAGGTCATGTATATGTTTAGAATCTCCTTTTAGGCTTTCCACTCTGAAATATTTTTCTCATCTCTTCACTTTCTGCGAGGCCATGAAAAGTGAAGCCCAAAGTTAGCTGCCCCCAGATGTTCTCAGGGTGAGAGTGAGCTCTGGTCTTCTGCTTACCACGCTGGGCTCCTGTTTTCCTTATCATTTCTGGAGAATCCTTACCTGTTTGCCAGTTTGTCAATGCAGTAAAATAGATTTTCATGTTTTTATTTAGTTTTAGTCCAGTGGGTCAGGAGACTATTTGGTCTGCCAAGCTACCAACAACTGAAATTGAGATACATGTATTAATACATACACAATTTTAAACACTTTCAAAACAATTAAGTCTAAAACTACATCTCTGTAATTATAAAGAGATAATTCTAAAGATATCTCTATAATTATTTTTATAATTATTTTAAGGCTTAATTTAAATTACTTAGTCCATTTGAATTACTAGTCTTGGTAGCAAAATTAGTCACTCAGCCCTCTTTCACTGATTACTCTCCCCCACCCCATTTTTTTTTTTTCTTATTTGACTGTTAAGTCAATAAAGTGCTCTAAGGCTTGTGGTCAACCATATTATCCTTCTTGTTAGATTACTTGACATTTAAAAGACTCAGCCTCCTGCCACTGCAGCCTTTATTTCTGTGCATAGGGAGAGGGAGAGTTAACGCCAACCTCACTGGATCTTGCCAAGTCAAGTTGTCTCTGATGTAAACTCTCCTCCCTTTCTTGCCAATTAATCAACCTATAGCTATTGAGTTTCTACCACAAATCTGTTATATGATAATGGCAAGCTTGTTCTGATAGCCATGGGTATTCAACCAGATTTCCCCAGGGGCAAAATCTGACTGTACAGACATTTTTTTTTTTATCACCCTATTCCTGCCCCTTCTTTTACAGAAACCTTTAGGAATCTCTTAGGGAGATTAAAGGGTAGAGTTAATTACTTTTTGAGACTCTTCCTCTGTGGATGATCAAGCCAACACATCAAAGATAGAGATGATGATTTAAGCCCTAAAGAAAACTCTGGCAATTGAGTTACAGAGAACTCAAAATGATCAATTTATTTGGTGCTTTATCATTATAATTAATATTAAAATACTTAACGCAATATCCCAATTTATTAATTTTCTCTTTCTTTTTAAATAATTTTTATCTTTATTGTTGAAAGTATTACAGATGTCTCCTTTTATCCCCCCATTGACTACCTCCACCCCATTCCTGCCCCCAACTCCCTGCCCCTAGGTTCACAGAACTATTATCTGTGTCCATGGACTATGTATATATTTTTTTTTGTTAAGCTCTTGCTCCCCATTCTCCCACTCTCCCTCTGAAATTTGTCAGTCTGTTGCATGCTTTCATGTCTCTGGATCGATTTTGTTTGTCAGTTTATTTTGTTCATTAGATTCCACATATAAGTGAGATCATGTGATATTTGTCTTTCTCTGACTGGATTATTTTGCTTATCCTAATACTCTCCAGGTCCCTCTATGCTGTCTCAAAGGGCAAAGAGCTCCTTCTTTTATATTGCTGCCTAGTATTTCATGGTATAAATGTATCACAGCTCTTTTATCCACTCATCTACTGATGGGCACTTGGGCGGTTTCCAGATCTTAGCTATTGTCAATAATGCTACTATGAACACAGGAGTGCCTATATTCTTTCTGATTGGTGGTTCTGATTTATTAGGACAATTTTCTAAAAGTGGGATCACTGGGTCAAATGGAAGTTCCATTTTTAATTTTTTGAGGAAACTCTATACTTTTTCATAGTTGCTGAATCAGTCTGCATTCCCACCAGCAGTGTACTAGGGTTCTTTTTAAATAATCTTTTTATTTTTTCAATTATAGTTTGCATACTATTATATTGGTTTCAGGTATGCAAAATAGTGATTAGACTTTTACATAACTTACAAAGTGAACTTCCTCCTTTTTGATAAGTGAACACTGGCCCATAACATATGTGGGATTATATTCTCAACATTAAAAATCTGTCTATAATTTAAAAAATCTGATAAATATTACACATAAAATTAGTCTTTGCCCAGATAATTAAAACACCTCCCTTTTGAGTGGTTGATATATTTTCTTATTAAAAATACTTATGTTTTAACATAATTGAGCTGTTTCCCATTGAAAAGAAAATAAAGATAAGGAGATAGGAAAAATTTCATTACTTTATTATTCCACTATTTTACTATACTATAAAATTTACTATATTATACCACTATAATATTTTTTAAAAATGTTTTATTATAATGTAATTTCAAATTTACAGAAAGTTTGTGAAAATAACACAGAGGACTCCCATGTAACCCTCACTCCAATTTTATATGTATACTAGAGGCCTGGTGCACGGATTTGTGCACCAGTGGGGTCCCTCGGCCTGGCCTGCGGGGATCAGGTTGAAACCAGGCTCTCTGACATTCCCCAAGGGGTCCCAGATTGTGAGAGGGTGCAGGCCAGGCTGAGGGACCCCACTGTGTGCACGGTTGGGGTCAGTGCGCATCATAGTGACTGGTCGAACGGTTGAATGAACGGTCAGACACTTAGCATATTAGGTTTTTATTATATAGTATATTTTTTTCTGTATTCTTCATGTATATATTTTATATGCATAGTTATTGTTTTATATATATATATGTATATATGTATATGTACTTTTTTCCTGAATCATTTGAGTGACAGTTGCATCCATCAGAATCTTTTACCCCTATATGCTTCAGAAAATGTTTGCAAAGAACAGGGACATTCCAATTATATAACCACAGTTCTGTGGTCCAATTTGGGAAGTTTAGCATTGATACAATACCTTCATTAAAACTTTGGTCCATATTCAAATTTTATCAATTTTTTCAATAATGTTTCTTATAACAATTTTCCCTTATCTAGGATTCAATCAAGAATCAGGTATAGAATTTAGTAATCAAGTCTCTTTAACCTCTTTAATCTGGAACAATTGGAGCAATTTCTCAGCTTTTAAAAAAAATCTTTTATGACATTGATGCTTTCATCTGGAATGCATCTCAGTTTGTTGGTATTTCTTAACGTTTAAAAGGCTTTGAGAGGGTTGTATAATCCTACTGCCAGCCCTGCCGATTCATTTCATCCTTATCATTCTCCGAAGATTGCTTTTATTCAGGTCACCAGTGACCTTCATGTCACAAAACTCAATGGTCAATTCTCAGTCCTACTCTTACTAGTAGTCAACTTTTTGGCAGAATTTGAGAGCATTTCCCTCGTTCTTCTCATTGGGAGTGCCCAGCTCTGTTCACATGGCTCTCTTCACCTTGCTCTCTCTTGTTCCTCCCTCCTCAGCCATCCTTTATAAGCTTTGCAGACTCTCCAGTTTTCCAGACCCATAAATGATGGAAGGCCACATGGCTCAGTCCTCAGACCTCTTGCCTACTACATTCACTTTCAGGGTAGTCTTACCTACCTAGAAAATGGATTTTAATACAATTTCTATGCCAAATTTATAATACTGGCCTAACCTTTATTCCTGAACTCTAGATCATGTATTCAATGGTCTACCTCCCATTTGGAGCTCTGACAGGCTTCTCAACGAATTCATTGCCAAACTCTTATTTTTTCCTAAAGTCTGACAGTCATTTTGTTCTATGCAGTGTGGTTTCCCACCGGTTCTCTGATTTTATCTCTTCCCATCCTCCTTCTACTTACTCTATCCCACCACACCAAGTACACTTGCACTTCAGGACCTTGACACTTGCTGTTCCCTCTCCCTGGAATCCTCGTACCCAGATAACTGTGTGATGTATGTTTCTGAGGAAATAATTGCTCATCATAGAAGTGGTTCATGATTACTTTTGTAATACAGAAATGTCCCCCACACCAGCCTTATCACTTCATTCAGTTTTCCTACTTTATTTCTTTTTGTTACACTTACTGTCCTACATATAGTTTTTGTCTCTACCCCTCCCCACTAGGATGTTAAATCCATGTTCATTGAGACTTTGCTTTGTGTAATGCTCTGTGTACAGCTCTTGGAATGGTCCTGGGCTCAGAGTAAGCATCAGTAAACATCTTCTCAGATCTTTTCTCTACACACAAATGTCTCCCTAGAAATTGTCTGGATAATGCTCCTTCCATAGTTCTGCCAGTTGCTTTCTTAGTTAGTAATGTGTCCTGGACATATTTTTACATCATCAAATATAGATCTTAATAGTTTAATAGTCTCAGAGTACTCTGTTGTATGGAGGAGCCATAATTGATTTATTCATACTCAGCTGATGAACAGCTGGATTGTTTTCAAATTTTTGCTATGTCAAACAATGCTGCAATGAATAATTTTATATTGAAGTCTTTTTTGTAATCCAATTCGTCAAACCACTATTGAGTATCTGCTACATGCAATTCACTGGTCTGAGCAATGGATGGCAAAGCAGAAACTAATGGGACATGGTTCTTGCATTCAGGGAGCTCATGACCTGATGAGGGAGACAGATCATAATAAGTAAGAATGACATATTATATGGAATTATGAATACTGCAAGGCCAGTAAAGAAGGGTAATGTGCGAGTAGAATTCAGGGATAGAGATCACGGAAGTGATAGAAGACACAGAATAGCCTTCTGGAAGGTCTACATATTTAAACTGGGATTTGATAAAGTTTTTATTCAACTGGAAGAGAAGCTGGAGTAGAAGAGGATGTCACATAGAGGATGGAGGCAACTATTACTGGATGAGTGAGCTCTCCAGTTGGCTAGAACAGGAGCTGGGTCAGTGGAAAGGCCAGAAATGAGTAGGAGCAGAAGGCAGGTCCAACCATTGTCAAGCCAAAGGACACTGGGATAGAAAATCACAGAAATGGATTCCCTCGACTCACCTACCAGCTTATTTCCTTTAAAAAAAATAAATTATGTGTAGCCTTTAGGACATGCCAGCAATTAAAGCATTACTGTTTTTATTGCAATTACTTAAAATATTTGTAGGTACCTATTTTACAAATGAAGTAAAGCTATATCAAACTAAAAAAAAAAAATAGACATGGACTCTCCTGGTGTGTGGAACGCAGAGTCACCATTTCCAGATACTGTGGCTATTTGAGGAGAAGCTGAAAAGTATGTTCTTTATTGTTAGTTGCAGAATAGCCACAAAGGAGTGAATTGCAGCATGGAGAACAGAGTCAATAAAGTAGAGATAAGGGGGTGTGGGGCCAGGTGGGTGCTCAGGGCAGCGGGGGGACCACTCTGTACAGCACATGGCTTTCTGACCACTTTATTGTTCATCTGAAACTGGTGCAGAATGGTATTGAATGTACAGTCTGGTTAGAAAAACACACACACAGAAAACTAAAAATGCAATTACAAGGCTGGTGAAAAGAAATCTAAGAAATACAGTGGCTGTTAACTACTAGCTATTAATTTATATTTTTCAAAATCTCTCTTTTGAAACACAGAACAAAATAAAACAATATTAACCCCCCCTCCCCCACCAATCCACCCAATGGGTCACCACCACTTTGTAAATTTTGTCCCAAAGATATTCTTTCCCCTAATATGGTGAATTCATTCTTTTTAGACATTGAACCACACCAAAATATTCCATTTTACATCACAACCTAATGTGCACACACAGAAACCGGTGCAATGAAGCAAACTTTCAGAATCGGTACCGCTAACACTTTACTGAAAGGAAAAGTAATGGAAAACACTGTCCTCACTGCTGCTTCCTCTGCCCCTAGCTCTATGGTATTGTATAATGTCTCATAAGAGCTGCCTTCTCAGGTATTTAGGACTGGGGAGCCAGCAAGAGGACAAGCAGCTCTGGCAGGTGCTCTTTTCTCTGAGACCCACATCTGGGCAAACAGCAGGCGTTCAACAATTGGATGTGGGGACTGGGGCCTCCGGGAGTCTGTGCAAGGCAGCTTCTATGCTCCGAGTCCCAGGGGCCTCATGTCTGTGACCCTATTTCCTGAGTTAGCTGGAATTCAGTTAAGAAACCCGACTCCCCTCCAACAACTCGTCCATGAACCTCTCAGCCTGAAAAGAAGATCCTCAAGATCTTGAGGCCAAATGGATTCAACTGGCCACTCCTCCAGCTCCTACCCCGCCCCAGTCCAGGTCCCAATCGATAGATTCATTGTGAAGACTGCGTCATAAGCTTTGTGTAATCAACACCTTTTCTGGTTACTAAGAAACACAAATGATTTTAGTTACTTTGAAATTAAATGTAGCCTAGAACATTCTATATTTGTCAGGTCATGTTGCAAATGAGCTTCTGTATTCATAATGGATGTGCTACCATCATATATATGACAAAAGGACATTTTCAGAAATATGATTATCCACACTGATGGGAAAGAAATACAAGCTCAAGAAATTAACATTCTCACCACCCCCTGGCCTATCTTTGCTTTGCATTGTTTAGGGATCTCTGGTGACTTGATTGAAATCATCCCTGCCTGCCCCCCAAACTGAAGAGCTTCTGAAATATACACCACCCTGACATCAAAGGAAGGACCTGTTATCTCTGGGTTAATGGGAAGACTGGTATTCAAAGCCACCTTCTTCTCAGTGGGAGCACCGTAGATATCTTTGGTATTGATTTATATTGGTTGCAAGTACATCCTGTATCAAAGCAGATGAGAGAGTGAGAAAGAAGCCAGAGGCAGAGTAGATCCAGGGGAAGAACTGAAATACAGAATGTTCTACTTCTCTGTTTAGCTAAGCTGTGCAATAATAGCTGGCCAACATTTATAATTTATTATTATATTATTTACTATAACATTTATTATTCATTGTTATTATTGAGCACTCACTGAGCAGAAGAACAGTGGTCCCCCAACCCTCTTGATCACTTGAATCCCATGGGGAGCTTTTTAAAACTGTTGTCCTGGCCTCACCCCCAAAGACTCTGGTTTCATTGTCATGGTGGGGCCCAGGCAATGGCATTTTTTAACAGCTCCCAGGTGATCCAAATGTGCAGCGATGGTTGAGAACCCATTGTTAGCTGCTGTTTTAAATCTTTTAAATTAGTAGCTCAAGCAGTCCTCATAATAGGTATGTAAGATTGCTATTATCACTCTCAACTTTCAGATCGGAAAATAGAGGTAAAGAGAAGTTAAGCATCATGCCTATGGTCAAACAGGCTATAAGGGGTGGAACCCAAATTTGAATCCAGGTAGTTGGATTCCAGGAGGCAAAGGAAGTTTAATGTGAAGATCAAGGGAGAGAGGAACGAACATTTTCTGCCAAGCTTTTGGAGCAAAAGCAGCAGAAAGATGACTATAAAGTAAAATGAGGAGACATATAGGATGTTTAAAGCATTGGTAGGTCAGGCTTCAACCTGCGTAGTGCTCAGCTGGGTCCTATACTTAGTTTATTTTCCTTTTTATTGATTTTTTTTGTGTGACATTGGTTAACAAAATTATACAGGTTTCAGGTGCACAATCTATAACACATCATCTGTACACTGTAGTGTGTGTTCACCAACCAAGTCAAGTCTCCTCCCATTGCCCTTTATCCCCGCTATACCCTCCTCAACCAACCCCTTCCCCTTTCCCCCGGCAATCACCACACTGTTGTTCATGTTAATGCTCTGTTGTTGCTGTCTGAAAATTCTTAGTATATTTCAAACAAAAAGCCCTACGTTGTCATTTTACATTGGGTCCCTCAAGGGCTGTGGCCAGTGCTGAGCCTCAGACCTGTGGACATGGAATACTGGCCATTTTCCCTGCTTTGAATCATTTGCGTGATGAGGTAGGTCAGTGGTCAGCAAACTCATTAGTCAACAGAGCCAAATATCAACAGTACAACGATTGAAATTTCTTTTGAGAGCCAAATTTTTAAAACAAACTATATAGGTAGGTACATTATTATTAACTTAATTAGGGTACTCCTAAGCTGGCCTTTGCTAAAAACTCAAGGGGCCAAAGAGCCGCATGTGGCTCGTGAGCTGCAGTTTGCCGACCACTGAGGTAGGTGATCACTTCGCTGGAGTGATTCCAGTGAAGCAGAGACCACCGACCCCCTGAGAGTGCTCTTCTTAGGGCTGGAAAAGCCAACATCCCCAGCTCGGACAGGGAGCAGCTGGCCTCTGGCGGCATGCACTCAAATGCAAGGGGAGCAGGGTGGGGTGGGGGCAACCAGAGAAAACAGCAATATTCTGAAAGACAAGTCCTTTCACCTTTCTAAGTAATAATTGTTAACATTTATGATGTACTTTCTGATTCTAAGCACTGTTTTATGGGTCTACATGCATTGTTTCCTTTAATTTTCACCACTTTAGGATATAAATATGTTATCTTGTCCCCTTTTTATAAACCAGGGAAATGAGACACAGAGAGGTGAAGGAACATACCCAAGGTCACAGAAGGTGCTATAAAAGGAGGAACTGAGGTTTTAACTGAGTCCTTCCCCATCGCTCTTGGGACTTAATGGGTCTTATGTGTTTATCTGAGCTTCTGACCATTGCACTCTCCAGAGAGGCTCCTGACCAGCCTCCTCGTAGTAATTCCTGTATGTGGGGCAGGGCAGGTGTCACAGGCAAAATTAAGAAAAGATCAGGAGTTAGGAGACCCAAGTTCTTGTTCAGCTCCATCTCTGCTGCTTCCTAGTCAGACAACTCTACCCACGTTATCTATTAACTCATTTATTTTTGCCCCCTCATCACCCATCCCATATTCGTGGGGCACCTTCCTTGCCTCTCAGGAGTAAATAAGAACAGGTCTCTTTCCTGTGGGAACACGCCTCATTGTGAAAATAGATTTGAAGTACTTAACTACTGGCCCAAGTTTCCCTGTTTGTTAAAAAGCAGGCATTTGTGAGTCGGGTTAAAGATGGGGGTGAGGGAAGTTAATAGCTATTTAAATTTTAAATAGAAGGGTTTAGTAAGATGATGTGCAAATATGATTTGTTATTACATATCCCCCCTTATACATTGTGGGCTATTTACTGAGTTCCTAAGTTTGACTTGTGATTACATTGCCAGTTTGAATACTACACTTCTTTAAGACAGACCAAATTTCATCTACTTTGATTGACTTATTTTTCTGGAATTTTGTAAAATGGAATTATACTGAGAATGGCGATTCTAAGAGTACTAGTAACTAGCCTTTATGGAACACTTACAATATTCCAGATATAGTGACACCCCTTATCTGCACCAGCTCACTCAGTTTAACTCTTATAGCAACCCAATGAGAGAAGTACATCTTACAGGTAAAGCGACTAAAGTGAGGGGAGGAGAAATAAATTATTAAGTACCACTCAGATTCTAATCCTCAAGCAAGGATTCAAACTGTACTCTGCAGGGCTCTAATGCACAGGCTCTTAAAAACACTGCTGCAATGAACCGATTATTTAGCATTTCTATTATTATGTATACATATTTGTGTTACACACAAGTACTAATATTTAACTTATACTATTATTTCATGTTGATACAGCTCCACTTATTTAGCACCAACATACATTGCCATTGAATGTTGCTGTAGAACACGTCATGAGTTAGCTCCAAGCTCTTGGATGAAACTATACTTTAGTTTAATGTCTTAGAAAGCATTTAATTTAATTTTTATTTTTAAAAATATATATTTATTGATTTCAGAGAGGAATGGAGAGGGACAGAGAGATAAAAACATCATGATGAGAGAGAATCATTTTTTGGCTGCCTCCTGCCTGCCCCCTACTTGGGATTGAGCCCTTGACCGGAATCAAACTTGGGACCCTTCAGTTCATAGGTCAATGCTCTATCCACTGAGCCAAATCAGCTAGGGCTTAGAAAGCATTTCAAATTGTGTCTCTTATGGTGTAGATACTAAAACATTGACCAAAGTCTAACCAGAACATTTTTTACTCTCAGGTCAAGTTAAAAAGTCTACAAAATACTTTATATGAACCCATGTTTTCTCTTGGTTTGACATGAATTCTTTATTGCCCAAGCTTCTAGAATTTTATTTAGAAAAATAGATTAGTTCGTTTTAGTCCCAACAAAAGGATGGTTAATGTTCTTGAGTATTTTTGTGTATCTCAGACATTGTCTAAGTGCTCCACCTGCCTTCGCCATTTACTCTGTATAAATGTAGTGGACACACTGCCCCTTCCTGCCTGACTTACTCTTTGGCATTTTCATGTCCTCCTTGGGACCCCACCGGTGTTCCAGGGGTAGCAGGACTGGCT
Organism: Cnephaeus nilssonii; assembly: GCF_951640355.1. Classification (NCBI taxonomy): domain Eukaryota; kingdom Metazoa; phylum Chordata; class Mammalia; order Chiroptera; family Vespertilionidae; genus Cnephaeus; species Cnephaeus nilssonii. The sequence goes on from NC_137088.1 coordinate 54,117,277, forward strand.
CCAGCTCCCACATGAGTCTGAGTTGTCTCCTATCTTTTTGACAGTGGTTGGCTAGGAATTTAGGCCTAAGGCAACCAACCTTTCCTGGATAAAATAACGGGTTCCGAAATGGCAGGTGACTCAGTGCATGTGAAGGACTGGTTGGCACGTTTGCTGCGGTCATTTGGAAAAGAGAAAGCCATGGAAAGATGGCCTCCCTTGACTGTGGACATGGTCATGGCAGAGTCCACAGCCTTCTCACTATCAGCTCACAGATACTGCCAACAGTGAGAAGAAGGGAGAGGCAAGAGAGTCACAAAGACACAGCCTGGGCCCTGACCAATCTGCCCTACCTGTGGGACTTTTCCGGTATGTGAGCCAATACATTCTCTGTATCCTCTGAGCTGGGTTGAAATGGATTTTCTGTTTCTTGTCTTCACATGAATACTGTTTGTTATATTATGTACAGTATTAATATAAGAGGATACACCAAGAATAAAAATATGAGAATAAAAATACTTATATATCACATTTGCATGGTTCTTGATATTTTTTAAAGTGCCTATTATGCATTTTAATCTCAGTGAATTTCTATAAGCTTAAGGAGTAAGGTTATACAAATATGATTGCAGTGGAATTATATTTTTCTCAGGAGATGGGTTCTAAATATACAGAGTGAAAACTGTGTAGTCAAAATTATTCTTTGGAATCCCATGTCCCATACATCAGTTGTCAGTTTCCTCTCTCTCTCTCTCTCTCTCTCTCTCTCTCTCTCTCTCTCTCACTTATCCACCATTCATTCCATTAGTCAAAATGGTTATTGAGCAACATTTATGTGTTACAAACACAGCACAGAGTAATGACAAGATCTCTGATATCATAAAATTTACTTTCTAATGGGTGAGAAGATTATTAAAAAAGTAATTGAGCTCTTATATACTGGGGTAGTTTCTAGAAAGGTTGAGATTATTGAGATTAATAAGGAGCAGGAGACTTGTTGAAGGTAGCCAGGGGAAGCTTCTCTGAGAAGTGACTGAGCTCTGAAGGATGAGAATGAGCTAATCTGTTGGTCAGTGGCCAAGAACCTTCTAGGCAGAAGGAACAACAATGGCAAAGACCTCAGTTGGAAAACTGTATGATGTGTTTGAGGAACAGAAGAGCTGTCTACTTGAACAATAGTGAGTGATGGGAGAGGGTAGGAGATGAAGTCACAGAAGTAAGTGACCCTTAGAATATGGAAAATATTTCTTAGGGCATGGTGTGGAAGTTCTGATTTTATATTAACAGGAATGAAAGGAAAACTATTAAAAGACTGATTTGAGGTTGAAAAATAATTATTGTGACAAGGGATAAGAGAGGAAAACTAACTAGTTAAATGGGTTTGTAGTTCAAAAAAAGTTATAGTGGTGTGTGGTAGGGTGATGGTAATGAATATTGAGAGAAGTTTTTAGAAGTGAAATGTATTTTGAAAGAAGAACCTACAGAACTCAGTGATGTTGGGAGCAGGTAAAGGAAAGGAAGGCCTACAGATGACTCCTAAGTTTTTGTCTCAGTCACCTGGGGGTAGAGAGATGGCATATACATGGCTAGGACAGCAGTATGAGCATTAGTGTGGGAGCTGCAGAGTTCTATTTATGGCCTATTAAGTTTGAGATTCATGATAGACATGCTATTTTATTGTTGAGGGAGAAGGCACCGGGAGGGGAAATGACCTATTCAAACTCATAGGACAAATAAGTAGAGAACTTCTACTTGATCTTAGGTCTGCCCAAAGATACAGGTAGCTCCTTTAAATATCAGGCCACACTATGTTAGCATTGACTGACCAATGGAGTTGTCATTAGATTACAAAATACCTCACAAATAGTAATGAATGTAGGCTTGCAAGTTTAACAATGGTAGCAACAGCTTTTAATTGTTTGTGAGCATGTCTATTGACAAACCCCACAGAACCAAGACGGGAATGTCAATAGAGCTATAAGGCTAAGGTGGCTGATGGAATGAGTAGCTGCACTCCTTAGTTGGCGAATTTTCCTATCCCCGGGGTATCATCATCTAGCAGTTCAACTGTAGAAATTCCTTTTTCCAGGCAACTATAGAAACTATGTGCAATAGTTGTTATGTGACAGAGTTCCATATAAAAGGATATACTAGTATGTGAAGTCAGAAAATGATTTAAGTTATTTTACCTTGCATTTGCATACTACAACACTGTTAGGCAGAATGCCAGTCTATATTTTAATCTTACTTAGTTCTATGAACCTAGTGCAAGCATCATTACAATTATTATTATAGTAGAGTTTCATCTTACTTGGCAGCTGTGTTCTAAAGTACATAAGCAGAAATTGTTTATGTGGCCAAAATTACCCCTGAGAATTCTATCTTTCAAAGGTTCAACACAGCTACTTTTCACACAAGTATTAGGATTCATTGCTGTTTGTTCCACTCACACCTGGTAAAGTAAATGACTTCTCTTTGGGGTCATGTCATATAAAAAATAGAGACACACCCAATCCAACAAGATTCTATTTTCTCTTCCTTCCTTTTTACTTCCCTCCTCCCTCCCACAAATACTTATGGACTCCTACATCTCAAGTGTTATTCTAGAGACCGAAAGTACAGTGACTAGCCAGAGAAATGAGTTCTTGACCTCATACATGTGAGAGGCGCACAGACGCAGGAAGAAGGATGTAGCCTCCAGAGCACACAGCACAGCCCTAAAGGCTGGCAGAACCTGTGAGCTACTTAAATTGTTTCTCTCTCTTTGCTGAGCACTTATATTTGAATTTGCATAAGATGTACTATTAGAGACAATTCTGTGTTCTCATTATACATTTGAAGAAACAGGCAATAAGAGATGACTTCCCAATAGTCTTCTGATTGTAGTAGAATTAGGTTTTGAATCTAGTTTTAAATTTAAAGTCCTAATTCCCCCCTCCTCTACCCTCATAAGCATCTTTCTCTCTCCTCTGGCTTGGTCAGTATTTTAGACCTCAAGCCTATGCTTCCCCTTGTCCATCCTAAATTTGACCTCTGGTGTCCCTGCTCTTGCCTTTTGTTTACTGACGTTTCCCCGGCCCAGATATAAATTTCTCTGCTTCTATCCTGGTCTTAGCCTTACAAAGTGGGGGTGGGGGTAGCTCCTAATGCCTCTACTTAATTTTTGCTTTTGAGATCTTTAACTCTTGGTCAGGATTGGCTTAAGAATGGCTATTTAATAGGGAGGACCTGGATTCAATCTACTGACATTGCACCTTTCCAACTTCCCCGGAGATTCCATTAGATGCTTACATCTTTGTAAAGCATTGTCATTGTTACTGAGGATAAACCTATTTAGGTGAATGTCCCTCTGCAGAACCATTTATCTTCCATTCCAATTTATAGAGGAGACATGGCTCAGATCCAAAACACAGTGATTTATTAGGGCTTCTATTTAGGATTGTGTTTAAAGACACTATGCCCTACATTGCAGGCTTGTTAAAGTAAAAAATACCCATATAATTTAATTTAGAGCAGAACCATTGGTAGGGGAGGAAAGAGTTACCTGAAGTACATAGAACTCCTACTGTTGAGGCTGTGGAGACCTTTCACTGTCATGTCAGGCTATTCTGTTACTGGGTAACAGTAGAAAGTTTAAGCAGTGTTATCTCATTTATCTTAATGTGCTGTATTATAGAGCTGCTTCACTGTTTTGGAGTAGTTGCCACTGTAATTTTATGATATAATGACTTGATTTAATGTCATGACATTTAGTGCAGTTTTTACCTTTACCTAAGGTAAGCTATGAGAGGATACAAATGATTACTTGCAAATTGGTTTTTAAAAATAAAAGAATAAAATGATGAAGTCTCCTCTAAATAAAGCTGTATCTTTGGGTAGAAAGAGTACAGGAACCTTGGACATGCTCTCACATTTCGGGGCCTCAGTTTTCTCAGGGTCAGTAACACTAGCTCAATAACAGCAACCTCAACATTTCAGTGGTTGAGCACGACATTTCCGGAGTCTCTTTCTCACTCACTTCAGTCTAAGTGTGCGTGTGGCAAGGGGAGTTCTGGCCTCTCCATGTTGTGGCTTCCCAGTCTTTAGCACGTAGTCTCAAATCAATACCATTGGGAAATTTCTAAATGGTTGGCATCACTACCCCAATGAGGAAATCAGCTTTAATACTGTCTTATCTTCCTCCTACTCCATTGGATGACTACAGCTTTAACTTGGATACTAATGCATCTTATCTCTTTGGTACTAAATTATTAGTTTCCAAGAAAATGCTTAGTAGTAGCTTACCACAAATTACATAACATTTTAGTCTTCTTAATTATTTAAGTATCTATAATAATAAAAGGGTAATATGCTTATTAGATTAGACAGCTGAACGACCTTCCAGACGTCATTCCGGACATCCTTCTGGATGAAGCCACCGCGGCGGGGGTCAAGGCTGAGGCAGTTAGGGGCAATTAGGCAGGCAGGAGAGCAGGTAGGGACGATCAGGCTGGCAGGTGAGTGGTTAGGGGCAATCAGGCAGGCAGGCAGAGTGGTTAGGGATAATCAGGCAGGCAGTCGAGCAGTTAGGGGTGATCAGGCAGGCAGGCAGAGTGGTTGGGGTGATGAGGCAGTCAGGCAGGCTAGTGGTTAGGAGCCAGGGGTTCCGGATTGCGAGAGGGATGTCTGACTGCCGGTTTAGGCCTGCTCCTAAACCGGCAGTTGGACATCCGCTGAAGGGTCCTGGATTTCGAGAGGGTGCAGGCTGGGCTGAGGATGCCCCCCCAACCACCCCGTGCACGACTTTCGTGCACTGGGACTCTAGTTTAAAATAATGTAATAACATTTTAGTTCAATAATTCTGGAAGTGTTCTTCACAAAACCTCAGCAAAAAAAGTTATTTTTTCCAAAAAACATATACTTTTTAAAATTTCAAATTATTTGCTCTTTTGTTTCTCCTCTAAGAAAAAACAACAACCCTATAATACCAAGTCTTTTTTATTTTTCTTAAATAGAATAGCTATTAACATTTCAAGAAGCACATTTTTAATAATGCCATTATAGAAAGTAAGAAGAATTAGGAGATTATAAAATAAGGAAAAGATGAAAAAATTGTATTAAGGGTATATTAATTATATAGGTATGTTTAACAGATTCATGGGGGTGGGCAAATATATTTGGAGTCTTTAGTTAAAAGCAAAAAATAAAATAACCAAATACAAGTAAAAAAATAAAGTAAATAAAAATCAAGGGACTGTTGCATATGCTATTTTTAAAAAAATCAAAGAAAAGAGTGAGTGATAATTCAGTGATTAAAAGGAGGAAACTATATAGAATGTTAGAAGGCAGAAGAGCAGAATGGTGGAAGTCGATGGTGCTGAGTAAAACATACAATGAAAAGATGTGAAATGTGACATCAAAACCACAAAATGTTGGGGGAGTGTAAAAATCTGGAGTTTTAGAATGTCTTCAAACCAAATTTGTTATCCACAAAATACACGGGTATAAGTATAGGCTGTGATAGGTAAACCTTATGGCAACCACAAACAAAAAACCTATAGTTAATACGCAACAGACTGTGAGAAAAGAATCTAAGCCCATCGCTACAAAAAGTCATTGAGCCACAAGGGAAGAAAGCGAGAGAAGAAAGGAACAGAGAGAAACAGCACAACAGCCAGAAAACAATGAACAAAATGCCGATGGTACACACCTGTCAATAATTACTTTAAATGTATTGGATTTAAATTCTCTCATCAAAAGACATGAAGTTGCTCCATTGATAAAAACAAACAAGACCTATCAACATAATGTCTACAAGAAATTCACTTCAGATATCAGGACACACAGACTGAAAGCGAAGGGATGGAAAAAGATGTCCCATTCAAATGGAAACCAGAAGAAAACTGGGTAGCGATACTTACATCGTTACAGTAGGCAGCTAGCCAGGTATTAACAAAGAGAGGGAGCAAACCTGGCTAAGAGTAATTAAGTGTGGAATCTACAGCTTCTGACACTCCAGGGTTCAGCCACATTGCCCAGCCCAGGGGATCAGCACCCCTCCCCGCCGTGGGCAGGAAGAACCAGCTGTGCAGTCTCTGGGAGACAAGCACAGACGGCAGGGGAAAGCCCTCTGCTGAGACATGCACAGTAGAAGCCAGGGGATGAGGCATGCGTAGCAGGAGCCAAGATGACGACTGGAAAGGAGGAGTCTAGCCTGGGAAACATCTGGGGAAAAGACCCAATAAGATGAGACCTGGAAGATCCCAGTACAAGCTCGTGAAGAGTTAGGAGAAGATTGGTTAGTTTGAAAGAAAGCTTTCTGTTTCCCCAAACCAGTGGTTGGCAAACTCATGAGTCAATAGAGCCAAATATCAACAGTACAACAATTGAAATTTCTTTTGAGAGCCAAATTTTTTAAACTTAAACTTCTTCTAACGCCACTTCTTCAAAGTAGACTCGCCCAGGCCGTGGTATTTTGTGGAAGAGCCACACTCAAGGGGCTGAAGAGCCGCATGTGGCTCGCGAGCCGCAGTTTGCCGACCACTGCCCCAAACCAAGGAGATATGGGGAGAGCTTAACAAGGCCTGAGGCTGGTTGGTTGGTGTGCTCTCTTCACAGCAGCTGTGTGGAAATTAAGGAAATAAATTTCATTTTGGTGCATCAGCAACAAACTGATGAATATTGTATTGAGATCCCCCATAAGACCTTCCCTAAACTCCCAGCCTTTAAAAACCCTCAAAATGAAGGACCCAGCGTACACCCTCCTTCCCAGGATCATGCCTGTTTCTTTCTCTTCCTCTTCTTCCCCCACATGCGTGCATCTCCTAAACTCCAAGGGATCCCATGAGACTTGCAACCAGGGGAGCAATGGGTAGCAGCAGCTCGTCCAGGCTTACCTCCAAACCTGTCTCCAAGGCCCCCTTTGTCTCTGACCCATTCTCAGGACTGGTCCCTTTCCGGTAATATGTCTATTAAAGACAAAATTGACTTTAAAACAAAGACTATAATAAAAGACAAAGAGAGCATTACATCATGATAAAGGGGTCAATCCAACAAAAGGATATAAGATTTATAAATATTTATGCACCCAACATAAGAGCACCTAAATATATAAAACAAATATTAACAGCTTAAAGGAAGAGATAGACAGTCTTACAGTATTAGCAGGGGATGTTAATAACTCACTTGCATCCATGGGTAGACCATTCAGACAGAAAATCAATAAGGAAATATCAGCCTTAAACAACAGATTAGGCCAGATGTACTTAAAAGATATGTATAGAACATTCCATCTAAAAGCAACAGAATACACATTCTTCTCAAGCAAACATGGTACATTCTCCAGGATAGATCACATGTTAGGCCATAAAACAAGTCTTAGTAAATTAGAGAAGATTGAAATCATATCGGTCATGCTTTCTGACCACAATGGCAATAAAAGTAAAAATAAGCAAATAGGACAATGTCAAACTAAAAAGCTTCTGCACAACAAGGAAAACCATCAACAGAATGAAAGCCAGATGACTGAATTGGAGAAGATATTTGCAAATCATTTATCTGACAGGGGAATCAATAAACTAAATATAGAAAGAACTCATACAACTTAATAACAAAAATACAATTGAAGTATGAACAGAAGATCTAAATAGACATTTTTCCAAAGAAATACAGATGGCCAACAGGCACATAAAAAATGCTCAACATCTCTAATAATCAGAGAAATGTAATGAGATATTACCTCACACCTGTCAGAATATATACTATCAAAAAGGCAAGAAATAACTGTTGGTAGGAATGTGGAGAAAGGGATCCCTTGTGTACTGTTGGTGGGAATTTAAATTGGTGTAACCATTATGGAAAACAGAATGGAAGGCTGTAAAAATTTAAAAATAGAACTACGATTTGATCCTGCATCTCCACTTAGGGTATACCTGAAAAAAAGAGAAAACAATCACTCAAAAAGAGATATGCACTCTTATGTTTAGGGCAGCATTTATGCAACAGCCAAGACATGGAGACAACCTAAGTGTCCATTAATGGATGAATGGATACAGTGTTTCTTTCACACATTTATTTTCCACTTCCTTTATCTTCTTGCTTCGTCATTCATTTATTCCTCTGATAATTATTGAGCATCATTAAGTGGCATGTGTTGAGTGAGGCATTAGGGATATGAGAATGAATAAGTCCCAATACCTGCCCTGCAAAATTACTATAAATATTATGGAACTAAATTTTTATTAGGAATAATTAAAACAAATTCTAACATCGGTAGTCAGGTATATTGCTCATTCACTCTTTCTCCTCTGTAGCACTTGGAATTCAGCTTTTTTGTTTGTTTTGTTCTAGATGTTTTCCATTGAATAGGATATATTTATTTGTCTCTGCCTATATGTGGTCTATTATGTAATTAATGCCCTTCTTTGTTTTTTTATTATGATATTTGTTGTAAATTTTATCTTATATTAGTCCAGCTACACCAGCTTTCTTTTCTATTTGCATGGATTTTTGGCTCTCCCTTTACTTTCTTTCAGTCTGTGTGTCTATCCTTCTGAAGTGAGCCTCTTGTAGAAAGCACATAGATGCACCTTGTTATTTTTATACATTGAGCCACTTATGCCTTTTGATTGGAAAATTTCATCCAATACATTTAAAGTAGTTATCGACAGGTGTGTACTTATTGACATTTTGTTCATTGTTTTTTTGGTTGTTTTTGTAGTTCCTCTCTGTCCTTTTCTTCTTCTAGTTCTCTCTTCCCTCTGGTTTGATGACTATTTAGTGGTATGTTTATATTCCATTCTCATTTTCTTTTGCATATTTACTATAAGTATTTGCTTTTTGGTTATCATGAGGTTGCATACAACTTTCTGTGAATATAAGAGTATATTTCAAATTTATAGCAACTTGAATATGAACATAGTCCAAAGCTATATTTTAATTCTCCAAATTTTGTTTTTTGATGTCACATTTAACATCTTTTAATTGTGTATATCTCTTAACTATTTGCTATAGCTTTACTAGTTTTGTCTTTTGAGTTATTACTAACTTTACAATTTATTAATACCCTACCTTTACTTTCATATGATTTCTTATTACTAAGTAGTACCATTTCTTTTCAATTTAAAAAGACCCTTCAACATTTCTTGTAAGGCCAGTGTGGTGGTGATGAAGTCTTAGTTTTTGCTTATCTGGGTAACTATTTCCCCTTTAACTCTTTTTTTTTAAAATGAATTTTTTATTGATTTCAGAGAGGAAGAGAGAGGGAGAGAAAGAGAGACATCAAAGATGAGAGATAATCATCAACTGGCTGCCTCCTACATGCCCTCTATTGGGGATTAAGTCTGCAATCCGGGGAATGTGCCCTGACTGGGAATTGAACCATGACCTCCTGATTCCTGAGTGGATGCTCAACCACTGTGCCATGCCAGCCAGGATCTCCTTTAGTTCTTAGTAATAACCTTGCCAGGTAGAGTATGGTTGGTTGTAGGTTTTCCCCGTTCATCACTTTGAATGTATTGTACCACTACCTCTGGCCTGCAAGGTTTCTGCTGAAAAATCTGCTGATATCCTTATGGTTTTTTTTCTTGTGTGTAATAAGTTGTTTTTCTCTTGCTGCTTTCGAAATTCTCTCTTTAGTTTTAACTTTTGACATTTTAATTATAATGTGTCTTAGTGTGGATCTGAGTTTTTCTTATTTAGGCTTCTTGGACTTGAATGTTTGTTTCCTTCCCCAGTTTAGGAACGTTTTAGTCATTATATCTTCAGATAAGTTCCCTGGTCCTTCCTCCTTTCTCCTCCTGGGACTCCTATAATACAAATTTTATTCTGCTTAATGATGTCCCATAGATCTTTTGATGCGTCTTCACTTTTAATTTTTCTTATTTTTTCTGATCTGTCTAGATCAGTTCCCATGCTTTGTCCTTCAGTTCACTGCTTTGTTCTTCTGCTGCATCCAGTCTGATGTTGAATCCCTCTAGTTACTTTTCAGTTCAGCTACTCTTCAGCTTTGTTTGTGACTTCTGTTTGGTGCTTTTTCTTTTTTACATTTTCTCTCTCTTTGTTGAAGTTCTCACTGTGCTTATCCACTCCTCTCCCAAGTTCAGTGAGCATTTTTATGATCATTACTTTGAATTCTTTGTCAGGCAGATTACTTATCTCTGCTTTAGAGGGTCTTTTTTTTTTTTTTGAGGTTCTATATTGCTTTCTCTTGTTTTGAACACATTTCTGTCCAGTTTTGCCTAATTCTACATGTTAGATGAATCAGCAACCTCTCCCAGTCTTGAAGGAGATGCCGTGTAGGAGATGATATGTGGGGATTACAAGCAAAATCCCCCTGGCCACCAGATCCAGACTCCCATGGGTGTTCCCTGTGTAGGCTGCATGCCTACCTGCTGTGGTGGGGTTGAGGATGCTGTGTGGGTGCAGGTGGGGTGCTCACCCAGCTGGCTTGGACATGGTTGTGGCATGGAAGTTGCTGGGACACTCCCACAGCTGCTAGGGAGGTGAGAGGGAGAATTCTAAAATGGTGCCAGGCAGCCAGGACTAGCAAGATAGGATCAGATTGCAGAAATGGTGCTCATTAATGTCTCTGTCCCTGTAGAGGATCCCAACAGGTTCCTGCCTCTCTGAAGAAGCTTTAAGATTAGTAATTGTGTCTCTTTCACATGTATTTTAGGTGCTTTTCAAACTGCTGCCTTTGCGCTAGGTCAACAGGGCAAGCGAGTCTGCATGTACTCCCATTAAAGTGACTCTCCATTCCTTAGAGTTCTATGATTTTCCTGGATGTAATCCCCACTGGTTTTCAAAGCAAGATATTTTGGCAGCTTGTCTCTGTAGAGCAGGACCCAGGATTTGGGGGTGCTTGATGTGGGGCACGAACCCTTGCCTCTTGGTGACAAGTTCTGTGTTTTTGAGGTCCCTCCCAATTGTGGATTGCCCCATGTGGAGCAAGAATGTATCTCTGCCTCTCCTACCTGTCTCAATGTGGCTCTTTTAGCCTATGTTATAGATTTACTGTTCATCTAGTTTTCAGGTCTCTTTCCAAGAACATTATTCCATATGTAGCTGTAGATGTGTTGTGTTTGTGGGAGGAGGTGAGTTCAGGCTTTTCCCACACTGTCATCTTGAATCCCTTTGCCTCTTTTCATGAAATTTTGTATGTAATTATTTCAGCACTTCCACGATATAGATCTGGGATTGGCAAACTTTTTCTGTAGGGACCATATTGTAAATATGTTAGGCTTTGAGAACCACACAATCCCTGTGACAAAAACTCAACTCAGCCCCTGTAGTGGAAAACAGTCCAAGATGGTACAGAAATAAATGGGAATGGCTTCATCCCAACAAAACTTTATGGCACAGGCCAGACTTGCCAACCCTGGATGTAGATGATCACACCCATTTATTGTCTTTTTATCTACAGAGGCAAGCCTTCAATTCAACTCTGTCTGTGCCGGAGCCCGCTCTCTTAAACACGCCATTATATTACCTGCAATCAGGCTTCAGGAGGTAGCATAGGCAGAGGGATAATGGTTGGTTGGGAAGGAAAATTGAATGTGAGAAGGGAGACCAGATGGCAAAAACCCAAACACAATCCATGAACACCTAAAATTAGGGTGGAAAGGCATCAATGGCTGGGAGATGATGGGTAGAGACTCGGTGTAGGGATAGAATACAGATGAGTTTGTAACTGATTGATACATGATGGGGCACTCGATCTGGGACTGCACATATAAGGTTGCCCAAGCATTATGCAAAACCAGCTCCTCATGTGGTGTACATACCTACGGTTATTGAAAAAGAGAAAACACCAAGGTGCGGCAGCCTGCCTTTGGGCACCATACAGCTGCTCCTCCCCAGGCATGGGAAATGCAGGGGTTTGGCCGTCAGTGAAAACCTCCGGAGTAAACAGCCTCTTCCCAGAGCCGTAGCGATGAGTCAGGTACAGGGCCGTCTTCTGACTGGGATGGGCCCTGACCCTGCACTTAATCAGCGACGTAACTCAGGTAACCATTCAGCGCAGTTGTCCATAGTTGCATCCTGTAAATCCATAACAAGCTCTCAGCTACAGATTTCTTGCAGGACCTAAACATTTGTTTTGAATGTTTTCAGGTTAGTGCTTATGCTTTTGTTGGTCCTGTTGCTTATCTCTGATGCTCAAGCTTTTTCTGATGTTCTGATAGAAAGAAATCCATCCTTTCCCCAGTTTCCTGCCCTTGACCCTACGTTATAGTATTAGAGTCGATCTTAAGTAAAAATATTTTTATGCACATAATTGTCTCCAAAATTTGATTGCAGGCAAATTGAGGGTGTAAGTCAGTGTCTCCGTTTTTCTTTCAGTCTATGGGTTAGCGAAAGTGGGTCTGCTGGCTGAATTTAAAATCTGATAAAAAGGCCCAGGAGTCTCATGAGGACAAGGGAGTGGATCATAAGCACATTTCAGAACCATAGCAGCAGAGACAAAGTGATGCTTACAGCTTCCCAGCACATTTCTATGCCAGAAGAACATGCATTTAGGGGTACTTTCTTCTGTTGATAAAAGAAATATTGAGTAGCAGTTATTCGTTAATTTTAAGGTATATATTTAAAAAGATGTCAGCTGCTTAAAGAATATAGAAAATCAGGATGCTGCAGAGGTGGAGCTGACATGATTGCTCTCATGTGAGAGCTAAAACCACCAGGCACTCAAGTTTCCAGTCCCAGGCAGCAGACAGTGAGGGCCAAGGCTGGTAAATCAGGCACGACCACCCGGGCTCTGCGGTTTCTTAGTGTGGGATCTTCCAAGAACAAACCTTGACATGTAATTTGTTTATTTGGGAAGTAAACCCCAGCATCTGAGGAGATCTCATTCAATCCTCAGTATAGCTCCTTCATAGCCGGTGGGGAGGACACAGCCCTAGGGAAGAAAACCATCTTGGTCAAGATCATGCAAGAAGTGCATGACAGTCAACAAATAGTAGCTGTTCTTAATATTTGGAGATTAAGAATCTCTATACATAAAAAGCCAGTGTCTGTGACGACCGTGACGACCAAATGACAGTGCCTCAAGCCCCAGCAGCAGCGGCAGTGGCAGCGGCAGCGCCCGTGTGAGCAGCCCCAAGCAGGCAGTGCGTTCCATCAGCGGCCGGCCCGGTGCACGCGCATGGAGGTGAAGTCACTGGCACCTGCTTTCCCACAAGCCTGAGCCCCCAAGCATCTGGGAATGAGCTGGTGATCCCATCGGCCTGACAGCTCAGCAGTGGAGGCGGCGTTCGGCCTGGAGACTGGTGAACAGGCAGAAGATGGCCCTGATCGCAGGAGGCTAAGGCCTAGGGATCCTACCTGCATGATTTTGTGCTCTGGGCCTCTAGTGTTGTAATAATAGCAACAATGCCAGTTCTGTCTTGGTAGACGCCTCATTTATCTCACTACATTCATGTGAGGAAGCTGTGGAGTTGATCACAATCCCAGGGCCCTGTGTGAGTCTCTTTCTCATGGGCTCCCTGCCTCCCTGGAAGCTGCAGACACCAGTGTGTGGTGCCAACTGGCAGTTTAGCTCCCTTCTGGTTGTGGCCGTTTGTGTTCAATTCCCAGGAAACATTTCAGGAGGTTAAAGTATCTGTTTGCAGAAGTTCGGAAAATCCCACTGTTGCAAAGGTAAACACCAAACCTTCATGCATGTTCCAGTCTCCCTCTTGCAGGATGGAGTTAGCAAACTGTCCACGTAACCACTGACATTCTCTGGAGAGAAGGAAGATTCAGAGACGATGTGAGGTCCAGAGAAATAGCCACTACAGAATGAAGACTTTGAAAATCAGCCTCTGGTTGTTACCACCAGACATCTAAGAGTTTTTCCTCAGGGGTTAAAAGGGAACGGAACCAGGTTTAACGGAATACTTACAAATGATAGTTTGCTGATTGATTCGTTTGGGTCCTGTGTGCTTCCTCTCACTTTGGAAAGATTACTGGTAGAAATGAGTGCCTCACAGAGGAAGTGCCAGAAACCTTCACTGTGCACAGTTGTCCCCTTAACCGACAGAAACGTGAGTTTCTCAAGGCAGGCCACGTATGGCTGGAGGGTGAATGGCTCACTGTGGAGTCAGTTCTTTTTGTCACTAGTCCCCAAATGCACTGAGGTACACACAGTTTTAAATGCACATGAACCTTCGTGTTAATTAGGTCATCACTTTTGTATATTTGACCAGATTTTCTGATGCTCTTATGATGAAAATGAATATTAGACATAATTAAATGCCAGGCCTAGATTATTGGACTGTCAGAATCCTATATAATAAAAGCCTAGGTGGCATCGCACGACATCATAACAAGATGGCCGCCACAAGATGGTCACTACAAGATGGCCGGCAGGGGAGGGCAGTTGGGGGTGACCAGGCTGGCAGGGGAGGGCAGTTGGGGACAACCAGGCCAGCAGGGGAGGGCAGTTGGGGATGATCAGGCCAGCAGGGGAGGGCAGTTGGGGGCAATTGGGCCTGCAGGGGAGGGCAGTTGGGGGTGATCAGGCTGGCAGGGGAGAAGTTAGGCATCAATCAGGCCAGCAGGGGAGCAGTTAGGGGACGATCAGGCTGGCAGGCAGGCAGGAGAGCAGTTAGGAGCCAGCAGTCCCAGATTGTGAGAGGGATGTCCCAGATTGGAGAGGATGCAGGCTGGACTGAGGGACACCCCGCCCCCCCCCCCAGTGCATGAATTTTATGCACCGGGCCTCTAGTCTATATATATAAAAGCCTAATATGCAAATTGTCCCCTCGGGCAGGAGTTCGACTGACTGCGAGCTCGACCGCTCGCTATGATGTGTGTTGACCACCAGGGGGTGGTGTGGAATGAAGGGAGGCCCCGGCCAGCAGCCGGCAGCCGGCAGCCACTAGGGACCCTACCCGTGCCCAGTGCACTGGGCTTCTAGTCTAATAATAATAAAAAAAACTCCTTTTGGGTTTCTTCCTGATATAAAAATCAAACCCAAAGGGGTGAGAACAGAAGAGTAAAATAAGGCTGTGGTCAGAAACTGGTATCAAATAAAGTGTGCACCACTCTCCTTAGGATGTGTGTTTTCCGTGGCACCCTAAGGGCGGCGGCTGTGGCTCGTTAAGGCTGCAATCTGCACAGCATCCTCGTGCCGAGCTGCCCTGGCTATTCTTTGAGTTACTCTCTTGGTTATCTGTTGCTGCTTAATAAGACTGTTGGAAGCTGCCCATTGCCTTCACTAGCAGAAAGGGGTGGACAAGGAGTCCGGAAGAGTGGTCAACCTTGAGGCTCTGGCAAGGGTCAGAGCCATACACCCACTGTCTGGTGGAGACAAAGGGAGCTGAAGCAACTTCCACCTTTTAGTCTCATGTAAATCCTTGCTGATGGGCTATCATCAGCTGTTACTGGAATTGCCTGCCTAAGGGCTATGGGTGGATCCCAAGCCTGAATAAAAGCGATCACAAGGCCAGAGCAAAGCGGAGTCCTCTCTTGGGCTTCTGCCTGGCCCCCAATCCCAAATTAATATTTTCTTGTCTTGTCTCTTTCATTTGTGTGCGGCCTCCTCCAGAGCCCGAACCCTGAACCTGAACCCTGAACCCCATGTGGGATGTGGGGGGGACACCCGCAACTGGCAGCCCAACGTGGGGCACCCGCATAAGACCCACCAGCCTCACCAGGTAAACAATAGCCACTGTATTTGCTCCCAAATTGCAGCTGGGGCTGCTGGACTAATGCTGGAGATTCCACATCTAGGATGGCCTCAGTCACCAGCTGGCAGGTAGGTGTGGCTGCCGCTGGGAGTCTGATGGGGCCCCTGGCTGGGGCCTGCGTTCTCTTCCATGTGTCCCTGTCCACGTGATGAGGTTGGACTTCTCTCAGCATGGCGGTGTAAGGTAGCCTGATCTTACATGAAACCAGGTGCAAAAGCAGAATCCACAGACACACCAGCATCCCGGCCTCGTCTTGCTGGTCACAGAGCCGGCTCTGTTTCAGGGGAGTGGGCTACAGATGAGCATAAATGTCCCGAGAGTCATTCACCGGGGGCCAGTACAGTCTGCCGCTCCACTCCGTGTGCTATAGCTTAGCCCAGTGGTCGGCAAACTCATTAGTCAACAGAGCCAAATATCAACAGCACAACGGTTGAAATTTCTTTTGAGAGCCAAGTTTTTTAAACTTAAACTTCTTCTAACGCCACTTCTTCAAAATAGACTCGCCCAGGCTGTGGTATTTTGTGGAAGAGCCACATTCAAGGGGCCAAAGAGCCGCAGGTGGCTCGCGAGCCGCAGATGCCGACCACGGGCATAGGACACCCTATCACTTGCCTTTGGGAACTAGCTTTGTGTGCAAAGACGTGAAGTTGAGGCCCTGCCCCAGGGACCTGGGACAGGTCTGCACCCTTGCTTGCAGGCTGGGGCAGGGTGCAAGTCCATAAGAGGTGTGGGATGGGGCATTTGCAAGATGCTGAACTGGCACTGGCTGACAAACTGCTTCTGCAGATCCATAGCACTACCTGTTCATATGCCTAAAATGCCAGGGACAACATGAGCCTTAATAACAGTTGCAGTGAATGCTTACTTTCCCCATGTGCGTTCACAGGGGCACGCAATGGAGACTGTAGGCCCTCCATTTCACTGGGAGAATTGTGGAAACGGGTAAAAATTCAGCATACTCTTGCCATTTTACATGTACACAGGTCCTTTCTTCCAGCTGGGGAACAAATGGAACCCAGGGGTGGAGAGAACCCTTTTATTAAAATTCAGACTTAAGTATTGCTGAATATACCGCCATCAGACATAGTTAACCTTGCCAGCATCATTAAAATTTGATGTTGTTACTTAACTCTCTGGAAATGGATCACAGTTAGGTCACTACCCTCGCTAATGGGCTTGTACCGCAGGACTCGGAAGTTCATATCCTAGAGCAGCACACCCGCTGATCACAGTTTCAGGGCCCGCGAGCTCCACGATCATTCCCATAATTAAGAGTTCTCGGGGACCGCCGGTTTCTCAGAAGGGCTATTTCCTAATTTATGATGCCTTGTTAGGGAGGCTCTGTAGCATCAAGGAAGACTGCTAAGCACGGTCACCTGCGTCAGGACAAAAGGAGGGTGCCAACTACTGCACACTCTGCCAACGCTGTAAAGTTGTCACCATCACCATCACCATCCCCAGTTCTTCAAAAGAAAAGCATTGAAATATAAAAGAAGTGCGTATGTAAATTGGCAGAGCCAGGAGTCCAAGCTGCTCGGCTTTATTTGCAGGTTGAGCGCCTACCTGCTGTAGGACCATCCCCAACGGCATGGCCTTCTGGCGGCCGCTTCTCAAGTGCGGGTCCTGGAGCAGGACTTGTGCAAACGCAGAATGGAGACTTCACTCCAGATCTGCTGAATCAGAAACTGGGGAGGGAAGGGAAGGGGAGGGGGGGGAGGGGAAGGGAAGAAAGAGGAGGGGAGGGGAGGCATGGGGTGCTGCCCTGATGGGTGCTCTCTCCCTCTTGGTGATTCTGATGCAGGTTCAAGTGTGAGAATCGCTTGTTTGGACTTTCGCTTCAAGAATAATGCCATAAGCCACAGGGTTCACTGATGAATGATCGGTAGCCATGCGCTTCTCAAGGCACCATGTTTGGCTGGACCTGAATTTGCTCTGTATCCCAGCTCTCCAGGTGGTCCTTGTATTAAAAAGTAGATACTGATGCTTGCTTTCCTCCCTTCAGAAATAGTCCAAGAATTAATGGCCTGTATTAAACTCTTTTAGTTCCTGGAAAACAGGCAGTATACAAGCAGTATATTAATATTTTAAGCAGGTTAACTTTTTCTATTTGTCTTTTTTTTTTGGGGGGGGGAGGGTGATCAGACATGTTGCCTTTTTCCAAAATAATTATTTTATTTTTAAAAATTATCTTCTTTAAAGGCCTTGGCCAGACAGATGTCTTTCTTTGTAAGAGCTGAAGTTTTAAGGCTGCTGGTTTGGCCTGTGGTAAGGGGCACTGCCGTGTGGAGCAGGAGTTCGGGGTGAGAGATCAGGAATGCCAAGTTTAAGCTCTCAATGTTACTTTCAGCCGTGCAAATTCCAGTCACCTCTTCCTGCTTCTTGGCTTCAGCTTATTAAATTATAAAAGGTGACATTATAGCACAGAGTCAAACATGACAGGCCCTGGCTTCACAGAGCTGGGTATGAATCCTGACCTGCTGTTCACCAGCTGTGTGACCTCAGGTTAGTCAGTTACCCTCTCTGATCTTTCATCTCCTCATGTGTAATGAGGGTAGTGATAGGATTAAATGAGGTAATAAATCTGATGTGGTCAGCTCAGTGCCTGGCACTTCACAGTAAGTGCTGGTTATTGTCATTACTCATAAACATTCAGGGTAGGCAGGATGATTCCAAAGGGGCCTTGCTGGTTTGGATTTTTAGGACACACCTTCTGGAAGTTTCTCCCAGAACTTCCAGTTGTTTTCTTTCCTGAGAATTCAGCATTCCTCCTTACTCATGATTGAGCACCTACTATGTGCGAGGACCATTGGCAGCACTCGGGCTCCACTGAGCACAGATACAGCTCCTCGCCCCTCAGGAGTTCACATGCTGAGGGCTGGCCTGTCTTGCGGTTCTAGGTGCACGGAAGTACTCAACCCATCTTTGTTCCATTGAATGTAGTTCCTTTCTGGACTGGAAAACTCTCAACGCCGACAGGAAGCTATTTTTCTCAGCCGTCACCTATTCAGAGATACATTTCCCCTGGTGAGTGCTCTGCGCGTTTATTTTTGTGAAGGGACGGCTCACCTTCCAGTGGGCGTGTAGACAACTGTGGGAAGGAGGTCCATCTTGCCTGGACTGAGGGAAGACTTGACAAATTGGGTGGGTGGGGAGGCGGGCACCGCATCTTGATTAACAGGAAGCAAAAGACATTTTGAAAGCCACCTGCTTAGCTGTCAATCCCCGTTAGCCGGCTAAGGAGAAAGGGGTTGGAGAGCAGGCTTCCTGTCTGCCTGGGCATCACTCTGGGGAGGTCTGGGGAACGGAGTGCACTGCTCCCACCTGCGGGGAGGAGGGTGCTGTGAAACCCTTTTGTATCCAGACGGCAAACCTTCCCCCTGGCACTTGGTCTCCGGGCCCAGGGCCAGCAGTGCCAGCAAGCGCCGGAGGCAGGAAGGAGTGAGCTTCTTCCACTTCTTCCAGCATAAATTAAACATCACACAGACATGGCTGGAACGGTGACAGGAACCGAAGAGACCGCCGGCGCGTTAATGCAGCGTGGCCGATGGGTTCGAGGGCAGCGAGAGCACCAGCAGGTCGGAGCCGGGGGGTACCAACCAGGCCACAGGCAGGCGGGGCCTGAGAGCCATGGGCCTGGCTCCGATCCCGCAGCACCTCCAGCCCGTCGGGTCTGGAGCCGGGCCTGGGAGCCTTATCAGCCGCTTGCAGCCGCACCGGCTGTGCTGGGAGCAGGCGGGAAGCTCAGGACCAGCGGCCGCGCTGGGCCGGCGAGGGAAGCAGTGCCCAGGCCGAGCGGAGGCTGAGCCAGGGCACTTGTCCACCTGGAAGGCTGTGCCGTTCCGATGAGGCCTGCTGCCAAATAAGGTCAAGTCCGGATCGCTGGGCCAAACCGGAGGCCCGTTTAGTGTCCAAAGAGACATGGGGCTCCGGGGTACGTGTGTGTGACTTGCCCAGCGCAGCCGTCACTAATGACCACAGCCTGGCTGGCTGGCAGCAGAGCTTCCTCTCTCCCAGCCTGGAAGGTGAGGTGTGAGATGAAGGGGTGGCGCGCTGCTTCCTTCGGGGTCGGAGGGAGGCTCCGGGGGCAGCCGGCAGTCCGTGGTGCTCTTGGCTTGTAGCCGCATCACCCCAATCTCGGCCACCACCTGTACATCACCTTCTCCTCTTCGGATAAGGACACCTGTCGTTGGGTTAGGGCCACCCCAAATTCAGGATGGTTTCATCTGGCGATTCTCAATCACATCCACCTTTACAGGTCTGCGGGGTAGGTCGTGTCTTTTTTTAGGGCCACCGTTGCACCCGTACAGTAGATGTAAAGTTAGAAAACTTGGATTTTAATCCCAACTAATAATAGGATAACAGCTACACTTTAAGTTTTACCATTTGTCAGGCACTCAGTCATGATCAACAAACACTTGCGGAACATCTACTATGTGCCAGGTTCCAGTCTAGATTCTGGGACTTTTAGTAACAAACTAAACTGGCGTATTTCTCGTTCTCACCAAGTCCACACTCTGGAGGGGGAGAGGGTGGATACAGACGATAAACTGAAGGACATGGTGTGTGAGGTGCTGAGCACTGCAGACACTGTGGGTTAGGGGAGGTGCAGGGGCTGCTGGGTGCAGGGAGGGCTGCGGTGTTAAACAGGGTGCCCCTGGAAGCCTCAGTGAAAGCTTTCTGGGAGCAAGGTCTCTAAGGAGGGGAGGGAATGAGCCGGTAGCCGCCTGGAGAAAAAGTCTCCCAGGTGGAGGGCGGGGCAAGGACGAAGGATCCGAGGCTGGATGTGAGTAGCGAGTCCAGCAAGGCAGAGGGGAGCAGGAGGGGAGCAGGAGGGGAGCAGGAGGGGAGCAGAGAAGCAGCGGAGGTCAGAAAGCTAAGAGGCCAGGCCCTGTGCACACGACTGGCCGTGCTTTGCCATTTGCTCAGAGTGGAAGGAGGAGCCGTTGGGATTTTGAGAGGGGGTGTGACGAGACTGCAGGGTCACTTCTGTGTCTGTACTGAACATAGGGTCAGGGGAAGGCCAGGGCAGACCAGGGAGACCACGGGCGCTGCTGTAGGCTGGTTACTCAGCCTCCAGCCCGGGATGCTGGGCGCACACCGGATGAGGTTTCGCATGTACTGTGGAGCTGTAACTACCAGAATGTGCTGATGGTTGGATTTGAGGCATGATGGAAAGGAGTCAAGGATTCTGCCAAGGTCCTGGGCCTGAAAACTGGAAGCATTTACTGAGATGGGCTGGTAATAATTACTTCACATGCATTAAACAACCCACTGCTCAGCCCTGCAAGGCTCATAATCGTATTGTACCCACTTTATAGATGAATAAACGGAGTCTTTCAAAACTTAAGTAAACTGTCTAAGATCATGTAACTAACCAGTAAGTGCCTCAAATGGGATTTAGACCCAGGTCTCTGATATTTATAATCCCAGACTCCTAACTCCCAAAGCCTCAGTTTTTGCCTCTCTAAAAGGAATATTATCTTATCTATACCCACAGGGTTGTAACTATTATATGAGAACAAATGTAAAAATGCTTTATAAATTACAGTGTACTGCACGATTATG
Organism: Cnephaeus nilssonii; assembly: GCF_951640355.1. Classification (NCBI taxonomy): domain Eukaryota; kingdom Metazoa; phylum Chordata; class Mammalia; order Chiroptera; family Vespertilionidae; genus Cnephaeus; species Cnephaeus nilssonii. The sequence goes on from NC_137088.1 coordinate 54,138,468, forward strand.
TATGATATCTATAATTATGTAATAAAATACCCCAAACTTTGTGATGTAAATTAAGTGATTTATTATTTCCTCTCATGGTTCTGGAGGCTGACCGGGCTCAACATGGTGGTTCTGGCTTGGGTCAGATAGTGCTGCGGCTGGGGTCATCCAAAGATTCCTCATTCTCATGCCTGGTGGGTGATGCCGGCTGTTGGTTAGGACGTCAGCTGGGAATGTTGTCTGGAACACCTACGCATGATCTCTCCGTGTGGCCTGGGCTCCCTCACAGCTTGGTGGCTGGGTTCCAAGAGCAAGCATCCCTAAGAGGTGCCCCGGCCAGCGGGGTCTTCTAACGGGGGTACCGAGGTGGCGCACCTAAGAGAATGAGAGACAGACAAGGGACGCGAAGAATGGAGGCAAGTCAAACGGGTTTCTGATCAAGCCTCGACATTTTATTCTTACAGTGTTCCTTATATGTGGTTTCTAGAAGGGGAGATGCCTAGGAGGGGTGGGGGCTGAACAGGTCATGTGGACTTAGATAATCGGCTAAAGTCGTAAAGGGTGCTGACTATAGATAAAGGGTGTGGCGGTTGAAGGGCGGCTACAGAAGGAATGCTTTGTCCTCAGGCAAAAGGAAGTGGGCCTAGTTTCCATGAGTTTCTGTTTCAGTAACTTACTGAAGTAAGGTCAGAGTTAATCCTTTGACCAACTCTTGGCTCCTGACAAAGAGGGAGAACCAGGGAGAAGCTGTTCTGTTTCCTGGAAAGTCACGTGGAATCACTTCTGCCACACACCAAGAGAGTCACAGAGTTCCACCAGAGTCAAGGAAGGGGGTAGACACCACTGCTTAATGGGGGAGTAGCCAATCACAGGTAAGTCACATGTTAGGAAAAGCTTGGGGTGAGAGACAGGGTGATGGCCATCTTTGGAAAATACAGTCCACGGCAAAGTAGAAGATATTATTCCCAGGGAAGTTCAGTCCAGGAAAGAAGGCCTGACAGAGTTAGACAGACTGGGCTCCGGGTTTGCGCCAGGCACAAGTGGAAAGAGGCATGCAGGGCAGGGGCTAGACACGGCCACGGGGTTGCAGCAGTAAGCAGACAGCCTCGCACGGCCACATGATGATGGATGTCTGGGCCCAGATCAGGGAAATTCTGCTCATTGCTGTATTTTTTTCCTTTATGATTTGTTCCTAAACTTATAAAAAGAGCTGCAGGTAACAATGTTATAGAAAAAGAATTAGAAGCTATAGGGAAATATAACAGGAAAACAGTTACCCACCATCCCGCCACACACCCCGAGTGAGGAAAGTGCGCTGAGGCTGGGCCCTGTTGTCTGCCTGTGGGGCCCAGAGCGGAGCACACGGGCGTTGGGTTTAGGAGTCTCGCAGACCTGGGTTTACATTCTCTTACAGCTGGACAATCTTGGGCAAGTTTCTTCACCTCTCTGTGCCTCGATTTCCAGGATAGAAAATGCTGATAATTATGAAATAATCCTTTAATGTGTCCCAGGGGATGGAAATAGTAAGTTCTCAATGCATGTTAGCTTGTAAAATCACCATTAAGTAAAGAAATGTTGGTTTATTTTATTTTTACAAAAATGGTATTATTTACAAAAAACCATAAATGTGTTACATATGTTTTTTTTCCCACACGATTTCATCTTCAACATTTTTCTGTATGACTGGGAAGGGACTCCTATGTCATTCTTCATGAGATGCATACCTTCCCACTGCATACATGAACTACAGTTGGTTTCTTAGCGTCTAATGGTTGGGTATTTAGCTTTTTAAAATATTAATTTTCACCTATTATCTATCACACTGTGACAATCAACTTAAATACTTGCCTAATTATTTTCTTTCTGTTTGACACTTTTGTTCACCAAGCAAATAAATATCGACACATTTCTAGATGTGGCTATGATAGGCCCAAACTGCCCTATTTAAGTTTTTAAATATATACTTTTTTATTATGAAAAATTGCAAGCCAACATACAATTAGAAAGGATTATATATATGATAGCAGCAATATTTAGACTTTTAACATTTTGCCATATTTGCTTAACCTATGTTTTTGAAAATAAAGCACATTTATTATGACATTTTGCCCTAATACTGCAGTGTGTCTCATAAAAATGAGAACATTTTCCTATATAACCATCATTATGATACACAACAAAATTAAGTATAATTCCCTAATATTGTCTAATACATTGTATTTAAAAATTTTCTAATTTTTCAAAATTACTTGTACATGTTTTAGAGTTCAGTATATTTTTCACATAAGGACCAATCAAGAACCCACATGACCTTTGGTTGTTACAATCTCTTAAGGTCTTTGAATCTAAAGTACCGTCTTTGTTTTTCCCTTTTGACATTGACCTACTGAAGAGCCCAAACTGGTTGATCTTGTTCTCTTATGAGCATTACAAATCCGCCTTGAAAGGAAATTCTCCAAAGTGAAAGTGGGACCCAAAGGCCTTCCTGGCTGTCGGCAGTCCTGGTGCGAGCACCTAAGGGACCGCGGTACCTGGGCTGCTCCGAAGCCGGGTCCTCCCACCACCGCCGGGGACGCCCCTCCCTTCCAGCAGGGGCTCAGGGGTCTGCCCTTCAGCACAAAGTTTCCTAAGGGTAAGGGGACCCCTGCAAATTAGTGCCAGAAATGGCACTCTTGGTTTAATGGAGAAAGTGTCCTGAAATCAAACACGGGATGCTGTGAGAGATCTCATTCTGCTCTGTATTCAGAGGTGAGCATCTTCCGGATACATTTCTGTCCTTGCTGGTGGAGAGGCTGAGAGCCCACTCTATCAGTCACAGATGTGTTTTGAAATTCTGGTTCTGCCTGTTACTAAGGTAACTTGTCATCTTGGAAAAACCACTTAAAATTCCGTTCTATTTAGCACTCTGGTATGTCAAAGAGCTGCGTCCTTTCTGAGGGACCTGCCTGTCTTACTGGCTGCTGCATGCAAAGATACTACCTCGCGGACACTCATGTACCTAAGGATCACCAGGGGCAGGCAGGGCTTGCAGTTACCACAGATCCCCTGAGACCCTGATTCAGCAACGGAGGTCTGGGAATCTACGTTTCTTACTAGACATCCTGAGAGATATTGACTCTGGTGGTCCCGGGACCACATTTGAATAAATCTTATCTGGGAACCTCGGTTCACTTCTTAGGAATAAGTAACACTTTATAGCAATTATTATGTGTTTTAGACACCCTCCTAACTACACACATTAACTTAATTCTCTTATTTCTTTAAAAATCTTTATTGTTGAAAGTATTACATAGATACTCCTTTTCCCCCATTAACCTCTTCCAGCCTGCTCCTGTCCTACCCCTACACTCCCAGGCCTTCACCACCCCATTGTCTGTATCCATGAGCTACCCTATATAATAAAAGAGTAATATGCAAATTGACCATACCTCCGCTACACCCGCAAGCTATGCCCACCAGCCAATCAGGAGTGAGTATGCAAATTAACCCAACCAAGATTGCTGCAGCCACGGAGCGAGCAGGAGGCTTGGGTTTCTCCAGCAATGGAGGAAGCCAAGATTTCCGCACACCCTGGACTCCACTCAAGGCTACAAAGTTTCAATTATAGAAGATAAATAAATCCCAACAAAAATGGCTGCGGCCACGGAGCTGGAGAGAGCAGGAGGCTGGAGTTGCAGAATGAGATCTCTCACAGCATCCCGCGTTTGATTTCAGGACACTTTCTCCATTAAACCAGAGTTGCCCCCGGCAATAGAGGAAGCCAAGCTTCTACAGCCCTGGAATCCCAACAAAAATGGCTGCAGCCATGGAGCAAGCAGGAGGCTTGACTCCGCTCAAGGCTACAAAGTTTCAATTATAGAAGATAAATAAATCCCAGATACCAGGGCCTCAGCTTGGGTCGCCGGGGGGCTTGGCCAGCCTTCAAACCACCACAGGCCCCTCGCCCAGGCCGCCCCATGCCCCAAGGGAACCACCATCCTTATCCGGGATACCCTTCAGGGCAAGCCAGCTGGCTCCCACCCATGCACCAGGCCTCTATCCTATCTAATAAAAGAGTAGTATGCAGATTGACCATCACTCTAACACACAAGATTGCTGCCCCCATGTGGTCAAAGATAGCTGCCCCCATGTGGACACAAGATGGCCGCCATAAGATGGCCAGCAGGAGAGGGCAGTTGGGAGGGAACAGGCCTGCAAGGGAGAGCAGTTGTGGGTGATCAGGCCAGCAGTGGAGGGCGGTTGGGAGGGACAAGGCCTGCAAGGGAGGGCAGTTGGGGGTGATCAAGCCTGCAGGGGAGGGCAGTTAGGGGCAAACAGGCTGGCAGGAGAGCAGTTAGGCATCAATCAGGCTGGCAGGGGAGTGGTTAGGGGGTGATAAGGCTGGCAGGCAGAAGCGGTTAGGGGCAATCAGGAAGGCAGGCAGGCGAGCAGTTGGGAGCCAGCAGTCCTGGATTGTCAGAGGGATGTCTGGTGGGATCGGGCCTAAACAGGCAGTCGAACATCCCTTGAGGGGTCCCAGATTGGAGAGGGTGCAGGCTGGGCTGAGGGACACAGCCCCATGCACGAATTTTGTGCACCAGTCCTCTAGTGCATAGTTCATTGGTTGATCTTCCCCCCTCCTCCCTTGCCACACACACACCTTCCCTCTGAAATTCAACAGTCTGTTTATGCTTCTATGACTCTGGGCCTTTTTTTAAAAAAAAATTTTTCTGGGTTTATTTTTGATCAATTTATTAGGTTCATTAGATTCCACATATGAGTGAGATCATGTGATACTTATTTTTCTCTGATTGAATTATATCACTCAGCATAATATTCTCCAGGTCCATCCATACTGTTGCAAATAGTAAGAGTTCTTCCTTTTTTACAGCAGCGTAGTATTCCATTGTGTAGATATACCATAGTTTTTTATCCACTTATCTTCTGATGGGCACTTAGGCTGTTTCCAAGTCTTAGCTATTATAAATTGAGCTGCTCTGAACATAGGGTTGCATATGTCCTTTCTGATGAGTGTTTCAGGTTTCTTAGGATATATTCCTAGAAGTTGGATGACTGGGTCAAATGGGTGTTCCATTTTTAATTTTTTGAGAAAGCTCCATACTGTTTTCCACAGTGGCTGTACCGTCTGCATTCCCACCAGCAGTGTACTAGGATTCCCTTTTCTCCACAACCTTGCCAACACTTGTTGTGGGTTGATTTGAACTAACTCACTTCTTGCAGCCACCCTCTGAGCTAGGTGGCTTGTACCTTTACCCATATTGTATAGATGAGCAAACTGGGCTAAGTAACGTGCCCAAGGCTCACACTGCTAGTAGATAGCAGAGTCAAGATATCATAATACATGTGGAATATGGGGCTGTAAAACTCAAATTGATTTGGAATTCAATAATTCTTAGAGAATGAGGTTACTTTTATTTATTTTAAAATATGTTTTTATTGATTTCAGAGAGGAAGGGAGTGGGAGAGAGATAGAAACATCAATGATGAGAGAGAATCATTGATAGGCTGCCTCCTGCATGCCCCCTACTGGGGATTGAGCCCGCAACCTGGGCATGTGCCCTGACTGGGAATCAAACTGTGACCTCTTGGTTCATGGGTTGATGCTCAACCACTGAGCCATGCCAGTGGGCTACGATGTTACTTTTATTTGGTAGTGTGTAAGAAATATTTGCCATTAAGGTCAAAGTGGTATGTATAAAAACTATTCGTCATTTTATCGTAACTGAGCTAGACTCTCTAGAGAGTAGATGAATGCTTGGAAAATAGATAGCACTCAATACATGCTTGTTGAATGAATGAATAAATTTGTTGTTATTGTTAATCCTCACCCAAGGATATTTTTTCCATTGATTTTTAGAGAGTAGAAGGGAGGGGGTAAAGAGAGAAAAACATTGATGTGAGAGAGTCACATGGATTGGTTGTCTCCCACACACACCCTGACTGGGGTCGGGATCAAACCCACAACCCTGATACGTGCCCTTGACTGGGAATTGAACCTGCTACCCTTATTTTGTGTGGGCCAATACTCTAATCACTGAGAAACACCATCTAAGGCTAAACGTGTCTTCATATATTACAATACACTGCAAATATTAGCCCTTGAATTCTCCCACTAAGGACACACCTGATATTTTTTTACTGGTCCAGCTCTGCTAGATCCACACATCATCAACTGGAGGCCCAGCTGATCAGTCATGGCAGACATGGACTGCTGCCTTCATTTTCTCCTATCCATGTTAATAGAGAGGGTACACATTTGACTGGTGTTCTTCAATGCAGAGTTCTAATACTGACAGCTGCTGGTCTTTCTGAAACTAGAGTCTGGTTCCCTAGTCACTTAAGGCTTCTAATTTGCTCACATAAAAGATGGTATTTAAAAGAACAGGCCTGAGTTCAAATTTCAGTTCTGGCATTAGGAAAATGGATTAAATTCTTTAACTATGAGTTGCCTCCTCTATCAAGTGAGGAGAAATTGTCAGTAAGTAGTAGTGATATTTTGGGAATGTTTTGCCCATGTTTCAAACTCAGCTCAATTGTTTATCAGCTCTATAAACTTGGAAAGATAACGTGCCTTATCTGTAAAATGGGGACAATAATAACACTTACTTTAAAGGATTAGTGTGAGGACAGAATGAGTCAGTGTAACGAAGCACCTTAGTACAGTGCCCCGTGAGTAATCACTAACATTAGCCATGTCATTGCTGTGAAATTGAGGTCATCATACCTACCCTTTTGGGAGTTTGAAAGAACATTTGTAAATTATTCTGATGTTTTATAACTACTCTATAAACAGCAATTATTATGACTATTATCACTATACCACGAGGTTAAATTAAGAGATTTACAATGATTTTTTTCAGTGCTAACATTCTGTGCTTTTAAGAAAATACAGTAAGTGACCTGCCATTTTAACTTGGAGAGCTATGGCACCACCACAAGAAATAATCACTCGATGTTTTTGAGGCTGTTTGGACGGCCAGGAGCTCTGCAATCAGGGCTGCCTTCCAGAAAATAAGCTGTCGGCTTTAAGGGTAAGGATTGATATAGATGTTTCCAGTGAGAAATTTCAGAAACTGAAGATTAGACAAGATCACTGAGATTTCCTATTCTTTCCACTAATGGAAATGTCAGTCCTTTTGAGTGTTGTTACATTATTCAATTTGGGGATAAGAAACACAATCCTAAAGGATGCTTTCAGAAGCTGCAGCTGAGACTTTGACTATCCTACCCTGACATCATTCTGGTGAACTGATCCAGTTCTCTGCTGTACCTGGAAGAGGCCACTGTGGCAGGGTTGCCAGATACAATACAAGAGGCCCAGGTAAATTTGATTCCAGGTAAACAATAAATAAGTTTTTCTATAACTATATCTACTGATGTATGTATGTATGTATATATGTATAAAGAAGTATTCCCAACAATTATTGCAAATATCTATCAGCTAAATATGGGGATGCCAGACTTTAATGCATGACTTTGCTATGCGTAAAGGTCACCTGGGAATTTTGTTGAAATGCTGATTCTTGTTCCATGGCTGTGATGTTGAGGCTGCTGCTTTGAGGATCACACCTGAGTGGAAGGGTGAAGGGAAGAGTTCTTAGACTTGCTGCAGTGGAGGAGTCACCTGTGGTGCCAAATGAAAATACAGATACTTTGTCCGAGCAACATACCACAGACAGTCTGGGTCAAACAGCAGGAGTCTGGAAATCCAAGAGCGAGGTACTAGTGGGGTTTGGTTTCTTATGTGGCCACTCTCCTTGGCTTGTAAATGGCTCTCTGCTTGCTGCATTCCACATGACCTTTCTCGTACCCTGTGGGTCCCTGGCGTCTCTGTGTGAGTCCTGTTATCCTCCACCTTAAAGGGCACCAATCAGGTTGGACTAAGACCCACTGTAAAAGCTTCGTTTTAACTTAATGATCTATTCAAATGTCTTTCTTTCTTTTTTCCCCCAAATAAAGCCATATTCTGAGGCACTGGGTATTTAGACTTCAACATATGAATTTCAGGGGAGGGGTGGTGGACACAATTCAGTTCATAACACTATGTGAGACCCACTGAGAAAATTTCTGTGGGAGGTGTTTTTACAAGCTTATCAATCATACCAGCTGGAAGCTCTGGTTGAAGAATAATGTCTCAGGTGAGTTTCATCAGGCAAATTAAAGAAATTTGGTCTAGAGAGCAATGAATCTTAAATTTGAGCATGAATCAGAATCACCTGAATAACTTGTTGAAACCCCCCAAGTTTCTGATTCTAGGGATTGGGGTGAAGCTCCAGATTCTGCTTTTCAAACCTTCTGCCATTCTTAAGAAAGGCCACCTTAGACAAAGTCCCAAACCTCACTAAAAAGCAAGGGCAGTAGTAACATGCTCCTTATATGGCTGCAGTGTGAATTGTCTGAGATTAGGAGGCAAAAGCTCTTGGGAACCTTAGAGCCCTATATGAGATGAAAGTGAGTTACAATGATGCATTTTCTACAATTTTGGTGATATAGGACACAAAGTCAATATATTTTTATAAACAACAATAAAAAATGAGTTTTTAAAAAAACTTTCCTTTTATTGTATTTTTGAAAGTCAGTGAACTGTATGTCATTCTTGCTACCATAGTGGTCTTTATTAAATAGTACATTAAAAGATTCCATGGGCCAGGCTGGGGTTGCTCAGTGGTTGAGCATCAACCTAAGAACCAGGAGTCACATTTCAAGTCAGGGCACAAGCCTGGATTGTGGGCTCAATTCCCATTGAGGGGTGGGCAGGAGGCAGTTGATCAATGATTCTCTCTCATCATTGATGTTTCTATCTCTCCCTCTCCCTTCCTCTCTGAAATCAATAAAGATATATATTTTTAAAAAGATTCCATGAGGCCATTTTCCCAGATGTAATAGGGGGTTGAAGATCAATCTACTGGTCCTAGAAATCCAACATGGCTACAGAGTAGCTGGAAGCTGTGCCCACTTGCTCCCAGCCCCAAATGGGATTTACAACTAAATTACAGAGCAATCAACCCGAAAAACCAACTAAAGGCTAGCTGATCTGAAATATTATAATGAAGGAGTTCAGAAGAAGCCACATAGAAACTGGTAAGAAGGTGGAGATGTGGGGAGGTATAGGCCCCTCATGCAAGTACGGCAGCTGAGAAGCTGGAGAAATATCATGGTTGAGGAACTCCTTCCCTCTAGGACAGGGGTGGGGAGCCTTTTTTTCTGCCAAGGGCCATTTGGATATTTATAACACCATTCACAGGCCATACAAAATTATCAACTTAAAAATTAGCCTGTTATATTTGGTCAAACATTTAAATAACTCACCATTAATGCCTTGGCAGGGCGAGACCAAATGATTTCACAGGCCTTATAAGGCCCCTGGGTCAGGTGTTCCCCACCCCTATGCTCCTGTTCCCCAGGAGCATAGCATCTGGTGGTGGCAATAAGTGGGGATTCAGTGTACCTGGGGAGACTCACACCACATCCTCTCAGGGAAAGAGCATTCCTAAAGTTATAGCATCAGCCTGGGGAGTTCATTCTGGACTCCAACTCCTGGAAAAGTCACACTGCCATCCCCAGGTCCTGTGGAGGGGTCTTCTGGTTACACCTAGCAGTGACTTTACGGGGCTTTCTATTTTTGGGAGAGGTTTTTAGTGGAGACCAGACAGTGACTCAATTGTGTGGCTTGGAATAGAGGGATTCAGGGTGGGGACATTCCAAGTGTGAGATACTTGGATAGTATTGTCTGAGACTGGGACAAAATGCTTAGCCCTCTCCTGTGGGCTGGGCATCATCCTCAATGGGATACTTTTTTGATCTATTACCTAAGTGGAGGGCAACTGAGCTTGCTCTTGCAGAGGGGATGGCTGTCTGTACCCAACCTAAACCTGCAGTGAGACCCCCTAGAGGGAACTAGAATTGGAGACTGGCAGAGACTGAAGGGTTTGACTTTGAGGCAGGGACTACTTTCCCCTCAATGAGTACCTGACTGCATGATCCCCAAGTAGGGGGCCCACTAGCCCTATCTTGGCTAGCCTGGGCTTATCCTACAGTTTCTCATTCGAACGTTCTAAAGAAAGACCAGGCAACCTCAAGGGGAGAAGGAGTAGCTGACAGATGGAAGTGGACTTCAGGGAGCGTGGTCCTTTAATAGATCTGCCCCCAGCTCTAAGGAAGCCAATCCTTTTATACAGGTTGCCCCCTCTATGCACACAGGTCCAGTAGATGCAAACAAAACAGTGATCAGCCTGGTAGCTACAGATAGGTAGCCCATAGATGGTTACATACAATGTCTGAGAGCAACTTGTACCTGAACCCCACTCAGGTGGATCCACAACCTACACAACCAAAGTTAAGCTTCAGTCCACATCAGAGACTGACCCAACCAGCCACAAAAGCGCACATTCAAAGGGGAATCCCAGCAGGCACCAAATTGACCTCAGGGGGAAGCCAATGCACAGCATCTCACACATGGTGATCAAGTTTTACCCTTATAGTCACCCAACCTGAAGGGTTAACTCCATCTATGAAAAAGCCAATAGGTCTCAAGCCTCAACTACAACAGGGGGTGCACATAACTCACAAAAAAACATTCCTGAAGTACAGAACTCAGATGATCTGAAGCAGCAGTTGCCAACCTTTTGGACCTCATGGACCAGTTAGTGACCGCTGATCTGGAGGATTGTGTCAATGAGCCTAACAAGAAATCTTGACACTGAACCTGCACAGCAACTTGCATGCCATGTTTGGGGTTGAGCCTCACAGTCAGCCAGCCTAAGAATGTGTTATACCACCCTGGAATGTGTTAATAGCAGCCAAGACCCAATTACAACAGGAGTACCCACATAAACCACAGAAGTGACATTCCTAGAACAGCCAGGTCAGGAGATCAAGCAGACTGCACCACTGCATCCCACAGGACATAAGGCCATTTAACAAAGACAGAGTGTCATAGCAGTTCTATCTAATACATAGAAACAACCAAAGAGACAGCCAAAACAAGGAGACAAAGAAACAGGCTCCAAATGAAATAACAGGTGGAATCTCCAGAAAAAATGCTAGATGAAATTGAGGCAAGCAATTTATCAGATATAGAGTTCAAAGTAATCATTATAAGGATGTTCAAGGAACTAAGTTAAAACTACAATAGCATGAAAGAGGACATAGAAACCATGAAAAAGAACCAGTTGGAAATGAAGAATACCATATTTGACATCAAGAATACAATGGAAGGAATAAAAAGTAGGTTGGATGAAGCAGATAATCAAATCAGTGATTTGAAAGACAAGGTTAAAAAAAAAACCCACACCAATCAGAGCAGCTCAAAGAAATAAGGATAAAAAGAATGAGGCTAGTTTAAGGGACACTTGGGACAACATGAGATGTAACAACATCCACATTAGAGGGGTACTAGAAGGAGAAGAAAGTGAACAAGGAATAGAGAACCTCTTTGAAGAAATAATGGCAGAAAACTTCCCTAATCTGATAGAGGGAAAAAATCACACAAGTTCATAAAGCACTGAGTCCCAGTCAAAATAAGCCCACAGATACCCACAAGACACATCATAATTAAAATCCAAAAGTTAAGACAGAGAATCTTAAAGGCAAGTAAAGTTATCTACAAAAGAGCTCCTATAAGGCTGTCAGCTGATTTCTCAACATAAACTCTTGGCATGAAGTATTCAAAGTAATGAAAAGCAATGGCCTACAATCAAGACTGCTCTATCCAGCAAGGTGGTCATAAAGAGCTTCCCACACAAAAAAAGTCTAAAGAAGTTTATTACCACCAAATAAGTATTTCAAGAAATATTAAAAAGACTGTTTTAAGAAAAAGAGGAAATATATATGACATAGGTATAAATAAAACAATGACAAAATAATAAGAACCTATCAATAATAACCTAAATGTAAATGGATTAAATTCTCCAATCAAAAGGCATAGAGTACTGAATCGATTAGAAACCATGACCCCAGTATATGCTGTCTATAAGAGACTCACCTCAGAACACTCAGGCTAAAAGTGAAGGGATGGAAAAAAGAATTCCACACAAATGGAAACAACAACAACAAAAATGCTGAGGTAGCAATACTTATATCTGACAAAATAGACTTCAAAACAAAGGCCATAACAAGAGACATGGAACATCACTACTTAATACAAAGGTTATAACCCTTGTAAGAATGCATGTACACAATATAAGAGCACCTAAATACATAAAGAAAATTTTGGTGGACATTAAAGAAGAAATTGACAGCAATGCAATCATAGGGGATTTTAACACCACACTGCCATCACTGGATAGATATTCCAGACAAAAAATCAACAAGGAAACAGTGACCTTAAATGATACACTAGATCAAATGGATTTACTTGATATTTACAGAACATTTCATCCCAAAGCAGAAGAATATATATTCTTCTCAAGAGCACATGGAACATTCTCAAAGATAGACCACATGTTGGGACACAAAATAAGTCTTAAAAAATTCAAGAAGATTGAAATATCAAGCATCTCAGATCACAATGGCATGAAATAGAAACCAACTACAATAAAAACACTCAAAATCATTCAGATACATGGAGGTTAAATAGCATGTTATTAAACAATGAATGGGTTGCCAATGAAATCAAAGAAAAAAATAAAAAAAACCTGGAAATAAATGAAAATAAACACACAACATCTAAAAAAAACAATTGTATTTACTCTTGCAACAACAAAAAGTAAGGTACTTAGGAATAAATTTAACCAAGAGGTAATAGACCTGTGCTTGGAAAACTATAGGACATTGAAGAAAGAAATAGTGGAAGATACAAACAAGTGGAAGCATGTATCATTCCTGAATTGGAAAAACTAAATCATTAAAATGTCCATACTACCCCAAACAGTGTATAGATTCAACACAATTCCTCTTAAAACACCAATGGCGTATTTCACAGATCTAGAACAAATATTCCAAAAATTTATATAAAATCAAAAAGGACCCTGAATAGTTACAGCAATCTTGAAAAAGAACAACAAAGTTTGAGGTGTCATAATACCTGATATCAAACTATACTACAAGGCTACTACAATCAATCAGCCTGGTATTTGGTATAAGAACAGGCTTATCCTATCTAATAAAGAGGTAATATGCAAATTGACTGTCACTCCAACACACAAGATAGCCGCCCCCATGTGGTCAAAGATGGCCACCCCCATGTGGACACAAGATGGCCACCACAAGATGGCTGGCAGGGGAGGGCAGTTGTGGGCAATCAGGCCAGCAGGGGAGGGCAGTTGGGAGGGACCAGGCCTGCAACGGAGGGCAGTTGGGGGCGATCAGGCCTGCAAGGGAGGGCAGTTAGGGGTGACCGGGCCAGCAGAGGAGGGCAGTTGGCGGCGACCAGGCCTGCAGGGGAGGACAGTTGGGGGGGTACCCAGGCCTGCAGGGGAGGGAAGTTGGGGGGACCATACCTGCAGGGGAGGGCAGTTAGGGGTGACCAGGCCTGCAGGGGAGGGCAGTTGGGGGTGACCAGGCCTGCAAGGGAGGGCAGTTGGGGGTGATGAGGCCTGCAGAGGAGGGCAGTTGGGGGTGATCAGGTTGGCAATGGAGGGCAGTTAGGGGCAACCAGGCTGGCAAGGGAGGGAAGTTAGGGCTGACCCGGCCGGCAGTGAAGCAGTTAGGCATTGATCAGGCTGGCAGGGGAATGGTTAGGGGGTAAGCAGGCAGGCAGGCAGGCGAGCGGTTGGGAGCCAGCAGTCCTGGATTGTGAGAGGGATGTCTGACTGCCCATTTAGATCAGGCTGAAATGGGCAGTCAGACATCCCTTGAGGGGTCCCAGATTGGAGAGGGTGCAGGCTGGGCTGAGGGATAACCTCCCCATTCACGAATTTTGTGCACCGGGCCTCTAGTAGATCAGTAGAACAGAACAGAAAGCCCAGAAATTAACTCACGTCTCTATGGTCAATTATTTGACAAAGGAGGCAAGAACATAAAATGGAGTAAAGACAGTCTCTTCAATAAATGGTCTTGGCAAAATTGGACAAGTCCATACCAAAAAATGAAACTAGACCACCAACTTACACCATACACAAGATTCAATTCAAAACAGATAAAAGACTTAAATGTAAGTCACAAAACTATGAAAACCATAGAAGAAAATGTAGGCAGTAAAATCGTAGACATCTCTCATAGCAGTAGTTTTGCCAATATATATCTTAGGGCAAGAAAAAAAAAGAAAAAGTAAAGAAATGGAACTACATCAAACTAAAAAAGATTCTGCACAACAAAAGAACCCATCATCAAAATGAAAAGAGAACCCACTGAATGGGAGAACGTAATTGCCAATGATACATCTCATAAGGATTTAATTTCCCCAAATATATAGAACTTATACAACTCAATACTAGGAAGACAAACAATCTAATTAAATAATGGGCAAAGGATCTGAATAGACACTTCTCCAAAGAGGACATACAGATGCCCAACGACATAAGAAAAAATGCTCAACGTTACTGGATGCAAATTAAAATCACAATGAGATATCACCTCACACATGCCATAATGGATTCCACCAAACAAGAAGTGTTGGTGAGGATGTGGAGAAAGGGAATCCTCATGCACTGTTGATGGGAATGGAGTCTGATACTGCCACTGTGGAAAACAGTACGCAGTTTCCTCAAATAATTAAAAAATAGAATTGCCTTTGACTCTGTGATCCCCCTTCTGGGAATATATCCTAAGACTCCTGAAATACCAATCAGAAAATATATGCACCCCTATGTTCAAAGCCGCCTTATTTACAATAGCTAAGTTCTGGAAACAGCTTTCTCACAATCTTTGTAAATAATCCCTTTATTAAAAGTCCTTGCTATTCTATTTCACTGTGCCACTGTCCTCTTGCTGGTACCCTGTCTAATCGACTGCCTTATTTGCTTCCCCAACCTTTCATTGGACTTAGAAGATCTTCAAGAAGCTTTCCATGACCAGTAGTCTGACTGTCCATAGCTCAGCTATGTCAGGGGCATTCTGCCACGGTTGGTCTCTCCGAGGTACAAGGAGAGACATGGAAACCAGCTGGAGTGCTAACATCTTGCCTTCTAACATCCGCCTCCTTTGTGTAAAAGTTTGAAGAAAGTCTGGCCAATCCCAGATGGCAAAGAACAAATCAATTGAGGATGATCCTCGGGACAAAAACCCAAGTCTCTGTGTAAGTTTTGAACAAATGATACAATATGATTAAAATATAAAGGAGTTTCCTCCCAAGGAAAAATCCTTAAACAGTCCTTAACTAGGTCTCTGCTTGGCAGCTGAATTGTCTGCCTCTCAGTATTTGCTTGGTCAATTAATCCCTTAGAGTGATGACTAGTAGGCGATTCACTTGTACAGCAGAAGAGGCTAATTGGTAATATCGTTACACAAAGTCTTGTGGGCAAAATTTATGCCTGTCTTTAAAAAAAATGTGCCTTTGGTGTTTGAGAGGAGAGCTCCCAAGCCGTGGGCCACAGGGGAATGCCGCTGCTGATATGAGAATTAATGGAGACTATGGACACTTGTGTGGGATGGATGGAGTGGAAATCATATTAAAGATGAATGACTTTAGACTAGTGGGAGAGCCACGTTTTCTGATGATCAAAAGACGCTGAGGCTTTTATCTGCAAGTGCCTGGGAGGACGTTGAACATCTTGGACTTGGTCATCTCACCTCTGGTTGTTTTATCAGCCTGCTACTCAGCAAGATGCTCTAAGGGATGTCCCCAGCCTCCAGCTCCGGTCTGTCCATTCAGTCAACAAATGATTTTGAGGACCTACTCTGTGCTAGGCACCCTTTAAAAAATGGAAGTCATTGATGAGTCAAACACACTCCTTGCCTTCTGCCCAGGAGATTACAATGTAGTGACAGGGACAAGTTTTCTTAAATAATAGAATATACACATTTATAGTCTGAGATAGAGCGTTACATTTCTTGTAATAGTATGTGCTAGGATAACAAGAAATCCTCCAGTTTCAGAATACCCGAAACGCTGGAACATTGGGTGAGATACAATTAGAAACATTTCAAAAGTGATGCTGCACTCCTTCAAAGATCAGGGAAGGTTCCCGAAGCCAGAAGAACAAACTGTAAACAAGAGAGGAGTGTGCGCTACACTTCTGGTTGCCTTGTTTGTGGAGCAAGAGGGCGAAATTCGCACAGAGAACACATAAAAGGGGGCAGGAAGCATGAGTGCAAATGGGCAGACAATGGACGGGAGAGTCTGCCCCCAACAAGGCAATGTTCCGAAGGAGAGCACGGGCGCCCTCTGAGGGCACCGAGCCACAGTCTGGCCTGAAGTGGACTGGCCTGTGCTGTGGAAGCTGCCCTAGGACCCGGGCTGGAGGGGGCTCTGGGGCGAGCTGGGCTGCCGTGGGCGAGGCCAGGGGTGGACAAGTTTAGCAGAAGTCCAATCGTGGGAAAGTTGTCTGGGGTTCTGGGGGAGGGAGTGAGTGAGAGGGAAACCACAGGACAAGACTCAAAAGCTCAGCGAATAAAGGCCAGCCTTTAGGGGCGGGATTGTCACCTACATCCGACACATAGTGGGCAACTAACTATGCAGGGTTTGACATCATAATTACCATTTTAACCTCCTCCTTGCCCCTTTGTGTGGTAGGGCTGCAGCAGGGCAAGGGTGGAGGATGGTCCAGGTGAGAGAACATGGGCTTAGACCCTGGGAGCAACCTGAACGCAGTGCCCCAAACCCCCACTAGTGAGGAGGAGGTGGCCTGGGCAGACGGAGGCCTCTGCTCAGTGCTCAGTGCTCAGTGCTCAGTGCTCAGTGCAGGCTGGAGTTTAAGGGAGAAGACAGAACACTCCAATGTGAGCAAAGAACCTCACTCTACATACACCGATTTCCCCAGCTGAAGCATTAACAATAAAGCATGAAATACAGAGCACCAAAACGAACACCCCCGCCCCCAACAACTTGGTTTTAAGGAATGAAGAAGAAAAGTCCAGTTGCATTAAGATCTAGATGTGGAAACAGAATGCAGCTGTAAATCTATTTCAGAATCAGTGCGTGGTGAATTTATTTTTTCTCTCCTTCCCCCTGCCCTGATTTCTCACTGCTGCGCCTCCAGGTACCTTTTTCTCTGCTTTAATCTCTTCTCCTAATGACCATGCTCCCTCCCCTCTTCCTTTGATTTCATTATTAGGCTAATTTTTATTTCTTTCAGATGTTAACATTCTTAACAAAAACGCCGTTTTGAAGGTCTCATGGCTGTGGTAAGCACTTCTAGGTAGACAATTTAAAAAAAAAAAATCCTTACCTGAGGTTATTTTGTTCATTGGGTTTTAGAGAGAGTGGAAAGAAGGGGGAGAGACATACACAGAGAGAGAAACATTGATATGAGAGAAACATATTGGTTGCCTCCTGCATGCGCCCTGACCAGGGCCTGGGGTCGAGCCTGCAACCGAGGGACATGCCCTTGACCAGAATCAAACCTGGTCAAGGGCATGTCCCTTCATTCAGTCTGTGGCTGATGCTCTATCCATTGAGCCAAACCAGCTAAGGCCAGACAATTTTTTTTTAAATCCTCACCTGAAGGACATGCTCATTGATATTTTAGAGAGAGGAAGGGAAAGAGAGAGTGAGAGAGCAAGAGAGAGCAAGAGAGAGAAACATTGATTAGTTGCCTCCCATATGGGACCCAACCAGGAATAGAACCTGCAACCCAGGCATGTGCCCTGACCAGGAATTGAACCCACAACCTTTTGGTGCATGGTATGATGCTCCAACTGAGCCACCTGGGGAGGTGCTAGGTAGACATTTGTTTAATTCTTACCATGACCCTGTGAGGTACATACTTACATCCCCATTTGCAGATGAGAAAACAGACTCAGGAATCCCAATGACTTGGGAAAAGGTCCAATTGTTAGTAGTGGTAGAACCAGAATTCAAACTCAGGCAGCCCATTATCAACATTAGTTCTCCCTGTGAGCACACATAGACCTCTGCACCTGAGCCTCTTAAGCTTCAAATTGAACATGTATCACCTGGGATCCTGATAAAATGCAGATTCTGGGGCTTGGGATGGGGCCCCAGTTCTGCCAGTTCATGGACTCCACTTTGAGTAGCATTAAAGCATGATTGGCATTTAGTGAGTGTTTATTCAAAAAATAGTGAATAAAATAATTCAAGGAAAGAAATTGCTAAGATGTGTATATTAGTGAGTTCTTTCTTTGGAGATCCTATTGCTGCCTGACACCTATGGTTATCTGAATATAACTTTTCAGTTAAGAACTGATTGAGCAGCTACAATGAGTAGGGTACCATGGGAGATGCAGGGATAAGTGAGAGAGGGCCTCTCTTCTGGGCTGGAGGCCGAATGGCATCGTCAGGCAGGCGAGGTCTCTGGCTCAGCAGTGAGACCCTGGGATGCAGTCACCCACCAGCCTCTTTCCCGAGCCCTAGTCATACATGACATCTCAGTGCTCAGTGTTTTACATGCACCTTTTTATTTGTCCCCTTCAACATCCCTACACTGTGGGAACTACTGTTTCCCCCCTTTACAGCTGCCATTGTGGCAGAGAGAGGTTAAAGCAGCCCAGGCACACGGCAAGGCAGCGTTGGAATCCAAGTGGCTCTGACCCCACAGCCCACTACTCTCCCATGACGCTTCTGCTGGTCCACAGCCACGAAGTGCAGAGCGGGGAAGAGAGAGGAAGTTGCAAACATAGAGAGGTGTTGTGTTTTGTTTGTTTTTTAATTTTGAGAAATATCTTAATAATAAAAGGCTAATACGCTAATTAGACTGGACGTCTTCCGGATGTCATCCCGGACATCCTTCCTGACAAAGCCAGGGCCAGAGGGAAGCCAGCCCGGGTCCTGGGTGCCGGAGGGAAGCCAGTGCTGGCAGCCGGGGAAAGGAAGGCCTTCTCTTGCACAAATTTTTGTGCATCAGGCCTCTAGTAGAAAAATAAAAAAAAGAAAATTATATAACAATCACTGGGATTTTCACATTAATAAAAATTTACTTTTTGTCAGTCTTATTTCATATTTTTTAATGTAAAAGAAACAAAATATAACATGCATTATTGACATTCCTGTTATCCCTCCCTATTCCATTTCCTCTCCTACCTGTGCCTTAGTTGGGAAGGTGAGATTTTTTATTTCTAGAAAATATTTTTCTATTTTCCAGAAAAATTTTACCGATATATAATATATAAATATATACCCATAGGTATATAATTATATATGTATACATATACTATTGTTTGAGCATTTAAAATATTTAGAAGTTGTAATATGCCATATGTAACCAGCTACAATGTACAGTTTACTTGGAATTATGTTTTGACATCTGTCCCTATTGAACTACACAGGCATAGCTTTTTTATTTTAATTTTGCTTCATACCATCTAATTATCGATCATACTGCCGATGGATTTTTAGGGTGTTTATTATACAACTTTGTGAATGCTGGTGTAAACATTCCGAAGCAGTCTTCTGGGACACAAGTGCAAGAATTTCCACAGGGTGTACAGGTAGGGATGGGATTGTTGGGTGTGAATTGTGTTCTCTTTAAAAATGACTGAGATGGTGTCAAACTGTTCCCCAAAGTGGTCGCAGCAGCCCAGTTCCTTCCAGAAGCAGACTCTACTTTATACTTATAAACTTTTCTCCCTATGAACACTGCTTTGTGAGGTCACTTTGCCTTATCTGAGGAGTCTGAAATGGTATGCTATTGTTACTTTAATTTGCAGTACTTAGGTTGCTAGATAATTTTTGGGGTACTATTGGGTTTGTACTTTGCCTATTTACGTATATCATTGCCTCATTTTTCTACCTCATTTATAGAAATTCTTATCTGTTCTGAATAGTGTCTCCCATGTATATACGCATGCAAATAACCACTTGTATTCTGTCGCTTGTTTCTATTATCTTACACTAGAGGCCCGATGCATAAGAATTCATGCAAGAGAGGGCCTTCCTTCCCCCAGCTGCCGGGACCGGCTTCCCTCCAGCCCCAGCTTCGTCAGGAAGAACGTCCGGAATGATGTCTGGTCTAATTAGCATATTACCTTTTTATTATTATAGATTATCTATAAATTGATACTTTTCATCTGGGCAAATCTTGGTTTTGCTTTTGTGAATTTTACTTTTTCTTTAGTAAAGCCTTCTTTGCTGAGAGGCAACAAAGCAGGATGGTTAGAAGAGTTGGCTCTGGAGAGAAAAAGACTGATATAGGAGCTGGGATGTCATTTGATTATATCCTGTCCTATCATATCCTATTCTGTCCTGTCCTGTGCTGTCCTGTGCTGTGCTGTCCTGTCCTGTGCTGTCCTGTCCTGTGCTGTGCTGTCCTGTGCTGTCCTGTGCTGTCCTATTCTGTCCTGTGCTGTCCTGTCCTGTCCTGTGCTGTCCTGTGCTGTCCTGTCCTGTGCTGTCCTTTCCTTTTCTGTCCTGTCCTATCCTGTCCTGTCCTAGCATCTTGCCATATCACACTGCATTCAGGAAGACATCACTGCAGTGCTGGACA
The DNA here is from genome assembly GCF_951640355.1 of Cnephaeus nilssonii. Lineage (NCBI taxonomy): Eukaryota > Metazoa > Chordata > Mammalia > Chiroptera > Vespertilionidae > Cnephaeus > Cnephaeus nilssonii. The sequence goes on from NC_137088.1 coordinate 54,158,927, forward strand.
GTGGAAGAGGTTGGCAGAGGTGGCGTCAGTGAGGTTCTGTGTGAAGTAGCAGCATCGTCTGGACTGGGACCATACGATTCCTTTCTGGGCCTGTCCTGTGTAGCAGACTCTGACATGAGGATAACTTTTGTTGGTTGTGCCAATAAAAGGGGTTTGGATCACATGACTGCTAGCATATTTGAAGAGAGCAGACTCAAGTCAGAAATGGTGAAAACTATATTGGGTCCATCACTAATTTGCTGTTTGACTTCATATGTTTTTTAATTGCCATTTTATTTATTGACATCCTTCACTAGACTCATAGAGATAATACCCAGGTCAATGTAATTGTTCTAACAGTGTTATAGGTGGATACTTATGAACACATATCTGGCATGTTATAGATAGATGTTTACTGAATGATTAAATTCTTGCTCTCACTTTACCTTTCTGTTCAGTAATATCTGTGAAATGGGTCAGTGGACTTGCTCTACCTCTCACAATGAGAGGGAAGATTAAATCAGATCCTGTGCATGAAAACTACCCATAATTTATGATGACCCTAGGCCATGCTGGGTAGCAGCAGGCAAGGAAGCACAAGGAGTGGTGCATTTATCTGTCTCCCCCACCAGACTGTGAATTCCATGAGAACAGGAATCTTATTTGACTTGTTTACGGCTTTGATCCAAGTGCCTAAAATAATGTCCACAACTCAAATATTTGCTGGATAAATGGAGTAGAGTGGAATTTAATCAAGGTCTTTATTTGACTCAGAGAAAATAAAATAGAACATTAAATTGAATTCAAGCATCTGACATGAGAACAGATATATGAATGAGGATGTATATGAGAAGAGTAGAAAAGTAGAAGGCAGAAGAAAAAATGAATGAGACAATCATTTATGAGAATGAAGAAGACATTTAAAAAGTCCTAGACTAGAAAGATCAATTGGAAGTTTGGGGTCGTCCTTTTCACTGAAAAGAATCGATTGAGTGACCAATTTGATGCATTAAACTGGTCATTAAGTGAAACTATAAATGCTAGATTTAGTAATTCTAAGTCTATGAAGAGAGACGAGAGTCTGCAGAACTCTGACCTTTGCACTATGCAGTGCTTTATGAGTTGGACAGTTGCCTGTGCTTTGAAAACAATAATGGTGTACCCTGAAGAACTTGGAATTCATATTTGGGTTTTGTCCATAGCAACATTCTCTCTATTGTCATAAAAGCAGTTTTAGTAGACATCTGCTGATTTGGATTGCCCTGCATCTATTTCCTTTTTTCCTCCCAACAGCATCTCAATTTGGACTACTCTTTCATCTCCAGGGGTGGCCACATTACCCAGCCCAGGCCAATCAACATCGACTGTTTTTCTGATCACAGTGCTTGACTTAGAGATGGAGCACAAAGTCCAAGATAGGCAAAGACACTCAATCTTGGAATTTTGGCTCTAACTGTTATAGAGAGAAGTCATCCTTCAACAAAGGCTGCTGCATTGATTGTTACCTACCCCAAAGAGGCCAACCCCCAGGAAATGAAACTAATATAGAGAAGTTGAGTCCTGATGATAATGCTTGAGTATCTGAATTTGTTGGAAGCTCTTCTATCTTAGCCATTTCAGTTAGGTCAGCCAGTAAATTCTCCATGTCATTTAATATGAGTGAGTATTCACTTGCAATTCAACTCAGGATCACCTGGATTAAAATCTGCTCCAGAGAGGAAAAATAGAGGTCTCAGGTGACGATGAGCACTGCTTAGATAACTTAGCTGCTTAAATATATGATGCGACTTTAGGTGAAAGCCGTGAGTCGCTATATGCAATATTGTCAGGTTCTATCTAGAATTTGGATTCCTTTCTTAATGCAGTTATTGACAGATGGAAACAGGCTAGAATTCTAGAATGGCTTTATGTGTGAAAGACTGGAGGATGCTATTCAGAGATGTGGAGACCAAGGTAAAGACCATGCTTGCTCCTGCTATGACCTGCTCCTACTCCACACAACGTGCCATGGAATTGAAGATCATTCTTTCTCAAATTTGCTTCTTCTTCACTACTTTCTGTGACGTGGGGAAGGGGATACTACTGTTAAGATTAAAAGAGAAGCCCGGCCGGCGTGGCTCAGCATTTGAGCATCAACCTATGAACCTGGGGGTCATAGTTTGATCCCTGGTCTGGGTACATGCCTGGGTTGCAGGCTTGATCCCTAGTTAGAGGCCTGCAGGAGGCAGCTGATCAACAATTCTCTCTCATCATTGATGTTTCTATCTCTCTCTCCCTCTCCCTTCGTCTCTGAAATCAATAAAAATACATTTTTTTTAAGAAAAAGAAAATTACCACTTAGCTCTGAGGTTGATACATAGTAGGCTCTTAATAAATCGTGGCTTAGAGTTACAGTGATTACTATACACCACTTTAACCTTTCGAAGGAGCTTATGAGGTCAGTACTACTACTACCTACATATTTAGATGAGAAAATTGAGTGTCAGAAGTTAGTGGTTGAGCAAAGATATCAGAGCAGGAGGAAAACAGGCCTCTGACCTCAGAGAAAGCTTATACCGCCAACCAATCATCTGTTCCTCTGCTCGGCCTGTCATAGGCCAGGGTAATGACTCTGGAGAGCAGTTATGATTCCACTTCCTTGTAGCGTGTTCTGAACGGCGTACAGCTTCACTCTGGGTCCTTCAAGCATCCAGCGCCACACTTTCATACTGAGAAGGTTCTTCTCAACTAGACACAGACCTGCACTAGCTCTTAAGTGGGATGTACTAGTTTTTGATTTAACTTTTTAGCACTTCAAAGGCGAAGTATAGTTTAATGGTGTTTTCGTTGTCACTGGAATGAAAAGTCTAGTGCCACTGAGTGCTGGTGTTTGTCCCCACTTTGGCTGATAGTTAGAGAAGTAATTATTCCACTTGAAGCTTGCTAGGATATGTGTTCTGTGAGACAAACAATGAAGATCGACCTCTTGAGGTGGGCCATCGATTAGTTACCGTTAATATTACTTACTGGGAATAACTTCCTGCCTACATTTTTGACCCACTATAACTTTTTCCTTAATAGAAAGGTAAAGAGACCTTAGATCTACCATCACTAAATCACACAGTAAATAACAACAAAAAGCCCACTTCTAGTCCTTAAAGTTGCCAACACGGGAGCAAAAGCAGACTTAGCTATTGTCAGATGCTGATGAAACACCCAAGGTCATTGCCCAAGAGGCAGGGCTGACTCACAGCTGCCCAGTGAGGAATACACATCCTTTTGTGTCTCCCCCAGCCCCCTGCCTTTACCAAGGGGTAGACATCTTTTCCCTGCTCACATTTTCCAAGCAGTTGTGCCTTGTATTTTGCAGTTGGGTTTTCTCTCCTAGTTAGAGCAGCAGGTCTTCTTGCTTTCCTGGATGTGTGGCGCTGGATGCTTGAAGGACCCAGAGTGAAGCTGCACGCCATTCAGAACACGCTACAAGGAAGTGGAATCATAACTGCTCTCCAGAGTCATTACCTTGGCCTATGAAATGCTTAATAGATAGTTGTTAACTTGATATGCTTACAGACAAGGTAAGAAGGTGACGAAGCCCTGATTTTGTCCCGGTAATAACGACCAGAGGCTTTCTGAATCCAAGCCACCTGTGGTCTACTGATCAGGCTCAGCAGCAGTGTAACCCATTCAAAGTCAGGATTCTGGTTGTTTCTGGGAGCTAGGAACCAGACAGGAAATAAATGGGTGAAGGTAACTGATCTTTAAGCTAGGAAGAGTTGTGGGGTTTGTGGGAACTGAGTAGGGAATGCTACTCTAAAAGTATCCAAATCAAATCTCTAAAACAAAAGGAAAAAAAGGTCCACACACCTGTAGGCTGCTAGGCCTCTGATTACAGAGAAACTGGGACAAGTTAAGAGGAAAGCATCAAGGATGTCAGAGGTTCAATTGTATGTTTTGAGGCCCAGTTGGAGCTGGATACTATACCCTAGAGAAGAGAGAATCAGATGGAAGACAATGTTTTCTTCAGATATCTGAGAGACCGACCAGAGTGGGATATGTCTAAGACCAGTATTTGGGAGGGAGAGAGGGAGGTAGGGAGAGAGGGAGGAAGAGAGAGAAGAGAGAGAATTTTTCTTGAATAAATTTGCTTGAAATTTTAAATGAATTATGATGAGTAATGAGTTCCTATCACCAAAGGCTTAGTATAAAGAGCTTATAGCTGGTGTGTTGAAGAGGAGTTGAATTTGAGGATATTTATAGTCTTTTACAAGTTTTACTACTTGATGAATCCTTGAAGGTTAAGGTGCAGAGAGACATTCTAGGTTCATGAATAGGTGTGAGCTTCTGTTCACAGTTTCTTGCAGATGGAATAGATCAGTTATTTGTCATTTGCCAAAGTGTCCTGGGACTGGATATGCACAGAAAGGAGTTGCAAATGCCTCCAGTCTCAGGAATCTGCCAGATCCCAAACGTTAGATACGTAGACCATTGAAAGAATATTATGGGCTTTGTATCTTAATAGTTATCAGCATTGATGGGTATTTAAAATAATATTCACCCTATTATTAAATAAATAATAGCTTTACTGTCTAGAAATAAAGAAATTAATGGGTCATTTGTCTAGTGAATTAGTTATATGTCATTATATAACAAATTATCCCAAACGATAATAGTTTGAAACTGCAATAATAATTTATTATCTCATGGCTTCTGTGGATCTGGAACCCATGAGTAACTTAGTTGGGTAGTTCTGGCTCAGGGTCTCATGAGGTCATGATCAAGCCTTTGGCCAGTGCTGCAGCTGTTGGTAGGCTTGATGGAGTCTGGAGGATATGCTTCCAAAGTGCTTTGCTCACAAGGCTGGCAAGTTGGTGGATGAAAAGCCTTAGTTCCTTCCCACGTGGCCTTCTCCAGAGGGTTGCAAGAGTGCCCTCACAGTATGGAAGCTAACTTTTCCTTGAGTGACTGATCCAAGAGAAAGCAGAAGCCACAACACCCGTCTGACCTCAGAAGTCACACTCCTTTATTTTTGTATCCTATTGGTTTCACAGGCCAGCCCTTTCTTGGTGGGAAGGGACTGACTACACAGGACATAAATACCAGGAGCCAAGAATCGTTGGGGGTGGTTTTGGAGACTGGCTACCACATTTGATCAATCCTACTCTTGTGGATTCATCTCTCAAATATTTCTCCACGTTTGAAATATCTCAAAAAGAGCTTCATCATAATTCTGTGTTTTAGATTTCTTTTTAATTTTTAAGTCACTATAAGGGTGTTTTGAAGGACAGCTTGACAATATTTCATTGTGGATCTCTTGGAGCGCAATTCCTTACAAAATCTTTTCTACTTAACTACCAAAAGGCAAATGGATTGGTAAAAACTCCTATGACCAGATATTGAGAAATCTAATATTATTGATCCTTCATTTGAATTTTTTTGTAAGGGTTGAAATTTTTCAGTTCTTATAAATTCTGGCATGTAATTAATGTGTATCTATAAAATGAATGGAAATTTATGATGTCCTTTATTGGTTACTGATATTTAACCTACTGCTTAAAGCCTGTCCAACTCTACTATTTTCTCAGTAAAAGAGCCATAAAAGGAAGGTTTTATTGAGTCCATTCCATCAGCCTTTTGATGGGTTTCCTAAACCTATCAAACAATTGCTGTGTCAGCATATATCAGTTTTAAAAATGGGCACTTGGATGAGATATTTTTGTTTTCCTGGTTACAATTTTATAGCATGTCAGTTGGTGAATTTTCCCCTCTGCCACAGATTGTTATAGTATTTAACGTTTATGTGTTCTCTCTCAGTACCAACTGGGGCCATGGCCAAAATTCTGATTGGGAGCGGGTGGTGGGTTGGAAGCTATATATATGGTGGCTGAACAGCTGTGATAATCTATGTTTTTGAGGCAATAATCATGAATAATGTAAATTTAGCTATTAATATAGAATGAAGGGATGACATCTTACGGGGTGGGAATTTTAAGGAAAAGCAAAAGTTTTAGAGTTATAGGGATAATACCTATGGCTAGGTGTCAACATTATTGACTCACTGCTCTCACATTGAAATGAAAATGAAGCATCTTTGATTTAATCCCTAAAGAACAGGTGACATTGTCTTCTCTGAGAAGCCTTCCCCTGTTGGGCTCTGAATTGGGTCAAGTGTTCCTGTTGAGTGTTCCCATAGCCCCCTGTAGTTATTCACTGTAAGAAGTTTATTATGACATTGACTCAATGAGTTGGTGTCACTGCTGAATGCACAGCACAGAGCATACTGTAGGTACATTCACAGTAGACTTCTAGTAGCAAGTGAGGGAAAAGAAACTCAAGCAGGCTGTAGCATAAAAGATAATTTATTGTTTAATATAACTGAAAAGTTTCTTGGTACATGGCTGCAGGCATGACTGGACTTAAGCACTCAAAGAGGTGTCTCCATCTCTTGAACCTTTTCCCCCCAATGCTAGTGTGAATTTTGGGTGCCAATATGGCTACTAGAAAGCCCCAGGATTATTGAGAAAAGGGTTTTACTCCCCATTATTTCTAGCATGAGTGTCAGGTGCTAAAACACTTTGCTTTAATGAGACTCTCTGGGGTCACATATTCTCTTGAGTGGTTCACTGTCATTGGAATGATAGAAATACAATTGACAAGAGTTGTCTACAGATAAAACAACCCAGAACTTGAAGGCTTTGCCTCATCACTTGGCTAAGGTGAGAGGAGAGAAAGGGGGAATTCATTCAAGCCAGGCAAACTCCATGGGCAAAGACAAAGAAAGGACCATAGATATGGAGAAACTAAAGATCAAGTAACTGGTGGAAGTAGAATTTGAAACCGTTTTCTGAACATGAATAACATCTACCGTTATGCCACATTGTTTTCTTGTAAATGCTCTCTTATAAATGCTATTTTATGATGATCTTTAAACCTTTCTAAAGTAAGGTAATTTTTAACACTGGGGAGGGTAAGACATCTCCAAACCATCTGGAGAAGGCAGAAGGAGTTGATGGTTTTAGCATTCTGTATCTTGGTTGAGCAGATTTTACCACCTAGGTGATAAAGTTAGGTATAACTCTAAAGCTGCTCAAATAACAAAAGAAAGATAACAAGTGAGTCAGTGTAATTTCTGAAAATAGAAAGCAGATATATTAATCTATAAAGACAATGATTTTCCTGAAATGAATCTCAAAGCAAAAACTAACTTATAATTCTTACACAAAGGATACTGAGACAAAATAGTATGTTATTGCTTAATCCACAGTTTATAGATTTAAATGTTATTGGCTTATTGGCTATACCGTACCCCCAAAGGAGGTAAGTGATGGGTATTTAACATTTCAGTTTTACCCCCTTCCCTCCATAGCTGCTGATGCTGTATCTGTCCTCCCCAAAACATATCCATGCAATGTTCCTACATGTGCAGAAGCGGAATACCTGATGCCCCCAGACGTGTAAAAGATTACATGATGACGAATGTGTTTATAAAGAGCACTTTGGGTTGATGTGTTTGCACTGAGGTCATCTTCTCTGTTGGAATTTAAAATACATGCAAAATATCATCGGATTATTTAGAATATGATCTATTATTAATTGCCATTAAGATTTACTGGAAGCCTTAGCATGTGTCAGGCCCTGGTGCCAAGCACTTTAGAAGTGTAATCTAATTTAATTGACCAGTATTTATATAGATTAATCGTGGTCTGGACAGAGTAAGGAAAATTTATTTAGCTCCTTCCTTGGAATTTACATTAGGAGCAAGGTTATTACTTCCTTATCTCCTTTTGATTTAAAATAAGTGTCTAAGACATTGGTGTGTGTTTCCTCCCCAAACCCATATTATTTAGGATCTGTCTTCAACCATGAGCAAGGTAGCTGTGAGTTTCTGTCCCAGCCAGATGTTTCAGGCCACACTCAGAGGCAGACAAATGTGTCCAATGGAGCAGTCACCACTTGTACTGGTGACCTTGTCTTCACAGAACAAAATAGCTTCACTGAGTAGTTAGAAAGAGACTGAGCTGCTCTTTGTTTCTGATAGGGGGTAGGGGCCCTCTCTTAAAACAATACATTTTGTTTCCATTGTGGTGCCAAGATAAAAAATAAATACACAAAGTTTCTAAATCCTAAATATTTAGGTAATATGTGCTAAATGAATTCCCTAGTGTGACCAGAGACTGTTGTCAAGCTTGGAACACTAAGTTCCCATTTAGTGAATAATTCTTATACTAAAACAAAAGTTCCAGTTTTCCAACTACCAATGTTCACCAATTAAAAGAAATTTAAAGAAAGAGTCCAAATAATGACAGTTCTGGGATTTTTACCTAGTAACAGAATGATCTACTTCTATGACTTGGCTTGCTTCACAGGAAGGCAGGATCACTCCTGGCCAGCTGTTGCTACTGCAGCATCTTGGCTGTCTCCGGCAGGAGGGAATGCCTTTCCTTCCTTGAGGCAGAAAATAATTTGGAGTTTTGGAAAGCACTGAGGAAAAAGTCAAGTCTGATGGGAAAGGGCATGTGAAACAGCTGGTGAAGGCTACTTTTGCTCTTATGAATTGTTGGTTATTTTATACTAGAGGCCTGGTGCACAGATTCGTGTACCGGTGGGGTCCCTGGGTCTGGCCTGCGGGAATTGGGCTGAAACTGGCTCTCCGACATCCCTCAAGGGTCCTGGATTGTGAGATGGTGCAGGCCAGGCCGAGGGACCCCACCGGTGCATGATTAGGGCCAGGGATGGACTGTGGGAGGGCTCCAGGTTGTGTCTGGCCCATCTCACCCAGTCCTGATTGGCCGGACCCCAGCAATAAGCTAACATACTAGTCAGAGCATCTGCCCCCTGGTGGTCAGTGCGCATCATAGTGACTGGTCAAAAGGTTGAATGGTGGAATGAATGGTCGGACACTTAGCATATTAGGCTTTTATTATATAGGATATTAGAAAGCACCAATAAAAATCTCTGAAATTTACATAAAAGTATTGGTTTTTGTTATTCAAAAATTCAGATTATAAAGTTTGTACTGGTGAACTTAAAGGTTCATAATGGTAATCATTTTCAACTTTCTTAGGTAAAGTAAAATAATGAATCACTTAGCTAGTGAGTGAACTTAGCTAAGTGCTCAGCATCAAGATCTCAATGAGGCTTTGATATCTTTGACTGTTTCTCATATTTAGTAACGTTTATCAACTGATTAAAACAATAACAACAGCAACTGTATTTCTTTGGGAAAATGGCTACCAACTGAAGGTGAATTTGAGTAAAAGTTGGAAGGGTTGAAGTCATACAGAGAAAATACGTGTTTCTGGATGTGATTGGTCAAACTCAACCTGTATTCATCAGCCTGAGCATTTGTAATGGTCTCAATGTATCACCTTTCTTTCTTTCTTTTTGTTGTTGTTGTCGTTAGAATGTATTTATTCGTCAGCAGGCTCACATTGGCAGAAAATGCCACATTGGCAGAAAAATCATACAGCATGAAATTATTTCATAAGGTGAAATAATTTTATAAGGTGAAACATTTTTACACTCCATTGTTTAAACTTGAAACTAGTAATGTACTCTTTTTTGTTTGTTTCTTATTTTTTATTTTTTCATTTTTTTAATTAAGGTATTATATGTGTACATATCTTACCTTTGCCCCCCCCCCCACTCCCATACATGCCTTCACCCCCCCAGTGTTTTGCATCCATTGGTTATGCTTATATGCATGCATACAAGTCCTTCGGTTGATCTCTTATCTCCCCCACCTCTCCCTAACCTTCCCGCTATAATTTGACAGTCTGTTTGATGCTTTACTGCCTCTGTATCTATCTTTTTGTTCATCAGTTTATAATGTTCTTTATTATCCATAAATTAGTGAGATCATGTGGTATTTTTCTTTCCTTGACTGGCTTATTTCACTTAGCATAATGTTCTCCAGTTCCATCCAGGTTGCTGCAAATGGTAAGAATTCCTTCTTTTTTACGGCAGCATAGTATTCCATTGTGTAGATGTACCACAGTTTTCTGATCCAGTCATCTGCTGACGGGCACCTAGGCTGTTTCCAAATTTTAGCTTTTGTAAATTGTGCTGCTATGAACATAGAGGTGCATATATCCTTTCTGATTGGTGTTTCCAGTTTCTTAGGATATATTCCTAGAAGTGGGATTACTGGGTCAAATGGGAGTTCCATTTTTAGTTTTTTGAGGAAACTCCATACTGTTCTCAACAGTGGCTGCACCAGTCTGCATTCCCACCAGCAGTGCACAAGGGTTCCTTTTTCTCCGCATCCTCGCCAACACTTGTCCTTTGTTGATTTGTTGATAATAGCCATTCTGACAGGTGTGAGATGGTACCGTATTGTCGTTTTGATTTGCATCTCTCAGATAATTAGTGACTTCGAGCATATTTACATGTGTCTCTTGGCCTTCCTTCTGTCTTCTTTCAAAAAGATTCTATTTAGGTACGTTGCCCATTTTTTTATTGGGTCATTTCTCTTTCTTTTATTAAGTTGTATAAGTTGCCTGTAGATGTTGGAGATTAAACCTTTATCAGTGATAACATTTGCAAATATGTTCTCCCATACAGTGGGATTTCTTGTTGTTTTGTTGATGGTTTATTTAGCTGTGAAAAGCTTTTTATTTTGATGTAGTCCCATTTGTTTATTTTCTCTTTAGCTTCCATTGCCCTAGGAGCAGTATCAGTGAAGAAGTTCTTTTGGCATATGTCTGAGATTTTGCTGCCTGTGGATTCCTTAGTATTTTTATGGCTTCCTGTCCTATGTTTAAGTCTTGTATCCATTTTGAGTTTATTTTTGTGTATGGTGTAAGTTGGTGATCTAGTTTCATTTTTTTTGCATGTATCTGTCCAATTTTCCCAACACCATTTATTGAAGAGACTGTCTTGACTCCATTGTATGTTCATGCCTCCTTTTTCAAATATTATCAATGTATCACCTTTCAATGCCAAAACATAGGTATCATTTAATGTGTGTGCTTTAGTAGATAGTTTTCTTTTAGTGCAAATAACAACAGTTAGTAGCATAATCATCAGTTGGGATGAGACAAAATGAATGAAAAATGACTTAGCCTGCAATGATTCTCATCTTCTTAACCCTGACCAAACTTGACACTGGTGTCTTTATCCAACTCTAACACTGTGTTTTCCATAAATGAAATAAGGGGGACAATTAAAAAGAAAACAATAAAAAAGAATCAGCACAGCAAGCCAACCCTCAGTTTGTAGATGAAGAAAGAAGGACACATTACTACAAATGATAGACTATGGGCTTCCAAAAGTTCTCTCCTCCTTAAAAGTAATGAGAAAATTGGCAAAAATTGTCTGAATGTCTGAATCAACTTTTCAGAGCTGTGGAAATTAACAAAGACTTTCAGTAATCTGGGGAGTTATTTATTCAAAAAATGGGTTAATCTTTTTTCCTTTTTATTGAATTTATTGGGGTGACACTGGTTAACAAAACTATACTGGTTTAAGGTGCACAATTCTACAACACATCATCTACATTGTATTGTCTGTTCACCAATCCCAATATGCCCAAACAGGCTAATCTGTATAAGAAGAATGAACTTGGTTGCATTTTAATTTATTCTGATATTCCTCTCTACAGCTCCACAAGGAAAATTGAAAACCAACAGATCATAATCATGGTGAAAACCATCGGGCTGGCATCTGCTGGAGGGTCAGAATGTAGTTGGAACTTCTTTGAAGCCACATTCCCAGAGAATTGTTAATATTTGACCTATTTAGTTGTTTCTAAGAAGACCTTACTTGCAAAGATGTCTTTATTCAACCTGACTTACAACTTATCCAGTAAAGCAAGCCTTAGTGAAGCCTGGGGACATTTGTTTAAAATATATGGAGGCCAATGTTTAACTTTGTGGCTGCCTGAGGCAATGGACAACATTTGGGAAAAAGCTGGGAAGTTCATAAAGCCTTTGAAAAACTTCAACACATTTCTGAGACTTTAGAAAATCATGCACATGTGTAGGATTATACACATCCCCAGGGCTGTGTGCATGTTCAGGAAATACCTGGAATACATCTCCTAAGCTTTCACCTTCAGTAGAGATTGAGGGTCTATGCAAGCATTAAGTAAAAACTTAGGTAGAGTTGTCAACTGGCTGGCTATGTGTTGCGGTGTGCCCCAATATGCATACAGAGCCCCTCAGCAAAGACTAGGGCACCTATTGGTTTCAAGTGCTTAAATAAATGTCTGTTTAATAATAAACAACCACTAAGATAACTGAGCAGATATTTCATTGACCAAATAAGACAAAAAATACAGATTTTACAGAGTTAGTTCAGAAAAGTTACTAAGCAAACAAATAACAATCAGCAATAACAACAAACCCTGGAAAGGGGAGAAAAGTCATTTTTCAGAGTCTCCACATTATGTTATTTAAATGTCTAGTTTTCAACAAAAATGAGGAGATATGAAAAGAAATAAGGATGTACAGCCCAAACACAGGAAATAAGTAATTGACAGAAACTGACCCTGAGGAAGCCCAAATGTTAAACAAAGTAGATGAAGACTTTAAATCAGCCATTTTACAATGTTCAGAAAATTAAGGAAACCATGTGTATGAAACTAAAGGAAATATGAGGATAATTTCTTACCAAACAGAGATTCCCAATACAGATATAGGAATTACAAAAAAGAACTAAATAGAAATTCTGGAGTCAAAAAGCATAACTGAAATAAAAAACTCATTAGAAGGGCTCAAAATAAGATTTGAGTGGGTGGAAGAACCATTGAACTTGACAATAGGTTAATGGAAATTATCCAGTCTAAGGCACAGAAAAAAAGGGAAGGGAGAAAAATGAACAGAGCCTCAGAGACCTGTGAGACACTCAATACATTAACATACACGTAACGGAATCCCCAGAGGGAGAGAGGAGAACAAAAGGCGTAGAAAGAATATTTGAAGAAATAATGGCTGACACATCCCAAAGTTGAGGAAAATGTTTATCTATACATCTAAGAAGCTTAATGAGCTCTGAGTAGGATAAACTCTAAGAGATTAAACCTGGACAAATAATAATTGAACTATTGAAAGGCAAAAACAAAGAAAAAATCTTGACAGCAGCAACAGAGAAGTGACTTATCACTTACAAGGGATCATAAGATTAACAACTGATTTCTCATTGGATATCATAGAGGTCAAAGGCAGGAAGATGGTTTATTTAATGTGTTCAGAGAAAAAGAGTGTTAACCAATAAATTCATCAAAACTATCTTTCAAAAATAACAGAAAAATTAAGACACTCTGATATAAAGAAAAATGGAGACTGCTCAGAATGGATCAAAGACCTAAATGTAAGATCTAAAACTATGAAACACTTAGAAGGCATAGATCTAAAGCTTCCTGACCTTGTGTTGGGCAATGGCTTCATAGGTATGACACCTAAAGCACAAACAAACCAAAGAAAAAATATATTGAAGAACACCATCAAGAAAGTTAAAAGATAACCCCAGAAGAGAAGAAAATACTGGTGTATGCACATACACAAGGTAATATACCTTTTTCCAATATATGATGAGTTCATTTATGTATATGGTATGAGGTGTTTTGCATGTGAATATTCACTTGACACAGTGCAATTTGTTGAAAATACTACTATTTTTTAATTGAATTATCCTGGTATCTTGGTGGTAAATCAATTGACCCTACATGTATGGGTCCTTTTCTGGATCCTCACTTTGATCCCATTGATCTTTATGTGCATCCTTTGCCATTACCACATAGTTTTTATTACTGTGGCTTTACAGTAAGTTTTGGAATTGAGCTTTGGAGACATTAAAAAGTTGATTTGAGGGAAATGATCATAATTTAACAAGCAGCTGCCATGAAGACACATTACAACCTTAGTTCATGCTCCAACTGAGGAATTTCCCAAACTGTACTTTGAAATTGGAGCCATGTCAAGACACACAGCAATAATGATAGTTTGTGTGACAGGATGAACAAAGAAACATCATGTGGGCGGGTAGTATTTCTGAAACTCGATCACGCAAGTACGACTGCAGTATTTTTTGCTATAGTCATTTACCGACTCCTTTCTCTTTCTCTTTTTATTGATTGGTTCAGCTAAATACCTAATTGTTTCAAATGTCAGCTTTGTATTAAGCATATCATAAGTGTTATCTATAAAATCATGCCCTCTAACACATCTATCTCTCTATATATAAAACTAGTGTCTGTGACGACCAAAATGACCAGAGACCAGAACACCATGGCCCCTGGCCCAGGCTGGCCCCACCCCCCAGGAAGCAGTTAGGGGTGCCCCTAGGCAACATGATAGGATGTGAGTTTGATGGGGGAAAGTAAAAGAAATAGGGGGTGAGGTCTTAAGGATCTGTAGGGTTCGGGAGCCATAAGGCACATACATACCCTATTTGGGGAGACACTGCTGTACAGAAAGAATCTTCCTCCTCTGAGGGATTATTTGACCATAATTCTAATTTCCGTTATATTGATTTTGTGATTGGTGAGCAAGGCAAATTCAATGGCCTTATCTGAAGACTGTGAGCAAAATAGGTTATCCCCCATTATTTATTGAGGGCCTCCTGGAAGCAATGATATTGGGATGGCCTTCCAAACATTTCCCACTATTGTGGGTTGAATTGTATCCCCTCCAAAATTAATTTGAAGTCCTAACCTCTGGTACCTGTGAATGTGACCTTATTTGGAAATCAGGTCTTTTCAGATGGATCCTCCCCTTTCGACAAGTCCTAGTTCGGCATTTTGCAGCCCAGGAGCCCTCCTTTCATGGCCTACACCTTGAGGTATATTCCTCATGGGCACCTCTTCCCTGGCACTTCTCTCTACTTCGGCAGGTACCTTGTGTACCTCTGGAGCCACACCCTTAGCCTCCCGAGCTTGCACACGCAGGTACGTAATCAAGGTGGCCTGAGTTGGTGATATAAATGGTGCAAAAAAGGTGCTGAGTGGACACATGAGACACATTTTCCAAATTTCTCAGGATGACCACATTCTGAACGTGTTCAAACTACCACATTGCCTCCGACCTTCTCAAAGTTTTTAATCACTTGCATTAGAATCTCTCGGGGCACTTTTTAACCCTGGGCTTATTGAATCAGAATATTTCAGGGTGGGATCTTCCCAAATCCAGCCTATGTTGTTCAAAGTGTTTTCACTTCACTGGAAAAATTCTCTTTGTGTTTCAGGTGTTAGCTTAGAAGTCTCAGTCTCTATGAATAATTCTTTTTTCCCCAGGCTAAAGGTGAAATGCTCCTCTTTGCTTTCTGTGCTCTCATTGAGCTCATTGGTGTTTAGCATTTGCAATACACTTGTAATTCTCCCTTTGACATTCCTGTGAGCTCCTTGGAACCCGTTTCTCCAAGTTTCTGTCACAATCCCTGGTGTACAGCAGGTGGTGGTCAATAATAAAATAGATGAATGCACAAATAAAAGGAGTTAATGGAATTAAAGGAACACTTCATTTCTACTCAAATTTCTGCCAAGAACACAAAAGGAAACGGCATGTAGTCTTTTATGTTAGCTTGGAGATCCACATTTTGCTCTTGCCCCACCCCCAGCCATTTTCTCCGTTGCAGGATTCAAGTTAGAATTAATAGTCATAGGAAAGCAGACGGAAACCACCAGAGTTGATGGAATTGTTTGTCTTACTCATCTAGTTTGAGAAGGACACAGATGCAGTAAATTTAGATGTTAATGGGCCAACAGCACTAGCCTCCTAAATAGCTCCTGGGCAAGCTTGGCATGGCTTCTGTGGAAATGTATAATGAAACCAGTAATGACAAACACATAATTTTGCAAATCACAGTATTTCAAACAAAATACACCCCTTTGGCAATCCGAGCTAACTATAAATGAAGGCAGCCAACATCCTTTTCTCTTAAAATCTAGCTTTTCATTTCCTGATTCCATGTGGCAGGTGCTCCATTCATTATGCAGGCGCTTAATAAATGCTTATGCCCTGGACGTAAGTAGCTAGTAGCCTTCATACTCATCTATGTGGCAAAGACAAAATGCCTTTGGGATTCCTTTCCTTTGTGCGTTACACGTTTACGCAAAGCTGTCTTTGGAGATGAGAGGAAATCTACTCTGTTCAACTAATCAATGAGCCGGTGGTTTTAGAAAGATTCTTGCATCACGATAGAAAATATGCTTAAGTTTGGTCTAGAGTTTGTTTCTAGGTAGCCAGGTGGTCTCAGATAAGGCATTGGACTTCTCGTATTTTTTTATTCTAACTTGTCAGAGGAGAAAAATTCCAGAAATTTAGTTAGCTCATTTATTCTGAGGATTTAATAAGACAATGTGCTAATAAGAGTTTATCTTGTATATAACAAGCGGTCATGTAATAAATCTAAAAAATAACTAAGTAACTGGAAAAAAAATGTGTATGAAAGAACTTCAGAGGTATAGAATTACCCAGGAATATAAAACTTGCCAAAAGATCAGACATTTCCAAAGAAAATTATTTCTGAAGGATCCAGGCTTCTTCCTACTTAGCCCAAACCAGTCAACCATCATCTGAGCACTGTGCTATATAGAGTAGGCCATGAAAGCCACAGATTGGATAAGTTTCAGTAGAAAGAGACACAATAAAGACTGAAGGTAGGAAAGCTCAGAGCCCAAGTGGGACAGTTCAGGGCCCAAGTGGGAGGCCATGGATGGCCAAACCTTGGGGCCTGAGGCAACTAAGAAAAGGTGGTAGGCAGGGGGAGAGCGGAGGAGCCTCACTGAAAGCCAGCTTCTGTGCTACGGGTGGAGAGCTTCCTCATTATGTACTGGGTTCTGTGCACTGGGCATGAGGTCACAAGCAGTTGTGTGCTGGTTACTGTTTAACAATGAATTCTTTTTTAAAAAACATTAACTGGTTTCCATGGTGTAAGTACACCCACTATAACTGGTTTTTAAAAATTTATCTTCATTGTTGAAAGTATTACAGATGTCCCCTTTGTTTTTTTCTGATTGATCCCCCTGTACCCCACACCCACCCTTCCCAGGCCTTCCCCACACTATTGTCTATGTCCATGGGCTATGCATATCTGTATTTAAGTTCCCCAGTTAGTCACTCCCTACCCACCCCAAAATGAAACTGCACCACCAACTTACACCATACACAAGAATAAATTCAAAATGGATAACAGACTTGAATGTAAGTTGTGAAGCCATAAAAACCTTGGAAGAAACCATAGGCGGCAAAATCTCAGACATCTTTTGTAGCAATGTTTACTGATACAACTCCTAGGGCAAAGGAATCTAAGGAGAAAATAAACAAATGGGACTACGTCAAAATAAAAAGCTTCTGTATATGGGCTGTTTCCAGATCTTAGCTATTGTCAATTGCGTTGCTTTGAACATAGGGATACCCAAGTGCCCATCAGTAGATGAGTGGATAAAAAGATCATCTGAGCACTGTGCTATATAAAGTAGGCCATGAGAGCCACTGACTGGATAAGTTTTAATAGAAAGAGACACAATAAAGACTGAACCAAGTGGGATGGTTCAGGGTGAGGTACATTTACACTATAGAATACTATGCAGCAGTAAAAAAAGAAGGATCTCTTACCCTTTGAGACAGCATGGAGAGACCTGGAGAGTGTTATACTAAGTGAAATATGTCAGTCAGAGAAAGACAGGTATCAAATGATCTCACTTATATGTGGAATCTAATGAACAAAATAAACTGATTAACAAAATAGATCCAGAGACATAGAAGCATGGAACAGACTGCAGAATCTCAGAGCAAAGGTGGGGGAGGGTGGGTGGGTGGGTGGGAAGAGATCAACCAAAGAACTTGTACGCATATATGCATAACCCATGGACACAGACAATAGGGTGGTGAAGGCCTGGGGCAAGGGTACATATGTAATACTTTCAACAATAAAGATTTAAAAAATAAAAAAATTAAAAAATAGTTTACAACAAAACTGGAAAACAAAAGCTTCTGCACAGCAAAAGAAACCAACAACAAAGTGAAAAGGAAGACCACTGTATGGGAGAACATATTTGCAATGATACATCTGATAAGCGGTTAATATCTAAAACATATAAAGGATTCATACAACTTAACAGAAGTAAGACAAACAACCCAATTGAAAAATGGGCAAAGGACCTAAATAGACACTGTGGATGATTTTAAGCTACTAATGGTTTAACAGCAGGTGTGTAAAACTTCTAAAAATTTAATGATCAGTTCTCATGAGCCAGTGTAAGCCAACTCCAGTGAAACACTGGGTAAGTTAACTATGAAGTTATAAAAAGTTATTACAGAATATTTCAAAGCATAGAGAAAATTGGCTAACAGACCCCCATTTTCCCATTACCTTGCTTTGGTAATTATCAAACAAGGCAACATTTTGTTCCATCTGTACCCCACCTGTTCCTTCCATCCCCAGATGGATTATTTTGAAACCTGTACTTCAATTTACATCTCTAAAATATAAAGACTCTTTAAAAATATACCCACATTACAAAAAAAAAACTAACAATAATTTCATAGCACTATCAACTATTCACTCAGTGTAGAAATTTGCCTGATTGCAAATTAGGGAAGGGTGTACATTTGGTTTATTCAAATTGAGATCCAAACAGGATCTACACTTAATATTTAGTTGATAAATCCTTTGTCTATTTTAACCTATAGGTTCCCTTCTCATTTCCCTACCCCATTTATTGTCTTTGCAATTTGTGTGCTGGGGGAATCAGGCCACATGTCTTGTAGTTTTCCAGTATGGATTTTGCTGTTGAACCATTATGGTGCCCTCCTGCCCCTTATTGTTGTCTATAGAGCCGTAATTAGATCTAAAGGCTATCTAATTTATGTTCAGTGTGTGTGTGCACACACACACGCATAGGGTCTTTCATGGGAAGGGTATAACTTCTCCATTGCCTCATATTGGGGGGCACATTGGGCCTGGTTGTCTCTCTTTTAGTGACATTAATATTGATCAGTGGGTTGAGTATGAAATGGATGACATTCAACGTTGCCAAAAGAAACACCCAAAATCTGAGATAAATATTTTCTTAGTCTTGAAGATGGCTTTTTATCACAAACACATAAATCAATATACAAGTATAAACAGCTACTACATCAACCCATCAATTTTATTTCATGATCACTTCATATTTGAAAACTCTTGCTGTGTTTATTTTCTTTGAACTGAATTTGGGGCTTTGACTAGGAAGCCATAAATCCAGTTTTTGATGGAATGTGTCTTCATTAGCAATGGCAGATTGGAAAGCGTTCCTGCAAAATTTTCTTGTTAGCAAGATCTGATAAGTCGTGAGCACCCACTTTCATTCCTTTCAGGGAAAACACACTACCAATTTGGCTTCAACCTTCTGTTTTTGATGGACAACGTATTACTGGGGACATTTGAACCTGCCAGGTTGTGCAGGCAGAATGTGAAGGGAGCCTAAGGTGTGGGCAGGTGAACAGGTTCTATCACCTGGACTTTGGCTGCTGCTTCTCACGGGCTAAGCCACTAGTTAGGCCTCAATACACTTCGAGGTAGCGCTTCTAATTTGAACTGTGAGAGACATTGGCTGGAGGGTAGTTCTGTGTCCCAGTGATAAAAGAGCACACACAACAGCCCAGTGCCTGATCACTCTCTCTGGCTGTGGGAGAATCATGTCTAATAGCATCTCCGTGCAGTTTGCGCCAATTTGCCTGCAATGGTATCCTTTTCCGTGGGCTTGCTGCTCAGCAGGCCCCGAAGCAATCTATGAATAACTTCCCAACAGATGCTGTTTATGAATTGAAGCAAATGGCTTCCCTGTTTCTCTTTTTTCTCACTTCAATAATTTTCAGTTACATTACGATGAATATTTATAGTCCTGTAGCAGTGCATAAAAATGGAGAACAAGCCGACCTGGGCATTGTTTCATACGTGAGTGCTGTTCTAATGGGCTTTGGCTGACTGCTTTTAATAATGTTCTCTTGATGGACTGAAAAGAGGATGCAAATTGTAGATCAGTCATTTTCATTCACTGTTTTAGCAGGAAGGGTGTTGATGGTGCGGGCTGCGTCCCCCCACACACGGCCCCTACTTGGCCTAAACAACCCTGTGGGTAGTATGTCTGTCCTCTCTTAATGTTCTTTTGAGTAATTTCAAATACTTGACTTCAGAAGAGACTGACACTAATATAAGGGCTCATTAGGCTTATGGTTAGCACTCTACAGGTATCACTGTTTGTAATTCAAGTGACTAACTGCATTGAGGCAGCAGCCCAACTAACCCATTCCCAGGAATTAAAATGTAAAGCACAAGGAATATGGTGGTTTTGATTTGCTGGCTTCTTTTATAGAAAGGTATTGGGCCATAATTTACTCTAAAATATCTTTCTCAAAATGTTTCATAATTCCATGTCCTCTTAAATATAACAAAAACAAGAGGCCTTATATATAAATATATCGCCTAAATTTGATTCTAAGGTAACTACTCTGTCTTCAGTGGCTTATGTTTCAAAGAGCTGATATACCTTACTTGCATTTTCTATTTACAATAATGAGCTACTTAACTAGGCTATATTTTCCAAACCATTGGCTGTATCATATTGGCCCACAGACAAATAATTGCCTGTTTTGCTACTTGCTTATAAATAAGAGTGATGAAAATTGTATGTAAATATGTATATGCCTGCACAGTGAATATGTATTGAAGCCTCCCAAAATATTAAAATTCTCCCATTTCCTACTCTTGCATTATGAACTACTCACCAACTACTGAAATAAAACCATATTCATTATGCATGCACACCTCCAATATGGTGACCACCTATCATTGGTATGCTGTACACAGAAGGTTGTACTGTAACACAATAAAAAGTAAAAAAGGCAATTTGAGGAGGAGTATGCTTCTTGCTCTAACTGCAAAAGATGTAGAGAGAGATTTTCCTTTGAAAAAAGGAAGTTTCACCCACAATCCTGATATATTCTAAAGATTCATGAAAAGCCGAAGAATTTAATATTTGATAGAGCGATGTTATTTTTAAAGAAACTAATATACAGCATAATGTCTCAAAGTTATTATCTTGCCACAAAAATACAAAAATAAGGAACTCTGGAAAGATTTCCTGAAGCAAAAGGACTAAGAATAGACTGAGGTCCCTACTTTTGCAGAACAATTCACCCTAGTACTTTTCCATGTGTTTTCAGTAAGAGTAATATATTGTGAAAGAGACAAATGCAAGCAGCACCTGAAGCTAATGTGCGAATCATTCCCCCCTCACAGGATAACTACAGGTGACAGCGATTTGTATGTAATTCAGATGGTTTATTGAATATGTAGCATTCACATAGGAATGCTTTTCTTCATATGCAGTATTTTCTTTCACTATTGGAAAACTTTAGATCTTTTTTTCCTTTTGCCTCTATGTCTGTGATCAGCAACTGTTCTGATTTCTAGGTAGGCAAGCCCTTCATTCAATTTGGTTTCTTCCAGATTACTCCTAACTTAAAGCTTTGTTTTACGTGTGATTTTTAAAAAGCAAGAGGAGGCCCAGCCAGTGTGACTCAGTGGTTGAGCATCAATCCATGAACTGGAAGGTCACAGTTTGATTCCAGGTTAGGGCACATGCCTGGTTTGCAGGCTCAATTCTCAGTAAGGGGCATGCAGGATGCAGCCAATCGATGATTCTCTCGCATCATTGATGTTTGTATTGCTCTCTCCCTCTCCCTTCGTCTCTCTGGAATCAATAAAAACATATTTAAAAAAATAAAAAGCAAGAGGAGCCTTTGGGGAAAATCGTGACTTGCTGATGACCCTTTTTATAGTGGACACAACATGAGGGAATGAGTTCACTTCCCAGTGAGTGGGTGCTGCAAACTGCCATTTGGGTATGAAGAGGGGTGGGTGAGAAACTGAGGCCTAGAATGTTCCAAGGTCATGCTGGCTCTGCTGGGCTTTGAATGTAGGTCTGTGTGACACCAAAGACTATCCTCTTGACCAGGGTGCTCCACCAGCCTGTCTGGAACTCCCCAGAGGCTGGAGTGGAAGAGCACATGGTATAAGAGGCCATCCCATAGGAAGCATGCTCCAGATAAATGAACAGAACAGTCTGGATCAACCTGCTCCTATCAACTAATCCTCCCCTTTCCCTGTTTCAGAGGGCTGCACGTGTCTCCACATCAGGCAAGAATTGGGGCAGCATAATTGTGAAAATCATCTGCATAATGCCTGGGTGTCCCCCAAGTCTAGAAACCTACTGGTAAGCAAATATTTCACTGTTATTATGTAATGTCATCAAAGAAATCTCCACATGATAGAAAATAAAATAGTATCTGTGTTTTCAGACTTTATGGAAATTCTGTAGAGATAATGTGAAGAAATGGATTTTTTTTTCTTAAAAGTATGCTTTGCTACATTATGAAATTAAATATAGTATTCTTTGATTTCCTAATCTAAAGTGACTGAACTGCTTTGTCATGTTTTTCATATCTACCCTTTCTTATCTGTCCTGTCATATTCTCCCTGGTAATTCATTTATCCATTCATCTTTCAACTTATTTGACCAATAATATTTGTTGGCCAATTACTGGCTGGCAGTATAGCAAGCACTAGGGATTCCTAGTAAATAAGATAGACCCTGAACCCACCCTAAAGGAATTGTACCCTAATGGGGTTTATAGTAAAATCTAAAGCTTATTATGATACAGTGGGATAAATGTTAGAATAAGTAAGGAGAATCCTACCTTATAATAGGCAAATATGCAAATTGACCGCACCTTCGCTACGCCCAAGCCACGCCCACCAACCAATCAGGACGAGTATGCAAATTACCCCAACAAAGATGGCGGCTCATTTGCATATCAAGACAGCCTAGAAAGAAGCCAAGAGATGCTGAAGGGAGCAAAGCTGTGGAGAAGCAAGCAAGCCGGGGGGGGGGGGGGAGGAGAAGGGCGGAGCGGAGGCAGGGCCGGGGGAGAAGGAAGGAGAGCGGGGCAGGCTGGCGGGCTGGCTGGCGGAGAAGGCGGGCCGGGGGACAAGGGAGGAGCGGAGGCGGGGCGGGGTAGAGTGCAGCAGGAAACCCTATTGCAGGATTTTTCCTGCAACGGGAACGCTAGGGTGGGCCTGGGCTAGGGAGGATGGTATCTAAATAGAGACCTGAAGGATAGGTAAGAGTGGCAATGAAATATGCAAGAATGAGATGAAAATGTTCCATGAAGAGGAACCAGGATATGTAAAGGCCAAGTGGGAGAAAAGATCATGGTCTTGTGAAGAAATGAAAGAAAGTCTGTATATCTGGTGTCAGAGTGTGATGGGTGGAGATGGAGTCAGAGGAAAGACATCATTAGGAATGAAGACTTAGGTAAGGAGGTGTGATTGGGCCTGAATTTCAAAGGCTGAGGAAACCCTGGTAAATATCTTGAGTCCCATTACCCTCAATGGGAAATCAAGATGGGTTTTATGCAGAAAAATAACATACATTTTCATTTTGGATGTAGCACTGTGATGGCAGGTAAATTGGGAAGTGATGCCTGAAGGCAAAGAGACCACTTAGAATGCTATTGTGGTCCAGTTGGGAGGTGACGGTGGTCAGAACTGAGGTTTTCCAGAGAACAGACCGACCAGCATTCTTAGTCAGAAACCACATCATTGCTTACAGCATTTTCCTCAACCTGACGTTCAAGATGCTCCACAAGTTGAAGCTTGCTCCCTCAGGTGAACCTGAAACACAACAGACACACAGTTGGGGTCAGCAGGAATTCTTTAGAGTCTCCTGAAAACTTCCCTCTGTCTTCCTGCCTTTTCATATTGTGCTTCTCTCCCTTGTTTGTGTTACCTATGTTCTCTGTCATTCTTTCATGTAAATTTATAAATATCATGTAAGTTTGATATATCTTCAAGCACTGTGGGAAAGGGTATCAGTTAGACTGTGATGTTGGGCACCCATGGGTTTAAGTCCTGGGCCTGTTACTAAATATCTAAGTGACCTACAACAAGTTTCTTAATCTTCTGAGCCTCAGTGTACTTTCAAAATGGACATTGTCATCATTATCATCACTACCACCATCGTATTTGTCTTCCAGCTTTAAAACCACACATACTCCATCACAATAACCTTTATAGTGTCTGGTTCATTTGTCCTGGAGAGGGGCCCATGATTTACAACAAGCTCACCTAGGGAATTCCAATTCATGGGAGAGAAATGGAACATTAGTCCGAGTTTCTTTTTCATTAGATACACATTCTAACTTAAATATTTTGACATAATATAAATGAAAAATTCCATTATTGGGAAAATCAGTTAGACTTTGCAAAATATCAATGCCAATTAACAAATATAGGTTCTAAATCATTTTAGAAATTACATGGAAATTTTATATTATTTTACCCACATAACCCAATAAGTAGAAGTTAGATGGTTAAAAATTATTATTGCCCCAGTCATCATAAAAGCAAACATTTTAAAAAGCATATTTTGAACAGCACTTTCGGTAACTAATGGCAACTTCTCATAAAAATTACTTTTTGTCCCTGGACAAAGAGTTCAGAGCCAATCAAAACCAATCAATATAAATGGTAATGTAAATCATAATTAAGGATGGCAAATAGGTTCTTGTATGATGGTAAGTAATGCATTTATAAAAATAAATATCTAAAGCAACACTTAAAAAACCAAACCATCAAAGTCTAAAGAATGCATGCTGGTAAGATTCCTGCCAATTTCTATATAAACTTTTATGGATACCAACAACTGTTATGGGATTGCAAATGCCGGTAGTGAGTCCTACAATATTTTAAAGGTAGTGTAGGTTTTCATATACAGACGAATCATTTTAGCCAACTCTTGATATTCACTTACTGTATTGACCAGCCATGTGGACAGGCAGGGAGGCCTCCGCTGTGTGTGGGGCTCTGAGAACTTGAAGGGCTGGTGGACATCTCTCAGGTGTTAGCTGAAGTCAACACCTGAAAGAAATGACGCACAAACCTTTCTGTCCACTTCAAAACAAGGGCTTATAGGAAAAAATAAAACAGGCAACCACAGCTGCGAGTAATTTTGGATAGCATGCCTAACAGGAAGCCATCATGTGGCACGCGAATAGGACTGTTATACTGCACACCTCCAGGGGGCGCCAGTTCCACTGTGCTCCAACAAACATCATTCACACTGGGAAGTGATTATCCTCATCGTATACAGTACAGAAAGTGGAGGTGAAACAGCATGCATTCAGACCTGAGAGAGGTGTCATGCAGATCTATGTGATGGTAAAGGGGCTGAGCATTTGGGGGAAAAGGTATATGTTTATTATACGGTTATATCAGGTAGTCTGTATTTAAGTAGGATTCATGCACTAGCAGTACAACAACCCTTCTAAGCTTTCAGTATTTCTAATGAGTTAATGTCTTACACCTCTACATGGGCTGTCTGCTCAATGAAGTAGAGAGAAAAGCTACTGTACAAAGTTACAGCTTTGCACACACATTTAAGTTGGTGACTCTAGTTTGTATTACTTAAAAGTAAATTTCTGTTTCAAGTCGTCAGCTGTTTATTTTGTATTTCCCTGTTGGCAGGTGATGTTCAAAGGGCTCTGCTTACCCGTGGAGGCTGTGTACACTGAGATCGTTGTCTTTAAAATATTATATCTGTGACTCTGACTGCATTTGCCTGCGAGAAAGCCCGATGGGGTTTGGTCTCTTTGCTTTCTCTAGGCATGTGGGGAAGTTGAGGACATTCGTGAATCAGATCTGAACACACAGCGTAGCTGTGCCAAGCCAGCTGGCAAGATTCCGCTGGTCAGGAATAGATTGCACATACTTTGTTCCTCTCTCCCACAGAGAGTTAGGTGGCAGGATCTTCCCGTCCATCTAGTTAGCTCTTTGCACGCAGTCCATCCTCAGGCTATGTTTGCTTTGTTCTTTGCATCGCTTGGGTTGGAAGATGTTGTTAAGTAACATGTGATTTAAATAGTCTTGGGTGTATTGTTGACCCTCCGAAGCACATGCTTCTCATGGGATTGGAAGATGTAACTGGAAAAACTGATGAAGTGTTTCAAATCGATATTTCTCCCATTTTCTTTCTCTCTTTACTCTGTATGCAGAAATAACGACACAGTGAACTGTGGGTCCTACTTTTCCCCTCGCGCTGATAAGAACTACGCATGGAGTACCTGCTGTGAGCAGAGAGCTGTGCTCTCGGTCGAATACACTGCCTGGTTTACTCTATTCAAGAACATTTTGAGAGGACTCTGTAATGCTTCCCCCTTTTATAGACAAAGAAACTGGAGCTCGGAATGATTGAATAATTTGTTCAAGAACACACATTCAGTGTTTAAACCCGGGACGGTGGGGCCTCAGAGTTCTCTGTAGCTGGTGGCCCCTGTCTGCTGACTGGTAGGCGTGGTGGCGGTTTCATTTCTGGGCATGTCTGTCACCCACGTCCTAACGGATTCACAGTTATTCGAAAGCTTCTTCCAACGACCCAGAACCCAGATTTCATTTGTTTCATATTCTTCTATGGAAGGTAATTCGCTGTAATGAGCGTCTTTATTCAAGGGGTTCAGTTAATAAATCACTGAGCTCCTCATTAGCATCTGTTACGGAGGGACCTTTGCCCATTAGTTAAGCTTCCTCATGGCCCATGCCTGGAAAACAGCATCATTGAGTGTTTCTGATGTTTTGGGGGGGGAAAATCCTCCCCCAAATTAGAAATTTAGAGGCAGATTTATATAATCACAATACTTCAGGTGCTCAGGTTTTAGTCTAGGAATTGTCAGGACAAAAATAAATTAAGCGGGTGGCAAGGCCTAATTTTCACTGAACTGTAACAAGCAGCTACATTGTTTTCTTCCTTTAATGACACCTGTGGCATCTGGGAAGATGAGACCAGCCTCTCTCGGCTCCGTTAAGAGCAGTGCAAGCGGCTCCCCATCCCGGAGGTTCCTCGGCTCGGGATGACTCAGCCACGCAGCGCAGATGTTCCTTTGCTCGGCTAACTGGGTATTGCTTCTCTCGGCGATATTTAGTACAAACACACAACTGTTCATCCTGCTTCATGGCTGTCGGATTTCTGCTTCATGTTTAACAAATGGAAGTGTATGAGCAGATGTATTATGGACTCGGACTGACTTTTTTCCTCATTAGTCTGCGGGGAGAAGCTAAATGCTGGCCGGAGGGTGAGCCGATCCCTGGCTGTGGGAGGCGGGCCCGGCCGCCCCTCCGCCTGGCAGTTCCCGCGGCCCCAAAGCCCTGTGAGCCTTACCCCCACTGTTCAGATCCAAAGATCCAACATTGGGTTCCTGATCCTAAGCAAACTTCTCCTCCGTTCGCGACCGTGGCCTGGGCTGGCCGCACCACCTTCTCCCTCTGCACCGGGCACAACTGGCCCCACCGTCCCCGGCCTGTGATGCTGCACAGGGAGCGGGGATGGGACGGGCCCACGCGGCTCCGGGGTTCCACTCCTCCTGACCTGGGGCCTGCGGGTGGGCCCCTCGCTGGCCTGGTCTGCCCCCGCCTGTCCTCCGGCCTCATCCGGGCTGTCCTCCAGTCTCACCAGTCACACTGGCCTTTAACTGCAGATGAGCCACCGGGATGTGTGTTCGCTGGGACTGGGCCCTGACAGGCCTGCGCAGGGCTGGGCTGTGGACCGTGACTTCCACCTGCTGGAGCCAGTCTTCAGTGAGAGGCCGAAGGTTATTAAACAAACAAACAAACAACAAAAAGAGCGAGACTGTCAAATTGAGTCCCTTCCGGGGATGGGCTGCAATGCCTGCCCCAAGCACAGTCTGATCAGCAGCTGGGAAACGCCAGGGGGACGATTCAAGCCCAAAACACTGACAGCGCTGACAGGATCCTGGAAGTCTGGCTCCAGGCCAGCATTCTCGGGGTGATCTTTCAGACCCGACCGCAGGCCACCACGGGGTCCGCAGGCCAGGGGAATAGGTACCACCGTGGACCTGGCGAGCTCGCTGTGCACGGGTTCAGCAGGGAGCTGCTTCCATGCTGTCTGCATGCCTATCCCAGGCCGCTGCGCTGTCACCTCCTGACCAGGGGCCACGGCTGAGTCACTCTTCTCCGCCTGGACTTGGTACCTTTCCACTCCTACCCTTTCTCTCCCTCTCCCCTCCCTCCCCCAACTCCTCCCCATGGGCCCAGCCGCATTCAGGAGCCTCTGTGGAGTCTCCGGGGCCTGAGGTGAGGTGGTCCCCAGTCTGCATTGTCCCGGAGCCTTGCCCAGGACAGTTCCAGGGGGAAATGGAACGGCTGGGAGCCGGCCCTCTCTGCTGCATCTGCCTCGCTGGCCACAGTGAGTGAGTGAGGGCTTGATTGTGACTGTCTCTTTAAGGGCTCATGTTCTAGTTGGCTCAGCAGACATGCCGGTGTTTCCTGTTCTGTGCCTTTGGTAATAGCAGAAGGGACCCCAAACTTTCCTGAGCATGGTGAATTGAGTACTAGGCACTATCTAGTGCTTCAGAAAAATGGACTCAGGTAACACAGTTTAAGGCAGACCCACAGGTTGAGAACCGCTAGCAGGGTCGCCTAAGACCAATTGGAAAACACAGATATTTACATTAAGATTCATTAACAGTAGCAAAATTACAGTTATGAAGTAGCAACAAAAATAATTTTATGGTTGGGGGTCACCACAACATGAGGAACTGTATTAAAGGGTCGTGGCATTAAAAAGGTTGAGAACCACTGGTTTAAGGTAACTATCATTTCTTTGCCATTTTGTGATTGAGATAACAGACCAGAGGTTAGATCAATTGCCTCATCTTGTACAGATAGTAAGTGGGACAATGAGGATTTCAACCCAGTAATGCGGGCTCAGAGCCTGTCCCCTAACCCCCTGCTCCATGACTCCCCTCTATGTCCCGTAAGGAACTCATGTCCTCTGCCTGTGACTGCAGACCTGTCCCCACCCATCACTCCTATGGCTGCTGCTAGAGCCCAGCACCATGTCATTTCCCCTCAGGCCATTTGCACGTACAGTCCTCCCACACACTCATCCTGCCATCTGGCTCCGTCCTACTATTGAAGGTAAACTGTGCCCTGGCCAGCGTGGCTCAGTTGGTTGGGCGCCGCCCTGTGCACCGAAAGGTTGCCGGTTCGATTCCGGTCAGGGGACATGCCTGAGTTTCAGGCTTGATCCCCAGTTGAGGTGTGTGTAGGAGGCAGCCAATCGTTTCACTCACATCAATGTTTCTCTCCCTCTCCCTTCCTCTTTCTCTAAAAATCAATAAAAAACATTTTTAAAGTAAACTGTAATTGAAAAAAATGTGTACATTATTTTCTCAGAGAAACTTTCCTTGACTTGTCAGAGAATTTGTTCACACAGCACCCTGTGCCTCTTTGTGGAGGACTTGTCACAAAGGCAACCAAATAATTGTTTGTTAGCTAGTCTCCTGTGCTAATCACAGGTGCCCCGTGGTAAAGGCCACAATTCTCCCGTCATCACTGCCCCTCGACAGTGAGGTGCAACGCAAAGCCCATCACAGAGCTGACTGTACAGACTGTGGCTGAATGAATCACACTTTTCTGTGTATAAGTTTCCTTATTTTAGAGAAGATACAAAAACAGCTGACTTATAGGGGTTTGCAGAACATGAGATATCGAGTGTCCAACAGCATATAAAGTAAGGCTTGACATATAGTAGCTGCTCAGTAAATACTAGTTATTATTAGGTATGGTAGCAATAGGATTGTTCTTCAAATGTTTTCTACTCTTCCCTGTGGGATGGTAATACATTCCTGACCCGCTGAGTTTAAGCTAGGCCTTGTGACTTGTTTTAACAAGCGAAATACAAGAGGAAGGGATTTGTGTTGCTTTCAAGTCGAAACTGGAGAAGTCATTGAGTGATTCCTCAGGGCTCCCTTTCCCCTTTGCCAGCCACGGTCCAGACGCGGTGCTCATCAAAGAGGAACGTGCCGGAGGTGATGGGCAGCCCAGCTCCAGCTGAGCTGACATAGGTGGGCAGCGCTACCCACAAATTAAACTTTGTCATCGCAAGCCAGTGAGATTTGGGGATAGTTTTGCACAACAATAAAAATTGGCCTAACCTAACTAATATCTCAGACCTATGTCAGTGCTCATCAGAGTGTACTGGTATATAGTGATTCTTTTGGGGAGGAATTTTCTGAGGGTACTTTTTAAAAGTATACAATACTCCCTTAATAATTTCAGGCACACACCTGAACTTATATACAAAATAAAAATAATAGCTAACATTTATCAATCATTTATAATAATTTAAGAACTTTAATGAGTATTTTGCAAGTACTAACCATTTAGTCCTCAAAAACATTGTGAAACCAAGTAGGGACGGTGACACTCTTTTCACAGGTGAGGAAACTAAGTCACAGAGTACTTAGATCACATCCTTCAAGGCTACACCACTGGTGAGTGGCAGAGCCCGAATCTGGGCCCCATCGCTGTGAGTTCAGAGCCTGGGTTTAACCACTGTGCTCAATGGTGTCACAGGTATAGGTGCTCAATGTGCAGACCCCAAACACCTATGGAATGCTAAGAAGAATGCACATTGTTGGTTGAACATGATTATGCTTCTTCATATGGAAATGAAAGGATGGACTGCACTGAGAATCTCCCAGATCTCAAGTTCTGTCATTGAACTTTATTTTCTTCTATAAGAAGAGTGTGATTTAGGCAAGAGAAGGACCAGTCCCACTCGTCATCTGCTCCCACCTGCTGCCCTACAGGAGAGTGGGGGGCACCAGTGGTTCAAACCTGTGGTTGCTTAGAAAGCCAGCACTCACAGCATCATTGCCAAAGGGAGTGTTCAACACTTCCCCTTTATTTACGGACTCAACAACATTCTGAGGTGTCCACAGTGAATATCCAAGCAACTGCCCTAAAAGGGGTTAGAGGGCCCAGGGATTTAAGAGAGCGGACCCTCAGCTGAGATGTCTAAGTTCTCTATGATAACTCATAGAAATATCCGTGCTTTCATTTTGTTGAAAGTGTAATATATGATTATACACACATTTTGAATCATTTAGGAGCTAAATGGAAAGTTGGGTAAAAGCCAAAATGTTAGAGGTGTTGGAAGCAATACGTGTTGAGTCATTGGAGCTGGTCTCAGATCCTGGCTCTGTCTGTGTGATTCTGCAGCACTGCCTGCGGTCTGCAAGCTTCAGGTTCCTTATCTATGAAGGGAATGTGCTGAATTCCTAAATCAGACGGTTGCTGTGAAAAATAAATGTAATTTTGCCATTACCTAGCATGTAACAAATGCCCAATAAATTAATAAAGTAGCTATTACTTATAATTAATTATTAATTAAGGAACACATTTATTAAAAGAATAATTCTACATTGTAATATGGTGGCTAGGTACTTATTAACCCGGATCTCTCCCAAAGGACTTTTCCACAGAGGGGTAATATCATTAATGTTACTGCAGGAAACTGGCTTTCTTTTAAAGGCGTTAGTGCTATTTGGCAACCAGCTTGAGTCCAGCATGCCCTACTATGACTGAGATTCAACACAGGGCCTGAAAAACAGCTAATCCAAGGCAGAAACTGTCTTAGCATAACAACAGAAACAGGTAAAGCAGGGACACTGTGATAGAGCAAAACAAACAGGTTTTATAAATATTAAGTGAAAACCAAACCCCCCTGGCAATTACAGCTTTCATGTGATTTATACCCTTGATTTGTCTAAATCAGTGACCCATGAGGTATTGGCATAAAAATGTCAAATTTGGCAAGAACCTAAATAACTACAAGGAAACACTAAAGTTTTATTAGTTATCTTTCTGTCGTTGACTTCTTCCAAGCAAAAGGCATTCCTCCTGGAGAGAGGTGAATGAAGCATTATACTTTACTAAGATGTTATGGATCTGTGCTTGTTAGCACCCAATACGTCACGGAAACACAGAAACACGACTTGGCCGTGAAATCCACAGTGCAGAATTACTATCTAAAGCATGTCCCCCTTTGTTCCTGCTTCACATTAACACTAGCTATCACATTTATTTGGCAGAAAGGGACTCTGGCTAAGTTGGGTTAAAAAAACCCCACACACAGCATGGAAGGGTCAGGCTCAGAGAGGGAAGAGGCCAGGTGACTATGCAGCCTCCGCAGGGACAGACCTCAGTGCCTGGGATCTGGTCGCACGAATGAATGACCAGCCCTTTCAGGCCCCTCAGATGCGATGAAATAGCTCCAATGGGTTCCAGCCTTGAATGTCTCCACTTAAAATGTAAACACTTGGGGGAAACTAGTTGTCCTTCATTGGCCAGAGGAGGACAAGGCGCCTTGATTAACTATCTGTGTGGAGATGTTTCCCACATTGGGGATCCCCACCAGCCTCCAAAAGTATGGCACCCCTGTCAGCTAAAATCTTCATTTCAGCCCAGTGAGACCCATGTTGGAGTCCTAACCTACAGAGCTGTGAGATAATAAATGTGTGTTGTATTAAGCTTCTATATTGTTGGTAACTTGTTTTGGCATCCACAGAAAACTCGCACAGTCATTGTTTAGTATAAAAATATGTCCCAGTTATCGCACGTGACACACCTATATTACAAAAGACAACAGACGCCGAGTGCCCTCACCTCCTGAAGCCAGGAGCCCATCACTGGAGCAGATATGCTGCGAGATGGCTGCTCTGTGTTTGCTTTGATTCTCTGTTTCTCTACTTGGAATCCATCCATCACAGGGCCAATTAAATGAACTATATTTTCTGTATTCTTAATGCTTTGGTGTCTGGGGTCCTGGGGAGAGATGCCCACCTCCCAGGGCTAGACGATTCTTAGAGATGGCAAAGACTCCACCAGGAGCCTGGCTCCCATATGCAAACCATCCAATCCCAAGTGCACAGCCCCAGCCACCTCCTCATCCAACTCTCACACCCAGAGTCATGTTTCTGGCCCTAAAGCATTCCAGGGCCAGACAATGAGGGAGGGCCCCTGCGCCCCAAAGCCCGCTGGGATGATCCACATCCTGAACTGTTTACGCTGCCCTGCCTGGCCTTTTCCACCGAAACCTCAGTAAAGGCTAAGGGCTCTGCCTGGATGTCCCCTCAGCCCAGTCTTCTGCCTCCTGACCATCCTCTGCTCCCCCTGTGGTCCTGTGTGGCATGGTGTGTCCCCTTTTCTTGAGAAATATCGATAATACATCCTTTCCCCCTGATACTGGCCTTGCCATGCTGTTACTTGGTCAGACTGCTATACATTAAATCTCAGGTATAATTTTAGAACAATGGCAAACCTGATTCTGCCAGGTTTTGGAAACCGGGTTAGGAGGAAAGCTAAAAGTGTCAGGGGAGTGTAGTCAGAAGCTCCCCATAGGAGGGTGTCCCAGGCTTGACCACTAAACCACCACAGCTCCCTGCGTAGGTTCTTCAGGCTCAGAGCCCCTCTGGGGAGGGAGCTGTGGAAGGTGGGCCGGTTAACAAGCCAAGCCAGCCACGCCCCTTTGCTAACTACACACCTCTCTGCCTGAAGTCTATCTGAACCTGGCCTGGAGAACAGTTTAAAATTTAGAGTTAGGCAGGACAATTTAGTCACTGAACTAAGACAGCTCTTGTGACTTGAAAAGGATGGGAGAGGCTATAGGACTTGTCCAACTTTTCAAATATGAACAAGATAGGATTAGCACATAGGACAGGTCAGGAGAGACAGGAGGAAATATACCAACTTTTTCATGATTGCATCCTGTGGAGTCCAGCATTTTTCATAATCAATTAAACAATAGAGTAATTAGTAGACCCAAGGAAACAAATCTGTCCTAAAACAATGTCATTATAGAACAGATACAGAATTCCCAATACTAAGTAAGAGAAACAACATTGAAAGTTAAATTATCATATATTATTCACATAGAGGGTAAAGTAGATAAATCATAATGAATCCTGATGAGATTAAAACAATGCAAGTGCTACCAGATATAAATAAAACTAAAACAACCAGCAGAAGAATAGCTGATCTAAGGTACTATTTCTCCAGGAGCAAAAGAAAAAAATGCATTCAAGGATATATCACAAGAGAACTTTCCTAAAATAAAGAAAGAACCACATTACAGATGAACGAGCACACAATGACTCAGCAGCACATTCCACTCTCCAGGTTTCTGGGCAGAAAGAGAAAACCAGGTCCAGGAGGAAGGACTCTGCCCGGCCCCACACCGCCCCTTAGAACACCCAACGCGAAGATGGAAAGCAATGTCTCTAGTTTTGAAGGAGAGAGAATACCACCCAAGGAAATATTACCTGGCAAAGTGGCTTTATTCCTGATGGTTACAGAGAGACATTATCAAACATAAATCGGGATGGAGCCTTTGTTGGATGAAATATCTTGAAAACTAAAGTCAGCCAGTTGAGAGACTAAGAATTCAGCAACAACAGAGTCAGGAATGATAAAGTTCCCACGGGGAGCACTGGTTGCATTAGATCTAAAAGTAATCTCTCTTAGATAGAGGGAGTATTCAGCCACCGTCCAGCCCATGCCATGCTATCCTCCTGTGATAGTGCACAGCTGGGGGTGAGGCCTTCCCCTCCCAACATCCCTTGTTTGAGGTTGTGCTAACTCCAGAAGGAGATTCAGAAAGCAGACGCGAGGTGTAGGCACACTTTCCCGAGTCCTGCTCTTCTGCCCACGGTCCCGAAGAGGAAGCCTGGACTTGTCTGTCAGGACCCTCAGTGAGTCATCATGAGACTGGTTTCAGGCGGGGTGAGAGCGCTGTCGGTCTTCTTAGCAATGTGCATCTAGGAGGCAGGTGAGGCTCTGAGGCCCATGGCTGGGCTGCAATGGTTTTCTGATGTCTCTGTCTGGACCTGCCTGGAGTTGGCCATTCCAATGCGGTTTCCCACTCTCCTGACCTGTTCTTTCACATCCTTAAATAGTGTTTCTCAACCTCATTATTGCTGACCTTTTGAGTGGAGTCATCCTGTTCTGGGGGCTGTACTGTACTCTGTAGCCTGTTGCACCTCTACTCATTAGATGCCCACAGCACCTGCCTCCTGCCCAGCTATAACAAGCGAAAAGGTTTCTAGATCTTGTCATATGTCACCTGGGGTTCAAACGAACGCCTCTGGAAAACCCTTCGTTTAAAATCCTACAGGAGAAGATTTGACTTTGGGTGGTGAGTGCATGGAACAATAAACAGATCTTGAAACATAGAAACCCACACCTGAAACTTATATGTTCATGTTGACCAATGTCACCTCAATAAATTTAATAAAAATAAAATCACAGAGCCTGCACTACAGCCCTTCGGATCCCCTTGTTTGATTTTGTGTTGTGTAAGATTTAAAGAATGGGTGGTTTCAAATGCTTTTACAGAGCAAGAATGTGGAATGAGGCACGCAGCATGGCTTGCTGTCCCCAGGACAGCAGGCTCGGCGTCGGGAGACAGAATTAATCTCTAGCTGGTGCGCAGCCTGAGAGGTGGCTGTGCCTACAATTCCCCCGAACCCTCCTGGCCCCACCCCTCAGGAGTCTCTCCCAGGCCCACCAAGCTTGTGGGAAGGTCTTGAGAGTTAGAAAGCCATACAGCGCCGCACAGCGGGAGCATCTCCATGCAGGGAATGGACTCTGCCGCAGCCAGGACAGTATTTTATAAGGTTTACCATTAGTGGTGGTACCCTAAGAGGTACAGTTCTTATATTTTGTTAAATTATAAAAGGACTAGAGGCCCAGTGCACGAATTCGTGCATGGATGGGGTCTCTCTGGGTGGCCTGCAGGGATCAGGCCAAAACCCACAGTCCAATGCTGCCTGCAGCTCCTACCTGCTGTTCCCACTCATCCTGGCCCCACTGTACCTGCTGTGGGCTCGAACCCAATCAGTCAGCCATGAGCCCTGCGTCTGGCACCCTCCCAAGGGGAGTGGTCTGCGGGATTGGGCTGAAACCAGCTCTCTGACATCCCCTGAGGGGTCCCAGATTGTGAGAGGGCGCAGGCCAGGCTGAGGGACTCCCCTGGTGGTCAGTTCACGTATGATCATGACATTTTGCTGCTCGAGGGTATCTTCAAAATCGTCCTTGACTGGAGTCTTCCATGTGGGGAAGAACCACGTGTCCTCTATGTGGACACAGGGGCCATGTGACCCCAGGGGCCGCCTCCTCCCACCTGCTCAGCCTGCTGCGGGCTCCTGCAGGTGTGGGCTGCTTGCCCAGCTTCCGTGAGAACGGCCCCAGCGAGGCTCCTGTTCCGATGGTTCCGGTGTCTTCGTGGCCTGGCCTCTGGGGACACAGGCCAGACTCCGGCATGTGCCTGTCCTGCTCGCTGTGGGAAAGCACAGCGGTCCCAGGGCCCAGGATTGGGCCCCTGCTGCCTGGAAGGGCGTCGCACCCTGAGCCAAAGGTGCAGGGGACAGCGTGCCCGGGAGAACGCTGGCCAGTAGGTGACCCGGGAGAGAAACAAGCCAGCAGATGGTGCAGCCACTCGTGGCCTTGCCGACTGTTCTCTGAAACAGCTGTCCCCGCTGTGGTGACGGGTCTCCCAGGTCCCGGGGGGAAGCTGAGGCCGGTGGTCACACCTGCTCAGCCTTGGGTTTCCTGCCTCCCTGCCTCACTCCCCCTCCCCCTCTCCCAACTGGGCTTCCCTCCAAAAGGTGGGAAAACACGTTTAAAAACATGTCCCATCAATCCTGGTTGGATAGTTATAGATAACTCTTCATTTTGAATTTTAATTAATTTCAAAAATATAAGGAATGTACAGTATATTTTCCCGAACATTATTGCAAAAACAACAGATTCCACCTCAAACCCGCAATGATACTGTCACAGACACCCAGTGGCAGCACTTTGCCTACAAGGTCGCCGTGCTGGTGGGGAGGGAACGCCCGGAATAGAGCCTCCGTCTGCAGCTGAAGGCTCTGTGGAGGGTGTGTCGGAGGGTGCTAGCAGGAGGTCGGTGGCTCACTGTCGGGCATAAACATGTGTTTATAACGAGACAGCTCAATACAGCACAACATACATTCTTTGGTAGAAGTGAGCTTTGTGCATTCCCAATTCTTAGCATCTGTCTCTGCAAAATGAATTATTAAAAGACGAAGACCAGTGCCTCATAAAGGTGCATACCATTTTCTAAACAGCCATCTGGGCATTTCTATCAAGTGATATCATATACCTGTTAACTATATTTTTCAAAAGGGACATGGCACCAAGAGGAAAAAGTCCTCAGGCATAAACTCATCATATCATAAACGTTCAATTCTCAATGGCATGTTTTCAAATTAAAATAAGGTCCTACAGCACAAACTAACATTTTACCAGATGAAGTAAGTTGAGGATATTAGCTGCGGAGAAATCTTGGAAAGACTGGCCGAGGTATGTGATATCAGAATAACCACATTGCCAAATTTCACTCCTGTTGAATGACTTAAAATGCCTTTCAAAAGCTGTAGGTTAAATCCCGAGCTTGCAGCCGCTGTGGACTTAGGTAGCAAACCAGACCTCCCACGCGTGTCCAGCCACTGCTCTATCTGCTGGGGGCAGACTTTTTATTTAAATATATATCTTATTGATTTCAGAGAGGAAGGGAGAGGGATAGAGAGATGGAAACATAAATGATGAGAGAGAATCATTGATTGGCTGCCTCCTGCACGCCCCATACAGGGGATCCAGCTTGCAACCTGCACACGTGCCCTGACTGGGAATTGAACTGTGATTTCCTGGTTCATAAGTTGACGTTCAACCACCAAACCACAGCGGCTGGGTATAGGGGCAGACTTTTAAGCACTAATAACAAATTTTCTTACTCCCCTATTTAGTCCCGGCCCCAAGATTACTTTACTAGTACTGTAACTTCTCTTTGGCAGCTTATTTCCTTTGAGTAGTTGTCTGTTATAAGAGACCAATGGGAAATGAATAATATATAAAATTTTAAACCTAACCTTTTCAACTCCCTCATCATGGCCCACTGTGTTTTTAGGAGCATATCTGCTAGCGGAGTGTTTGCAGGATTCATGACTTGAACTTCTAATTTATGAGCACTTAAAGGTACACTTAATCATCAGCTCACTAACTGTTAATACCGTACTTGAGGGTTTTCTCTCCAACTCTTATTCCAGACAAAAAGAAAACTCTTAAAAGTCATATTCGACAACTTCAATAAACAGGCAGGTCGGGTTGGAACATGGGCCACTGTCGTTGACATGTGGATGATAGTGTTCTAAGAAGGTTTTTATGACATGAAATGCCAACCTTGCCAATTTTTAAATGTTAACAGCCTTATGGTGAAGATGAAATTTTATGCACTCCACCAAGGGATCGCAGAATTTGTAATCTTGGCCTGAGAATGGCTTGATTACCTAATAAGTCATTTTTACTTCTTTTTAAATTTAGGTGTTTATTAACTTTTATAAATTTAAAAGCAAAACTTTCTGGAATGTTTTATATAAGAATTGAGTCTAAAAGACAATTTAATATCTAGATTTACAGATTTGGGGGGAAGACCGATTTCTTTGTTGGTCCTGGAGGAAAAATGAGCCAAAATAAATTTTAAATGGCTTATGTGTAGCTCTCTAAGCAAAGCCAGAATGTTCTGCTGCATTTGTAGGCAGTTCTATATGACTTACTATAACGTGAATGCATCATCTTTAGCAAAGTAGAATGAGTTGCCTAGGGCCCAGCTTATCCGGAGAAACTTTGCCTAAATGTCCATAAGCGTATAGTCCATTACTTAGCTATTATTTATTCTATTGTATGTGGAATTCTTTTGAAAATGTTCCATTAAAATATACTTCATATTTGGATAACATTCCATAGATTAATTTTATCTCAAATTATTGCATACTAATTTATATATTTTAGGAGACTAACCATAAAGTCCTTATTTGAAGATATGTTTAAAACTTGCTGAAATTATTCATGAGACATTATTGTCATTAATATGTTATGTACATGTTATTTGTATGAATGAAACTACTAAATCTCTTAGAACTCCTGAACACTTCCTTAATAATAGAAACGTTATGTGCTCTCCTCTGAAGTTCCTTGTGGTTTCAGGAGATTTAGGAAAATATGCACTAGGAATCAGGTAGAAAACCCTGTATCTCAGCAAAGCATTCAAGTTGAAATTTTCATTAACCTCTTTGAGAAACACATTTTCAGCAATGATTCAATTGTAATCTCATAAATGTGCTGGAATAATTTAGTAATTATAGAGGTAATTTTCTAACCACCCACTAACACATACCAAAAAATAGAAAGACGAATATGACTCAAGTTAGTGTCATCAAAGATAATCATTGTATCTTTTAATGTATTTGTTTTTAGTTTTTATTTACACAGACTGTGTTTTTAATAGTGCTATGTTCAAATATAAAATAAAATTCCATTCATCCATTCTACATTATACTTATGCTACCCATGTATTTCTATGTAATTTTAATTCAGCAATGATGGCCTGAAGATGTCAGGTAATTCCTCCTGCAGAAAAAAGTTTAAAAAGAATAATCTCTAGAATTTGCCATCTGTATATCCTCTTCAGTGAAAAGTCTTTCATGTCTTTTGCCCATTTCCTAACTGAGTATTTGTCAAGGTTATCTGTGTAGTATAGATCAGGGAAATGCAAATCAAAACGCCAGGAAGCCGCCACTGCACACCTAAAGGCCTGGCTAAAATACACAACAGTATCGCCACCAAATGTAGGTGAGGACATGGAGACACCAGATCGCTCCTGCTGATGGAAGGAGAAATGGTGCAGTCACTCTGGAAGAAAGTTTGGCTGCTTGTTTTGAAACTAAACAGGAAGTTACCAGATGGCCCCATAATTATTCTCTTGGGCATTTATCCTGGAGAAATGAAAACCTGTGCTCACACTCACCACCATACCACCTCCACCACCACCACTACCATACCTCCGGCATGATCAGGTTAGCTAAAAAATGGAAGCATCCCAGGTGTTTTTCAACAGGGGAATGGCTACATAAACAGTAAGTAGTGTTTATTTTATGGACTATCACTGTATAATAAGAAGGAAATAACTACTGATATATGCTACAACTTGGGTGAATCTCAGGAATTGTGTTGAGTGAAAGAAGCCAATCCTAGATTACATAATGTATGAGTCCATTTGTAAAACATTTTGAAATAACAATATTCTGGGAATGGAATACAGATCAGTGGATGTCAAGGGTGAAGAAGGGATGGGGGTGAGAAGGGATGGATGGAGTCACAAAAGGGCAACAGAAGGGATCTTTCTGGTGGTGGAGCTGTTGGGTGTCGACTGTGGCAGTGGATACAGAACCTTACATGTGTGATAAATGTTATAGAATTAAATACACACACATGTGAAACTGAGGAAATGTGAGTAAAACAGTGTAGTGCACCAGTGTCAACAACACCTTTCCCCTGCAATGGCGAAGTACAGCGCTCCTATAAAACCTTCTATAAGTCAAAGGTATGAAAGTGCAGAAGCCATTACCCGAGGATGACGTTGCTAACAGATGCACAAAAGAAACCAATTGAGAGCCCAGGTGCTCACAGACAGCTCCCCGCCCTGGAGGCCGGTGCTGCATGCTGAGTGTGGCCCCGGGGCAGGAGCGTGGCAGCCCCCCGGCTGCTGACAGCTCGTGCAAAGCAAATGCCCAACATGTTTTCACTTCCACCTTCTTTTCCTGAAAGCAAAGATCCTTTCTGGATTTCTGTTAGTGAAGACAGCGACTCGTAGGTCATTCATAAAATCGAAGTGGTGTAAAGTGAACTTTTGAAAAGTGGGGGAACACCTGTGTGCTTGTTGTTTAGCATACTATAGTGTTAGAGAAGTTATCATGGGGGAAACTGAGTAAACATGCCTACAACTTCATATAAATTCCTCACAACTTCACAGAAGTTAGAGTTAGCTCATGAAAACTCCCCGGACCTCTTCTCCCAGTTAGAGTCTAAGGGTTAGAAGGAGCAGACGATAGATAGAGCTCAAGGAACAGAAAAGGTGGCCTTCAAAGCGACACCGTGGGAGTGGAGGAGCCGCGGAGGCCCCCAGCCCTGATCTGAGTCTACGCCCCTCCCACACCCTCCCTGAGCACAGCTGCACCTGCTTGGACCAGGGAGCCCGGGACAAACGCAATGGGCTCTGGAGGGTCAGCGTCCATAACACTCAGAACCGCTGCTGCTACCGAGGTGTGTGCGTTGGCTGCATTTTTGACTGAGTGTGTTTCCCAAATCACACCAAGTGCCAGCAAGTAGAATCCTTCCTCATCTTAGGTATCAGAGGCAGGAAGTTGAGGCTGGAAATATAATTGGAAATTTAGAGAAAAACCCCTAGAAACAAAAGAACCCTAGAGAGTGAACCCTAACTTCTGAATGCGAAGTTTTCCCAAGTCTTCGGCTGGGAGCTAAAGTCTGCAGGCACAGGGGGCCACTCAAGGGCCAAGCCGAAAAGCAGCAACGCTGGAAGCCAAAGCTAACAGCTCCTACACCAGCGACTGGGGATGGCAGGGAGGACGGCTTCGTAGCTTCACTCTGAGCAAGTAAATTGCCTTCCACTACAACAACAACAACAACAACAGCAAAATAAAACAAGCAAACCAATGATCCTCAGAGTATTCCAGAATCACGACAAGGTATACCCTACATGTAGTTTCAAACCCAAAATTGTAATCTCATAAATGTGCTGAAATAATTTAGTAATTATAGAGGTAACTTTCTAATCACCCACTAACACACACCAAAAAATAGAGAGACAGATATGACTCAAGTTAAATTATAAAAGGACTAGAGGCCCGGTGCACTAATTCATGCACGGGTGGGGTCCCTCTGGGTGGCCTGCAGGGATCGGGCCGAAACCCTCAGTCTAACGCTGCCTGCAGCTCCTACCTGCTGCTCCCTCTCATCCTGGCCCACTGTGCCTGCTGTAGGCTCATGCCCAATCAATCAGTCAGCCATGAGTCCTGTGTCTGGCACCCTCCCAAGGAGAGTGGTCTGCGGGATTGGGCTGAAACCAGCTCAGAGAACCCATAGAGTCTAAGGGTT
Organism: Cnephaeus nilssonii; assembly: GCF_951640355.1. Classification (NCBI taxonomy): domain Eukaryota; kingdom Metazoa; phylum Chordata; class Mammalia; order Chiroptera; family Vespertilionidae; genus Cnephaeus; species Cnephaeus nilssonii. The sequence goes on from NC_137088.1 coordinate 54,200,753, forward strand.
AGAAGGAGCAGACAATAGAGCTCAGGGAACAGAAAAGGTGGCCTTCAAAGTGACACCGTGGGAGTGGAGGAGCCGCGGAGGCCCCAGCCCTGCTCTGAGTCTGCGCTCCTCCCACACCAGGCCTCTGAAGCAGGAAGGTCCCGTGACAATGGCATACAGACTGGATCTAGAGTTCTTCTAAGTTTGTCTCACAGTCTGGGCTGCAGGCAGCAGTGGCGGGCGGGCGTTACAATGGTGTTCCTATAAGTGTGGCTGTGCTTCCAGAGGGGCCCTGCACCCCGAGGACCCGTCACAGCCTCACCGTGAGGGTGAGCGAAGGGGTCTGTGCAGGTCTCCTCTCCACGCATTCTCGTTTCCCGTTAGTGGAGGTGAGGCTAGTTGCCAAGGGGAGAGGAGAGTCTCCGTTATCGTCTCTTCTGCAAGGGTCATGAGCAGACCTCCGTGAACACTGGGATGTAGGAGGCCAACTCTTTAAATGTTGAGATAAAAATGTGTCCCTCTAGTGCGGGGTTATATTTTATCCAGGACTGAATAATTTTGATTCAAGTGGCCTATATTGGGAAACAGATTTAATAGTGGAGAGACTGTGGATGGGTGGATCCCCGCCAGGCAGGAACAGAAAGTTCAGAGCATTCACAGTCCCGGAGGAATATAGGACATGATATTATTCCCAAAGTTATCAGGAAGAGGAAATATAATAGAGGGAAAAAATAGTGAGGCTGTTGCCCACGCCCACCTTCCGGATGCTTCCTTGCATGCAGTTTTTGTTTCAGATTTCTCTTTGGAAACTCTCAGTGTTTTATAGGCTCCTGTCTATTGAGAAATCAACCTGAAGCTTTTGTTATTTTTGTAGCAATCACCTTGTCCTCAGTATGTAATTCTCGGAAGCCCATCTGTTGATGTCTAAGGAAATGTGCTGCCCCATCTGGGACAAAACCAGCATCCACAGCAATCGCCCAACTCCGTGCAGACGAGGGTGTCCACCTGTGCGTGGCAGCAAGCTGGGGACCTCTCTCCAACGCACTTGCTTCTTCCTGGGGTTACTAGTTTTGGGAGTAAGGTATCTTGTTTCTCTTCCGTCCTCCCTCCCCCCCTTCCATCTCACCCTCATGCTGCCCCCTGCTTCCTATACCCCCTCCTTCCCCTTCTTTCCATCTTCCCTTCTTCCTTTTCACAATAGTTCCTGTAACATTGCTAAAAAAATCTGTCCCAGATATCAAAATCTTGGAAAATGTTATGATAGAAAATGTACCCAGAATTTAATCTGATTATTTAAAGAAAGAACTGAAGATTCAATTTCTTATAATAACTTGCTACTGTTTTATTGACTTTATGTCTTTAGGACTTTGCTAACATCATCTGAAGAAGGTGGTGAAATGAAGACAAACCAACAAGCAAAAAAAAAAAAAAAAAAGAAAAAAGAAAAGCCCAAACAACCTGAAATTTTTTAATGTCACAGACTGTTTCTGAAATTTAGGAACTATATTACTGATTTTTTTTCTATACTGGGTGCTAAAAAGAACTTAGATGTATTTATGGTGCATTACACTATTTTTAAGGATAATTTCGAGAAGGGCCATCAACAAGCTGCGAACCTCTCTAGCAGGATACAGGGTCCCCCGCTACATGAACTTGGCTTCTGAGGAACCAAGACTGGCACCAGCATCTGCATGGTCTGTGTCTGGGCTTTGGGTCTACACGGGAGACTCTGCCACTCACTAGCACAGCTGCTCCCCGAACATCTAGTTTTCTTTTAAGGGTGCAGGCTGATTCTTCACATAGGCATTCTTAGAAATGATAAGAGTGGATAATATTATTATGGAAATAAAAAGCTTTTTAAAAAAGGAATTGTGTATTTAAAGGATTTTCTCTAAATTGAAGTCCCATTCTCTCTATCCTGTCAAATTTAAGGACTGATTTTATTTAAATCAGTGACTCCTGCATGGCTAAGCATCATATGAGGTCATCAAATATTGATTTAAATAGAGGGGGCGAAAATTAACCCCAACTTTGAAAATCATACCCTGTCTCTTCTTCAGTGAAGAGAATAAAAACAGTGAAGGTTGAATAGAAGATTGGGCTTTGCCATGTTCCAGACACCACAGCGGCTCGATAGCATTGACCTCTGTGCACTTGACTGGCTCGCTTCCTTTCAGGTCCGCCTTTAGTCTGTATATGCTGGCATGATGTGATTTCCAAAATAAACTGATGCAAAATGCACAGGAGCGAGGAGGGGAGCAACACACACATGCACACAAACACACAGATGTTACTTGTGTGTGTACCTATCATGTATACACACAGATTCAGTATCTCTGAAAGGGTAGATAAGAAATTGGCTATGAAATTGTTTTTAGAATGAGACAGAGCAAGAATCTGAAATTAATTTTCATGATATGTGCCTACTTAAATTTTAAAAAGGAGATTAAAGCTGATCTCAGTTAGATGTCTCCTAATTATACATTAAGACTGAAATAAGGTGCTTACCCCAATACCTTCACAAGAATCTCTTATACGTATGTCGATTACATAATTTATTTATAACATGACAGAGAGACAATGACCAGATCACACGATGTTGGCTTTGTCACAGTAGGTCTACAGGAACTTCATTGAGAAATAGATGTAGAAGATTCAAGTAAATGAGAGGCATTTTTATAAAACCAACTGCATGTTTGTGTGTACATATATCTCACTGGAATACTATGGAATGTCTGAACATGTTACGTAATCTGCAGGAATGCTGTATCTGAGCCTCAAATTACAAGTAATATTTTTAGGGCTAAAAGAACATTTTGAAGAACTGATGAGAGACTACCTGGTCTGCACGGGGTAGGTATGACTATAAAAAACACCCAACGTGGTGCCTTAGAATAACAAGCACTGCTTGGCTCATGGTTCACCAGACGGTCAGTGTGCTGGCCTCCCGCATGTCTCTGTGGCCAGCTGGGAGTGACCACAGTAGAGCCGCAGGCTAGCTGTGCTCATTAGTTTGGGGTTTTGCACATGTCTGGGAGCTCAATGGGCACAATTAGGCTGACGGGTCACTGACCCACACTGTCCCCTATCTCCTGCAGGCTGGCCCGAGGTGGTTCTCCGGACAGGCAGGGCCCCCAGACACAAAGTGACAGCTTACACAGCCCAAGCCGGGAACGCACCCTCTGCCCCAATGTCTGCTTTCTGCTGCCCAAATGCGCCCCAAGCCAGCCTGGGCCCAAGAGGCTGGGGGCAGACTCCCTTCCTGGAGGCCTCCCCTGCCATGTGTCAGGGGTGGATCCGAAAGAAGCCCACTGCGGACACATGGCATTGAACTTTAGGAGAAGGATCCTGAATTGGGGAAATGTATATAATTAAAATTAAAAACCTTTATCCCAAACAGTTGAAAAAGAGTAATTAATTTTAAATGGGCTTTGTAATAATAATTCTATCGTTTATTTATTTTCTTATTCTCCCATTGTTATAATGGTTGTAATTTACTGAGTACTCCATTGTGCCAGAGAGTATACAATCCATAAGGTATTTCATATACATTTATCTCTCATTTATAGCACTACATGGAAGGTATTCTTTCCATTTTTCAGACAAGAAAACCAAAGTTCATCACTAAATGCTCAGTGGCAGGTCCAGCCATTGGTTCCAGATCTGCTTAGCTATAAAGTTTGAGTCTTTTCAAAGCACAGTAGAGTTCTATATCTGGGCTAATTTTTGTAAATTCGATTGTGAGTGCACCACATGGGAGCCAGGGAGGGGGGCTGGAAGAGAATGAAAGAGGAAATAATCTAAATAAGAAAGATAATCCAGCCACAGCATCCAATGAGTGTATGTTTTGGGAGCTTTGAGTTGGACACTTTAGACCTGCTGTTACTTCAGGTAATTACAGCTCCCAGGTGCTTCTGAGGCTGGTGTGATTCTGATATTTTTGTTTCCTTTTAATAATATGACTCTAAATGCATGCCAACTCCTTTATCTCATGTTTAATTAGAGAAAATTGATCAAATTAGTGTTAGAGGAAAAATCTTCTTGTGTATAGAATGTGAGTTTAAATTCAATGTCTGCTGTGCCACATTTTTGGTGACTTTTCAAGAATAATTTTGATTCTACATACTTTTTGTTTTAAGGGCAGAGTTCTGACCTTGAACTTCAATAAGATGCAAATTCAGTTAGCTAAGTCATATTCTCTGGAGGAATGGATTTAAATGTTTATGTATACAATGCCTTTGTAAAGGGGTGCACAGGATTTATTCTGCCATCGTCAGGTGTGTCCATCTAGGTAAGCCTATCAGAACCAGTGACGTCATTAAGGCAGAAACCCCTCTGTGGACCTTGACTTTGCATCCTGCTTTAGGAATGAGTCAGTAGTTAATTTACAAAAAGTCTTCTGCAAGGAAGATGATGGACTTGTTATTAAGTACTCGTAACTGCTGATTATCATAAAGTTTATGTGAAAACAGTATATAAAGTGAAGGGAGCAAACAAAACGACCTTACCAGAAGCATCCTATCTAATAAAAGAGTAATATGCAAATTAACCACCACTCTGCTACACCACCAGCCATGCCCACCAGCCAATCAAGAGCGATATGCAAATTAACCCAACCAAGATGGCGGTTAACTTGCATATCCAGGCACAGAGCGAAGACTGAAGACAGTGGAGAAGGAAGCCAAGCACTGCAGAAGGGAGCAAAGCTTCAGAGAAGTAAGCAAGAGGGGCAGTGGAGAAAAGAGGGAAGCAGGCGGGGCGGGGGAGAAGGGAGTGAGCGAGGCAGTGGAGAAGGGAGGGAGCGAGGCAGAGTAGATGGGTGGGAGCGAGGCAGCGGAGATGGGTGGGAGGGAGCGAGGAAGAGTAGACAGGAGGGAGTGAGGCAAGGGAGACGGGTGGGAGGGAGTGAGGCAGAGTAGATGGGTAGGAGCAAGGCAGAGGAGACAGGAGGGAGCGAGGCAGCAGAGACGGGAGAGAGCGAGGCAGAGGAGACAGGTGGGAGCGAGGCAGCGGAGATGGGAGGGAGCAAGGCAGAGGAGACAGGAGGGAGTGAGGCAGAGGAGATGGGTGGGAGCGAGGCAGAGGAGACGGGTGGGAGGGAGCGAGGCAGCGGAGATGGGAGGGAGCGAGGCAGTGGAGACGGGTGGGAGCTTCGCTCAGGCTGCAGGAAGCCCTATTCTTTCAGGAATATTCCTGCAATGAGTCGCTAGTTTTATTTTATAACTAGAGGCCCAGTGCACGATTTTGTGCATGGGTGGAGTCTGGCTGGCCTGGCCCCGATTGGGGTGGATCAGGGCTGGGCCTATTGGGAGGAGGAGATGGTGGGAGGTTGGCCAGCCAGCCCACCCCTGATTGGGGTTGAAGGGCTGATTCGGGTTGGGGCCGGCCATGGAGAGGGCTGTGGGTGGTAGGCCGGCTGGCCCCACCCCTGAATGGGGTGGGGGGTGCCAATTGGGGGCCAGCAGCCAGCACCCATGGCCATATGATTTCACTCAGATGTGGAATTTAATGAACAAACTAAATTAACAAGCAAAATATAGACAGATTCATAGAGAGCAGGCAGACAGCTCTGGCGAAAGTCTGGGATATTGTGGGGGCAGAGGGGTTGAGAAAAAAAGAAGAAAAGAAGAGCCCTGGCTGGTGTGGCTCAGTTGATTGGGTCAGGGCACATGCCTGGGTTTCTGGCTTGATCCCATGGTACAGGCTTGATCCCAGCTGATAGATGATTGATGTTTCTCGTTCACATCAATGTTTTCTCCCTCCCTCTCCCTTCCCCTCTCTCTCAAAACCAATTTAAATATCTTAAAAAAAATTTTTTCCTTACAATTTAACCCAATTTGTAAAAAAGAAAGAAAGGAAGAAAGGAAGAAAGAAAGGAAGAAAGGAAGAGTGAGAAAGAAAGAAAGAAAGAAAGAAGAAAGAAAGAAAGAAAGAAAGAAAGAAAGAAAGAAAGAAAGAAAGAAAGAACTCATGGATATGAGTTGATGCTGATTTCGGGAAGGAGTGGGTGGGTGGAGTTAGAAGAGGGTATGGGGGGATAAATGGGGATGGCAAAAAAAAAAATAAAATAAAGAAAAAATTAATGTTGCCTTGAACATGACTTTTATGAACACATGTGCACTTGACTATTGTGAATGTACTTAGGAGTGAAATTTTTGGGTAAACTAAAGATAGCAAGTCTAAGAAACTAATAATAATAAAAAGCCTTTGATTTTTAGAGGGAAGATATTGTTGACAGAGTTACACTGAAACTAACCTTCAGGGAAACAGAACACAGAATGTTTATAGATTTACTGAAGTGATGGTACCTGGTTTGTATTATTTTTTGGCCTTCTCCCTTATCTTATAAAACTGCTAGGAATGACTAACCTGTGCTTTATATTAATTTAAAAAACGAGACTTTTAATGCAACAATCTGTTTTTTTCTCATGTGTCCAGTAACTTTTGGTTTCCTTTCCTCAATATGATTAAGGTCTGACTAGAGTTAGAGAACAATGCTTTCAAAGCAGTCTTGTGCATTACAATCCTAAGACAAAATTCTACGTAGAAGAAAAGCCTGTGGTTTCATTTTCATAGCACTGTATATGCTTAAAGAAGACCCCTTCTATACACAAGTTTCCATTTTGCATCTCAAAACAAGTATTTCTCTAAACAGTAAGTCTCAAGAGAGCATGCACTTTTCAAAGAATTAAATTTTTTATAAGTATTTGGTTAGGGAGCCATGATTTATAAAGTCAATAATAGCATTTTTATGAGTTGCTCAATAAACTATAAATAGATAAGAAAAGGTTAAAATAAAAATTATAGAAGACATTATCACTCTACAAAATCAATGGTGATAGAACTTTGAAAGTTGGTGTTTTCCAACTGTAACTTTTATGTTTCCAAAGGCTTTATATAGCCATTTGCAAATGTTATTAACTGTTTGACTTGATTATATGAATTGGTTCATTTCTGGTAACTGTATAGAAAGGACACAAGTCATATTGAGTTGTGTACAGTTTAATCACTAATTATTTTCATTGTTCCTCATATAAAGAGACTATTCATACTCATATGCAGGTTATAAGTTTTCTGAACAGTGTACTTATAACTTATGAATGTGACTCAATGGTTGAGGGTAGACATCTGAACCAGGAGATCAAGGTTTGATTCTGGTCATGACACATGCCCAGGTTGTGAGCTTGATCCCCAGTAGGAAGCGTGCAGGAGGCAGCTGATCAATGATTCTCATCATTGATGTTTCTATCTCTCCCTCTTCCTTCCTCTCCAAAATCAATAAGGATATATTAAAACACACACAAACAAAACCAAATAAAAAAAACTTGTGAATGAATGGCAACTGATTTAAGCAGAGTTCAAATTATTAAACAATAGAAAGACCATCTTTTAACCTAATTAGATGTGCAGTAAGAGGAACTTAGTGAAGGCAAACTAATCTACATAAATGAGGAAGTGTGACAAAAGTATGAAAATGTCCAAAAGGAAGTGACATTAGAAAAAAACACCTCATATTAAAAGAACTCTTGGAGAAATTTCATGCCATTCAAGCTCAAAAAATATTGAAAGGTGATTCACACTTAGAAAGGAGTATGATAACTTGCCCAGGCATGGAAAAGATGCTGGCTCAGTGTCACGGTCTGTGATGAGAAGAGGAAGGCAAACACTGTTTAAACTACTCTTAATACCATTATTTTTTAAATATGTGTTTATTGATTTCAGAGCGAGTAAGGGAGAGGGAGAGAGGAGATAGAATCATCAATGATGAGAGAGAATTGATGATCAGCTGCCTCCTGCACACCCCCTACTGGGGATCAAGCCCACAACCTGGGCATGTGCCCTGATCTAGAATCAAACCCTGACCTCCTGGTTCATGGATCAATGCTCAACCACTGAGCCACACTGGCTGGGCACTATGACTATTTTTTATGAATAAATAAAACATCTTGTTTTATTAAGTTTGGACTCCCATTTCAAAATACTGTATACTGTGTGGTTTAAACAACAGAAACTTATTGCTCGTGGTTCTGGAGGCTGGAAACTCTATGACCAAGGTGCTGGCAAGGTAGGGCTCATTCTGGTGCCTCTTTCCTTGTTTTGCAGGTGACCACTCTCTCCCTGTATGTGCACTGGACCTCTTGTCTGGTGCTTGCACCTGGGGAAAAGGTCTCTCTCTTCTTCTTCTAACAGATGAAGGCCCACCAAAGCTATCTATCTGAAGAATGGGGACACATTTGTCCATCTGCTCCCAGTCCCAGGGGTCAGAGTAGCCCCGTGAACATTAACGACCTCACACTTCCAGGCTTGTTGTAGGCACCCAATGCCACGGTATCTTAGGTTTGGGGCAAGAAAGCAAGAGGGACATGGAGTGTGGCAAATCCTCACATGAAAGGGACTCTTGGAGCTGTGTCATGACATTGAAAGTGCCAAAGATAAAAGGTTGGAAATGGATTCAACCTTAGAAATGAGTGAGTCATTGTGAGGTTGCACCAGCACAAAACTGGTCAAAACTTAGAAGAAGCCATCGTCGTGTGAGTGGCTGGGGTGGGCGGTGGGACAGGGCTTAGAAGTGCTGTAGAGCAGGTGTCACATACACTGGCAGGATGATGCATGTACACACTTGTTCAGTGTTTATCTCCACATTTCACAAGAAACGACTGTCCCGGGTAATTAGGTGACCAGAACCTGAGATTCCTAAATTGAGCCTGTGGCCTCTGAAAGGTCTGAAGTTATCTCAGGCTGGTAGCATCCCTGGTTCTCAGCAACTTCTCAGTGGTGACCTTCTAGTAGACAGAGAAATGCAAGCTAATATCACAATAAAGTGTTATTTTGCTTCCTCTAAATTATGGGCCTGGCAATACCCATATTGGCAAGGATGTAGCATCGCAGGAACTCCTACATTGCCAGTGAGATTGTTTATACGAGCATTATTTTTAATAGCAAAACATTAGAAGCAGCCCAATATTTGTTGGTGGAATAATTGATATATTGTGATGTATTTACTAAAATGCACTATTATACAACAATAAAACATGAATTAACTATAGATTGATGTGACAGCACAATTGAGGGTTCAACCAAGCAAAACTATATGAATAATCTATATTTTAAAAAGCAAGAGAATAACAAACATGAAATTCAAAATAGTGGCTACCTTAGGAGGGACACAGAAGTTGATGCAGAGAAAGAGCACACAGACACTGGTAACATTCATTTTATTAGGCATCATGTGGCAGGTGAATGCTACAGAGGCTCTGTGCATAGCAAATATTTTGTGATGTAAATAAAACAAAATGCATGTAGTTTTGAAATGTCATGGTATGAAAACCCAGGTATATTCAACGCTTTGAAGCCAGCCCCATTTTAATCGCAGTGCTGAGGGACTAGGATGTCAGCCGTCGATAGAATGTACTGGCAACTCTACTGTCCCCAGAATCCGACTGCCTGCGTGGGAACCTGGCCGCATTTGCTAGCTGCAGGATACTGGGAAAGTGTCTCACCTTCTTTACCCCCATTTCACTGTCTTTAAGATGAGGAATAAAATGGCCCCTGCTTGACAGGGTGGTTGTGAAGATCATGTGAAAGAAAGTAGGTAAAGCTCTTAGGATGTGGTTGCTTAACACATGGTAAGTGCCTAGCGAATATGACCCTCATAGGTCAGATCAGAGGGCTGGAATATGATCACATACATGGTCTCTTGCATGTCTGCCACTGCCCTACACGGGCCTGGCCCCAGGCACCACAGTGAGAAGCCAAGGCCAATGTGCCATCTGTGCCCAGCCTGGACGAACCGGTTCCCAGCCAAGGTGCAGTTAGTTGATAGTAAGTACAGGGTGTCCCCAAAATTCTATACACAGTTTGAAAAACTATAAAGGCGGTGTTTATTAAAATGCATTTCATTTTCAAAATGTAACAGAATCCGCCGTTAAAGTGTGCATACATTCTTTTTGGGACACCCTGTAATTGCTTTTAAGGCTATGATTCTTAGAGTATTTTGTTGGCAAAAACAGTTGACTTATACATGAGATGCTATTATTATTGTTCTTATTGTTATTGGTATTAGATATTTGAAAGATAGTTGCTCCTGGGTTTCAAAATTTATCTCACTCAATTTGAACCTAGACGGGTTGAAGTGGTGCCTTAAAACAGCGAATTTCAATCTTTTCCATCTCTTGCCACACATAAACTAATTACTAAAATTATGCAGCACATCAAAAATATATTATATTTTTTGCTGAAATTACAAAAAATCAGGTATAATTTTGATTCCTTCACACTGGATGGCTATTGTTGTGTTGGCTGTTGTTATTTTTTTGACAGTCTAAGGCAGTGGTCGGCTAACTGTGGCTCGCGAGCCACATGTGGCTCTTTGGCCTCTTGAGTGTGGTTCTTCCACAAAATACCACGTGCGGGCGTGCACGTACAGTGCGATTGAAACTTCGTGGCCCATGCGCAGAAGTCGGTTTTCGGCTCTCAAAAGAAATTTCAATCGTTGTCCTGTTGATATTTGGCTCTGTTGACTAATGAGTTTGCTGACCACCGGTCTAAGGGAAGAGGGACCAGTGCCCCTGACTAGATATTCAGGTGCTGCATGTTTTAAAATTTCTTGGGGCACACCAGTGCACGCAGCACACCGGCTGAAAATCGCTGCCTCGAGAGCTGACCATTGGTTGGATGTCGTCCAGTGCTCCGAAAGGTTGCCATGGCATGCAGGAGGCAGCGGATCAATGTTTTGCTCTCACATCAATGTTTCTTTCTCTCCCTCTGCCTTTCTCTCTCTCTAAAAATCAATAATTAACAAAAGAAAAGAAAATCACTGCCTTAAAACACTGAGAATTTTCAGTTTTTATCTTGAGTAGCTGACTCAGGCATAAGTATCTTACTCCCATCGGCCTCCACCTCCGCTAGCTCCAGAACACACAGGCTAGCGCAGGCGCTGCTTCAGCACACGGTCGCTCTCTAACAGACCTGAGGACAGAGAAGCACACTGTCCCTGGGTCAGTGAACAGTCACCTGTGTGACCAGCTGTTTGACATCGCCATTGCGATGTCTCCTTTGCTGTCGGAGACCCCGGGCCCAGATGGTGTTGCTGATATGCACTGCATCCTGCCTGGTCGCCAGGGTCAGGGTGATGTTTCCTCCTGCGCAGTGAAGAGCCCTAGTCTCCGAGCGTGATGCCACTTGCCCAAGGCGACAAAGCTTGTAAAGTCACAACTGGACCCAAATTGGAAACTTCTGATGCTAAACACCGGCTTTCTTTCATAGATGCCTTTTATTTATTTACTAGAGGCCCAGTGCACAAGATTCATACACTCGAGGGGGGGGGGGGGGGTTCCCTCAGCCCGGCCTGCGCCCTCTCAGGGGAGAGGGCCTAAGCCATCAGTTGGACATCCTTAGTGCTGCCGCGGAGGCGGGAGAGACTCCCGCCACCTCGGCTGTGCTCGCCAACCTTGAGCCCGGCTTCTGGCTGAGCAGTGCTCCCCCTGTGGGAGCACAAGGACCACCAGGGGGCAGCTCCTGCGCTGAGCATCTGCCCCCGGTGGTCAGTGCACGTCATAGTGACCGGTTGTTTGCCGTTCGGTCAATTTGCATATTAGCCTTTTATTATATAGGATTTTCTATTTATTGAGGTTGTATTACAGATGTCTCCAATCCCATCCCCCGCCCCCTGCCTAGCTCCCACCTCACCCCAGGCCTGCACTGGACTATTGCCTGTGTTTATGGGCTATGCATATATGCATGTAAGTTCTTTGGTTATTCTCTTCACCCCCGCACCCCTTCGCCTGAGATATGTCAGTCTGTTTCATGCATCCATGCCTCTGGACCTATTTGTTCATCAGTTTATTTTGTTCATTAGATTCCACATATAAGTGAGATCATGTGATACTTGTCTTTCTCTGACTCGCTTATTTCATTTAACATAACACTGTTCAGGTCCCTCCATGCTGTTTCAGAGGGTAAGAGATCCCTCTTTTTTACTGCTGCATAGTATTCTATGGTGTAAATATTCCACAGTTCTTTTATCCACTCATCTACTGATGGGTACTTGGGCTGTTTCCAGATCTTAGCTATTGTAAACAACATTGCTATGAACATAGGGGTGCCTATATCTTTCTGATTGGTGTTTCTGGATTCTTAAAATATATCCTCAGAAGTAGTATCACTGGGTCATTTTTAATTTTTTGAGTAGTCACCATACTGTTTTCCACTGTGGTTTTATCAGTCTGCATTCCTACCAGCAGGGATACAAAGGATTGTAAGAAAATACTCTGGGCATCTATTTGCCAAAGAATCTGGGAGAAATGGATACATTCCTGGAAATATACAATCTTCCAAAAATCAATCAGGAGGAATCAGAAAACATGAATAGGCCAATTACAACTGATAAAATTGAAGCAGTAATCAAAACACTCCCAGCAAAGAAAAGTCCTGGACTGTATGGATTCACAGGGGAGTTTTACCAAACATTCTGAGAAGAACCAACACCCATCACTCTCAAACTATTTCAAAAATTCAAGAGGAGGGAAGACTTTCAAGCTCTTTTTAAGAGGTCAGCATTATCCTAATTCCAAAACCAGATAAATACACTACAAAGAAAGAGAATTATAGGCCAATACCCCTGATGAACAAAGATGCTAAAATCCTCAACAAAATATTAGCAAATCAGATCCAGCAATACATTAAAAAGATCATACACCTTGACCAAGTGGGATTTATTCAGTGGAGGCAAGGCTGGTACAATATTTGCAAATATTGTATACATCATATAAATAAAATAAAGGGTAAAAATCACATGATCACATCAATAGGTGCAGAAAAAGCATTTAACAAAATCCAGCACCAATTTTTTATAAAAACTCTCAGCAAAGTGGAAATAGAGGGAACATAACTCAACATATAAAGGCCATTTATAATAAACCTACAGCCAACATCGTACTCAATGGACAAAATCTAATAACGTTTTCCTTAAAAACAGGAACAAGAAAGGGATGTCTGCTTTCACCACTCTTATCCAACATAGTACTGGAAATCCTAGCCACAGCAGTCAGACAAGAAGATGAAATCAAAGGCATCCAAATTGGAAAGGAGGAAGTAAAACTCTCATTATTTTCAGATGATATGATATCATAGATAGAAAACCCTAAAGACTCCACCCAAAAAAACCCTACTCAGTTTAATAAATGCATTCAGCAAAGTAGCAGGATACAAAATTAAAATCCAGAAATCAATGGCATTTTTATATAACAACTAGAGGCCCAGTGCACAAAATTCGTGCATGGGGGGGTATCCCTCAGCCCAGCCTGCACCCTCTCCAATCTGGGACCCCTTGAAGGATGTTCAACTGCTCGTTTACAGGGATTGTACCAGGGGGGTGTGGCCAGCCTGGGTGAGGGGCTGAGGGCTGTTTTCAGGCTGGCCATACCCCCTTCAGGGTGGGGGTCCCCACTGGGGTGTCTGGCCAGCCTGGGTGAGGTGCTGATGGCTGTTTGCAGGCTGGCCACACCCCCCAGTGACCCAAACTCCCAAACCCTCCTTTTTTTCTTTTTTCTTTTTTTCTTTTTTCCAGCGCCTCCTTGAGTGGAGGCCAGGGCTGGCTGAAAGCAGGTATATGGGATTTATTTATCTTCTCTAATTGAAACTTTATAGCCTTGAGCAGAGGCCAAGGTCAGCCAGGGCAGGTGGGAAGCTTGGCTTCCTCCATCACCGGGGGCAACCCAAGCCTCCTGCTCACTCCAGCTCTGTGGCTGCCGCCATCTTTGTTGGGTTAATTTGCATACTTGCTCCTGATTGGCTGGTGGGTGTAGCAGAGTTATGGTCAATTTGCATGTTTCTCTTTTATTAGTGTAGATAATGAACTCTCAGAAAGAGAATCTAAATTAAAAAATCCCATTTACCATTGCAATGAAAAAAAAAAAAGATACCTAGGAATAAACTTAATCAAAGAAAACTCAGAAAACTATAGGACATTGAAAAAAGAAATAGAGGAAGACACAAACAAGTGGAAGAATATACCGTGTTCATGAATTGGAAGAATTAACATCATTAAATGTTTATATTACCCAACGCAATCTGTAGATTCAATGCAATCTCTATTAAAATACCATCAGCATATTTTACAGATCTAGAAGAAATAGTCCAAAAATTTATATGGAACAACAACAACAACAACAACAACAAAACCCCACACAAATAGCCACACCAATATTGAGAAAGAAAAACAAAGCTGGAGGGATCATAATACCAGATATCAAACTATACTGCAAAGCCACTATAATCAAAACAGCCTGATACTGGCACAATGACAAGCATATAGCTCAATGGAGCAGAACAGAAAGTCCAGAAATCAACTCAGGTCTTTATGGTCAATTAATATTTGACAAAGGAGGCAAGAGCACACAGTGGAGGAAAGACAGTCTCTTCAATAAATGGTGTTGGGAGAATTGGACAGGTAACTGCAAAAATGAAACTAGACCACAAACTTACACCATACACAGAATAAATTAAAAATGAATAAAAGACATAAATGTTAGTCACAAAACCATAAAAACTCTACAAGAAAACATAGGCAGTAAAATCTCAGACATCTCATGTAGCCGAATTTTCGCTGACACATCTCCTAGTGCAAGAGAAACAAGGAAAACATAAACAAAAGGAACTACATAAAACTATAAAGTTTTTGCACAGCAAAAGAAACCATCACAAAATGAAGAGGGAACACACTATGGGAGAACATATTTGCCAATGACATATCTGACAAGGGGTTAATTTCCAAAATATATAAAGATCATATAGAACTCAAAAAAAGGAAGGCAAACAGTCCAATTAAAAAATGGGCAGAAGACCTGAACAGACCAAAGAGAACAGACAGAAGGCCAAGAGACATGTGAAAAAATGCTCAGCATCACCAATCATCAGAGAGATGCAAATTAAAATGACAATGAGGTATCATCTTACACCTGTCAGAATGGCTACCATCAATAAATCAACAGACAAGTGCTGGTGAGGATGTGGAGAAAAGGGAAACACAGATGCCTTTGGTGACTCCAATTTTCATGAGAATACACACTTCTCAACAGATTGGGTCACTCACCGCTTGTTCCAATCGCTTACATTGAACTGGGGCCCTGGGAAGTGTGCCAACACGGGGAGCCGCAGTGTGTCATTCCCACGACACGGGAATGCTGACAGATACACGGATTCCAAAACAGTAGCTTCTGGGACTCTAGACCTGCTCTGATTTTTCAAATGTGTTTGATTAGAAGACCTGTAGGTGGGGGTGCATGCGGGGTAGGAAGCATCCTTTACCTAAAGGATCTTGGAAAGATCTGAACTTATTAACTATCCTCTGCATGAACAAGAGGTTGCAGAATCAACAACCACTCCCCCTTTTCATATACTAACTTGAAAATTAACATCACATGTGAAATAAATTGATACATTAATTTATTTTATTTTTTAAAAGAAATTCCTGCACAAACAGAAACAAAATAATGGAGGCTTCCCAAGGGGTTGCGTATGTTTAGAACATTATCAGATATAATTGTTTGTAAAATTCTTCAAATAATGTCGTATGATTTTAAATAATACATCTTGTGTTTACCAAATAAGATTAAAAGAGTTTCTAAAACAGTTCCTTGTTGTTGGGAGAGAGCTGGTTCTATTGTTTAGTGTTAGGAGAGAAGGCCTGCACATTTGAATGCTAAGTTACAATCTCAATTCTACCACTTGCAGGTGCTACAACTTGGGAAAAGTTACTTAAGATCTCTAGCCTTCGGGCTTCTCATCTATAAAATGAGACAACTAGTCAGACATTTCTCACAGGTTTAATCCTGAAGATTAAACAGGAGCATGCATGTACAGTGCTTAGAAAAATCACTGGCACTAGTAGGTGTTCAGGGCCAGCAATTTATTACTGGTTGTTCCTCAAACAGGCATTGGTTGGATGTGACTTTGGCAAATGATTTCATCTTTGTCAGTTCCTTCACCTGAGCAGTGCATGGAAGTGATTGCTTTATCTGACTGTTATATGGTGGGTAAGAGATTAGACTTGAGACAGACTGCTTAAGTTTCAGATTCCACCAGCAAGCAACACATCTCTAGGTTCTAGTGCCCTTTAAAAAAAATAAATAAAAGGCTGCAAATAAGGTAATCTGTCTTACAGGATTGGTCGGAAGGTTGGATGAGGAAATGAATGCAAGACGCTTAGGACAAGGCCTTACACATGCCAGTGCTCAAAGACTGGTTGCAGTGATACGACGATGAGGGAGCTGGAATAAAGAGCCCAAGGTTATCACCCTTGTCTCCAATGGTCTCAAAAGGTTGCCTCTGCAAACCTCTAACAAGAACATTTTAGAATAAAGCCATTGACATCTTTGTGCTGTGAGTCACCTGCTCCTGGGTTGTTGGTCTCTGGCTCCTGTTGGGTAGCTCACGCTGCACTTGGCTTCGGGCCCATCTTCCCTATGGGGCGCGTTGGAGGCTGAGCCAGAGTCCACACGCTCGCAGTGGGTCCCCCAGCTCGCAGCTGCTGGCAATCTGTTGCCTGGAACACACTCTCCTTGAGAGAGCTTCTGTGGTTGGAGGGGAAGATGTCCCTCCAAAGTCCCTTGTGCCTGCATTGGATCCCGCAGGTCTGACACTTCTGGAATAGCACTCCTGTGCAGCCAGGTTTCACCATCTGTGATCCCTCATCTGTACTAGGACTACTTCTGTCTTCATCTCAGACTGTGAAATCTAGGTCTCTCCACCTTCAAAGGTCCAGCTAGAAACAGTTTGTCCTCCACAACTAATCAGAGAGTCTCCACCGAAACTTTGTGTAGCTTTAGCAAAACACAACTAAACTCTCCACTGTGGCCTGTGAGTCTTATGTGATCTTATGATCTGTTCTTGTCTGCCTCTCTGATACCTTCTCTTATTCTATGCTTTAATCACAAAAGCCACCTGTCTGTTCCTTTAGGACTCCAATTTTATTATCACCTTTCACCTTACTACTTACTGTTCAACTCTGCCTGCAAAGCTGTCTACAAAATCATTTCCTGGTTGGACTTTTCCCCCTTTTTATTTTTAAGGCCCCAAAGAGGGCTGAATTTTAAAAAATCAGTAGAACAATTTTTAAAAACTAGACTGGAGAGCTTACCAAAGAGCTTAGCCATTTACATTTGTATGATTTCTAAAAATTTGCATTTATTGCTGTCATTTATGTGCCGTAGGTCTTATTTTTTTCCTCTTCATTCTTTTCTTATATTAGATTCATAAAGAATATTTTCTCATTCCATTTTATCCCTTTATTTGTTGGGAACATCTATGTCATATATCCATTATTTTAGTAAGCGATAGTAACATGCCTATCTATCTTAAAGACATCTGAAGTTAATCAATATCTTTATCATACTGCAGAATAACACAGGACCTTAAATATTACCACCATCCAGTGCTTTAGTTATAATTTCTCCATAATTAGACAATATTATATTTTATATTGTTACTGATTTTTTATTTACCCATATATTTGCTAGTATGTTTTGTCACATTGCTTCTTGCAACCCAGCCCTTTGGTGTGAGGTATACATCCTTCTGCTTGATATACATCCTTTAGAGTTTTTCTTAGAGAGAGTCAGAACCTTCAATAAAACACTAAGTTTTAGTTGTATGACACTACTCTTATGTTAGTAAGTGTGAGAACATTCTTGATATCATTAATGATTAAACTTTGAAACAAATTTTAACATACTTCTAGTTTCTGAATACTGTAAATCAAAGAGAATGGAAAGATCATAGGTGGACACAGGTAAGTAACATAAACAAACACAATTATTACTGTTAGTTAAAATATATGATGTTCTTTTTGCTGATTAAAATTGGTCAGTATTGGGATTTTTATATGATTTATCCTAGTATTTATAGTATTCACATGTAAAATTACAAACAGAGAGAATGAGATGCCAAAATTGAAAATAATCTTAAATTTACTAAATATTTTAATTTAGCAAAACTGCCTTCTTATTAATGGACATTAATAACAAAATATAAATATGAACATAAAATTAACTTTCATTAATAAAATATTACTTTAGTTTGTTTTACATCTTGGAGTTCTTCAAAATATTTCATTTGAGAAGACAACTCCTGTAAACCAAACCAAGGGGGAAGGATGTACTAGAGGCTCAGTGCACGAATTCATGCACCAGTGGGGTCCCTTGGCCTGGCTTGTGGGATAGGGCCAACACTGGCTCTCTGACATGCCCTGAGGGGTCCCAGATTGTGAGAGGGTGCGGGCCAGGCCGAAGGACCCAATTGTGCACAATTGGGGCTGGGGAAAGACGCAGGAGGTTGGCCAGCCGGGGAAGGACCTCAGGAGGGCTCCAGGGCATGTCCGGCCTGTCTCGCTCAGTCCCAATTGGCTGGACCCCAGCAGCAAATTCACCTACTGGTTGGAGCATCTGCCCCCTGGTGGTCAGTGCATGTCATAGGGAGTGGTTGATTCGCCTTAGCATATCATTAGCATATTATGCTTTGATTGATTGAATGGATGACCAGAACACCGGACACTTAGCATTATTAGACTTTTATTATATAGGATATAGAATCTTAACATATACTGTTGGTTTCTTTTTAAATAAGAGTAAATATTCTGTTTTACTTTGACTAGTAGATGTAAAGCTTTTAAAAATCCTCTATCAAAATGTGTGTTAATTCAGACATGTTTTTCCTCATGAATCTATGCCTAACACTTCTCTCATCAAATGAAGGCTAAATGTAATTTACAACTTAAAACCCATGCTTTCCCTAAAATTACGTAACTACTTCTAGCATACAATTATGTACTCTTACTTACAAGAGGATTTGCAGTTTGTGATAAAGCAGTCTAGAATAAATAAATTTTTATCAATCTAGCTGATAGTAATGACTTAATTAAACTGTTTCTTCTTAAAAGTTCATGCTTTCTGGTAAAATATAATTTCTCTCTAGTTTATCTATTTCATTGACACAAATGTTGACATCATTATTCATTATATTAACATAGTCAAAATAAATTTTTCCTTGCCGATAGTACTCTTCTAAATATAAATTACCATCCCCACTATGGCTTGCATGCCTATATCCTTTATCTCTTGACATATTTTCAGAGCTAAATATTTAATTTTGGTGAATAAATGAAATAAAGGCAACTGTTAAGCAAATTCGATAATTATAAAACTGGTTGGTAATTTTAGTTTTACTAATTTGATAATTTATTATTTAAGTAAAGCTCTATTTTTTAGAATTATGTTCCTGTGGAAGGATGATTTAATTAGGTTATAAGGGACAGCAATGCTGACATCATCATCATCACCATCATCATCAACAACAATCATAGTTACCATTCTTTACATTGTAGTATTCTCTATAAGTTCACTTAAGTTTTTTATTCAGTCCTCAAAAAAATTCAGGGAGGTAGGAAAAGCATGCAACATTCCACAATTTAGAGATGAGGACAATGAGCTGCATGAATTGTGACTTCGTCCAGCCATGGCTGGGTTCCAGGCCTCCCAGCTCTGCCTCGTGTTCTTTCCCCTCCCTCGTGCAATCCCAATATTTGTGAAAGCCCAAACCATCACCTGTAACAAGAAATGGTTTATATAGAAGCTTATTAAAGCAATTCTTAAATCTCAAAATATAAGTGAATATATAATTTTCATAGATTAACCCATTGCTACCCCTTGAACATTAGCCACAGTTTGGAGAGACCTAAACCTCTGTTATCCATCACTAGTTAGTACATGTAGCTGTTGAGCTCACGACATGCATATAGTCTGAACTGAGATGTTTTATAAGAATCAAAAATGCACAAGATTTCAAGGCGTAGTATGACAAAAAGAATGTAATATATCTCATTAGTAATTTTAATATTAATTATACATTGAAATGAAAGTAGTTCAGATGTAATGTTTAACATATTGTTATAATTAATTTCACCTGTTTTAAAAATTATTTTAATGTGGTTACTAGATAATGTAAAGTAATATATGTGACCCATGTATGCCTCACTTTGTATTTTTATTGGACAATGCTGTTCTAGAATTTTCATTTGTCCCTGATTTCACTCTTTAGTTAGCACACTTTCCCCTTTCAAATGATTGAAACTTTTATGCCAGCATGTAAGCCTCATTTTAACATAGTCATCTGTTTATGACCTGTATTTGGTTCTCTACCCTTTAATCTAGACTCTGTTACATTTCTTAAAAATTTATTAAACCTTCTTAGTTATTTGAAATGACATTCAAATGAGAATTTCAGGTATGTTCTAAAAAAATACCAAGATGGAGAGATTTTGATTACAAATAATTTTATCCTGCAAAGACTAAACTTAAATTAACCTTTTATTGAATAACTAGTGGCCCGGTGCATGAAATTCATGCACGGGGGGGGGGGGCGTGTTCCTCAGCCCGGCCTGCACCCTCTCCAATCTGGGACCCCTCAAAGGATGTCCTACTGCTGGTTTACAGGGATTGGGCCTAAACCGGCAGTCGGACATCCCTCTTGTAATCCGGGACTGCTGGCTCCTAACTGCTCACCTGCCTGCCTGCCTGCCTGCCTGATTGCCCCTAACCACTCTGTCTGCCAGCCTGCTCGCCCCCAACTGGCCCCCACCGCCGGCCTGCTCACCCCCAAATGACCCCCCGCCAAACTGATCACCCCTAACTGCCCCCTGTACCAGCATGCTCACCCCCAACTGCCCCCCCCCCGCTGGCCTGCTCAACCCCACTTTTCCTCCCCACTGGCCTGCTTGCCTCCAACTGCCCCCCTGCTGGCTTGCTCACTCCAAACTGCCCCCCCCACTGTCCTGATCACCTCCAACTGACCCCCACTGATGGCTGCTCGCCCCCAACTGGCCCTCCTGCTGGTCTGCTTACCCCCAATGGCCCCACCCCCCACCAGCATGATCACCCACAACTGCCGTCCCATTCTGGCCTGATCATCCACAACTGCCCTCCCCTCTTGGCCTCTAACTGCCTCTACCTCAGCCCCGCCACCATGGCTTTGTCCCGAAGAACGTCCAGAAGGTCTCCTGGAAGGTCTCCCAGTCTAATTAGCATATTACCCTTTTATTAGTATAGATAGAGGCCTGGTGCATGGGTGGGGGCCGACTGGTTTGCCCTGAAGGGTGTCCTGGATCAGGGTGGGGGTCCTGCTGGAGTGCCTGTCCAGCCTGGGTGAGGGGCTGATGGCTGTTTGCAGACTGGCCACAGCCCCTTCAGGGTGGGGTTCCCCACTGGGGTGCCTGTCCAGCCTGGGTGAGGGGTTGAGGGCTGTTTCAGGCTGGCCACGGCCCCTAGCGATCCAAGCTCCCAGCCCATCCTTTTTTGCTTTTTTTTCCCCAGCACCTCCTTGAGCGGAGGCCAGGGCTGGTTGGAAGCAGGTATCTGGGATTTATTTATTTTCTATAATTGAAACTTTGTAGCCTTCAGCGGAGACCAGGGCCGGCCAGGGCGGGTGGGAAGCTTGGCTTCCTCCATCGCCGGGGGCAATCCAAGCTTCCTGCTCGCTCCAGCTCTGTGGCCACCACCATCTTGGTTGGGTCAATTTGCATACTCGCTCCTGATTGGCTGGTGGGCGTGGCTTGTGGGTGTAGCAGAGTTATGGTCAATTTGCATGTTTCTTTTTTATTAGATAGGATTCCACTGAAAAAGCACTGCCTGAGTTACCTCATTCTCTCTCTCTGTTTCTCTTCATGTGTATATTAGGGTCTAACAGATCTGATGAGTTAACACATATAAACCACCTAGAACAGTCCCTTCCATCACAATAAGGGCTAGCTTTTATTTTATTATAATTTTTGATTGAAGAAACATCACAGATCAATATTCCCAAATGATCTATGGCACAACAGAACTTCAGAGCTATTATGGGAGTGGTTTTAATAAAAGGCAGTTATACAAACACATCTAATTACATTATTGTCCTTCCATATTCTTTTACCAAAATATCCTCTCACTTTTGCAACTGTGAAATTTATATTTCTAATATTTCAATTGTTCTTAGAATTGTAGAATTTCACTACTAAAGGAGAAGTGGTTGATTATTAAAGTAAAATCCCCTACTTAACCTAAGAAGGTGCCACTCAAAGAACTTAAGGAATGTGTCTGGAATTCAAGTAGTTAAGAAATGCAAGAGTAAGAGTGGGACTTTATTGAGGAATAGCAGCAAGACTAAGTAAAAGCTTTGAAGATTGTATCTCATTTAATTCTCATAACAACCAACTACAATAAAGACTGCACTTCTCCCTTGTGAAGATGAGAAAATGAGAACTGAAGAGGTGGAGTTAGCTGCCTGAGTTCAGGGAGATCAGGGCCAGTGTGTAAACTCCGGTTTGATTTCAAATCTGTGCCCTCAACCCTGTGGTGTGTTGCTTTTCATGTTATTCTTGTTTGTTTGTTTTAAAATCAAAGTGACAACATAAGGGGAACACAAGCAAATGATCTCTTTCTGGTCAATCTTGAATGAAGCTGAATTGAAGGTATTTGATGGATCTAGACTCTCAATGGGGACAAATGCCAACAAGGAGAGGAGGCAGCTCAAGTTTCATGGTTCTGGAGCCCCAGACACACAGCCCTGGGAGGCTCTGGTCTGTTCATCTCAGTGGAATAAACATACAGGATGAGGAAATAACTGGGTTAGGGTGGATAAAACATACAGACACACTTCCTGGAGGGACATGTGATTGCATTTAAAGAGCGAGACAGAATGTGTAATAGGTGGTGAAAATGACTTTTTGCTTCTATGTTTAGAGACATAATTTAACTTTAATCAAACAGATCTCAGGAACTTTAGTCTGACAGACCCAGCATTAATGAACTAAAATAACTTTAAAATTGTGTAAAATACAATTGAATTAATTTAATTGCTCATTAATTAAATAAAAAACAAACTTCTCCCTTTATTATTAAACCATTTCAAAATTTATCTTAAGTAATTTATTTAAAGTCATTTGAGGTCTACTGGGTTTAACAATTTGAACAGCCAAATTTGATTTGGAGATGAAGTGATTCTTTGGATTCTTCTAGCTTGAAAAATGTTCTCTGCAAATAAATACGTCTCTCAATCCTAAATTGAGGGGTGCAAGGAGAAATGAAGGATGAAGAAAATTTACTCAGACAAAAATATTTTTCTAGTTTAATGGATCCAACGAGTACAACATAAGATAGTTCTAGAAAATTCACATGAAAAGTAGCAAGAATGGTCCTGTTGTTTCCTCTTGCTATTATAATAAACTAGAGGCCCAGTGCACGAAATTTGTACATGGGTAGGGTCCCCAGGTCTGGCCGGCAATCAGGGCCGATTGGGGACTTCTGGCTGCTGGCCAGGGCTTTCCTTCGTTCCACGCCGCCCCTTTGTAGTCAATGCACGTAATAGAGAGAGGTCGAACCCCCAGTCAGTCGAACTCCAGAGGGGGCAATTTACATATTAGCCTTTTATTATATACTAGTGGCCTGGTGCACAAAATTCGTGCATGGGGGAGGGTCCCTAAGCCTGGCCTGCACCCTCTCCAATCTGGGATCCCTCGGGGGATGTCTGACTGCCAGTTTAGGTCCGATTCCTGGCTCCCTCTCGCTGGCTTCTAACTGCTCACCTGCCTGCCTGCCTGATCACCCGTAACCAGTCTGCCTGATGGCCTGCTCACCCCCAACTGCCCCCCCTTCCAGCCTGATTGCCCCCAACTGCCCTCCCCTCCTAGCCTGATTGCCCCTAATTGCCTTTGCCTTGGCCCCACCACCATGGCTTTGTCTGGAAGGACATCTGGAAGGTCTCCCGGTCTAATTAGCATTTACCCTTTTATTAGTATAGAGGATTACCACAAACTTCAGAGCTTAAACAATAATGATCATCACCTTACAGTATTGTACACCAGAAGTCCCACTGGGCTCAGAATCAAGGTGAGGGTGACTGGGATGCTCTGGATCTTCAAAGAAGACCCATTTCTTTTCTTGCCAGCTTCCAGAGCCTGCCTGGATCCTGCGCTTGTGGTTCCATTCCTCCATCTGGAAGGCAAGCCAAATAGCATCTTCAAATCTCTTTCTCTGACTTTCACACTCATGCTTTCTCTCCTCCACCTCCCTTTTCCACATACTGGAACCCTGGCACAATCAGCCCTCACCACAGAGAGATAGTCCCTTTGTGCTGCTCCTGTCTCCCCCTGACCATCCCTCTCTTTCCACTTCTGCTGTCCTCAAGTGATAGGAGTCCCAGAGGCTTATCCACCAGGAAACAGATTTATCCAAGATGATGTTTCTTTGGTCATCTGTCCTCATGGAACTTTTGGCTAACCTAGAATCTTGCAACATGCCTTTGAATTCCTTCTCTTATGGTTGTGTGTCAACACTGATATTTTTCATTCCATCCTCACCATATAATTCCTACTATTCAGACAGTTACCTGGTTAATCCTTGTTCTCCATTTCTGTTTTGCTGTGTGTACAGTTTCATACAATGTCTGTGTATACAGACCCATACAGTATCTGAATTTCTATATAGATCTATACTAATAAAAGAGAAACATATAAATTGACTGTCACTTTGTGACACCCATAGCCAATCAGGAGTGAATATGCAAATTAACCCAACAAAGATGGCAGTGGCCCCGCCCCCCGGCCACTCCAGGCCTCTGGGCAGCGAACCTCCTCAGGGCCTCCCTGCCGTGCTCCACACCTATCAACTGTCCTTGCAGCCTCCCTGTGGCCCAGCCCCAGCCTCAGAGGCAACCCTCTGGTGCCTGAGGTTGTCGTTCCTGGTGTGTCTGGCATCTCCCTCTGCCCCACCCCTGCCCCGCTGCTCTGGTAAACAAAACCCCAGCATTGGAGCAGCCCTGCAGGCGTGGACATGCATGGGAGCTTGCTCAGTGCACAGTTAGCACGCCCCAGGAGCCCCGGGCCAGACAAGGGGCGATGGTGCTGGCCGTGGTGGCAGTGGCAGGTGGCTCAGCTTTGTTTTGAATAGATGAAAGAGGCCACCTACACAGTAACCCAAATTATCAGATCTCCTTCCTCCTTATCTAGCCAAATCCAGAGGGGAGGGGCGATGGGCGTGGAGGGAGGGTGGGCAGGCAGGAGGCGGAGGGCGGAGGAGGAAGAGGATGAGGAAGGGGGCCAGTTGAATCCCACTTGCACAATGGGAAAGTGAAACGCACTAGTGCACCCAACCTCTCCAGTGCTCCCCACCTGCCTCGCTCCCCCCACCTCTTCCCCTCCGCTCCTCCCCGGGAGCGCCAGCGCTGCACAGAGGAACTCTCCGGAGAAGGAGGGTGAGGAGGAAGCAGCGCTGGAGCCCGCAGGGCTTGCCACCGCCGCCGCTGCTGCACAGGCTGCCTGAGTGAGCCTGAGGAGTGTCAGCAGCCAAGAGAAGGAAGGCCTATTCTTGCACAAATCTTCATGCATCGGGCTTCTAATATATGTATATACTGAGTGGCCAGATTATTATGATCTCTGAACGCATAATAATATGGCCACTGAGTGTGTGTGTATATATATGCATATACATATATATATATGTATATACATATATATATATATATATATGTATATGCATATATATATATATGCATATGCATATACATATATACACACACACACACTCAGTGGCCATATTATTATGCGTTCAGAGATCATATATACACACACACACACTAGTGGCCCAGAGCACGATATCTGTGCATGAGTCGGGAGGGGTCCCTCAGCCTGACCTGCACCCTCTCCAATCTGGGATCCCTCTCACAATCCAGAACCACTGGCTTCTAAGTGCTCACCTGCCTGCCTGCCTGATGGCCCTAACTTCTCCCCTGCTGGCCTGATGGCCCTAACTGTTCTCCCCTCCTGGCCTGATGCCCCTAACTGCCTATCTGCACTCTCCTCCTGGCCTAAACCCCCAACAGCCTATGTGCTCTCCCTTCCTCTCTGCGCCTTCAGACCCCAGTGCAGGAGTGCTGAGAGCTCTCTGCTGAGGCCCCGCCCCCGTTCTGATGCCCCGCTCCAGGCCGGGCGGTGTGCGGGCCTGCTTGCGCTTCCACAGGGGGGGCTGCCCCCGGCGGCAGCCTCACATTCTGGTGGCGCAAGTCCCCGCCCCCATTCCCACCCCCGAGCTCCTGTGTGTGCGCCCCTTTAACTGGTCGGGACTCGGAAACCATAATGGACAAATTAGCATATTCCCTCTTTATTGGATAGGACATATCCTATCTAATAAAGAGGGAATATGCTAATTGACCCTCACACTGTTGCAAAGATGGTCGCACCCACAATCAATAAGGAGGGAACATGCTAATTGATTGCCCTGCCCTCAAAGATGGTGGCACCCACAGCCAATAAGGAGGGAATATGCTATTTGACTGCCACACCCTCAAAGATGGCAGTGCCCACAGCCACAAGATGGCAGTGCCCAGTCCCCTCAGCCCCTCTGGGGTGGCAGGTGCACGGCAAGGCCAGGCCCACCCCCAGGTGAGCACAGACAATCCTTGGATGGTGGCTTCCCAGCTGCCCAGAGCTGCCTGAGGCTCAGGTAAACAGGGCCAGCTGAGGTTTGCACTGCCAGCAGTGGCAGCAGCAGAGGTGTGATGGGGCATTGTCTTCCCCTGATCGCTGGGTCACCTCCCACCCCTGAGGGTTCCCGGACTGTGAAAGCAGGCAGGCCCGGCTGAGGGACCCCCCTCCCCAGTGCATGAAATTTGTGCACTGGGGGGGGGGGGCGTCCCTCAGCCCAGCCTGCACCCTCTCCAATCAATGCAGCTCCACCCATTTCCCCCTTTCCCGCAAGAGAGGGAGAGATCCCTCTCACAATTCAAAACTGCTGGCTCCCAACCGCTCTCCTGCCTGCCTGCCTGCCTGCCTGCCTGATTGCCCCTAAGCACTCTGCCTGCCAGCCTGATCACCCCCTAACCACTCCCCTGCCAGCCTGATCGATGCTTAACTGCTCCCCTGCTGGCCCGATTGCCCCCAACTGTCTTCCCCTGCAGGCCCAGTTTCCCCCAACTGTTCTCCCTTGCCGGCCCGGTCACCCTTAACTGCCCTCCCCTGCTGGCCTGGTCACCCCTAACTGCCCTCCCCTTCAGGCCCGGTCGCCCCCAACTTCCCTCCCCTGCAGGCCTGGTCACCCCCAACTGCCCTTCCCTGCAGGCCTGGTTGCCCCCAACTGCCCTCCCCTGCTGGCCTGGTCACCCCTAACTGCCCTCCCCTGCTGGCCTGATTGTCCACAACGACCCTCCCCTGCCGGCCATCTTGTGGTGGCGATCTTTGACCACATAGGGGTGACCATCTTGTGTGAGGGCGTGAGGGTCAATTTGCATATTACCTCTTTATTATATAGGATATATAATATGTATACGTATATACATATACATATGTAAGTTATAGACAAATTTTTTTGGTAAGAGCATACTTACTTAAGAGAATAATAATATCCAGTACTTGTTCTATCTATTTAAAAAGTTAGGAACCAGTTATGGTGAAATTATGTAAATAGTTTTCTCAGATGGCAATAATTGACAAAGGAGCATTCTCTAAATATGAAGAGCAAACTTTGGTCTCTGGGACCCAGACAAGTTTCACTGACAGAAGGTAAAACCTATCACAAGATCCTAGGAATAACTAATCACCAGTGAGTCAGCTCAGAGAAGCAATGCAGTCCTATATCGACACAGATCACTACTTGTGAATTAATGGTAGACACTAGATGTTATTCTGATAGGGAGACTTACAATCTGATAGATTGAGCACCTGAATTAATCTGAAAAATAATCATATTATTTTAAATCTCAGAACACATGTACTTATGTGAATAGGGGGTTAAGTTTCTCATATGTGAATAGGGGGTTTGAAGGCCTGTGTGAAGTGATTAGGAAGGTGACTCAAATGTGAATCAAACAAGCAGAACGGATAAGCATGGGCAGGCTGACCCCCCAGGAGTCAAAACATCATCTCATCAACATCATCGCATCAGTATCATCTCATGGCCTGGTGATTAAGGAAAATAGCTGAGGTTTGCGGACCCCCAGGACTGCACGTAGCACCCTAGCCCCTTCCCTTTATAATCCTGTCCCCTGCGCCTTGCTGGAAGATAGGATTTTATGCTTGTAAGCGCCCTGTCTTCTTGGTTGGCTGGCCTTCTCAACAAACGCCTCACATGATTCAACCCTGCCTTCGTTATTGGACACAGCGACAGGCAGCCCGAGCGCAACCGGGGGTCTCCCGGTGACAATTCTACCATGTATTTTACCACTAAGTATAAACCATGGTGTGAAAGAAATAAGCCTATAAGTGTTATATTCAGATTCAATAAATGATCATTTTTCCCATTGAAGTTTGGTAAATAATGTAATAAATCTCCTACCAGAATCCCATGTATTTACAAGTAAATCACCAGATTTTCAGTTTAGCTCTTTAGTACTCATAATGAATCCTTAATGTCTAACAGCATCTACTGTTTACATTTGCCTGGGGTCTCTAAAGCATTATGAGATGAAATGATTTTCTGGCTGTCTTAGATTTAAAGTGTTTCATGAATTTCATATTCGAGTGAATAACTTCCTCTCTCCCTCTCTCGCGGGAAAGGAGAAATGGGTGGAGCTGCCCTGAATGGCGTGCTGTCTTGTGTGGATTGAATTTGCTGTGAATTGCATGGCTCTCAGTTGTACTCTCATGCATCCTTAAAACAAACCCACAGATTCTATGGGACACATATTTTGTTCCTTGCTGAACACTGAGAGTGTATAAATGATGATGTAAGTTCCGTGAAAGTGAAGTTGGCATAAGGCTACAAACAGCATGTTAATATTCTTTAGAAACATAAAGAAAACCTTGCTTTGAATATCCTTACAAGTTTAATAAGAGTTCCTCTGAAGGAACTATAGATAAACAGCTCCACAGAAAAATAACTAGGTATCCATTAGCTTTGGCGAAGATGTACCCGCATTTCCAATTATTAAATTCTCATAAAGCCAAAGATTTCCTGCTTATAGAATCACTTAAAACAAGTCCTAAGACTTATATTGTTATTTAAATAGGAAACATTCATGCATATAGAACATATTTCTGTCTAAATGTAAGAGGTTGCAAGAATGAAACATGATTCTATTTGAACACTTAGGAGAATTCATCAGGAGAAATCAAAACAGCATAGAGCGGTGAGTTAGCTGGCTGGACTCTGGGAGTAATTGGTCACTAACCTTTTCCACGAACTCAGATAATTAAGTTCACGTAGACAATCTCCACTGAGGTCCTATCAGGGCTACACTTTGTCCCAGGTGCTGGGGATACTGTGCTGGACATATTAGGCAATGACCTCCCTTGACAGCATTTACCTTCTATTGGGGTAACAGACAAAACTTCAACAAATTGGTATGTAATATACCGTCAAGTGCTACACACTAAAATAAAGCAAGGTTAGGAACAAAAATGATGGAAGGTGACCTAACTGCCCCAGGTTTAGCTTTTCTCACAAGAATCTTATGCTTTCTATTTGCACAAGAATCTAAAGCAACTTATAAAAATACAAAAGGCACAAAATAATTGCACAAATATTCCAGGAAGTTAGACATAAGGTTAGGGAACCCATTACTTCCAGGATTAAATTAGATCACAGAAATATGGATCTTATGGCCTGGCCTAATTGCTGCACGTGAGCCACAAACTTGGCACTAAGCCTGTTGGCCAAAGCAAAGAGGAATATTCCAGCATTTTGTAAGACTGGCTATTTCCAAAACATGAATACTGCTCAGGGGTTGCTGAGAAAAACGTTCCACTGAGTAGGGACCCAGGGAGATTTGCTGGTATGGAACAAAGACCATGCCATAGAGTGGGCGGACTCTGGTAGCCCTCAGTGAAGGCCAGTGGTTCATCACTATGACCAGCTTAACAAAAGTAAAGATCACATTATTTTAGCATGCTTATTCATTTTCTTTTGCCTTGTTTTTTTTTTTTTTTTAGGGGGGGGCTGTATGTTGAGTTTTGTGTGCGCTTGTGTGTGTGTGTGTGTGTGTGTGTGTGTGTGCGCGTGCTGTGGGAAAATGTCTAAGACCCCTTTGAGATTTGAATGAAAGCTACAACACTGTTCCCAGATTATATCCATCCGTAATTTGGCACACAGAATGACAATGTTAAGGGGATTTTGAAGATTAAAAAAATAATTCCAAGATGTCCATGTTGTCATGATGTAGTCCCCTTAGAATATCATTAAAAAGAGAGAAACATGCTCACTGTTGTATGCTCTGATTTAATATTTCTTATTTTTTAAATTTATTTTTCAATTACTGTTGACATACAATATTATATTAGTTTCAAATGTATGACAGAGACTGGGCATTTATATTATGACCTTACAAAGTGATCACTCCGATAGTATAGTACCCACCTAACACTGTACATAGTTATTACAATGTTATTGACTGTGCACCCTATGCTGCACTTCACATTCCCATGACTGTTTGCATACCTGGCAATTTTTACTTCTTAATCCCTTTCACCCTTTTCATCCATTTTCCCAATTTCTCTCTCATCTGGTGACTATCATTTTGGTCTCTACTAGTATATCTACAAGTTTGTTTCCATTTTGTTTATTTTTTTAGATTTTGCATATAATTGAAATATATGGTATTTATCTTTTTCTGTCTGACTTATTTCACTTAGCATAATACCCTCTAGGCCCATCCATGTTGTTTCAAATTGTAATATTTCATTCTTTTTTATGGCCAAGTAATACTTCATTGCCTATGTGTACCACCTCTTCTTTATCCAGTCATCTATCTATGGACACGTAGGTTGCGTCTATATGTTGGCTACTATAAAGGATGCTGCAATGAACATAAGCTTGCATATCTCTTTTTGAATTACTATTTTGGAATTCTTTGGATTGAATACCCAGAATTGAATTTACTAGGTTTAATAGTAGTTTAATTTTTTGAGGAATCTCCATAATGTTTTCCATCTTGGCTGCACTATTTTATAGTCTCATCAACAGTCCATAAGGGTTCCCTTTTCTCCATATCCTCTTGAACATTTGTTGTTTGTTGATTTATTGACGATAGCCATTCTGACAGGTGTGAGCTGATATCTCACTGTGGTTTTAGTTTGCATTTTCCTGATGATTAGTGATATTGGGAATCTTTTCAGTTGTATATTGGCCATCTGTATGTCCTCTTTGGAGGACTATCAGATCTTTTGCCTGTTTTTTAATCATGTTGTTTGTGTGTGTGTGTGTGTGTGTTGAGTTGTATGAGTTCCTTGCATATTTTGGATATTAACCCCTTATCAGATGTATCATTAGTGAATATCTTTTCTCATTCAGTAGGTTGTCTTTTTGTTTTGTTGGTGATTTCCTTTGCTGTACAAATCTTTTCAGTTTGATGTAGTCCCATTTATTTATTTTTCCTTTGTTTTCCTTGCCTGGGGAGACATACCCAAAAAAATATTGCTAAGAGCAATGTCAAAGAGTTTACTGCCTATGCTTTCTTCTAGCAATTTTATGGTTTTAGGTCTTACATTTGTTTTTAATACATTTTGAGTTAACTTTTGTGTATAGTGTAAGGAAATGGTCTCATTTTATTGTTTTGCATGTATCTGTTCAGTTTCCCAGACACCATTTATTTAAGATACTGTCTTAATCCATTTTATATTCGTGCCTCATTTGTCATAAACTAGTTGATCATAAAGGTATTGTGTTTATTTCTGGGCTCTCTACTTTGTTCCATTGATCTATGTGTCTGTTTTTATGCTTATACCATACTATTTTGATTCCTATGGCCTTGAGTATAGTTTGATATCACATGGCATGATACCTCCAGCTTTGTTCTTCTTTCTCAGTATTGCTTTGGTTATTTGGGTTATTTTGTGGTTCTATATAAATATTAGGATTTTTTTTTCTAGTTCTGTGAAAATGCCACTGGTGTTTTGATAGGATTACGTTGAATCCTTAGACTGCTCCTGGTAGTATGGACATTTTCATTATGTTAAGTCTTCCTATCCATTAGTGCAATAGCCTCCATTTAGTTGTATCTCAACAAAATGACAGTGGTGCCTGCCAGGGCTTCCATATCTGAGAGAGTTGCCTGACCCCGCCCCTCCAGTCCTCATTTGAAGTTATTCTATGTAGTTTTGCCCCTAACGTCCCTGGCCCTTTTTGAGCTATAGCCCTTACACTGGAGCTTTGCACGAGTGAGTTTGTGAGTGAGTGAGTCTGTCTTCAGCCCTTCAGAGCAGCACCTTGGTCTCTAGTAGCCCTTTGTCTTTCTCAGAAGCAATCCCTGCTGGTTTTCAAGGCCAGATGTTATGGGGCTGTGGGTCCTCGTCCCTCAGGAGGGACTTCTGCAGCTGAGACATCCCTCCAGTTTCTTAATCTTCACACTATGGGTGTGGGACCTGCCCATTGTGTATCTCCACCCTTCCTATCAGTCTCCACATGGCTTCTTCCTTATGTCCTTCATTATAGGAATTCTTCTTCAGCTAATCTTCAGCTGGTTTTCAACTATAGTTGCTCTATAATTTATTTGTAATTTTGATGTGATTATGGTAAGAGGCAAGCTCAGTTTATCTACTCTGCCATCTTGACTGGAAGACTCCTATTTGCTCTGATTTAAGAAAAAACTCAAGTGCATATATTATTTGGTGAGGTATTAATAGAACCATATGCTTTAAGATTAAGACCATCTGATTAAAATTAAGAAATCAAGCAAAAAAACTAGTATCTAACAGTATGTTAATAGGTTGGACAAGACAACTTTCTCATACCACCTAAGTCCATTATCTCCTAAGTCCATTATGTCTTTACTGTCTAGTGCATTCTCTTTCTATTTTGTTCACTTTTATATTTTTTAAGGGAGGTAGAAAGGATTTATGTGACAGTAATATCCATAGCTTGGTATGGATGAATTAACCTTCTAATATAATAAAATTGAATAAGGTTTTTAGAAAATCCCTCTAGTTGAGCCAAAATTGAAAGTCAAATCATGGAAAGATCTATCATGAACAGGGAAGAAAATTGTACCAATCTAGGCGGATAAATGTCTTAATTGTCAACCAAACTTTTAAAAACAGTTTCATTCCATATCATTAATGGATGTCTAATGATTTCACCTCCTGGGACTCGTTCAATCAAGCCCACAACATTTACCCACTTTGCCTGCCTTAATAAAGTTAAATTAATCAGAATAAAAATGCTCATTGTAACATGATATAACTTTACCCATTATTTTTCAGCAGTTTATTTTTTATTTTCTCCATTTTCTTCCCCTTGATATTCAAAACCTGTACTGAAAGCCAATAAAGCAGAGGGTGGGGGAGTCATTAGTTAGTTCCCACGAAAGAGAAGTGCGTCTCTGCGTGGGGCACACAGTCGTTGGTGCGCTGGTGGTGGTACTGAACTGTCAAACTGTGAACGCCTGCTTCTGCTTCAGAGCCCCACAATGGGCATACCCAGCAGGAGAGAAAAATACTTTTTTTGTACATAATTCCTGTTAGTGTAACTTTCTCTTCAGGTACACTTGCATAGCACTTGCTTTATATGAGTGAACTTTTTGTTATACAGTAGGTGTACTTCTTGAAAATTAGTACCTATGAAATATTTTAAATTTGAATCCTGTTTTCTCAGAGAATTTGACTCCATGCTCAGAAAACTTCTTATTTGTTACTTGCTTAGTGTGCTGATCATTGCTTAGAGAATCAGAAATTACAATTAAAAAAATATCCTTACAGCCACTGGTTGGAGAATATTCTCTAGGGTTGCCCACATGAAAAGCAGTTCATAGCCAATCAGTGCCTGAGATTCAAGGTGTCTTCTCTTATGACTTTTGATTTGGGTGTGTTTTTGAACTACAGTTAGTTTTGCTTCCCTTGGTATATTAAAATGCTGTGACATACTTTTCCTGATTATTAGTTTGCTTATTGTAAGTTGGGATAAAAACAGTGACATGGCATAGAATTGTGGTAAGGATGAAATGAACTGATACCTGTGAGTCACATGGAAAGGTGCCCCACCTAGGAAGTACCCAACAGAGCTGACAATCATGATATGAGGATCGTGGCTTTTCTATTTTGATTGGTAAACTCATACATTTCTCTGTATACCTCAGTTCAGTTATAGCTGCGCTGAAGGATAGCATCCTATCTTTCTAATGGGTCCCACTTTTGCATATGTAAGTCAACAGTTCTCTATCTAGTAGTCTA
This sequence comes from Cnephaeus nilssonii, assembly GCF_951640355.1. NCBI lineage: Eukaryota > Metazoa > Chordata > Mammalia > Chiroptera > Vespertilionidae > Cnephaeus > Cnephaeus nilssonii. The sequence continues at coordinate 54,234,909 of NC_137088.1, forward strand.
CCTGTAATTACAGCTGTAGATGTGACAGATGGTTTCTATGAGGCTGATGCCATCTTACCTCAAATGCCCCTAGGATCTCTCTGCTCTTCTGTCTTAAGCCTTTCCCAAAGCCATGAGTAGTTCTCATATTCAGGGAAGATAATATTCATGGCAAATCTTAACCATGAGGATGAGAGTCTATGTGTAAATGTCCCCACCTCTCTGGTTTTTGGAAAGACCATTCTAAACACATTCCACATTCCAGATGTTCCCCACTAGGAATGAGGCTAGGTGCTTACATTTATCACCAGTTCAATAATGTAGCTTAGTTGGCTTTTTCTACTTCCATCCTTCCTGCTTCCTGGAATCATCTCTCAAGTAAGTTACTTAATACTTTATCTTGGGCTCTTTTGAGGAGAAATCCAACTTTAGATGCAGAACATATTTTTACACATATCATTGCAATTATATTCTCCAAAATTGGTGAAAATACATCCAGATATGTTTTTGTGTAATTCAGTAATGAGGAGACAAACTGACAGAAATCTAATTTTATTTACATAGAAAAATCCAAAAACCTAAGTACCTTTTCTTGAAACATTTTTATGGGCCTCCTCATATTAAGTGAATTCTCAGTAAATAAACACTTACATATCTTAAAGATAGCCTACATAGCCTATAGCCTACTTCTTAATTATCAATCTTTCTATAAAGCAATTCTATTTTAGTGTTAATTATGTGTTTACTTCTCTATTTTATAGGTTTAGGTATTGGGCAGTTCTTGTAATTTACATCCAATGAGTAATTTCACTTAGAAGCTGAATGTGAAGGGAGTGTGTGGGAGAATGTAAATTGGAAGGGGGAAAAAAGAAAATAAATTTTCATTCTGTGGCCAGGTCGATTGACCCGTCAGCTCAACCATGACTTCTGCTGTTTACCACTTGGTCAATGGAATTGACCAATATTGATAATATCTTGCTTTAGGCCTAGATAGCTCAAATCTCAGTTGGCTAATGCTCCTCTGCAAAACCAGTTTGTGTTGCTCTGTAGGCATTTTACAGTTCCCTGTGTCTGCCTTATTGTTGGTCTATTTTTGTCTATTATGAATGCTTTATTTAACTTTTTCTCTGGAGGGGTATACATGAGATTAGCAGTTATTTTTTAGAGAGAAAATTAATAAAGATTAAGGACTCATGCAACCACAATCCCTTAAGGGATAAATGCTAACCAATATGACTTTCACCATGCAAACTAATAACTCGTAGATTGTATTCTATTGGAAGACATGTTGGCTTGGCCAATACAGTGATAGTAATGTTCTTAAGTTGTCATTTAAATATCAAGAAGTTTTAAACAAAAATGAATATTTCTAGCTTCTGACACATGGGAAGCTCTAACAGACCATTGTCTCTTCCTGCAATGCACACATGGACTGAAGCTCAGAAAGATGTCCTTCAGTCAGAGGTCACGATGGTCCCCTCATAGGTGGCCACTTCTTATTCTTGTCTTTGGTTTTCTTGTCCCTCATCTGCTTCCCTCAGTTATATTACCAGCCTAGCCCCTTTAAGATTTGAATAGGATCTCAGTTTTAATATCAGAGGCACAACTTAAAATAACTTTCCTATTTTAAAGCCCAAGTAAATCTAGGATACAATGATACAATTTAAATGAAGTGATTTTAAAGCCTACTGGGGCTTTTATGATTTTGTCATAATTTACTGATATGAATCCTGAGGAACAGAGAAGTTAACATCTGCATTAGGGTCACATGGCTAATGATAGAGTGTGTCAGCACTCAAGTGGTCTAAATACATTTTGAAGTAGCTTCACTTTTGCTCTTGGAGTAGAAAGGTCACAGGCTATGTCCTCCTCCAGGGTTTTGGTTATTTAAATAATTACCCTTTTAAAAATCAAGGTATTCATAAAACCCAAATCACAAAATGCAGAAAGTCTTTCAAACAGCCAAAAAATCAGACATTTATGGTTTAAAGCAGTTTGGGCAGATGGTATGAGTATATTGTCAAGATGATGGATCGACAGGAAGATGAGAGCACTTACTGAGTGAAAGAGAATGTGTTAATAGGAATCAGATGCTTTAAAAGGTTAAGTGCATTATTCTCTTCTAAATATTACTTTTTGGGTTATCCTTAACCCTAGTATTTTGTTTTATTCTTCACATTTGAAATTTCTTCCACTGTAAGATTTAGGCCTTATATAAAAATATAATATATGTCTTAATATATTTTAGGACCTTCTTAAAGGTCATACTGAGAATGATCTGAGAGCTTTAACAAAACATATGCACTAGAGTCCTCATTAGCTACTCAAACAAAAACTCTTACAATTCAAAGAATTATGGGTTGATGATAGGATGAGGTAAGGGACCCTTGTCTCTTTCAAAAGCCATTCAAGAAATCAAAACTCCAGTGGATGGCCCACAGGACCTACTAAAAATTTCAAGATGTGACATGTGGAGAAAATGCCACACAGAGGTAATATAACTCATTTTAAATAAGTGCTGTTCTCTAAGAATGCCCAACTTTCAAGGCACTAAGTAATTCAAGTTTCTTATTTTTTAAAATATATTTTTATTGATTTTAGACAGGGAGAGAGAGAGATAAATGATGAGAGAGAATCATTGATTGGCTGCCTCCTGCATGCCCCCCAGTGGGGATTGAATCCAAAACCTGGGCATGTGCCCTCCCCAAGAATTGAACTGTGATGTCCAGGTTCATAGGTTGATGCTCAACCACTGAGCAACACCAGCTGGGCTCAAATTTCTTATTTATATGCTTATTTTTTGTGAAGTAACCCAAATGCTCTTCTCCCCTCCAAAAACACCCTGGGTCACATGTAACATATACTAGCTCATGTGTACTTTTAAATAAATGCTTCACATCATGCACTTTTCTTCCAACAGTCTCACAACTGGTCTCTCTGCTTCTACCTGCTATCCCTTATAGTCTATTCTCAACCCAACAAGCTCAGTGTCCTGCTAAAACAGAAGTAACGCTGTGTCACTCCTCTGCTCTGAGAACTTTCAGAACAAAGTTCTAACTCATTATTATTATAACCTACAACAATGGTTCTCAAAGTGTGGTTCCTGGACCAACAATATCAGCATTAGAAACTTGTTAGACATGCATATATACTCTCAGGTCTTATCCCAAATCTACTAAATCAGAAACTCTGAGGTTCTGGAGGTGACCCCAGCAGTCTGTTTTAATAAGTCTACCAAGTAGTTAGTATGCTCAGCTAAAATTTGAGCACTACTGCACTGTAACACTCCATGATATATAGGTCACATTCCCCTTGGACTTCATGGACTACTCTCCCTGTCCCCAGACACTCTGGCCTCCTGGCAGTCACATGAATATGCAGTCCAATCCTACTTCAGGGCCTTTATGCTTACTGTTCCCTCTCCCCACAGAGAGACACATGAGTGTCAACCTCATCAATGTTAGGTCTTTTTTCAGATGTCATACTCACAGTTGAGGCCTTCCCACACCCCACATTATATTTGTAGGGCTAAGGTTGTAAAGTACGACAAACTGGTGGTTGAAAACAGTAGATAGGTACTCTCCCTAGTTCTGGAAGCCAGAGGTTCCACTGTCAGTGTGTCAGCGGGGCCATGTTCCCTCTGAATCTCATTGGAGAATCCTTCCTCAGCTCTTCCTAGTTTCTGGTGATGGTCAGAATTCCTTGGTATTCCTTGGATTGTAACTGTATCACTCTAGTCTTTCCTCTGTCATCTCATGGCACTCTCTCTGTGTATCTCCATACTATCTTTTTATAAGGACATCAGTCATATTGGATTAAAAGCCCACCCTACTCCAGCATGACATCATCTCAACTAATTACATCTGTAAAGGCTCTATTTCTAAATAAGGCCAAGTTCTGAAGTGCAGGGGGTTAGGACTTCAGTATATCTTTTGGAGGATAACCCATAACACCCACCCTATTTAAAATTGTTCCCTGTCAAATCAGGAAGAATCAGAGAATCTGAATAGACAGATTACAACTAGTGAGACTGAAGCAGCAATCAAAAAACTCCCAACAAACAAAAGTCCTGGACTGGATGGCTTCACAGGTTTATATTATCAAGCATTCAAAGAAGAACTGACACCTATTATTCTCAAACTATTCCAAAAAATTCAAGAGGAGGGAATACTCCCAAGCTCATTTTAAGAGGCCAACATTATCCTAATTCCCAAACCAGAGCAAGACACTACAAAGATATAAAATTATAGATGAACATAGATGCTAGAACTCTTAAAAATATTAGCAAACCAGATCCAGCAATACATTAAAACGATCATACACCATGATCAAGAGAGATTTATTCTGGGTATGGAAGGTTGGTACAATTTCTTCAAATCAATAAACATGATATACCACATACATAAAATGAAGGCTAAAAACTACAGGATCATATCATAGATGAAAAAAAAGCATTTGATAAAATACAGCACCTATTCATGATAAAACTCTTAGCAAAGAGGGAACATACCTGAATGTAATAAATACCACATATGACAAACCTACATTATACTCAATGGACAAAACCTGGAAATGTTTCCATTAAGATTGGGACCAAGACAGGAATATCCTCTTTCACCACCCTTAGTCAAGATAGTACTGGAAGTCCTACCAACAGCAATCAGACAAGAAGAAGACATAAAAAGCATCCAAATTGGAAAGGAAGAAGTAAAACAGTCATTATTTTTAGGTGACATGATGTTGTATATAGAGAACCCTAAAGATTCCATACAAAAAGACCTATTAGTACTGACAAATGAACTCAGTGAAGTAGCAGGATACAAAGTAAATATCCAGAAATCAGTTGCATTTTTATGCACCAAAAATGAATATCAGAAAGAGAAACTAAGAAAACCATTTTATTTACAATTGCATGAAAAAAATCAACACACTTAGGAATATTCCAAAAATTTATATGAAACCACAAGAGACCCTGAGTAGACATCATAATCTTGACAAAAAAGAACAAATTTGGAGGACTCACACTACCTGATATCATATTATACTACAAATCCATAGAAATCAAAACAGTATGGTTCTGTCATAAAAACAAACATATATATCAATAGAATGGAATACAGACCCCAGAAACAAACCCACACCTATATTGTCAATTAATATTTGACAAAGGAGGCAAGAATATATAATGGGGTAAAGATAATTTATTCAATAAATGGTGTTGGGAAAATTGGACAGATATGTGCAAAAAAAAAAAAAAAGAAAGAAACTAAACCACCTTCTTACACTGCACACAAGACTAAACTAAAAATTGGTTAAAGACTTAAATGTAAGTCTTGAAATTATAAAAATCCTAGAAGAAAATATAGGCAGTAAACCTCAGACATTTCTTGTAGCAATATTTTTTTTTCTCATATACCTCCTGGGGCAAGAGAAACAAACAAAAAAATAAACAAATAGGACTACATCAAACTAAAAAGTTTTTGAACAACAAAGGCAACCATCAACAAAATGAAAAGACAACCCACTAAATGCAGAAAATATTCACTGATACATTTCATAAGGGGATAATATCCAAAATCTATAAAGCTCAACACATAAAAACCTAACCAATACAATTAAAAAGTGGGCAAAAGCCCTGAATAGACACTTTTCCAAAGTGGATATAGATATGGCCAATAGACATGAAAAGATGCTTAATATCACTAACCATCAGAAATGCAAATTGAAACCACAATGAAATATCACCTCATACCTGTCAGAAGGGCTACTATCAATAAATCAACAAACAAGTGTTGGAGAGGATGTGGAGAAAAAGAATCTATAATATCTATAATAATAAAAGGGTAATATGCTAATTAGACCAGATGTCATTCCGGATGTCCTTCCGGACAAAGCCGGGGCTGGAGGGAAGCCCAGGTCCAGGGTGCTGGAGGGAAAGCTGTGTCGGCTGCTGGGGGAAGGAAGGCCTACTCTTGCACAACTTTTCGTGCATCGGGCCTCTAGTAATAAAAATAAAATTGCTCCCTGCCCTCATCACTTTCTATTCCACTTCTGTTCTTTGTTTCTCTTGCTGTTTATTACCTCCTAACACACCCTATGTTTTACTTATTTGGTTTACTTTCTGGTTTTTGCCTCTGCAATCTAAGTTCCATAAGGTCAAGAATTCTTTTCTGCTGTGTTTTCATCCACATAGTAAGTACAGCTCTTATAACATACCTAGAACATATTAGGAGCTCAATAAATATTTTTTGAATAAATGAAAACGGTAGACCATTAACAAAATTATTTCATTGCTAAAAACATTTGATTACTTGTCTTCAATTTAAAGCATAAAATCTACTCCTGGTAGGCTAGGCATCAAGAGGTATATAAAAGGATCACATGAGAAAAGTTAAGTTCATTCTGAAACTTATGGTCCTCTTGTGGGTGGGCAGAGTTTTTTATCAGGAAGAAAGACTCTAGGGAAGCTTTGGAGCTGGGGATCAAATTGGTTTAATAACTAAACTGGCAAAAGGGAATCAGGGAATGGACATATATCAGCAGTATGGTTGGTTAAAGCAACTGGGTCATGAAGACAATGCTCATTTATTCATTCACTTATTGAATAAATACTTGGGTATCTAAGTGCCAAGGTCTGGGCTCCAAGCTAGGGATATAAAATTAGGTTTCTGGCTCAGCCAGCATGGCTCAGTGGTTGAGTGTTAACCTATGAACCAGGATGTCATGGTTCAATTCCCAATGAGGGCACGTGCCTGGGTTTTGGGCTCGATCCCCAGTGGGTGGTGTGCAGGAGGCAGCCAATCAATGATTCTCTCTCATCATTAATGTTTCTATCTCTCTCTCCCTCTGCCTTCTGCTCTGAAATCCATAAAATATATTTTAAAAAATTAGGTCTCTGAATTTATGGAACTTGGACTGCAGTAAGGGATTAAATATTAGTGAGTACATAGTTGTATCACATGCCCCTTTTTTAAGGGGCAAGGCCTGCTTAAACTGTCTCTATATCCAACCAAAGAAAATCAATTTCCTTTCATCCAGTGCAGGTACAAAGTAATATCAGTGTTTAGTCACCAGGTGGAAATTCACCAAAATAGAAGCCTGGATTGGAATGTCAAAGGTAAGGCTGCTGTTGCTCAGGCCTTGATACTAAAGTCGAAGTTCCAGTGTCCCCTGAATAATGGGATTAAAGGAGCTGAGTAGTAACGTAGGTGAGAATATCAACGTGTTTTTTTTAAAAAAAATATATTTTTACTGATTTCAGAGAGGAACAGAGAAGGAAAGAGAGATAGAAATATCGATGATGAGAGAGAATCATTGATCAGCTGCCTCCTGCACAACCTCTACTGGGGATCGAACCTGCAACTCTGGCATGTGCCCTTGACTGGAATCAAACCCAGGATCCTTATTCACTGAGCCAAACTGGCTAGGGCAGAAAGTGGGCGTTTTAACTTTATACCCAAGTTTGACTTTATGGTAGGCCATTTCTGAGCTGTGTAATTTTGGAAATGGTACCTAATCTATATGAGACTTGGTTTTCTTACCTATAAAATGGCATTAATCATTCAGTGTTGTGAGATTAACACAGAGAAAGAATAAAACATTTAGCACAGAAGCTTTTTCGAAATGAGCACTCAGTACACTTATTAAAGGAACACACATCCAGATGTGGCCTAGTCAAGAGCATGGCGGCTCTTTGCTTCTCTTTAGTGGCTTCATGGGATAGAAGAGATGAAGCCCCGAGAACAATATGAGCCAGAGAGAGGAAAAAGGGAAACACCTCCACAAATCAAGAGGCAGACAATTAGGTCAGGGACGGCACAGAAAATGACAAACTTCTCTTTTATTTATTTATTTTTTTAGGAGAGTGTCTGAACTTGAATAGTTACGAGTTTTTGATGACAAATTTAAGGCAAATTTCGTAAACACTACAGGGAACTTACGCAGGATACTAAAGCATGAGGTTTCATCCTGGTGTGAAAATGAGGCAAAATGGCTGTGGAGCCCTTCTCTTCAGCAGCCTGCCTACCCGTGCTGCTTACAGGAGACAGCAGCGAACGGAAGCTGAGCGGTAATCGCTGCTCCACCATCTGTCTAGAAAGATGTGTGCCATAGGAGTGGCTGTCCTTCAGACCGTTTGGGAAGGAGCAGCATGTATAAGTGTCCTGGCCTTGGGTGGAAAGAACACTCAGTACAGAGTTGAAACCAGACAATTAAGCCTGCCTCCTAAGCTTCTTTCCAGGGCCTGCACTTCAGTGGGAATTCTTTGACAGTGAGTCAGGTTTAAGCTGTTCATTGGTAATTCAAATTACTTTATTAAACTGTGCTAATTAAAACACGGAAGGTTAGAACCCCCCGTTCGTTCTCTCTGTCCTGTTTCTCCTTCAGATTTCTCCCAATTGATCACTAAAATTTGGATAGCTTATTGGGGGAGTCTCTAGTCATCAATAATGAACAACTGTGGTCTTTTGCTAACCTGGTGGCTTTTGAAAATGTCCATTGGTAGCCACAATCAGGTTTAAAGCTATGCAAATGATAGCATATTTTTAAAAATTCTAGACCTAGACAGACAGGTGTACTTCTTTAGTTAGAATGTCATCTGTGTTTTAGGGACCAAGGCAGGGAATGACTAAGAGTCCACGCCCCCCTCCCCCCGCCCCCCCTTCCCCACCCCCCCCACCCCGGCCCCTTTTCCTAGATTCTGCAGCACGCTGTCAAGATATCAGTTTGCTGGCCCACTTCTGACTGAACACAAAGGTCTTTTCTTACAGGTAAGGTATTGATATCCATTTTTCTATTCTGGAAATACGAGCAGTGGCCTGTTTAGGTCAGATATATAGGTCTACATTATGGATGGCTCACAGCACCTGCTTTGATAAACTGATTGTTCTTCTCTCCTTGCTTAACTCAGAACAGAGATCTTTCTGCTAAATGCCCGCTGCTCAGTCTTCCTCTGGTTCTAACTTCTCGGAGTGTCTACAGCACTGCATTAAGCCAGGTTTGGTGTCTATTCAATACTTCCTTGAGCAGTGGATTTTTTATTTAAAGCAACACAGAAGAACTGAGTTTTGTTGCCAGTACCATGGGGACAGTTTTATGAGGAGACATAATTTGACTTAGAATATTCCCACTTCTTGTAACTGTGTGCTGTATTTTAATAAAGTTCCCGTATATTATGCAAATGTAATGTTTTGCAGACTTGTCACAGATGGCAGTTGGAAGTGACTACTGCATGATCACTCCTTACCAAACTCTTCTGAAAAAACCAGGAGCTTGATTTGTGTCCCCACGATCCCTAAGTTGAGGAGGATAAGCCATAGAATTAAGAAAAACTTCTAGAGTTAAAGGGGAAGGAAAACAGTGTTCTTTACAGAAGGATTAGGAGAAAATGCCTTCCTTTGTGTTTCATGAAAGAATTGATGCCTCCACTGAAAGGACCCATTTTTTACTATCTACTACGCATCGTGCTGGGGAGAAGATGGGAGGAGGGGAGACAAATAAATGTTTGAGAGCATCGGGGCTGTTTATTTTCTACACTGTTAAGCGCTCCTCATTAGCATCATTGTAGATCATATCCCCCATCCTGGTCATCTCTTCTGGGTCCTCCCAGAGCAAATTTAGAGCATGTTTTCTGGAATCCACTTTCTGCTCCAGAAACATTCCCATCTCCCTGTGCCTATGGCCATCTGACCTCTCTTTCCTGAGGACGGGGCCTTTCCGCCATTTGTATTTACTGCTGGTTTCTAAATCTGGTTACATTAACATTCCCATGGAGATTAGCTTGTTTATTGAATGAGCCACATTTTTAAAAAAATAAAATATGGCTGACAGAACTCTAGTTAAGCTAGTTCAGGTAGAAATGGAGGTTGTTGACAGGACCCAGAAACATTGCACAGTGATGAGAATTGGAATGCTATCACGCCAGAACTCACGGGAGGTAGAACTGGACAGAGGGTGTGGATCTGCACAGCTGGGAGCCTGCACTGTCCCACCACAGTCACAGAGCCCACAGACTTCATTCAAGTGCTCTGTTGTCATTGTGCTCTGCCACCAACCCAACAAATGTTTCCCAATCCCCAAACCAAATTCTTTATAAGCAAATGGGCTGGCCCGGCTCACCTTTTCTCCTTACTCCCCAGGTCAGTGACCAGCCTGTGGCTGATCCTTCTTCTGGTCCATTCAGATGGAGCTGCCTTGGATGCACTGGGGAGAGAGTCCGGATGAAGATCTGCCTGCACTGGGAGTAGCAGAGGTTATGAAGAGCAACAGGTCGTTTGAGAGGGGGTGTGGGTGTGTCCTCTAAGATAAGATGTCACATTTGTCCCCAGAGGTCTTTATGGAATGGCTAACGTGGTATTTCAGCAAAGGCGGAGTTTTTGGAAGAGGTTAAATGTGGGCAAGGTGGCTTTCATCAATAGTGAAATTGTATTGAACCAGCCTTTCTTATTTTGCAATGAGTCGGTTCCTGACAATAATAGAAGACTTCTATATGTCCTGCATGTGTGTTTGTGCACATGCTCATATGCACACACATGCAGTAGAAACAGGAGAGAAATTAGTATGAACTTTTAGTGCCAAGAGACTAGAGATCCTCTGGCCCAGCCCACACATTTCATGGAGAAATCCAGACTCATCAAGTTTATGTGGCCAGCTTCGGGGCATACATACAGCTATTAAGTGGCAGAAAAGACACTTGGGTCTCTTGAGTCCTCACTCAATGAGCGTTATAACTCAGCTCTACTATATTTTATATCCAGAAAGCAAGTCTTTATTGATCTAAAAGGCCCAAATATATATCATACCTTATCATCATTTGGCTGATTACCTTATAGATCAATCTCAAAGGTACCCACTCCAAAGTGGTACCTGACCACTGCCTAAGGTCGGTCCTTCCTTGTCCCCAGATTTTCCATTACATCATCATTCTCATAGCTTTCTATCACCTATTCCTATCTTTAGTCACCTTGTTTGTTTGCACATTTTCTCTAACACTAAATTAGGGGATTCCATGAAGGTAAAGATTGTTTTTCTTCTTCCTGTCTATACCCTCAGCTCCTGTAATCATGCCCAGCACACAGTAGGCACACATAAATATTAATCATGCTTGTGTGCATTTAAATATATAAACATTAAAGTAAATATTTGGGGGTAACACATGGACTTCTCTGGTCATACAGAGAATACTTTCCTAATTACTGAGGTCTTGCCAAGTTTAATATTCCTGTGATATTAAATTTCTCTAAAGTTCTCTACATAGTTTTGTATGCCATGTCACAGTTAAGGCTAAAACCATACCTGGAATTCATGGCAAAGGGAGCCAGCGACACCTGATTCAGATGTGACTTCACCTGTGTGGGTCTATTCCCCACAAACTGTGAGCGAGCACGTTCATGACAGAGCCACTCGGCTGAGAGATGCTGCACCCCAGCTCTCTTCTTTGTTTGTGGATGTTCCTGTGACTCACTGACAGTAAGAGCTGTTCATTCTTATTTCTGGCTCTTGGCAGCCTACAGATGCTTCCTGTTAGTGCTCCTGGCAGGTTACTGGTGAGGCCTGTTGTTTATTGCCCCATCTATCAAGTCCTATTTATTTTTAAAATAAACTTTGAGCATACTGTAAACTCCCCTCACCAACAGAGTTTTCCTCCTCTTTTATACTTGACAAGCCTCTAAAAGGAACAGTATCTCTGTCTCATAAATATTTGAACTTGAGCCTTTTAGGAAAGAATTATATTTAAGATATTCAAGAACAGAAATGGTCTCAATCTAAAATCTCCCTTCCAACTATTCATTCTCACATTATCATTCTCTCTCTCTCTCTCTCTCTCTCTCTCTCTCTCTCCCTCAACCAATGCCTCCTTTTCTTTTTAATTGCATTACCTTATTCCTGCCTCTATACTGCCCTGCCTTTCCCCAAATTATCCTGTCTATGTCCAATTCTCTAGTCAAAATTTCCATCCATATCTTTATTATATCTACTTACATAATATAAATGTCCTTAACAAACAGGTTAAAGGGTTTTGTATTTCAATCTCATCAAGCCAAAATATTTTACATCCCTTTCCTGGTCCCCTATCATGTGAACTTGCTATTCCTTCAATCAGTAATCTGGACTATTTTCCAACACAAAACTGAGGATAAAGGGAATTGATATAATCTGGCATAAAGAGCTTGGAATTTAGAGTCATACTGACTTGGGTTCAATTCAAACACTGCTACTTATTAGCTTATGGCCCTGAGGTAGCCTCCTAAATTCTCTTACTGTGGAAAGATGAAGATGAATACTTATTTGGGCAAACATTTCTGGTATTCTCTAAATATTCAGTTTGTCTCCTTCTGAGCACTTGAACATGCAAGTGCTTTTTAATTTGGGCCTGGTTATGAGATTCCTTTGGTTAATGAAATATGACTGGTAGTGGTACACTTCACCTGTGGACAGAAGCTTTGAGAGGCAGTGTGTGATTTGCTGAGGTCCCTTCTCTCAATGAGACAAATATGGGCACATGTATTGAGAAGACTCCCTCATCCTGGGATCTTGGCTGTACAATAAGCAGAGCTTTTTTGCTGATCGACCATGAATATGTAGCATGAGATAGTGCTGTGTGTTACTGCAGCAAAACTTAACCTATTTTGACTGATGTGTTTATTTGGCAAGGTTATTTGTAGAGTGAGTGACAAGATGCATAAAGTAGAAACATAATATGCGATCAATAATTGGTGGCTTCCACTATCGGGAGCACTGTTATCATCATTAGCATCATTGCTATTTTATTAGGGTTATGTGTTCTTTCTATTGCACATTTTATTTTTTCCATTGTCTTATTTTGCTGTAAATATGTACTTGCCTTCCTGGCCCTCCAGTAAAGTGTATGATCTTTGAAGAGGACAAGGTACCTCATGTGTCCTCATCAGCCATACTCACTTAGGTGTGGTGTCTGTACCAACTAAACTCTACCGCCGCCGTATGAAAACAGATGCAGACAATATATAAGCAATGGGTGTATTTGTGTTCCAATAAAACCTAATTTATGAAAACAAAAGGCAGACCATTAGCTTATGGATCCTGATTTAGACTCTATTCTTCTTTCCCTCCTTTGTTCTCTTTTTACATGTTGCAGCCCTCGTTTATCTGTTTCTTTTCCTGGTGTACCTGTGTTCTCTGCTGCCACAGGCACATTAATTTTCCTCATGGCAGGCAGAAATGGCCACCAGGAGCCCCAAGTCTATGTTATAATGGAAGTAAGTCCCTTTCTCCCTAGTGTTCCTCTTGCTTAATACGCCCACACCTGGGCCAGTCTCTGTTGACAGAACATGGAAATTCCTGATTGGTCAGCCCCTGTGATCAGAGAATGGTTGAAGCACTGTGATTAATGAGCACTTCAGAACCACCAGGGGTGGGGATAAGAGAAAGAGGGATACTTGGTAGTAAAAGAGGATGCTCATTACAAGCCTCCATTCACCTACATATGCAGAGAAGCAGGAAAGAACCTACTTCAGGGGGCTATCCTTTAACAATTCTTCATTGTGTAGTAGGCTTGCTGCTTTATAGCCAGTCTCCCTGGTCATTTGTCAAAGACCTCCCTTGGGATCGGGGAACAAAAGCATTGACTATGATTTCTGATGGGTTGCATGTGAGATGCAGGAAAAAGAGCAACCTAGGAAGACTCTTAATTTCTGTCCTAAGCACTTGGGTGAGTAGAGTCTCCCTGCTTTTAGATGGTTAAAAGTCATTTCCAAAACTGTAGAGGGAAGGCAGCAACATGGACAATCCCCAACTGGCTGGTAAGTATTTTTCTAATAATCTGAGGAAACTCACAAAACTTTACAAAAGTTAATAAACAAAGCAATATGATGGCATATGAGTCAGGACTCTCTGGAAGCTCTCCAAATTCCTCTCTGCGATATGGGGAACACCTGCAAATTCCTAATATAAAATGCCATAAAAAGACAAAAAAACTTTTGTTATCCCTGGCCATATAAATTCTGCCTAAAGGGCATTGCTGGCTACCTACCATGGATATTGGCTGGGCACTCGAACATGAGTCATTCTAATATACCAGTACTTCCTCTATTTTTACTTGGCTCAGAAAATTTAATGAAATTATACAAATCCCCGAAATCTAATATTTTATGTGATAAGATTGTGTAAGAGGAGGGGGTGGAAGAGAAGTTTGGAGAATGGTGGCAGATGGCGAGTGGGCTCGGCACATAGCGTTCCTATATATAGGGGAGGGGGGACATTTTTAAATTTAGATCCAAGTATTTTATATATACTCAGCAACATCATTTACTGAAGCAGCCTAGCTGGTTAGAACTTTTAAATATTTCTTTTGGTTGGGGGTGGGTTGTGTGATATATATTTTCAACAGTTTTACATATTCTTTCATTTAAAAATCAAATGATATCTATAGGCTTTGAGTATGTCTTTTGAGAAAGGGTTGAGAATATCTATTTCTAGAGAGAGTTTCTTCCAAGGAAATTTAATGACATTTTAAAAATTAGGGTTCTCACAGCTGATTTACCAACAATAGAAAATTAAAGTGAATGTTCACAGCGAAGATGACTACAGTTTAGTACAATGAACAATGAGCTGGCAATTAGGACAGCTGATATCAAAGTCCAGTTCTGGGTCATTGGAGGTCAGGTAGAAAGTGTTACCTTACACAAATCACTTCAGCTCTTTGGTCTTAATCTTCTTTTTAAAATGAGAATTTGGAATAAATGATCTTTGGGATATTTTTTGTTTTATATTTGATTGTTGTCTCTTAATGCTCTGTTAATTAGGATGCTTTTGGTTGCAAGTAACATAAAGCCCAACTCAAGCTGCCTGAACCTATCACAGGAAAAGCCTAGTATTGAGTGGACTTTAGGGGGGTTTGAGTCAGAAAAAGACACCCCCCCCCCCCCCCCGTTCACTCTGCTTTCCATGGTGCCAGCCTCACGTAAGGTTGGCACTCCTTCAGGATCTCCAGATGCCTTTAATGGCTCCCATCAATGATCTGGTTTCCTGTTCAGGTTTCGACAGAAAGAGAAAATCATTTCTTGAAGCTGTTTGAGATGAATGAGGAAGCGCCTTTCCATGAGCTCTTTGCAGACCTGCCCTCAGATATTGTTGGCACAAATTGACTTTTGTGCTCATCTCTGATGCTGGCCAGGGGACAGGGCCACCTTGATTGAGAAAACTCACAAAAACCCTGGAACCAGCAGTTAGCTCGGCACGGGGAAATGTGGCTAAATGACTAAAAATCAAGACGGGGGATGTAAGGAGGTACCACGTAGTCTACTAACCATTGCTTGGAACATTAGTGTTCCCATAATCTTATGCAGTTAAATTAATGAAATGGAGGTTTTATATCGTAGCCATTATCATATCAAGCACATAGTAAGCATTCAATAAAGGCACCTACATTGGGCTACCTTAAATCTGTTAAACATAGAGAACATGCCTCTTAGTTGGCAACTAATTAACAAGAAATCACAGGTCTTTCTGGGGTTGCCATAGGGACCAGAGGCCTATAGTAATTTTTTCTTTCTGTGCAGTGGTTCTCAAATGTGGATGCAAATTGGAACCACGTAGGGAGCTTTGAAAAATACTGTCACCTGCGCCCCACTTCCAAAGATGCTTATTTGATGAATCTGGGGTGGGAGCCTTTAGAGTTTTAAAACTCCTCAGGTGGCTGTGAGTCACAGCCAAGCTTGAGGACCTCGGGCGTAGGGGATCTCAGCATGGGCATGTCCCAGGGCAGCGGGCAGGCATGTCCAGGGCTTCCCTTGAGATCATTTTTATAATTCTCTTCTCTTCTGTTCTAAACTAGTAACTGCCAGATTCTCCCCTCTACGCTGGGACTCCCAGAGGTACCACATCCTCTCCATTTCAGTATGAAAAAAACAACACACCACACAAAACTAAATGTGAGGGTGGAAGCCAAGAGCGGGGAAGGCCTACTGTCAATATGGTGTGTTAGGAGAAAGGGACAAAAAGGTGGTGAGAGAAAACACGAAGCAATGCAAGAGTCTTTCTCTTTGGCACTGGGATATGGTTGGAAATGCACATTTAGGCATTGCCTCAGACTCAGATTCCCACACAAACACCCATACACATACAGACACATCATCTGAAATGTCTTCCTAGCCTCCTCCCTGCTCAGCCCACTGCCAACCACTTGCTCAGAATATTGCTGCAACTTCATAAGACACCGAAAACATGAATAAAGGAGAAATGGCTATGTTTATGCATTCACTCACACTCATTTATTCATCTATTCTATAAATATTGAATGAGCACCTACTATGTGCCAGGTACATTGCCAGATGGTAGAACAACAGTGAACAGAATAGGAGCTTATAGCTTGTACAAGGGCCCTGATCTGGAAAGTTTTTGAAGTGTGTGAGAGGGCCATGATTACCTTGTTCATGAGTTCTTTTCTCTCTACCTTGTTTTTTGAATGAATACTTGCTGAATGAATATATTACCTGAGTATATTACTGAGAGAAGACCAGAGTAACTGGAGCATGGTAAATGTAGGAGTGAAATTATATTTAGGTTGGAAAAATGGGCAGATAGTTATGCTAAGCCTTGTGGTCTATGGTTGTTGTGTTTTGTTTTGTTTTGTTTTGTTTTAATGAGACATTATTTTCTGTGCATTAAAAAATGATTGCATGTTTTCAAACAGGGACTAAGGTCAGGGAAAGAGTCTCTGAGACCACAGGGATAAGAAAAAGCCATTTGGGCAAAGAATAGGATGGAAGAATATACCAGAAAGAGGAAACAAGATATGCAAAAGCCTGTAGTCAAGAAAGGCATGGTTGAAGAACTGAAAAGCACTGTGCTTTACCTGGAGATAGGAGATGGAAGGTAGTCTAGTGCAGAGAAAGGGAAATGGATATGGCACAGAGCAGTAGATGTTGTTGCAAGTACATTTGATGCTGAATCTTACAGGAAAATAGAGGAGGGCTGTCTAACCTAGACTTGGGAGGCCAAGAAAAACTCCTTGGAGAATGAAACAACTGAACCAAATTGAGAAAGTGGATTGATTTAGAAGAAAGCAGGCAAGGTAAGTGAAAATGGAAGGGGAAGCAAGGATGTGGCAAATAGAAAATGCTGAATCTACATAAGCATAGAGAAGTAAGAAAGCATCTTAAACTTTAGGGCTAAATCTTGGTTATGTCAGAGAAATCAAATTTAATTTTAAAAATTTATAGAGACTTACTTGCATAGGTTACAATTAGTAAGTGATGTTGAAACAAGGCTCCAAGCGGTCTGACTCCAGAGTCCATGCTCTTAGCTCTTGTGCTGACTGCCTCACCGACGTCACAGAATAAAGAAATAAAAGGAGGGAAGCCCACCAACATGTGGGTTCAAATATATATGTATTTCTATTTTCCTATATGTTCTCTATTTCTGGAAATTATCTCTTTCCTGTAATGGAACTTCAAACAAGATTAAAAGAGACCAGATAATCAGCCATATTGATAATAAGACAAAAGCCAGAGGAAAAATTTACTTGAAGGCAAATCAGATATAAACCTAGGGTGTCAAGAAAAGTTAATTGGATTGAAGCCTATACCAAGCAAAGGAGACTTATGTTTTTCTGTTGTAGTTAACATGTAGAAACCTGCAGAAAAGAAAAACGTTCTCGTTGTTAATTTTCTGTCTTGCATTGTAGAAAATTTACTGCCAAAAAAGTAAGATCACCCACAATTTATAAGCAAATATACATTGTAGGATATTTAGAGAAACAAAGTGCTATAAATTGGTTAAATATATTAAGGTCCCCATTAGAGGAATAGTTACTGACATTGGAAAATGTGATATTTTTATTTAAAAAAGCAAATCATAAATAATATTACATATTAACGTATAATTTTTAGAAAAAGCAACAGAAACAAATAGGCATATTTGGAAAAGTATTAGGGGTTTGTATACTTAAATGTGAATACTGTTAACTTTTGTGTGGTAGGTTATTGATAACTTTAAATTTTTTACTATTTAAATCTTGAATTGTATACCCTTTAAAATGTGAATATATTACTTTATAAATATAAAAATTATACAAATATCAGAGTACTGTAGTCCTAAAAATATATATGCTTTAATCAACACTGTGACTATGTCTTTAATATTTGTTCCCTCTTTCTTGTTATTGTCCTAATTTCTTTCACTCCACGCATCTCTTTTAGGGGAAGCTAATTTCCCTCTTGATTTACTCATGAGCCTGTGATACAGCTCTCAGAAAAGCAATGTGATCTTCTCCCTTGACCAAGGGAACTGGCTCTAGTTGTAACCAAAGTGAAGCTAAGAAGACATGAGCAGTAGTTTGCTGGGGGAAGCTCTGAAAGAGTCTTCTTTGCTTATCTGAGAGAGATTCTCAAAGCGATCCTTTCTCTTGCCATTATGTAGATAAAGAAGCACTTAGTCCAGAGAGCTGTCGGCAGCCATGTTTCATCCTTGGTGGGGAGCCTGCCTCAGGATAGACACCTTGAAAGGTGAAGAGAGAGTTGGAAATGAGCTGCACTTGATGGCTTAGTGGAGTTGCTGAATCAAACCCTCCTGGAGCTGAGCCCCACCTGTTGTCATCCTGTAGGAAACGATACATCCTCCTCACTATTTACTCTAGTTTGAATTGTTTTTCTGTTTGCTTTTTCCTGTTAATTATAACCAAGCACAGTCTACCTTCTGGAAGGTTACTAACAGGTCATTTAAGGTATTTCTTCTAGGTTACTAAAAATTATTTGAAGTCACAAGTTTTTATTTTCCTTGACCTAGCTGGTATATCCTAGAACTATGCTGCCAAATGCAGTATCCACTAACCACAGGTGGCTATTTAAATTTAAATTAGTTAAAATAAAATAAAACATAACTTTCCTTAGTTGTACTAGCCACGTTTCAAATGTTTCATAGCCACGTGTGCACCGTGGCTGCTGTCTTGGCCTGGAGAGGCAGAGAGCATTTTCAGTGTCACAGAAAGGCCTGCTCCCCAGCCCTGTGGGAGAGCAGAGAGGGAGGGGCAGGGAGTCGAGAGAAGAACCTCAGAGCAGGAGACTGGGGGATGGGTCTCCTCTAAGGTCAATATAATGGAATTCTAAGTGCTTGCATTTGGTTTTTAATATTTGTAGACTTTTTATTTTTTAAGACTGAGCTGTGAGCTCTACCATCAGGTCATATTTGGATATCAAATACTGAAAACCTGGGCTAAAAATTCAGGAAAGTTTAATTGTTTTCTTCTTCTAGCAAAAATACCCAACGTAAGTTTAGTAGCAGCTAGGCATGGATTTAAACTAATGTATTGGCCAATTTCCTTTCCTTACTGTCATAGCAATAGTCTCTCACAGACAAGGTGGTCACCTGAATAAGTGTCACACTTCACAAATGCATGCTACTGGCTAGCAAAAGAACCAGCAAAGGCTATGGGGAGTTGAGAGTGCACAAAAGCTACTGGTTTCTAGAAAAACAGTTCATTATGCATGTCATCTTGATAGTGAACTCATATTTTCTTTTGATTCATTCATTATTCCTCATTTATTCACACAAACATTCGAGTGTCTACTATATACCAGGGAGTATATAGTATACTAGAGGCTCAGTGCATGAAAATTCATGCACTGGAGGGGGGAGTCCCTCAGCCCAGCCTGCCCCCTCTCACAGTCCAGGAGCCCTCAGGGGCGGGAGGTGACCCAGCGATCAGGGGAAGGTGATGCCCCCATCGCACCTCTGCTGCTGCCACTGCCGGCAGCACAAGCCTCGGCCAGCCCTGGTTACCTGAACCTCGGGCAGACCTGGGTTTCTGGGCAGCTGCCATCTGAGGCTTGCCTGGGCCTCGGGCCGGCCCTGGGTGGCTGGGGGGCTGAGGGGAATGGGGGACTCCAGAGGCAGGTGCGTGGAACAGCCAGCCCTGCCTAGGGGCAGGCCCAGCCTTGCCACATGCCTACCACCCTGGTAGGGGTAAGGGGACTGGGCGCCACCATCTTGCGGTTGTGGGCACCACCATCTTTGAGGGCGTGGCAGTCAATTAGCATATTCCCTCCTTATTGGCTGTGGGCGCCGCCATCTTTGTGATGGCATGAGGGTCAATTAGAATATTCCCTCTTTATTAGATAGAATGTTTGATTTTGAAGATACAGCAGTGAACAAGATGCTGGTTCTCCTTGCTCATGGTGATTCTAGTAAGGAGATAAAGCAGATATCAAACAGATAATTCCAGAAGTAGTTAATTACAATGGCATTTAAGGCTACACAGATGATATTCTGAGAGTCGTAGGAGTATAAACCATATGATCTGGCTTTGAGCATTAGAGAAGGCTCTTGGGGAAGTTTCCCTGTCTCATTTAAGGACTCTAAAAAAAAGTAGAGTAGAAACCAAGAGTAACAGTGTTTATAAGAGACTAGAGGCCCAATGCAGGAAATTCATGCAAGAGTGGGCCTTCTTTCCCCTGGCTGCCAGCACCGGCTTCCCTCTAGCACTGGGACCCAGTATGTCTTCCCTCCAGCTGCCCACAGGCAACCAGGACCCAGGCTGGCTTTCCTCTGGCCACCCACAGGCACCTGGTACCTGGGCTTCCCTCTAGCCCTGGCTTCATCTGGAAGGACGTTCGGAACGACGTCCAGAAGGGTGTCCGGTCTAATTAGCATGTTACCTTTTCATTATTATAGACTATGGGCCCAGTGCACGAATTCGTGAACCTTGAAAGGAACTGTGGGACTCGAGGCTGCGGTGGGCACGGAGGCAGGTCTCGGCCCATTCTCTGGGCCCCTGCCTGGCCCCTCCCGCCGCGGCCCCTGGTCCCTGTCTGCCGGCAGCCCTTATCCCACCACTGCTGCTCCCACACACTGCCAGCGCTGGCCCCGCTTGCATCCGCTGATGGTGCGGAACAACTCAGGCTGGCGCCATCAGTGGGTGCAAGTAGTGGCTGCTGCCCCGATC
This sequence comes from Cnephaeus nilssonii, assembly GCF_951640355.1. NCBI lineage: Eukaryota > Metazoa > Chordata > Mammalia > Chiroptera > Vespertilionidae > Cnephaeus > Cnephaeus nilssonii. The sequence goes on from NC_137088.1 coordinate 54,255,805, forward strand.
TCCCCTCAGGAACAGGGGGAGGTGAAGAAACCCTCAGGAGTGATCAGGGCTGGCAGCCGCCACTCACACCTGTTGATGATGCCGAGTAATTGGGACCTGTGCCAGGTGCCAACAGCGGGTGTGAGTGGGGCCATCACTGGCAGCAGGTGCGAGAGGCGGTTGCTGGCCCCGATCACCCCTCAGGAGCAGGGGGAGGTGGAGAAGCCCTGAGGGGCAATCGGGGCCAGCAACTGCTGCTCACACCTGCTGATAGTACCAAGCTATCGGGGAAGTGCCGGGCGCTGGCAGTGGGTGTGAGTGAGGCCTGTGCCAGCAGCACGTGTAAGTGCCAAGTCGGACCACGATGCACAGGAGCAAAGAATTTTCAGTAGCCACCAGAGGCTTGCCCCGATGACAGCGACTGGTGCCCTGCCTTGGTCTGGCACGCCCCTCACCTGCTCCACCGTTCGGCCACAGCCAATGCCCACCATGTTCCGCGCATGCCCCCTGGTGGTCAGTGCACATCATAGTGACCAGTTGTTTGGTTGTTCTGACATTTGGTCTATTTGCATATTAGGATTTTATATATATAGATGAGGCTAGAAAGTAGACAGGGGCCACAGCTCATGCAACATACTGTCAACTGTGGTCATGAATTTGGGCTTTATTTTAAGCTTAGTAGGAAACCATTGAGAAGTTTTTAAATCACAGGAATGATCAATATACACCTCAAACATATTTTGTGTGGCTGCAGAGATGGGTGGGAGACATGGTTGAAGGCAAGTGGACTAGTTAGGAAAGTATTATTGTAGTTCAGGTGAAAGATGATGGGAGCCTAGGTGTTGAAGTTTGAATGGAGAGGGACAGAATGAACAGATTTAAGACATGTACAGGAAGTCAAATTAATAGGAAGTGACATGGTATGTGGGAGTTCATGGAGAGGAAAATGGCAAAGAAAGTCTTCATTTCTGGCTTGAATCAGAGAGTGGGTGATGGGCTATGTCATAGAGTGAGTGTGGGGTACAGTGACTGAGTCCAGTGATGGTTCAGAGTTTTATAAACCAAAGCAATCATGTTATTGCTTTTATTGTCATAAAAGCAGTCATTTTTATGACCTTTTCTGTGCTTATCATATATGTTTATACTCTTGTAATAAAGTGACCACTCGATGTCTAACATAACAATGTATTTATCACTTTTATTATATTAGAGAGAAGTTGGTGAAGCTCTTATGGTTTCAACTTTCTGTTTTAAAAGGGGAATAAAGAGAGAAGTGGAAGAACAAAAGAAATCATCTTATTCTTTCTTTTTTTTCTGAGAGACAGATAAGATAAGCAATGAGGAATTATAATTGATAAAGTAATTGCAGAGATAGGCTGCTAGAGGTGAAAAATGAGACTCCTACATGGAGGTTCTTTTCTTCCAGCCTAAGAAAAATCTTGTCTTCCATTTCCCCTTTTTCACAGTTACTAAAAATTCTGCTTTATATTTCAGATCCAAATTATAGCATTGAATATCACCAGCTTGATAGAAAATGATTTAGCTTTTGTTCATTTTCTCTTATTGTTAATGACTTTTATTTTTTCTTGACCAGCAATTTAGTTTTTTGTTTGTTTGTTTTGTCTTGTTTACTTTTGCTATTTTTTTTTTCTTGTGGATTCTGTATATTTTTAAGAAATAATTGTTTCCTTCTTCACTTCTACTGCTAGGAAGCTTAGAGTCAAATAGGGCTTCCACTATATCACTTGATGTTTTGTATTTTATGTTCAAACTTCACAGTAGTTTCATCTTTCTTTGCTTACTTGGCCTTTTATCTTTATCATGTAAAATTTATTACTTATTTTTAATTTGTTTGCCTAGAAATTGGTTGTTTAGAGCTTAGAACTCTGGGACTCAAAGATGAGACTGAATTATAGTTCTTTAACTTTGTGACATTAGTTCAGTCTCTTAACTTCTCTGAAATTTAGAAATTCATCCATAAAATAGAGATCACTGTAATTCAGACCCATTAGCACTTTTGTGAGTATTAAATGAGAAATGCATGCAATGGCTCAACTGGCTTGGTACATAGAAAAAGGCCCCCCAAAGTAAGTATTAATACAATAGAATCCTCCTCATTATTATATGATCATCCATCATCATCAATATTATATATTACTAGAGGCCCATTGCAGGAAGATTCCTGCAAGAATAGGGCTTCCTGTGGCCATCTCTGCTGCCCCGCCTGCTTCCCTCCCATCTCCACTGCCCCACCTGCTTCCCGCCCTTCTCTGCTGCCCCACTTGCTTCTCTGCAGCTTCACTCCCTTCTGTAGTGCTTGGCTTCCTTCTATGCTGTCTTCAGTCTTCACTCTCTGCCTGGATATGCAAATTAACTGCCATCTTGGTTGGGTTAATTTGCATGCTCGCTCCTGATTGGCTGGTGGGCGTGGCTTGTGGATGTAGCAGAGGTACGATCAATTTGCATGTTTCTCTTTTATTAGATAGGATTATTATAATTTAGATTTTCTTGATGTACTTCATCTGTTTTCTATTTGTCACCTTTTTCCAATTCTTAGCTTAAATATATTTTGAAACAATGCAGGGCACAGAATAACACTGTAAATAAGGAAAGTATATGTGCCTTAGTTAGGTCCCAAAGGGAAGACTGACAAGCTAGGGATGTTGCTGTATATCTAGTATGGGGCACATGCTAGGTAGGATTCTATGAGAGGGGAATATTTCAGGTGAGTTCTATAAAATAGGTGATAACGTAATTGATTTATGCAGTTGGGCTATGAAAAAAAGATAGGGTAATATTATTACTTAGCCAAGGGAAAAGGTCTATTGTCAACAGGGATTTAAAACAGACACTGTCAACCAACTGATGGGTAGCCCCAGTTACTACAGAAAACAGAAGTTGGACTTCAATGCTATAGCAGGCATAGAGATTAGAGGTCAGGTGCCATGACAATGATCCTTTTATCCATGCCTCCATTTACAGTAGTCAATTAAATGGAACAAGAGAACACATCAGGGTTGTGAAAACCCAACCAAAATGTGTTATCTCAAGAAATACTTAGAACTAGTATAAATGGTGTGCATAGAAGGCACTTTAGTTTCACTGAAAGTTGGCATTTTTCTCAGTCCAGATGTAATTCATTTAAATTCCTTTACTTGCTTTTCAGTTTAGAAATATGCACAAATATAAAATCTTGTGCGTCCCATTTTTTCTGCACACTTGTGAATTAAAAATAGCCAAATTATTAAGTGGATTGTTCCTCAACTAAGCTAAAGATGCCAAGAAATGGGAAGTGTGGTAATCATGGGAATGAGGGAGTTTATGGTGGTACATTGAGCCTTGATACAGAATTCAGGACCTCCAATGGGTTTTCCCCCTGACTTAATACTACAAAGTATATGTGAGGGTTCCCCCCCCCCTAGATTTTCATAATTATTTGGACAGGTACAGGAGGGAGTCATACTCCACAGGATATCTTTTTCCACCAAAATATCCCCAGTAGAAACTCCTGTCCTCAGAGCTTTTATTTCTGTGCCTCTAATGTGTTTCTATTTCCGTCTCTCTGCTCCTCACTATTTTTCTTCTTCCCTCCAGATTTCTACCCTATTACATACTGGAACCCCATCCCTTCTTCCCCCTGCCTTTTACTTTGCAGGCAATTTGCTGAATATTCTTATTTATTTAAGAATTAGAGGCCTGGTGCACAAAATTCGTGCACGGGAAGGGGGTCCCTCAGCCTGGCCTGCACCCTCTAGCAATCCGGGACCGCTGGCTCCTAACTGCTCACCTGCCTGCCTGCCTGATCACCCTTAACTGCCTCTGCCTCAGCCCCACCACCATGGCTTAGTCTGAAAAGATGTCCAAAATGACATCTAGAAGGTCGGTTGGCTGTGCAGTCTAATTAGCATATTATGCTTTTATTACTATAGATTCTGAGTGTTTCAGCTTTCACACCTCCCCCATTATTTTCACTGAGCCTTTCTTATAATTAAATGTGGATTTCTCCATAGGGAGGAGTTCTGGTGATTGGGATTGTCTTTCTTTTATGTATACACAAGTGTGCATTTACGTAGACATTGTATTTAAAATGTGTATCTTTAGGGATTAAGCTGGATCATGGTTTGAACACCCAACTCATTAGGGTATCTTGAATTCATGAAACTGGATGGGCTTTTGCCTTTTGAAATATTGTGCTGCATAACAAAATGGCTGAACAGAGCATGCTCATGGACAACGTAAGTGATCAGCTTATAACTCCTGGCTTATGAGAACCCTTAAATACTCCAGCTGCAACAATCAATGCTTTGGACTTAACACTGCTCTAATAAAAAACCTCCAATGTTTTTATTTCTATTGTGGAGGGCTCTGTGAAGGTAGGAACTTGGTGAGATGTAGACACTGCTATCTCCTCAGTGCTTAGAACAGTGGCTAGGACATAAAAATTGTTTAATATATGAATAATACAGGCTAAAATCTTCATCAGTCAGGATAGATTTGGTTATGCTGAAATAACAAATAGCCCCAAAGTCTCAATTGCTGAAAGAACAAACTGTTGCTTATTCATATGTCCATCCACTATGGGTTGCTATGGGAAATGGGAGGCCTCTCCTCTCCGTAGCCATTCATGGATCCAGGCTGAGAGTGCAGCTAGTCCATGTTCAAGACACAAAAAGAGATCTGGGGAAGGAGGGGGGCTTCAACCTTTAAATGTTCCAACTTTAAAGCAGTACCTCATTGGCTGTAAGTTTATGGCCCACCCAACCATGAAGGATCAGGCAGTGCAAGCTTACAGTATCAAAGGTAGAAAGGCCCAAACTTCTTTGAGACGTGTGAAAGTAGTTCACTTTTATTTGGGAGAATGGACTACATTGTCTTAAATATCAATGTGTATTGATGCATATATTATTACGATAAATGATACTTGGCTGCAATGTAATCAACTACAATGTATTTGATAGAAAAAAAATGGAAGTGTTGGTATTCTTGTTTTATTACATACATACATAGAAATTCACGTAAACCTTAAAGGGCAAGTTTTCCTTCCAATCTTTTTAATTTTTTAAAATTTTAAATATCAACAATTCCTATTTGAGTGCCTTGAACATAATCCATAGAACATGTTTCAAGTTTGTTAAAATGAGTTGAATTCTAGATAAGGAACTATATTGAGCCTTAATTAAATCCATAGAAATGAAGAAAAGAATGGTTACAGATTTTCAAAATGGTAGCCTGTATTAGCAAATGTGAACTTCCTTTTCATTTTAATTCATTAGCATAGCAAGAACAAAACTATGAACAATCATAAGGCAAAGACCAGCATCCACACTGCTATTTCCAAATGCCTGGAATGGACTCAATATTTGCCTCTTAAAAAAGTGAATAATTTTTTGAGAGTGTCTTAATGTTAAAATATAATGTAATGGTTAACTTCGGGTAGTTCGTTTTTCCCACGAATTGTTTTATCCCAGTATTTAATAGATGGGCTCCTAAGCCAATCACTGTGGTTTGAAACCTTCTCTATCACTTACCTTCAGCAAATTTCTTAATCTCTCTGTCCTCTCTCAAGTTCACCGTTCATGAAATGGAGATAATAGCAATATGTTTTGGGGTCAGTAAATAGGATTAATAATGGGGTCAGTAAAAAGGATTGAATTACACCTTACAGGAAACATACTATGGAGTAGTGCCAGCACATGGTGAAGGCTTAACAAACATTAGCTGCTGCCACTGATGTTATTATTATTTTAGTCTTGATATTGCCCAGTCTGTGTCAACTTTCTATATATATTCACCAATACAACAAAATGAACCACAGAAAGGAAACATGCAATACCAAGTAGAACTCTGGGGTTTGACTTATTTTTAACTGTAAGATTAGTAGTCACTGTTATCTTGAAATTTGTTTATTGGTCTGATTCACTAAACAGTTGTTAAGTCACAAAGAGCTATTATGTGTGCACTGTGCAACGAGAAAAACCAGTGGGAAAGACTGATGAGTCTGAAGGGCCCCTCACTCTCTCATTGTTTGTAAAACGGGGAGAGATAATGGCTTCCAAATATTCATTGCAGCAGCCAACCTTCTTTATATTGCCTGCAAAAAAGGCAAGAGAGTATTCTGAAGCATTTCAAAAGGCTTTTTGAGGAGGAAAATTATAAGAATTAACTTGATTTTGAAAACAACACGAAAGACTAGACAATATAGTCTTTGACCATGGAGATCACATCAGTCGTGTTTTCTGCCTTGTCCCCAGGCATCTGCACACACTTGGTGCTTTATAAGGGATTTGTGAAAGAATTGAATGAGTATTCCTGAGAATCACTGCTGGTGCAATGCAGTCTATAAGTGATCTTACATTGTTGATGTTTAGGTACAATCCAAACACACTAGATTTCCAAAGAAGAAAGTGTTCAAACCTGAGTACGAGAAACAAAATATTGAACTTCTGAGTGTTTCCCCTTCCCATCCCAGCATTTTACTTGAGAAGAAGGGACATTTAAAAGTAGCTCTTTCAGCATATTTATTTGTCAAAACCCAGACTTCAATGCTGAAAATGACATATTTCTATTTATTAAACATGTTAAAGAAGCTCAGAAGGTTTTTATTGGGCTTATGCAGATAAACATTTATATTGTATTCCAGATATACCATATTCTCAGATTTAGCTGCCAAAACATTTGAGAGACTTTAATTTATGTAAACTTACCAATATATTTTTTTTGTTAACTTATTGGTTATAAGAACATTAAGTGGATAGAAATGGCTCATATTTCACTTTCCCATTTACTGTTAGAAGTCGAATACCCATTAACGCTATCAATATTTTGCAGAATGCTTTTTGCTTTGGTATCTCCTTCCTTCTTTATTCTTTTGGCAAATGAGTATTATTGATACAATCTCTAACATAACGTACCAGGCACTACAGTGTTACAGTGCTGCTTGAGTTGTGGAAGAGTTAGTGGGCAGGTATTACAACCCACTGGAGCTGTAATAGAGGTAATGTCACTTTAAGACATGTGATACTTTACAGAGGAGGGATGTATTGAAACAGACTCCTGCTACTTACAGCACCGTGTAGCAGCCCAGCTCCTACATTTTGCTGCCTACTCTGCCCGAATGCACCGGAGAGGGGATGGTCCGTCATTAATTATAACTGATTCTCATCAGGAAACTGCACATTATCTCACCATCACTTCAAAGGTCTCGTCAGGCAGAGGGGACGCCAGGAGATGATTTAAAGGTGAAAATGACAAGGTTTTCAGCCTTCAAACCTTGGCTCCTTTTTTGACAATACAGTCTGAATGAACCCGATGTCTCCTTCATTGTGGAAATAGCATCAGAAGAGAAGAAACATTTTTTAAAAATCCTCATAAAGAAGACTAGTGGAAGCTCTCTTTAAAAAAAAATCTCGAATTGTGGCACAGATGGGTTTTAGAAAGTGGTAGAGCTTTCCAATGAACACTAACAGAGAGCTCTGCTCTTGGCTGGATTTCTCAGGTAAGAAGCCTCTTTTAAGGATTTAAGCTTCAGAAAGCAGATTTGTAAGCTATTCAGTCATCTCTAGGGAGCTAGGTAAGGCTGCATGCATTATTTGGGGAAAGCACCTATCAACATAGAGACAACCTCTTGGTAAGAGAGTAAGCAATGGGAGCGATATGTAGGGACCCTGAAAGTAATGCTGAGAATGAAAGAAAGTTAAATTTTAAAAAAAGGAAAAGAAAGAAAATCCTGTAAAGGTCAAGTCACAGGAATCTTTCTGAGTGCCAAGATCAAGTGGGTGATGAAATGAGCAAGAGAAAGCAGGCACTGAACAACTGTGAAATTTTGATTGTGGTAGGCTTTTTTCAAGTTTAGATTAATTCCTGCTGCATTTTAGCTGAAATTCACAAGCAGTCAATGCATGCCACAGTCACCTCTGTTTTGTCTTTCTATAATTTTAAGGATATTTTGCAAAGACCCCGAAATGCATTCATTCAGGATTCCCAGGAGGGGTACTGCTATTTAACTGCTGAAGAGACTGAATCTGTGTTACACTGTTAGTTCTGGAGACAATGAGCTAAATCTGTTGTGTACAAAAGTAAACAGTGGGCAGTGAAACAATTAGAAAGTGAATGGTCCATCTGAATCCCAGACTGGGGCAGGAAAAGCACCATGCTGTGGAAAATAATGTTTTCCTACTTTGCACTTAATTATGGCTGTCACCATTTGTCTATTATAGTTCTGAAACCCTTCTTAAAGACATCTCTCCCTGAAAACCCACAAATTATCTTGTATCATGTCTGTATGCACACACATATAATGCACATTTTTGCTTTCTAAAATTACAGTTTTTTGAAAGAGTACAAATTTCTATGAGTAAAAAAAGCCACAATGGGAGGTCACTAGCAGGTTTTAAATATATAGTTGAAACACTTGAAGTGTATGATTTGACAATGGGAAATTAAAAGAAAAAAAGAAGCAAACTTGGTTCCGAAGCTCTCTCTGCCTAAGAGAAAAGCATACACTTAACTGTATTCCTGTGCAGAAAATGCTTCCATATCACTGGCTGAGTGAGGATGATGTTCAAGTTGATTAATTTGGCAATAGGAAGTGCAGCAGAAGGTGTTGTTTGAGAAAATTGGACATTCTGTAGCGTAGCTGAACCTTTGCAGCTCTAAGATCCTTATGGGTGCAGATAAGACTGTCAAAGTTTCGGTGCCTGGGAAAAGGTGTGTGCTCATCCATAAACGCACACACCACCTGTATATGCATATTCATCAACACTGTACATCAAATGCCACAGTGGGATTCGAGGAGGCAAAGCAATATTTAAATTATGGCTTGCTCTATGGCAGATGCACAGATCTTGCATGTGAAACTCATTCTGGCTGAAGACAATTCCTTCTGATTTTAAGTCCAGCCAGAAAGACTGATTCTATCAGGAGATTACAACATGCCTCTGAGAAATGATTACTTAGTTTAGAAGATAGCATAGTGATTAAAAATTCATGACTGTAGAATTAAAAAAAAAAAAGAATCCACTCTTTCCTTTCATTATGTCAGACTGGCAATGAAGTTAGAATGAGCAGGAGTATGCAGCTTTCCAATGCCCGGAATAACTGTCCCTTACAGATCAAGGTGTAAAACAGGACGGTTAGTTAGGATACTATGTTTCAAACTGCCTACGCCATAGGCAAACTTTAATTTATTTTTGCATTTTGGCAATTCTTGGAGTTTGGTTTTGCTGAATTTCACAAATGCATGCGTGATCTTCTGGAGCGTGCTTTCCTTCAGTCCTGCTGCATGCATGACCTCTGCTGGGCCTTCTGCTCTAGTAGCAAAGGGGCATGAAGCCCGAGACCCCCTTCTGTCCTCAGTGGAACTGAGTGGGCTGGGGCCTGGAGGCGGGGGCTGACCCTCCCTGTCTGCTGTCCCCTTCAGAGCATGGCGGTGGTCTCGGCGATGTCCTGGGCCCTGTACCTGTGGATAAGTGCCTGCGCCATGCTGCTCTGCCACGGAGCCCTCCAGCACACTTTCCAGCAGCCCCACCTGCACAGACCAGGTAAGCCGCTGGCTCGCTGCAGCCCCCAGGCTCGCCGCTGTCTCCTTCACAGACGGCGAAGGCAAGTGACTACAGTGCTCTGGTCTGGGCAGCCTGCCTCTGAATTCCAAGACGTGTTGTTGGCTGGAGGCTCTGGGGAAAGGGGGTCACTAAAATGGCTTGGAGGTATTTCTATTAACTTCTCAAAAATGGGGTTTTTCTCTAAGAGCCCATCACACACACACACACACACACACACACACACACACACTCTGAAAAGTCCTTTGTTGTTGTATACTTTGGCCAAAAATAGAATAGTCTGTAAAAGGTGGGGTAATTTTCAAGACTTGGAGATTGTTTATAGGGGGACAAAATATGATCTTTGCCACTGACAAAATAATGTGTGTGTATTCTTGGATGCATTTTTATCTAGTGTAGATATTATGATCTTGGTGTGTAAGGGGCTAAGGATTTTATGGAACAGTCGTGCCCAAACCGACTTTGGAAAGAGTTTGCCAATGAAAGGGAAATTAAAAAGTGACTTACTATGTCTTGCCTGGTGTGCCCTCCTTCCTCCCTTTCTTCCCTTTCTGTTCACCAGTCTCCGCGGCTCCTCTCCCGGCAGCTCCAGGGACCAGTTCCCCTTACCCTGGCTGGGTTTCCCCTGTGTTGGATTTTGAGTTCTGGAAGCATTTTGCTTTCTTGGTCTTTCTGTTCAAAATAAGTGTTTTACCCTTTCGTGGCCTCGCTCCGAAATCCGGGGGTTTCTCTCCTCCTTTGCCTCTCCAGCTTTCCCAGCACTGCCCCCCGCGGCTGTCCGCACCCGCCCTGCTTCCCAGAAAGACTTCGTCCATTTTCGGTTTAGCTTCAGCCTTGGCATCCATTCCCCGCCCCCCGCCTTCTCCAACGCCGCCCCCAGGTCAGAGCTCTGGGGACCAGTTGCGCCCGAGCTCGCGATCCCCAGTTCTCATGGCTACCGGCCCTGCACCCCGTCTCCCAACCCCGCCGCCTCCCGGCCTCCCGCCTCCGCCCGGCTTCCTCCGCCGCGTCCACGCCTCCGCCGCCCGGCTCCGCAGCCGGCGATCGGATCCGGGCGGGTCCCGTCCTCCAGCAGCACCTGCCCGCGCCCCGGCAGCCCCTCCGCATCCGGCTGGGCGGCGGCCCGGGGCGGGGGCGCCAGGTCCTCCCGCGCGCCAGCTGCTCCTGCGGAGCCCGGGTCGCCGCGGGAGGAGGGTCGGGGGCGGCCCGAGATCCGGGCTGCGGCCACCCTCCCTCCCCACGCCCCGGTGGAGGGGAGGCCGGGGCCCGGGGCCCCGCAGGTGGGCCGGGGTCGCGCTCCGCCGCTGGGCGCGCCCGCATTTCTGCCGCGTGGGTCCTGAGCCCGGAGCGGCCCCGCCGGGCACCCAGGCTCAGGCGCCGGGCGGAGGAGCCGCGAACGGGGGTTTGGGAGCCCACACGTCGCCTCCAATCAGTTAGTCACAGATCCGTTCTGGCAAAAATGTCTTTGACTTGTTCCATAGTCACACAAACAACGCGGGAGTCTGCATCCTTGTGCTGCTTAACAACAGGAACACTTAACCAACACTGTGGTGAGTTTCAGTCACTCTCAAGGTTAATTCCCATTGTTTTCTTGGCCCTTCAACCAGTCGGTGCAACCCCCCCCCCACTTCCGCCCCCCCTCTCCCTGGCCTCGGAGAGGGACGTTCTGAGGGACTGGGTGACAGACCACACAGCAGTGATGGCTTTGGAGGTCAGGCCAGCCTGTTTCCCTCCGAGCCTGGTCCCCAAGGAGGCTGCACAGCAATGTCTCCCAGGGCAGAGAATAATGCCAAGGAGCCTCTGAGGAACTGGCAGTCCCTTGGCAAAATTTGTGAAAACTTTCAAGTTATGTCAATACATGGACTCATTGGAACTGCAAAGCCATTCTGGAAGGGGGCATGGCAGATGGGCGGTGTGGGGGTAGGAGGGGGGGTGGCATATGATGACACGGAGCGCAGAACTGGCCATCGCCGTTTGACACCAGTGCCCTGACCTGGGGCCAGTCCCTTTTCTTCCTGAGCTCCATTTCCTTCCCCTTGAGGGATGTTTCCGGTGTAAATGGAGCAATCTCCGCCAAAGTGCTTTGTAAACTGTAAAGCTCTTCACAAATATCAGGAATTACTGGCATCGCCCCACTTAACAGCTGAGGACAGAATGCTGGGGATGTTGATGACCAATATTTGCTGTTCACACATCTAGTCCATCCACATGGGTCAAAACTTGGTTTTTACTTTTGCTGTTGTTTGAAACTATATGGTACCTGGCTAGAATATTCACCAAATGTGATGTGTCTTGCTTTACTCTCGATGCATACAGTCATGAAAAACAGCGCAGTTTGCAATAAGCGTCACATACACTGTCTCTGGTAATCAGTTAATCTTTGAGTTTTTATTTTTTTTTTAATGAGGGGTTATGACTATGCTACTTAATAAACCCATGTCTTTATGAGGCTTATTATAAAAATGTTACAATTTTAAACTCAGAAACACATCATTAGGTTCTGGCTGAAATGAAACTCAGTATTAGTTTTCTCATTGTCTACCCTTAGAGATTGCTTATGATCACCAATGCATAGTGTGACGTCATCAGTCTGTACTTCAAATACCCCAGGAAACCAGTGCGGAAAACAATTTCAACCCCAAATGCTTCTACATTTGAGACTCATTTCAGACTCATTGATGAAATGAAGAAACTATAAATATTCTTTCCAGTTACAGAAAGATTAAAACGATATTAAATTGAAAGTCCAATGTATGTAATATGTTTATTCAACTTCCTTGGGCTTTTAAGAATAGCTGAAAAGATTAAAGCAATAGATCTTGGACATGGCAATATTCTAGATTATTTCATTCAGAAACGGTCTTCTTTAATACGGTCTTCTGTTTTGATTTTAAAAGTAAATCTATGCTTTCTGTGATGAGATCTGGGATGTTACCCTTTGGGGTCTTAAATCTTCAGGGACACTAATGAAATGTGTATGAAAACAAGAGAGAAATCAGGCCAGTTCTCTGTGACAACCCACCTCTAAATGAGCAAATAAATAAACAAATAGCTGGATAAATGAGCAAAAAAGGAAAAACATAATCTCATTTTGTCAAATCAGTTCAAACCAGTGACATGATGAGAAAAAATGAGCCCCCAGCAGACCCTGCGCTTTGCCACATTTGCCTAAGCTTGAAAAATCGCCTCTTTCATGGAGCAGGAGCAGGCGGACACCATGTGCATACCAAGCACCAGGAAATGTGAGAGATGACAGATCTTTCACTCAGGGCCCCAGCGGAGGGCCAGCGGGCTATACCGCTGCCTCCTCCGTGCTGGCCCGGCTGGCCCCTCTCAGCCTCTTGCAGGCCCCGCCATGCCCTGCACAGTGAGATTGATGGCGCTCTGGTCCCAAGCAGCCAATCTCAGCCTCTCAAGAAATAAGCCCCTGCGCTGACAGAGGAGTGGAATTGTTCCGATGCTCCCGTTCGGAGTGTGCGGCACCTGATGGCACCAGCCAGCCAGGGTCTTCTGAGGAAATGGTTTGAGATTTGGGCCAATTTCTGCTGTCAAACAGGGAACCAGGGCGGTGCTTTGTGAGACCGAGAATTTGGGATCTGCCTTCTCGCTGCAGTGGGTTTGTACACACACAGAATGAGAATATGTAAACTGGAGAGCGGGCAGTTTTAATATATTCCCCTGCAGTCCCTAAGCACTTCCTATTTTTCGTCCTTACAGTGTTAGGAACGAACCATTTATTTTCAGTTACTCACTAGTTAAGGAAGATTAAAACAGTCAATCAAATGAAAGTGAATTTTGAAGTTACACAAATGAGTGAAATGTGCGATAGATGAACAGATTTGTAATTGCAATAATTTACTATTTGACTAAATCGCATTTTTATTGCGGGAATAATGTAGGAAATTACTATTACAACTTGAAGATCATTCACACCTATTTTATAGACAGTACAGCGAGAAGGAGGGCACTCCATTGAGAAAGGCAGCCGAACCAACAGATCCTTCAAAGTGGGTTCCGCTGTCCAGGTGGTTAAAATAGTTTAAAGTCCTTCTAATCACCAGTTGTTGGGAAACAGATAAAAAAGGATGAATGGTTTGCTAAATGTAACTTTCTAATTTAGCATTAGTTTCCTCCTTTATGAATATATGAATTATGACAGCAATTTAAATGGTTACTTAATTTCAAATTTGAGGGTGTGTGGGTGTCTGTGTGAAGGGTTGTCCTTGAAACTTAATAAAATATGGATAATTTCAAAATACTTTAGTGAGAAAAGATCCTTGAGAGTCTCTAGTAATTTAAAATTATGTAGATAAATTACATGAGACAAGAAGTTATAAGAGCCTAATGAATCATTTATTCTGCAGTCACTGCTATTTTATTGACAGGGATGTAGGGAAATGATGTATAAAAAGATTGCTCTGAATAGAATCATCTGTGTAACTTGCACTTAGCCTGATTTAAAGCTATATTAAGCAAACTCTATATTTAGAGGTATGCATTTATGACTTAATTATTACACACTAAACATTACCATTCATGTTAAAGTGTTTTTTAAATTAAAATATTAAAAAGCATTGCTTCATACTTATTTTTACCTCATTGTTCCATATTACTTTATTGAAAACTGCCAAAGGCTTATGCATTAGAATGCCAAGGTGCATTGCATTAAGAGTTGTTTTAGTAATTGTAAAATAAATAGAAATAGTGAGGACAATAGTGACAGCATATTGGCTTTTGAAGGATTTGGACTAGTACAAGGCTGCTGAGTTAGTGAATTGGTCTGAGGTTTAGAGCAGACAGGTTGTTATTTGGTGAGAGCTGATGCTTGTGATAATCCATTGATCATCTCTTTGATAGTACTGACCTCATCCCAGAGGCAGAGGGCAGCTATGAACATTTGATAAGACCCCAAATTTCAAAACCAAGTTAGAGATGCAAATAAATATTTTCTGTCAAACTCATGAACTTAGAATTATTTCAGTGCTATATAAATTCTGTTACTCATGTGAACTCAACCCTGTGCCCTCAATTCATAGGTAAGGGAACTAGATATTATACCGTACTACAAACACATATTTGGAAGTTGCACAAATGATCATTAGCCTTCATTTGTTAATTTCTTAAAGTAAAACATCTTCCAATTTTAAATTCTATATAAAATTCTCAAAGCTTGAGTGTATAAACTGGTACAACATTTAAAAAAACACACACAATTTGGCAGTGTCTCCCAAAATGTAAAACGTGCAACATAACAATTGCATTTCTAGACATTTATCCTCATAAAGTGATTTGACAAATATGAAAAGATATATGTTAAGGTTTAGTTGTTACAACAATGATCTTAAAGCAAAAAGTTAGAGGGGAGGCTCATTTCTCAGAAGCGGATTGGTAAAACAAATTCTGGAACATCTATGCAATGGGGCAATGGGACTCACTGTAGCTACTGCAAAGGATGACATGTTCATATTCCTGTGCCCATGATCTACTGTTGAATGAAGAAAACAAGGAACAGAAGACTCAGCATCGAATTAATTTTTGTGGAAAAAATATTTGCGCATGCATAAAAATGTCAGAAAGAACATGAACATTCTTTATAAGTATTCACCACAGTGGGAGAACTAAAATAAATGAGTTTTTTCTATAATTCTCTATTTTTTAGATTTGTTTTTAGTATGGGTATATATTACTTTTTAATGAAAAGCTCAAAATATTTCCTACAGATAGTTTTTTGGTAACATTAGAAATATTATCAAACAATATTTCCAATTTAAAGAACAGGAAGAAGGGTAGGTAGGGAAATATCATGAAGCCCTTTTCTTTTCAAGAGCTTCCAATATTCAATATTGAGTGAAATGTCTAGGCTAACATTTCCCAGTTCACAAAACACTGTCTCCTCAAGATGCCCCTTGGAGACAGCTGCTGGGGTGGCACTCACTTCCTGGTATGTTCTCTCCCGGGGTCTGCAGTGCGTGTTGAGTGTGTAGGAGTTCTGGAAAGTTCGCCAATAGGAAACCTGATTGTGTTTAACTTATATTTCCAGACATTTTTAATTTGGTCAACATCTACAGTGCCTATTCATATCACAGATGTGTTGAGAAGTGTGGGCCAAGGTAATTCTGGAATCTTGTGCTGTTCATCTTTTTATCTCTCACTTCTGGTGAGAAACTCGACATGTAATAGGTGCTCAGAAAATATGTGAAATAATAAAGGAAAGAAGGGATGACTGTTCTGGTAAAATCTTAAGCTTTTCCTTATTGGATACTACCTGTGAGTGAGTGTGTGTCTATAATTAGGAGCTACCTCCAATGAAGGGTGATGCAAACATTAAATTGGCAGTAGAACTTGTGTGTACCTGTGCAATATCTTTGAGTAGATATTTGACTTTATTCCATATTTGACAGCTATTCCATTAATTAAAACAACCCAAAGAATACACTTACAAATGTAGTAAAAAATTAAATCCTTATGATTTTCAGTCATGGCATGATTTTTTCCCTCTGGAGATTTACAATCTTGGTCTTGGGGGACTGAGGAGAAAATTCACTTAGCAAATAGGGAAAGGCTTTTTGCTTTCAAATCTTTTGATATCAAGAGAAAAATTTACTTTATCTTTGTAACAGTGAGAAAATAACTCTACACAAGCATTTTTTCTTTCTTTGGGGTAAAATGAAGATTAATCTTCCCCCCACAATATTTTTCTCATTGATTTTTAGAAAGAGTGGAAGGGAGGGAGGGAGAAGGAGAGAGAGAGAGAGAGAGAGAGAGAGAGAGAGAGAGAGAGAGAGAGAGATGTGAGAGACACATTGATTGGTTGTCTCCTGCTCGCCCCTGACTGGGGCCCAGGATGGAACCTGCAAGCCAGTATGTGCCTTTGACCTGGAATCAGACACTTTGGTGTGTGGGCCACCGCTCTAACCACTGAGAAACACTGGCCAGGGCAAGATGATTTTAAAAAATAATAATTTGTGTAAACGAATAGAATTCTCAAAAGATAATGTCTTCAAGGCACTTAGGGGCCATCTTTGCCCACTATTTCTCCTTCTCTGTCTCTATATAATGAAGTTGCAGAGAAAGAAAAGAGAAGTAATATTATTACAGCGATGTTCTCTCCAAAGATGGATAGGAATGCTGCAGCATCTGCCTGTTCGTGAAGTGGATTCTGCATCCCTGTAAGGAAGGGGGCAAACCAATCCTCACGGAGTATGGGAGGAGGAAGACCTCCTGCGTCCTCAGCCAAGGCTGTGGTTCTGCTGGTGCCATTTCCTGCATCCATCTTATTATTCCTCATTAGCCCATCTTTTCCAGGGATGCTCCATTTTACCCACAAATAAAACCAAGCTAATTGAGTCTGCTTTCATCCGTGGGGTTTTCCTGATTTCCACTTGCATGGATGAAGAAAGGACTAAGAGTCATGTGCTTTGAAGCAAAGACAGAATGCCAGGGTCCAGATTTAGATGAGCCACCGCACACAGTGGGGGAAAAGGCATGTCACGCCTCTTGAAATTGACAGTATATCTTGGGTTAGGGTCAGTAGGCCAGCTGGTCATATGTCCCACTGAATATTGTGTAAGTGTTCAGTAAATATATTCTGTAAATATTCAATAAATATATTCTGATCAACAAGCAAGAATTCTATATACTTTAAGAATGACATACAACCAGGCAAGCAGCGCAGTAAGCCTTCTGATGTCTAACGCCAAAGAGGAGAGAGCAGCAGAGTGAGCAGTGGGCTGCTGGAGCTCCCAGGTCTCACTTACAGAGTCAGTTGCAAAGCTCCCGATGAGAGGGCTGGAAGGAATCGGGATTTTTCCCACAGCCTAGCAGCTCCAAGGAGGTGAGCCAGGCCTTCCCCAAACAGTAAGGTATATTCTGCCAAATAGTGAAGCTCTGAGCTGCCCAAGGAACTGACTCATTGATTTTACCCATTTGATAGAGCAAGATTCAGTATAAATTCATCTTTGTATATGTTTAAAAACCTTCTGCTAAAACTATTTGAAAACTTTCTGGATGATTTTATTGAGGAGCAAGCCAAACACCTTCATAGACCAGGCAGGTTAACAGAACTGATCAGATCAGCCGGAGGACCAGACATACAAAATGCTGAACTGTGCCAACTAAAAAGCATATGCACTGGGAGAAGGCACATCTGAGATGGGCTCAGTACAACCAGAGCATTCAATATTTTCAGGTAAGATGGAAACCTAGACTTTTGGGTACAACTTCCTTATCTTTTAAGTGCCAGGTGGGCCAAACAAAATTTGACTCAGTGCCGTATCCTACCTGAAGGTTGTCTGTGTGTGACCTCAGGCAAGACTATCTCCAGCTCCAACATTGTTTGATTCCTAAGGAATTTATCAAATCCTTCTTTGCAGGCAGGGTGGAGAGAGGGAAGGCAATGGAGCCCCAAAAGGAATTTTTATGCACATCTCTCTTGGCCTGCTTTACAGTTATGCCCATGGTTTAGTCCTAGCCTGAGTTACGCCCAGTGTGCTGAAACCCCGGGTTTCTGCCTCCTGTGTCTGACATTGGGGGGCTGAAAACAGTGAGCATTTATCGAATGAAGGCAATGGGCTGAACAGAGGTCTCATTTAAATCTTAGCTAAAAGTCCATTAATTTTCTCTAGATTAAGGTTTGGGGGAAATACTAATTTGCAAATGTAATAAGCCAGAGGGAAGCAGCAGGCCTCATAGTGATACTGGTATAACCCTTAATTGAACACTTTATTAAAATTTTCAACATCTTCTCTAAAGTTCACTAATAGGTTGTAATTTATCTTAAATCCCAAAGTTTTTTTTGTTGTTTTTTTTTTGTCATGATTCTTTTGATCAAATGATTTAAGATTTCATGTGTCTTGCCCTGCTGGTGTTGCTCAGTGGTTGAGCATCGACCCATGAACCAGGAGGTCACAATTTGATTCCCTGTCAGGGCACATGCCCAGGTTTTGGGCTTGATCCCCAGCAGGGGGGGTGTAGGAGGCAGCCAATTGATGGTTTTCTCTCATCATTGATGTTTCTATCTCTCTCTCTCCCTATTCCTTCCTCTCTTTGAAATGAATAAGAAAACATAAAATAAAAGATTTCATGTGTCTTCATTTTGTATATGAAAGTACAGACTACTTATTAGTACCCCAAGTGAACTATGATTCTACTAGCAAGGACATGTAACTAAGGCTGGCCAAGCTTTCTCAATTCAGTATTTTACTAGGAAAAATAGAATACTTTTCTCTTGGAAACATTGAAAATGCCTGCGTGCAAATGGAATTCATGCAAGTTGGGGAAGCACAATTTATCAGTGTGTCCTGAGTGTTGTTTGAGTTGTTAGTGATTTTCAGTTATAAATGAGTGTGGGTCTAGTTTCATCATTATCAATTAAGTTTGCTGTGGACTATTTGGTTAACCCTGTAGTCTGTAATGATGCATATTTACATATTTTGGATTCTAAATTTGTTGGAGATTGGACTTTAAGACATTCCTGAATTGTGGTATCCTTGTGTAAAACATGTATATACAAACCAGTCTCACACTTATTTGAATGGTGACAAATCTGTACTGCCTAAGAGCCCATGCGAGCAACGTAAGTCAAGGTAAGTAACATTTTATGTTTATGTTTATGTCTATAGGGCTCCATTTTATAAAATATGAGCATGTTAATAGGCTTATGTTATTTTATAAAAGTAATTAGTGATTCACAAATGTACCCTCCAGGTATTTATTACCTACATATTTTTCCACTGGGAAGTGGACACAGGTAGGAGTTTGATATCCCACTTCCTCAATGTGCTGTGGCAAGGAACGTTACCACTGTTCTATGAGGAAACTAACTAGAGACAAGTCCATCATCGAACTCTGAATTTTAAAACATATGACATAGCAAATCAATACAAAATAAAATAAAGCCATTTTCTGAAATATAATAATAAGGTACAAGACAGGAGACCATGCTATTTGAAAGCCTCCCAATGATGTCTTGTTAAATTGAATTGTCTTTGTGGCTTCTTGTATCTCTTTATCTGATGAAAATGCGAGTTGCTACGTACCAGACATGTGTTTGAGAATCTAGGTCACTGGGTGAACGTTTGTAGGACAACATTTTTGACAGCTCCTCCCAGGATTGTTTAGAAGTAAAAGCAGATTGATGGCGTCTGTGCCGCCAGTCCCCTGCCCTCTCTCTGTCCCCGGCCTCGACAATCAATCACAGTGACTGTTCCCACAGAGCCTCGACGTGATGGCAGGATCTGTCTCAGCTCTTCTCCAGGCTCCACCTGTGGGCGGACTGACACTGGCGCGCAGTCGAGAGTCTATGACCAGCCCTGCTGTGACGTAACTTTCTCCAGAATCCCTCTCCTAAAACGCCTGCCATAAACACTTGATTGGAAAATGGAAAAATGAACCAAACTGCGGTTGAATTTAAATAGCAACACGTGTCTAGTGACTACTGTTTGAGACAGTGCGGCATTAGACAATTCTGTCGCCTTCCGAGAGTCGCAGGGCATCCTTCTCATTACTTCCCGGTGAGCTCAACCCCAACAGCATGCTTTGTGACCCTAAAGCAGGAGGCAGTCATTCCAAGCGGAGAAGGTTTGGGAAACCCTCGTGAAGGGGGTAAATCTGTGTTGGGCTTCGGATGTGTGGTAGAGAGTGAGCGGGGAGCGAAGGATCAAGGGAGGTCTATTCCACCAAAGGGGACAGAACAAGGGAAGGTTAGAGGCAGGTGAGGAGAACCAGGGTGGAGGTGCGGGCAGACCTGAATCGCTGTAGGCCCTAAACTATTAGAAAAACTTTGTATTATTCCAATGAAAGAGAAAGCAAGATTGTTTTCTTCCTTACTGTTTTGTAATCTAAGGTACACATATGACCACAGATGGAGAGCTAGGTAAGACGGAAGGAAAGAGCCCTAGTGTCTACAATTAGAGTTTCTATCAAGAGCAAGTCAGTTAATTAACAAAAATGCAGCAACAGCACTCGGGCCAGACTCCGAGTCCCTGCAGACTCCCACTGCTTTCCTCCCAGATCTCCGCTCCCTGTGAGAGGGACCAGCAGTCAGCAATTCTGGAGCACATAGCCAGGGCCAAATAAATACTTGCTGGGTGAATTAAAGAATGAATGCTCCTATTTAATGTTGCATTGAATCCCCCAATAACCTTGTAGATTTTTTCCCCATTTTACTGATTAAAAATATCTTTAAAAAGAGATCATTGACTTTTTTAAGACATGGAGTTTGGGAGGGCAAGTTGAGAGCTTCCCATCTCTGAATAAGGTTCCGTTTATTGAGTCTGTGCTGTGCGTCGGCCCTGGTACAGGCTGTTTCTTAAGATAAGATCTTCGATCTGTACCACAACCCTACATGGTGGGTACTGTGACCTCAGTGTACAAAACCCTGCAGAATGTGGTCAATAATGATAAAGCTGAGAGGCTCCCCGGCCGGCGCTCCTTCCGTCACAACCAAGTCCTGCTTTTAGGAGCATCAGCCAGCTGGCCGTGGTCAGCCTAACTCACACAGCGCCTTTCTCTGCGAGGGCCTAGCTCTGCGTTTGCAGGCAGCTGTCTGGGCACTTAGCTCAGCCATGTCCTGCCATAATTTTGAGTGCCGTGGCTGAGCAATGCTTCAGTCTTAATTTTGTGTGCCCACAGGTCTGGCTGGAAGTGTGCTTTCTTTTCTTATTGGATGAACAGAACCTCATTTTCAAGTATTTTTAATAGGCTATTGTCTCCCAGTGCATTTTTTTTTAGAGTTTGAAGGCCCCTTTTTTGTGCTCACAGACAGGGAAGTAGCAGCAGAGAATGAATCTACATTTATTGGACTCATTTCCACTGGAAGAAAATTCTCTGTAACTGCAATTTCACTTTTTGATGAGATTTTTGGCATTTATCATGTGGAAACTTTATAAATTATCTAGAATATTGTAAAGTGGGCTGACCTTTCCAGTAAGTGGTTTGATCGTTTGCAACAGTGTCTTTTTGCAAACATATGAACTTGCTGTCTTTCAGATAAAACTTTCTAGACCTGTAGCCCAATAGCGTGTTAGGTAGAAATTGCTTATGTAATCAGGCCTGATGTCTCCCTTTGCAAGTCCTCTCATCAGCAAAATAGATTTCTTCCTCTCCTCTGCAATATCCCCAAGGCCAGTGATGGCAGCTTCCTGACACAGTTCACTCTTCCTAGGACTCCATTGCAGATCAACATGGCGCCCTTTGTATTTCAGTCCAGATTCAACCTCTGAGTCCTTCCAAGCCCTGCTCAGGCACTGAGTTGGTAAAAAAGAGGGGAATGATTTCAGAGACAATAACTACAACCACCCTCAGGACCGCTGGCCTGTGCTTACAGGTAGCTGGTTTCCCCTCAAAGTGGACCATGCTACTCATTTAAAAATAATGATTTAAATGATTAAACATGTTGATACAAACAAAGTATTTAGAATGAGTCCTGAAACAGGGTAAGTACTCGTCATTGTGTCGCACCTGCGTACCTCATTGGGAATTAAAGAGTTTTTTACCTGACCTCACACTCCTTGTCACCAGTGACTATGGGCCAAGTAGTTGTAGCGCTAAGAGCAGGTGGGTATATAAGTAAAAACAGGAGTTCATTTATCAGCTCTATTTTATCATGCTCTAAGTGTGGGCAATTCAGTGCCACTCCCCCTGCCTCATCTGTGAAGTGGAGATTCCTGTTTATAAAATCTCTACCTTAAGTGAGAAATAGAGAAGATGTCTGTTCTACAACTGCCATAGAATAGGCGTCTAGTACTTGGCATCTCCTTATATTGTTATCCTATCATCTAATAAAAGAGTAATATGCAAATTGACCATCACACAAAGACACAAGATGGCTGCCCCCATGTGGTCAAAGATGGCTGCCCCCATGTGGATACAAGATGGCCTCTACAAGATGACCTCCACAAGATGGCCTCCACAAGATGGCTGCCACAAGATGGCCACCACAAGATGGCCCGCAGGGGAGGGCAGTTGTGGGAAGTTAGGGGTGACCAGGCCAGCAGAGGAGGGCAGTTGGGGGTGACCAGGCTGGCAGAGGAGGGCAGTTGGGGGAGACCAGGCCAGCAAGGGAGGGCAGTTGGGGGGGACCCAGGCCAGCAGGGGAGGGCAGTTGGGCTGGACAAGGCCTGCAGGGGAGGGTAGTTGTGGGTGATCAGGCCAGCAGGGAGGACACAGTTGGGGGAGACCAGGCCAGCAGGGGAGGGCAGTTGTGGGGGACCAGGCCAGCAGGGGAGGGCAGTTGGCAGGGACAAGGCCTGCAGGGGAGAATAGTTGGGGGGACCCAGGCCTGCAGGGGAGGGCAGTTGGGAGCCAGCAGTCCTGGATTGTGAGAGGGATGTCTGACCTCCCGTTTAGGCCCGATCCCACTGGGCGGTCGGACATCCCTCAAGGGGTTCCAGATTGGAGAGGGTGCAGGCTGGGCTGAGGGACACCCCCTTCCCCATGCATGAATTTCATGCACTGGGCCTCTAGTACAAATATATGAATGTCAAAGCAAAGATGCTATAGAAGGACTACTTGACACTAACACATTCACCCATAATAGTTTATTGTATAAAGGGATGCACATAGAAATTTTACAACTTGGGCTTTTTTTACTTGCTTTATGAACACATCGAGTTTTCTGACACTTTTCCAAGTACTCAGAAAAGACAAGAGATAGGGATCTTATGGCTAATCTCTGCTCCGGAATCCGTAATGACTAGCCTTGAGTTCTAAGTCAATATAAACAGGCCAATATTTATAGCATCCTTCCTCCCAATAGCACTCTAATCAATAAGTTTGGTAGAGTCTGTATGACCTCAAATAATAGGGAAGTTTGGCTAATTAATTTAAACATCTGGCCAATAACTTATTAATAGGAAAAAGTCCAAAATTTAGCATCAGCCCAAAAGTCAGCATTGGTGCTTTATGATTCTCAAAATGGATCATAAGTTTATTATAACTCTATTCAAAGAACTAATAGTCAAATGAAATATAATAAAATCCATCAATACTTCATCAGCTGCTTTTTTAATTAACTGTGTTGTTTTTATAATAACACATTAACTCTTTATCATAGGACCCAACTACTAACGGAAGAAATCCAGGTATATACTGATAAACACAATGGTACCTAAATGTCCCTGGCTTGCATCCTAGGGTCCCATTTTTTGTATATTCCTATGTATACCTCATATTTTCTGCTTGCTCTGAATACAAAATGATATCTGTATATTAAGAGTTGCCTAGGTATCATGGTGTCTAATATTTTTAACCTTAGCAAAAAAAAAAAAGTGCCAATGTTTCAAGGGTCTAGGTAATTTGTTTAAGCATGAGAGACTAGCTTTTACAGATAGAAGCATGGATTAAAGATATTTAAAATGATGATAAATTTGCAATTAGTGTTTCAAAGTCTCTTGAGCACCATACCCAACAGGCAAGGGTGCTCCACTGAAGAGGTCAAAGCCTTACAGAAGCCTTGCAAGTTGGTTGGTAAAACTCTGTCTTTTTTTACTGTCCTCATTAACACACTTCAAAAATGCTCTTAAGTATTTCTGGTGAGCAGAGGATTGGAGTAATTTTACAATAGTGTAAAGAATTTATTATAATCTTTTCATAAGTCTCTTTATATTCAATTTGACATTAATAGGTTGGCACAACAAACCAGAGTTAATTGTATTTAATTAAATTGTTGA
Organism: Cnephaeus nilssonii; assembly: GCF_951640355.1. NCBI lineage: Eukaryota > Metazoa > Chordata > Mammalia > Chiroptera > Vespertilionidae > Cnephaeus > Cnephaeus nilssonii. Next base: position 54,280,010 of record NC_137088.1, read on the forward strand.
AAAGAAGGGTAGTTTGTTATTATTATAAACAGAAGGCTCTATTGATGTACTTGTTTGTATGAATAAGGTCTGGTGCAAAGTTCTTTCTTCTGGATACAGCATTATTCATCAACAGAAAGCAATATAAAAATGCTAATTCAAGTCAGTTGTCATTTTAATAGAAGCTTCACATAGTGTCTGTAATATATATCCAGTGTTAGGTAAATGCAGGGGGGTTCCTGCCAAAACAGACATCCCTGTTTTTCTCCTCTGCCTCCTGAGAAGCTCCAAGACCATCTGTCCACCCCTCTTTCCTTCTTTGGAGGGGTTGTTTGGGATGGTGGGGTACGATCTTGGTCAAGGCTTTCATTAAAAATATATATATTTCAAATGAGACCTGAAGAAGTAGGAAGGGCTAAACAAGACTTAAGGCTGGATTTGGGGCAGCAAAGAATTCTAGGCAACATTGACATCGTTATGAACACCCGGAAGCGGAAAGGAAGATACACTAGAAAAATCTGAGGAAGGTCAGAAGATCAGGGAAAAGGTACAACTCTGACACGGATTAATGAATGCAGGTAAAAGATGTTTTGAAGACAGCAGGAGACAAACAGTGGAAGCTGACATGGGAATAAAAAAATTAATTAGCACTCCTCAATTGTGTCTGAGATTTATATACACTAAATATAGATTTTTATTAAGTATGTCACTATATGCCTGGCACTGTGTTAATGATTTGATTTAATTCATTAATCCTTACAGTTACCAAGGTAAGGCAGCTGCTCTTATTCTTTCCTTTCTCCTGGTGAGGGAGGTAAAGCTCAGAGACTGAATATCCTGCCCAAAGTGCAGAGTTAAAAGAGGCAAAGGCAGGTTCTGAACTGCGGTGATTTGGTTCTAGATCACATGCTCTTACTGGCTATAATACTGAAATCTCCTTCTCGGCCAGTATCATTAGTGTTAGTTGTGATGGACATTATTAAGATGAAAATACACGTACCTCATAATAGGCAAGGTCAGCGATTTGCACCTGATATGCTACAAGAAATTTGAAAACCTGCAATACCTGACTATTTAGTCAGGGGCACTGACCTCTTTTCCCTTAGATTTGTCAAATAAAAAGAATGACAACAGCCAATGCAACAATAGATGTCCAGTGTGAATGACTCAAAATTATACCTTTATTTTGTTAGATCAGGAAAAATATAATGTATTTTTTGGTGTGCCACAGAATTTTAGTAATTACTTTATTGTGCCATGAGTTGACAATTGATTAGCTAGGTGATGCTACGGTAACCAATAAGCTTCAAATCTCAATGGCTAAAGGCAGTAAGAGTTAGTTCTTGCTCAGGCCCCTGCCCACTGAGGCTGAATGGAGCATGTGCGCCAGGTTATCTTCAGCCAACAATTTGGAGCAGCATCTGTTTGAAATGACACTGTTCATCATGGCAGAAAAAAAGAGAGTTTGACGGGATAGAGGAGGAGCAGGAATTTCCTCCTACCCTTCTCTGTTCTTCTGGCTGGGCTAATAATCACATGAACATGAGGAGACAGATTAATAGGAGAAAATGACCACATTTATTACACATGCATGTATGGGGGTTTCCTAAGAATAGGGGACCTGGGACAGATTAGGCAATTCAGGCTTCTAGGCCACCATGAGCCAAGGAGAAATGGGGGTAGTGGTGTGGGACTTCAGAGACAGAAAGGCAATTCACATGGAGAGGAAGAGCAGAATAAATGTTTGCTGGGCATCTTCAACAGCGGGGCACAGCGAGACCGATCACGGGGCCCTCTGGGTCCCGCTGTCACACGGTCCAGGCTGAGCTGCTTCTCTGTGGCGACAGCTCCCCTCCTGCAGCAGCTCCTCTGGCCGTTAGGGGGAAGGTCGATGTTTTCTGATGAGTCTTTTGTTTATTGAAAACAAGTTTAAAACAATTGAGATCTTGAAAAGGCATATTTGTGGCAAATTCTGCTCTGCCTCAGTCCCCACATTGAAACCTCAAATAAGAAGTTCCATGTCCGAAAGCGAAGTTAGTAGATTGCTCCCTATCTTGCTGAACTGATGACTCAGTTCTGAGAATCGGTCGGTTGCATTAAACAGCTGTGTCTCTTTTCAGGAGGGGTGATGCAGGTGGGCTCCCCAAACAGGCCTACGCTGTGTAAGCAGGCACTCAGGTATTTACGAAGAGGCATTTCTTATTATGGAAACAAACGCATTGGAGCGAGTTATAAGCCAGCGTTGGAGTCCGGAGAGCCCCAGTGGGAAAGAGGTCGAATGGCAGGCTTGAATGGTCTCTGGCAGTTTCCAATGTCTCTGATGATGTCACTGAGTATCAGGCAAACTTTTTAGTAGCTTATACAGCAGGCAGGCCGGGTTGGCTAAGCATGGATACTGAGCAATTTCTCTGAAGTTTATGTCAAGGTGAGCTGTAGTTTGCAGGGCTTTGGGAAATAAGCAGTTTTAATTTGCAATGATTCCAAGTCAAAAGTGAGAGAAAATTAGAAACGTTAGTTTAGAAAGTTGGAAACAAATATTTGAGAGAACTTGAAGAATTCAGGATCCAGTCCAGTACGCATCTAATAAAAACCTCAAGGAAGTTAATAAAACTAGAATTTAATATCCATACTTGTATGTTATAGTTTCTATTGAAACATAATTTTTCAATCTAAAATCCTCTCTATTGTACCAAAGATAGACAAATTAATACTGATTTATTTGCAAAATCAGTTTAGGTCCTGGTGTTTGTATAAATACAACAAGAATAGCAATTGATCTTGTAGGATCTTTTAAATCTGTTAGCCATCAAACTCGCCTACAGTACCTTCAGATTTGGGTGAATTCCTTCCTCTCTTCTCAAGGTTCCCCAAATATCCTGAGGTTTCTGAACCTGGCAGGAAGTAACTTTTCTGGAAACCCTGTAAGCACGGTACCAGGCTGTTTCCCAGGGTTCTTTTTTATTGGCTTTCATGAGTCTGTCCTAGTTCCTTAAGGCTGTCTGGTCGTATCCGGTCTATGCATTCTCAGACATGACATTCCAGACCAAGCCTTTGGTGATATGACCTGTTTCCAACTGTGCCCTGCTACAAAGAGAAGTTGTTCTTCTTAAACTTATGCAAATAACTATATGCCATGAAAAATGAGGTTACTCACTAAGAGTTTCCAGATTCTTCAGTGATCAGGTAGGGCAGTGGTCGGCAAACTCATTAGTCAACAGAGCCAAATATCAACAGTACAACGATTGAAATTTCTTTTGAAGTCTGGCAAACAGAGATTTTAAAAATCAGTAATATTTCAAATAAAAATAATAAAAATTATAATCATCCTCATCAATTCATTCAGTCCCACATAATTAATTCTTGTTTATCTTGATATTTTATCAGTAGCTTTATAAAGCCATCATTTCCCCCCATTAGATTTCTGTAACTTTTTACCTAGTTCGATGTATGATTTAAAGTGTATCAGAAACCTGTATGTTGTAGTGTCAGAGTCCTCTCCATAAGTCTCTCTGAAGATTTTATATATATATATATATATATATATATATATATATATATATATATATATGCAAAAGCATCCCAGTAATACAATGGCTCTCTGTAAGTGACAATGACTGAAAATACCCAAGGTTAAAGATAATGCAATTAACTAGGGAATTTGTTTAAGACACAAAACATTTTAAGGAAATGACTAGAATTATTGATATATATAAAACCCTAAGTGACCGGACGACCAGATGACTGGATGACCTGCTGGTAGTTACGACGCACACTGACCACCAGGGGGCAGACGCTCAATGCAGGAGCTGCCCCCTGGTGGTCAGTGCGCTCCCACAGCGGGAACACCGCTCAGCTGACCTACGGGCACCAGACGCGAGCCTCTCCCATGGATACTCCTCCTGTGCGCCCCTCCCCACCAACAAGCTGGCAAGTAAGGCCAGGCTGCGGTGGCACAGAGGTCCACTGATCCCCACAGGCCAGACCGAGGGACGCCACCGGTACATGAATCCGTGCACTGGGCCTCTAGTAAGTGATAACATTATACCAGGCATTTGAGAATTTCAGAAATTTCATATAATTTTTGGAATATTTATATTAATAATATTACCCATATAGTATACCATAGAAGTTTATAATACCAGTAGAGACCCAGTGCATGAAAATTCATGCACTGGAGGGGGGGGAGGTCCCTCAGCCCGGCCTGCCCACTCTCACAGTCTGAGAGCCCTCAGGGGCAGGAGGCGACCCAGCGGTCAGGGGAAGGCAACGCCCCATCACACCTCTGCTGCTTCCACTGCTGGCGGAGCACACCTCGACCGGCCCTGGTTACCATCTTGTGACTGTGGATGCCGCCATCTTTGAGGGCATGGCAGTCAATTAGCATATTCCCTCCTTATTGGCTGTGGGCACCAACATCTTTGTGATGGCGTGAGGATCAATTAGCATATTCCCTCTTTATTAGATAGGATATTTGAAAATGATTCAACATACCCAATAAAGCTAATTAGTTTAATATTTCCCTTTCATAAGTAGAGAGAATAAATCTCTTGAGGTGTTCCAGGGGCCCTCTGGAATACCTCAGAATTGTTTTCAGGTCAAGAAAAATACCATTTAAAGTTTGAATATTGGAAAGTAGATTTTTCTTTTTGGTCAAAATATGTTGAAAAGCTTTAGACATTTAATGAAAAAGATCACAGCTTATTATGAAATAACACTTAACTATCCACTTACCAGGGATGGGAAACCTTTTTTTCTGCAAGGGCCAAAATTATCAACTTAAAAACTAGCCTGCTATATTTAGTGAAACATTTAAATTAACTCACCCCTAATGCCTTGGCAGGGCCAGACCAAATGATTTTGAGGGCCTTATATGGCCTGTGGGCCAGATGTTCCCCACTCCTGATATAAACAAAGTAACAACAACAAAAAAAATTCAAACGCAAATACATAAGGTTACATTATTGTTAGCAAAACTTTAGCTTTTACTATTGAGAATATTCAGTTTTTTAAGTAACCAAGGACCTGATTAAGACAACATAAACCATAGACAATTATTTTGATAAAACAGATACTTGCTTTCTAGGCAGAAAACTTTTCATAATATGTTATCAGGACCAGACCAATAGCCAGAAAAACTTTCTCCTTTTTTAAAAAGGAAGAAAACCATTTAGATCCATGTGCTTAATGAAATTTGTTTAAATCACAAACCATCTATAACTTTCCTTATGGAATTTAGTTAGTCTCTTATTCAGAAACTAGAGGTCCGGTGCACAAAATTCGTGCATGGGCCAGTGGGGGTGTGGTCCCTCAGCCCTGCCTGCAATCTCTCGCAATCCAGGACTGCTGGCTCCTAAGCGCTTGCCTGCTTGCCTGATCTTCCCTAAGCACTCTGCCTGCCTGCCTGATCACCCCTAACTGCTCACCTGCCTGCTTGATCACCCCTAACCACCTCTGCCTCATCACCCCTAACCACTCACCTGCCTGCCTGATTGTCCCTAACCACTCGCCTGCCTATCTGAATGCCCCTAACAATTCTGCCTTCCTGCCTGATCGCCCCTAACTGCCTCTGCCTTAGCCCCCGCCACCGGGGCTTCGTCTGGTAGGACATCCAGAATGTCATTCGGCTGTCTGGTCTAATTAGCATATTACACTTTTATTATTATAGATAACCAGCTTATTTTAGGACAAATCACTTCTAAATTCCCCCCAAAATGTATCTCTATAACTTATACCTTCCATTACTAAAAACATTATTTTTCTTTCATTTCAATTAGAGTTCTTAACACTTAGCAATCTTAATTTCTAAAGACAACTAAAGTAAGCAATTATGAATCAGCTAGTATTCTATAGATTGGCAAAACCATTAATACATTTCATGATCTTTAGACACAAAGGCTTTTATTAATAGGCAAATGTTATGTCATAATTTTTAGAAATATGTGCTTCCTCAATGAAAGTGTAAGATATTTTTATTAACAGATCCAAATTTATCTTTTTCTTTTAAATATATTTTATTGATATTTTACAGAGAGAAAGGGAGAGGGATAGAGAGTTAGAAACATTGATGAGAGAGAAACATTGATCAGCTGCCTCCTGCACACTCCCTACTGGGGATATGCCCACAACCAAGGTACATGCCCTTGACTGGAATCGAACCTGGGACCTTTCAGTCTGCAGGCCGACGCTCTATCCACTGAGCCAAACCGGTTAAGGCCAAATTTATCTTTTAGTGTCTTTCTAATAATAAGTAAAAAATAAACTTAGACTTATTTAACAATTAATGTTTACCAAATGATCTTATTTGATAATGAGCTAGATTTTTAACCTCTTTCATTTCATGGTTCATTTGAACTAATTACTAAAATTCTGCGGCACACCAAAAAATATGTTATATTTTTTGCTGACTTAACAAAAAAAAGACATATAATTTTGATCCATTCACATCAGACAGCTACTTGTTATTTCTTTATTTGACAATCTAAGGGAAAAGAGGTCAGTACCCCTGACTAAATAGTCAGGCATTGTATGTTTTAAAAATTCTGTAGCACACCGTTTGGAAATTGCTGACCTAGATAGTCAATAAATTCTATCACTTAACTTAGTAAAATGCTATGTTTTCAAGTTACCAAAAGATTTTGGAAACTACTTTGAAGTATATATACTATTACATATAATTATTGCTAAAATGTTTTTATTTCAAAAATCTTTTTATCCTACTTACCCTGTTTAGTTTATTAATCCTTAACAATTTTGTTTAGATTACCCATGAAAACTCCATGAGACATCAAAATCATTTATCATTCCAAGCTTTTCCTGATGATATATTTTGTAAGAGATAATATGAACTTATTTTTGTAAACCTAGGTAAAATAAAAGTATAATATTTAAGTCTAACTCTAATGACATGCCTATGTTAATTAAACCAACAAATTATAAATTAAATTAAATTCTGAATATTTTCCCCAAATCACAGGAACCTGAAGAGCATTTTGGGTTAGTTTCTATTATATAGTTGAGAATTTTTTATATAACTGTTTATCTGTTTAAGTGATTAAATAGTGCTATTTTACAAATTAGCGATATCATCCACAGGTAGAAAAATATCACATCATACATAAAACATGCAGAGAAGCAAACGCAAACAGAGACCACAAGCACAAATAGTTACTAATATTTGGAGAGAAGACATTTAAGATTTTTATTTGCCTTTGAAAAACAATTTTTAAGGAGGCTGGAGGGGTAGATTTAAGCCAGGAAGACATTTTAGTCACTTGTGCTATTAAAAATCTCCCTTTTTTCCCCTCCCCCACTTTGGACAGTGTTTATACCCCTGATTATTCACAGGAGGGTCTGGGCAGTTGCTGAGGAGGCTCTAAAGATTTCCTATCAGACTTTGAAAAATCAGCTTCAAATTTTGCCAAACTTCTGATCACAGAGTTATTAAATCCTCTTAAAATATCCTGTTAAATATTTCATTGTCATCTCTGCCATCCAGCCTTTTAAATTTATCCAAAGGGGGGTAAGTAGGGAGGACTTGTTTGGGGCCCTTTGATTTCAGGGGACAAGTAGAGGCTCCCTGTGGCCCATCCAGCCTCTGGTAGTGCTGTTTTAAAATCTTTATTTTGATATTTATGTTCATTTTGTTTATCCAATTTTTTACTAACTACCCAAATATTTCTCTCCTGCAGGGATTAGTTCTGTAACTACCCTTTTTATAGTTCTTCTTTGTTTCATATCTATTAATATTTGCTTTATATACCTTATTTTTTTCTTCTTAAATGCCAAACAATTATACTCCCAAAGTCCTGACTTATTTATTGATTTATTTCTTTACAATATCTGCAGCTATCTGAAGGCCAGTTGAAAGGGGTCTGAGCAGACTTTGATTTTAGTTCTAATTTCGGTCCTTTCATCTTGTTGAAGGAGTCTTAATGGCTATTCATTATACCAAATGAGGGCTCGATGAACAGTTTTCAAGTTAGAAGTTTTTCTAATTCAAAGAACCTATCATTTGGCCACTGACAATGAGTAGGACTTTAAAAGCAATTCAGCACCGCCCACGTGGCTCAGTGGTTAAGCATTGGCCTATGAACCAGGAGGTCAAGGTTCGATTCCAGGTCAGGGCACATGCCCAGGTTCTGGGCTTGATCCCCTGTGTGGGGTGTGCAGGAGGCAGCCAATCAATGATTCTCTCTCATCATTGATGTTTCTATCTCTCTCTTCCCCTTTCCCTTCCTCTCTGAAATCAATAAAACTATATTTTTTAAAAGAAATTCAAATGAACAATCCTTTTATGAGTTAAGGAAGCAAGAGGTGTCCACAGAGAATGCAGATGATGCAGTGCCACGGATCTATAAAAATCCCCGCCCGCCCGTGTTAGCTTAAGAAAGATGAAGTGACCTGTCTTTCAACAGCTGTTCCAAAACATGAGGAACCATGTTTCCCCCTTTGAACAGAATAACATTTTCTATTTCCTGAGCTTGGATCCACAGCCTATTCAGCTGCCCGCGCCAGGGGCATATGCCTCCTCCAGCTGGCCGAAAAAGGAAGAGGAAAAAGATGCACAGAAAACAGAACTCAAAATCTCTACCAGGTCACACTACCCCAGTAGACTAGTTTCACCAGTATTTTCTCCAGCTAATCTAAATTTAGAAAGATACAAAAGTTTTATTGCTCTCCCCTTCCCCCCTCCCTCACCCTCCCCACTGTACCCACAGATACAGATCCCAGGAGACTAAAAAGGTGAGGAAAAGCTGACCTGTTGGCCAGTTCCATTGTCAGACACCCAGGTCCTCTCAGCTGCAGTCCCCTTAGGAAAAGCGGTTTCTCAGCTGGGAAGTTCCCCTGGCTGGCTCGCCAAAACTGTGGGGGGAGGAAAAACAAATTTCTTCCACCCTTCTAGGTTCCCCTGGCTGCTCAAGTTAACATGAGATACATTAACAGGAGAAAATGACCAAGTTTATTATGTATTTACAAAAGGGTTTCCCTAAGAATACAGGACCCAAGGGCAGATCAGGCAGATAGGCTTCTATGCCTCCTTGAGCTAAGGAGAAGGGGAGCGGGCATTGGTTTGGGACTTCAAAGGGCAGGAAGGCGATTCACACAGAGATGGAAAGGCCGGGCCATCTGTAACAATTGACACAAAGAGGTCTGTGATCAAAGGAGCCTAGCTAGGTTCCTCTCGGTCTATTACTCACGAGTTCATATTAAACTGTAGTTATCTCTGATGATACCTCCCTTCGTGGAGCAGGTCTTTTATCTAAATTCCTTTAGGCAGTAAGGGGACAGTTTCTAAGATTTTTCTGAGTAGTTAGCTTCTTGAAAATGATATCTAGAAAAGGCATACTTTGGGATGGCAAACTCTTTCCTCCACAGATAACAAAGCAAATAAGTGCTTCTGCTTAGAAGTAGCTCATCTCACTTCTGCTCCCACTCATTGGCCAGCTGTCATAAGGCTCAACCCAATTGCAAGGGCCCAGGCAGAGCAATGCGACCATGTGTGGGGAAGGCAGGCAGTGAGAGACATTTGGTGAACAGCGTTCCTGACAACCATAAAATGCCTTAGTGGTTGGGAAATGATATTTTCTTTATTACAATAGTCTTCCTATTTTAGATATCCAAGTTTAGCTATCTTAGCTTATTTTAGTATTTGTTTTTTAAATTTTTAAGTTTTATAGTTTTATTAAATTTACTGGAGTGACATTGGTTAACAAGATTATATATGTTTCAGATGTACAATTCTATAATACATCATCTATATATTATGCTGTATTTATTACCCCAAGTCATGACTCCTTCCATCACCATTTATTTTGCCTTTACCCTCTTCTACTTCCCCTATCTCCTTTTCCCTTTGATTATCACCATAATGTTGTCTGTGTCTATGAGGCCTTTTTTTGTGCTTAATCCCTTCACCTTTTTTTTTACCTAGCCCTAGTCCTTAACCCCCTACCCCTGACAGCTGTCAGTCTGTTCTTTGTATCTATGATTTTGTTTCTAATTTGTTAGTTTATTTTGTTCATTAGATTCCACATACGAGTGAAATCATGGCACTTGTCTTTCTCTGACTGACTTATTTCTCTTAGCATAATACTCTCCACGTTGATTCATGCTCTTGCAAAAGGTAAGATTTCCTTCTTTTATATGGCCAAGTAATATTCCACTGTGTAGATGTACCACAGCTTTTTAAAATCTATTCATCTGCTGATGGGCACTTGGGCTGCTTCAAATCTTGGCTTTTATAAATAACACTACAATGAACATAGGGGTGCATATATCCTTTAAATTAGAGTTTTAGATTTCTTTGGATATATTCTCAGAAGAGGAATTACTGGGTCATAAGCCAGTTCCATTTCTTTATTTTTTGAGGTAACTTTATACTGCTTTCCACAGTGGCTGCACCAGTCTGCATTCCCACCAGCAGTGCACAAGGGTTCCCTTTTCTCCACATCTTCACCAACATTTGTTTGTTGATTTATTGATGATAGCCATTCTGACAGGTGTGAGGTGATATCTCACTGTGGTTTTATTTTGCACTTCTCTGATGATTTATGGCTTTAAGCATCTTTTCATATGTCTATTGGCCATTTGTATGTCCGCTTTGAGGAACTGTCTATTCAAGTCCTTTGCACACTTCTTAATTAGTTTCTTTGTTGTTGGGTTTTTTTGTGGTTTTTTTTTTTTTTGGTGTTGAGTTTTATAAATTCATTATAAATTTTGGATATTAAACTCTTATAAGATGTATTGGTGAATGCGTTCTCCCATTCAGTGGTTTGTGTTTTAACTTTTTTGATAGTTTCCTTTGCTGTGCCAACACTTTTTAGTTTGATGTAATCCCATTTGTTTATTTTTGTTTTTTTGTTGCCCTTGCCCAAAGAGATATATCAGAAAAAATATTGCTACAAGAAATGTCTGCTATTTTACTGCCTGTGTTTTCTTCTAGGATTTTTATGGTTTTGAGTCTAATATTTAAGACTTTGATCCATGTTGAGTTGATTCTTGTGTATGGAGTACTAGGTGGTCTAGTATCATTTTTTTGCATGTATCTGTCTAATTTTCCTCAAACCATTTCTTGAATAAACTATCTTACCCCATTGTATATTTTTGCCTCCTTTGTCAAATATTAATTGACCATAAAGATGTGGGTTTATTTCTGGGCTAGAGACCATAAAGATGTGGGTTTATTTCTGTTCCATCCTATCTAATAAAGAGGGAATATGCTAATTGACCATCACACCCTCACAAGATGGTGGCACCCACAGCCAGTAAAGAGGGAATATGCTAATTGACTGCCACACCCTCATAAGATGGCGGCGCCCACAGCCACAAGATGGTGGTGCCCAGTCCCCTCAGCCCCACCTCATCCATCCAGAGTCCCCCAGTCCCCTCAGCCCCGCTTGGGGGTGGCAGGTGCCACACACCTCATCCAGCCGGAGTCCCCCAGCCCCCTCAGGCCTGCCTCATTCAGCCAGAGTCCCCCAGTCCCCTCAGCCGGATCTCACCCAGTCCTCACAGCATCTAGCCTCATCCAGCCTCAGTCCCCCAGTCCCCTCAGCCCTGCAGGGGAAGGCAGTTAGGGTCAATCAGGCTGGCATGGGCACGGTTAGGAAGCTATCAGACTGGCAGGCAGAGTAGTTAGGGGCAATCAGGCAGGCAGGCAGGCAGGTGAGTGGTTAGGAGCCAGCAGTCCCGGATTGTGAAGGGATGTCTGACTGCCTGTTTAGGAGTCAGACATTCCCCGAGGGGTCCCAGATTGGAGAGGGTACAGGCTGGGCTGAGGGACAACGCCCCCCCCCATGCACGAATTTCATGCATTGGGCCTCTAGTTGATATATATGTCTGATTTTATGCCAGTACCATGCAGTTTTGATTACTGTGGCCTTGTAATATAGTTTGATATCAGGTAGCATGATTCCTCTAAATTTGTTCTTCTTTCTCAGGATTGCTGTGGTTATTCAGGGTCTTTTGTGGTCTGTATACATTTTTGGAATATTTGTACTTGTTCTGTGAAATACCCCATTGGCATTTCCATAGGAATTTTATTGAATCTAAAGATTGCTTTGGGTAGTATGGACATTTTGATGATGTTAATTCTTTCTATTCATAAACATAATATAGACTTACACTTATTGTTATCTTCTTCAGTTTCTTTCTTCAGTGTCTTATAATTTTCTGAGTATAGGTCTTTTACAGACTTGGTTAAATATATTCCTAGGTTTATTTATTTTTATGCAATTGTAAATGGAATTTATTTTTTTTAGTTTTCCTTTCTGACAGTTCATTATTGGTATATAAAAATGCAACTGATTTTTGGGTGTTTATTTTGTGGCCTGCTATGTTACTAAATTCATTTTTAATTTTTTGTGTGGAATATTTAGGTTTCTCTATATACAGTATCATGTCATCAGCAAATAATGACAGTTTTACTTCTTCCTTTCCAATTTGGATGCCTTGCATTTTTCGTTCTTTTCTGATCACTGTGGCTAGGGCTTCCTGTACTATCTTACCTAATAATAGACAAACATGTAAATTGACCATACCCCCACTACGCCCAACAGCCAATCAGGAGTGATATGCAAATTAACCCAACAAAGATGGAGGTTAATTTGCATACATAGGCACCGAGCGACTGGGGGCAGGCGGGATGCTTGCGTTGTTGCCATGGCGATGACACAGGCATTCTGCCCCACCCCCGGCCTTTGAGCAGCATGGGAAGGCGGGGCCAGAGTGGAAAGTGGCGGCTCTGGCCAGAGCAAAAGCAGTGCCGGCAGCCAAGGAAAGGAAGGCCCATTCTAGCACGAATCTTCGTGCATCGGGCTTCTAGTGTTGAATAAGAGTGGTGAAAGCAGAAATCACTGTCTTGTTCCCAATTTTAAGGGAAATCTAGTTTTTGCCCATTGAGTATGATGTTGCCTGTGGGTTTGTCATACTAGTATGTAGTCTTTGTTACACTGAGGTGTATTTTCCCTATTCCTGTTTTGCTGAGAGTTTTTATCAACAATTGGTGCTGGATTTTATCAAATGTGTTTTTTCCCCCTGCATATATTAATATGGTTATGTGATTTTTATACTTCCTTTTGTTCATGTGATATATCACATTTATTGACTTGTGAATAGTGTAACAACCTTGCATCCCTGGAATAAATCTCACTGATCATAGTGTGTGAAATTTTTAATGTACTGCTGGATCCACTTTGCTAATATTTTGTTGAGAATCTTAACATCTATGTTCATCACGGATATTGGCCTATAATTTTTGTTTTTGTCATGTCTTTATCTAGTTTTGGAATTAAGATAATGCTGACCTCATAAAATGAGCTTGCAAGTCTTCTCTTGAATTTTTTGGAGTAGTTTGCAAAGGATAGGTGTTAGTTATTTGAATATTTGGTAAAATTCACCTGTAGTGCTATCCAGTACAGAACTTTTGTTTGTTGGGAGTTTTTTTGTTACTGCTTCAATTTCACTAGTTGTAATCTACCTATTCAGATTCTCTGATTCTTCCTGATTCAGTTTTGGGAGATTGTATGTTTCTATGAATTCATCCAATTTTTCCAGATTGTCCATTTGTTGGCATATAGTTAGGATCCTTTCTATTTCTTTGGTGTGAGTTGTTACTTCTACTCTTTCATTTCTGGTTTCATTTATTTGGATATTCTTTTTTTCTCTTGACAAGTCTGGTTAAAGGTTTGTCAATCTTGTTTATCTTTACAAAGAACCAGCTCTTGGTTTCATTGATCTTTTGTATATTTTTGACTCAATTGTTTATATCTGCTCTGATCTTTATTATTCCTTTCTTCTACTCACTTTAGGCTTTGTTTATTGTTCTTTTTCTAGTTCCTTTAAGTGTAAAATTAGATTTTTTATTTGAGATATTTCTTGTTTCTTGAGGTAGCCTGTAATGCTATGAGTTTCCCTTAGGATTGTATTCCAAAATTGTGTGTGTGTGTTTGGGGCGGGGCGGGGGGGGGGTTCTCATTTTAATTTGTATCAAAGTAGTATCTTTTGATTTCTTCCTTGATCTCATTGTTAACCCAATCATTGTTTAGTAGCATGTTATTTAGCCTCCATATATTTATGTTTTTATGCAATATTCAGGTGTGTGTGTGTGTGTGTGTGTGTGTGTGTGTGTGTGTTATTGATAAAATGTTCCATATGCACTTGAAAAATGTACAGTCTGATGCTTTGGAGTGAAATGATCTGGTCTGGAGGTATTAATTAAGTCCATCTGATCTTGTGTGTCATTTAAGGCCACATTTCCTTATTGATTTTCTGTCTGGAAGATCTATGTGTTGATGTCAGTAGGGTGGTAAAATTCCCTACTATGATTGAATTACTGTCAGTCTCTTCCTTTATGTCCATCACAATATGCTTTACATATTTAGGTGCTTCTATGTTGGGTGCATACATGTTTACAAGGGTTATATCCTTTTGTTGGATTATTCCTGTTATCATTATGTAGTGTTCTTAATTGTCTCTTACTATAGCCTTTGTTTTAAAGTCTATTTTGTCAGATTTAAGTATTGCTACCCCAGCTATTTTTTCATTCCATTTGCATAAAACATCTTTTTATATCCCTTTACTTTTAGTCTGTGTGTATCTTTCATTCTGAGATGGGTCTCTCGTAGACAGCATGTATATGGGTCTTGTTTTCTTATCCATTCAACTACTGCATGTCTGTGACTGAAGTATTTAAACCATTTACTTTTAAAGTGATTATTGATAGGTATGTATTTATTGCTATTTTATTCTTTATAACTATTGCCTGTTTTTTTCTTCTTCTTCTTAAAGAAGACCTTTTAACATTTCTTGTAATACTCATTTGGTGATAATGAACTCCTTTAGCTTTTTTTTTGTCTAGGAAGCTTTTTATTTCTCCTTCAATTTTATATAATAGCCTTTCTGGGTAAAGCAGTCTTTGTTATAGGTCCCTGCTTTTCATCACTTAGAATATTTCAAGCCCATCCCTTCTGTCCTGAAATGTTTCTGTTGAGACATTAGCTGACAGTCTTATGAGAGATCGGTTGTAGATAACTGTCATTCTCATTTGCTTTTAAAGTTCTCTTTTTGTCTTTAACCTTTGCCATTTTAATTATGATGTGTCTTGGTTTGGACTTCTTTGGGTTAATCTTGTTTGGGACCCTCTGAGCTTCCTGAAATTGTGTGTCTTTTTCCTCACCAATTTAGGGAAATTTTCAGTCATTATTTCTTCAAATAGGTTGTTAATCTCTTGCTCTTTCTCTTCCTCTTCTGGTACAAGTATGATGTAGATGTTATTGTGCTTCATGTTGTCTCAAAGTTCCCTTAAGCTATCCTCATTTTTAAATTCTTTTTTCTTTTTATTGCTCTGATTGGGTGGGTTTTTTTTTCTACCTCGCCTTTGAAATCACTGACAACCTACTGTGTTTTTTTAAAAATATATATTTTATTGATTTTTTACAGAGAGGAAGGGAGAGGGATAGAGAGCTAGAAACATCGATAAGAGAGAAACATCGATCAGCTGCCTCCTGCACACCTCCTACTGGGGACGGGCCCGCAACCAAGGTACATGCCCTTGACCGGAATCGAACCTGGGACCCTTCAGTCCGCAGGCTGATGCTCTATCCACTGAGCCAAACCGGTTTCGGCTGACAACCTACTGTTTATTCTTTCTACTGTAAACTTTATTTCAGAAATTATATTCTTCACTTCTGATTGGTTCTCTTTTATGGTTTCTAGGTCCTTTTTCATGCTATTGTAGTTCTACTAAGTTCCTTGAGCATCCTTATAACCACTGTTTTTTTTTGTTTTTTTTTCACTCTGTATCTGATAAATTGCCTCCATTTCATTTAGCTTTCTTTCCTGGAGTCTTCTATTTTTCTTTCATTATTGGCATGGTTCTTTATCTCCCCATTTTGGCCATTTCTTTATACTGGTTTCTATGTATTAGATAGATCTGCTGTGTATAACTCCCAGTGTTGGTAGGCTGGCCTAATGTAGTAGGTACCCTGTGGGATCCAGTGGTGCCCTTTCCTTGATCATCTCAGCCGAATGCTCCAGGAATGTTCTTTGTGTGGGTTATGCAGGGCTTCCTGTTTTAATTGAGTCTTGGTTGCTATTGGCCAATTCATGTGTGAAGTCCCCCCTTAGGCTGGCTGAATGTGAGGATCAACCCTGATCACAGTGTCCGAGCTGCTATGCCGGTGCTGACCACATGAAACGGAATTTGCTTCACCAGGCTGTGGTGCCTGCTGGGATCTCCCTTTGGATATGCCACTTACGTGAAGCTTATTGGATCCTGCTCTGAGGTTGTCTAAAGCTGGCCACCAGGTGCATTGATTCTGGGCCTCTTTGCAGAGACGTTGGTGCAGGCCAATGTCAAATGCTGCCTGTGACTGGCCCTAGACAACCTGGCCCTAGGTAGGGATCCATAGTTTGTGGCTGCCTCTGCTGGGCCTGGATGTGCAGAGGAAGGACCAAGCTATGCACTAAGGTTGGCTTTTACCTCCACTGAGCCCGGGGAAGATCAGCAAAAGGCTCAAGACACCCTGAGACCCACCTCTGTCTGTCTCTGCCTGCTGGTTGCCTATTAGGCTCAGTCACTGAAAGTGCCTCTGGCGGTATTTGACTTGCATGAGATAGGTTCTCAGTGTGTCACCAGGAATGGGCAAGTAGTGTTCACCAGGTTCATACAGGTTCTAGTTTGGTGCCAGTGCTGGGTCTGAGGCTACTTAGAAATGTCCCAGGTATACCAAGTCTAGCTTCCACCGCTGGGTTCTCACACACATTTGTATTGGGGCAAGGTCTCAGGCAGTAGTCTGGACGAGGGCAGCAAAGTTTATCAGGCCTCAAGAACCCCACGATTTGGCTGCGTGATGGGAAGGTTCTGCACCAGTCAGGTGTTTCAGGGAAAAACGGCTCCCATCCTAGAGCTACACAACTTAGTCTGTCCTAGATTCTTCCCAGACCTTGACAGGACGGAGCCACCAGGAGTCAGGAGCATGGGTGCCAGGAACCCTGAGAGGGGGAGAGTATATCCTCTTTGAGGGGAAGCACCAGTCAGCGTCACAGGAAAGTTGGGAGAAAGTCACACAACTCAGTCGCCGACACCCCCTGAGTCTGCCCTGGCTACATTCTACCCAGGCAGCCTACTCCTCAACAGGGTGTGAGCTCCGCAGGGTGGGGAGAAGGGAGTCCGGATGGTGGAGCTGTTGCTTTACCTCAGGCGGATGTGGTACGGACAGGTGTGTTCCACCCAAAAAGATGCCATCTTCAATATGGAAGAATGACTCAGCACAGGGATCCTGGTGGTTGTTCCCCATCTTCTCCGAGAGCCACAAAGCCCAGACTCTCTTTAGTGACTGTAGTCCACTCCACCCTCCCTCTGCTGGAGCCCAGGGTGAATGGCTACAGATGAGATTTTGTGTGCTGGCCCCTTAAGTGGGTTCCTTGTTTCTAGTAGACTCTGTCTCTCCTGGGGGACAGAATTCCTACTATT
The DNA here is from genome assembly GCF_951640355.1 of Cnephaeus nilssonii. NCBI lineage: Eukaryota > Metazoa > Chordata > Mammalia > Chiroptera > Vespertilionidae > Cnephaeus > Cnephaeus nilssonii. Next base: position 54,297,462 of record NC_137088.1, read on the forward strand.
TTCACAGCCAGATGTTACATGGGTGCCTCTGCCCGGCTCTGGTGTTCTGGGCTGGGGAGTGTGGCTTGGGGTTGAGTCCCCACACTCCTCAGGAGGGACCTTTGTAGCTGAGATGTCCTTCCAGAATTTCATCCACTACCCGTGGGAGCAGGGACAGCCCTATTTCCATTCTCCTTCCTATCAGTCTTGATGTGGCTTCTTTTGTTATTTCAGTATTTGGAAAAGCTCCAAAACTTCAGTTAATTGATAAGGAAGAGGATAATCCAGTTAGTGAATGCAAAAACTTAAAGGAAAGCAAAATAAAACAAAACAACAAGACACTAGACATTCAGTTTTATTTTGTTTTTGTTCCCCCCAACTCTTTTATCCCCAATGACACATACATGAACTTTGAATGAATGAGTGTCATAAGGCCCAACTCCGCTTTTGAGTGAATGTGCAGCAAACCTGTGGGACTGTGGGAGTTCCTGCCGTTTTCTCCATTGAGTCTCTTTCCTATAGAAAACCCCTAGGGTCCTGCTTACTCACTCTCCTTTCTGCATTCTATCCTCTCACTTGTGTGAATCTAATCTGTGAACTGATTTCCACTTTTAAGTATTGTCACCTATGAATAAAAGGTCAAAGCATTCAATGCTATACTATCTGGGATGCTACTGTTTGCTTTAGATGAAACGTTTACAGGGCATATTTAGTAAGTAGATAATATTTTTATATTATCCTAGGTATTTTTTTTAAATTTTCATAACTGTTTCTGTTTCTATTTGGCAGGCTAAGTAATTAGTTAAGGATCAAGTGCACCCACTTGTCATAGATTAATGCTTATAAATGCCTTGATGACAGCAGGAGACAAAGGCTTGTAAGGGTGGATGCTGACTTTGGAAGACACAAATTAATGAAGTTAGGAAAACAGTGATAGCAGAAACTTTTCAGTTTTAAGTGCTAACTGACTTATTTTCAGACTTTAGGAGTATGCTGCTATGATCCCTCTCCCCCTTTTTTTTTAATGAAGTGCCCTCATAATCCATAGTGAACTCAGCTGAAAAAAAAAAGTTGTTTTAGGAAGAGTTAGGCTTCCTGAAAGCTGTTATTTAATGAACAGGGTTTTTTTCCTCATTAGCTGAGCAAGTCTGTGGTCATGAGAAGAAAAGGTTGTAATTCACCTTGTGAGTCTAAAGGAAGAGGAGGGAAATAGGAAGGTTAGCTTGGTCTGTCAACACTCCTCTCTGTCACAAATGCCTTTAGCAGGTGTTCCTTCCCCATGGAGGGTTCAGGAAGACAACACCTGTATCAGGCTTTGTCGTGTGAAACTTGGCTTTACTACCTAACCTTCCATTTCTTAGAGATGGACTAAGACTGAAGCAACTATTTTGTTAAAATTTTACAGGACTCCAAAAATGAGCTCCTACACACACACACACACACACACACACACACCATCATATATTGCTAAGATACTTTAAAATTATACTTAGGTAATTTGAAAGATAGAAATTACTTTAGCAATCATCTAAACCAAGATTACATCAGACACTTCATTTGCCTCAAAATATCCACTGTGGATTGAATCCTTTGGTTGGATCTTCTGCCATATTGTTTTGGGGCATGCTGAAATTGGACTCTTTTCTCTGGCCTAGATACAATTTACTTAATCAGAAACTGATCTGCTCCTGGCCTAAAATTTCTTTCATTCATAGTTTTCTTTATCTCAGTTAATGGTGATTTCATCCTTCTCATTCTTCACATCAAAACCTTAGTATTACCCTCAACTCCACTCCTTTCAGATTTCAACTCAACCTGTCAGTGAAGATATTTCCCCCTCACTTCAGAATACAGCCAGACTCCAAACACCACTCAGCACCTCCTGCTGCCGCCCTGGGGGAAGCCAGTGCTTCCTCTGAGGTGATTTATTGCAGACACCTATGGTGGGCCTCCTGCTTTCACCTTTCTCTGTGCAGTCTCTTCTCCACTAAACAGGCAGAACCATAGATGAAAGGTGACTCAGATCTTGCCACTCATTGGTCTAAAACCCTCAATGGTTTCATATTTCTCTCAAGGTAGCAAAGTCCTCACAATGACTCTACACAAGCCTTCCCCTGACCCCCATTATCTCTGGCATCTTTGCCACGCTCTTCTTTGCTCATGCTCCTACATCCACACTGGCTTCCTTGCTGTCCCTTCAGAGACAAACACACTTCTGTGCATATTGGCTCTTGCTCCGCCTGGAATGTTCTTCCCCAGATATCTACATGGTCCACTTCCTCACCCCACCCAGTCTCTACTCAAATATATCGTGTCCTCTAGGAGGGCTCACCTGACCACTTATTCAGTTTCACCCTCCTCCTCGAATTCAGATCTTCCTTGCCCTGCTCAGCTTTTCAATAGCATTTGTTGTCTTTTGTTGCACCATATCATTTATTTATTTATTACATTTATTATTTTTTCTCCCAAATAGAATGTAAGTTCCACAGAGGCAAATATTTTCATCAGTTTTGGTTCCTAACGTATCATAGAGCACAAAGAATGCTTTTAATAAAGATTTTTGACTGAATAAATAAATAAAACAATTTTAAGACCTCATGAGATACAGACCATTCTCTCTACTCCCCATCAAGTGTAATATAATAGGTGTTTACATATGTCCACACACCTGTAGACCTGCTGAAAATGAATTTTTTAGCTTCAGTGGTCTTGGCCCCCTGACATGGCATGGCTCTGTTGGCCATGGGAGTGGGCCCGAGGCCCGTAGTCCATGGTCAAACCTTATAACAATAACCTGAGAAGGTAGGAACTTTAATTATCCTAATTGGTCAAGTGACAAATTAGAAGGTCAGAGAGATTAAGTAATTTGTCCATGCCACATAACTATTAAATGACAGAGCTAGGATTCAAAACCAGGCAGTCTGAATCCACAGCTTATGCTCCTAAACACTGTTCTATAACCTTATTTGTGTGTATTTTTCTTTCTAGAAAAAAGGTACACAGTTATCTTGGGATGTCACTCTTAAGGGAAATGAATTATATTCTCAGACCTCATAAAAGGCATTTTCTTCAATCTGTTCTAAGACATGGGAAGTTATTTACGTTTTTGGTAGCCTGATTCATGAATGGATAGTTAAAATTCTTAGATGCCACTACCCCCTCTCCCCCCATACTTAGCCGAATCCCGAGGAACTGGGCTGGAGAAGAACATCTGGAGTGTCTTTCGTTTGTGGCTGGTTACAGAGCCAGTGGAATGTCTTTTCGGTATAGGAGCCGTTCGGATGTAAAGGGGGTCTTTCTCTAGGTCATCCCCTTTCTGTCTAATTGATTTCGCAGGAAATGGTGCCGCCGTGGGCTAGGATGGCACTCTCGCTGTGGAACTCTGGTTTTTATTGAAACAGCCCAAGGTCACAATAACTCCCTGGGCAGCTCTACCAGCCTGCCACTTCAGATTAGTTTATCATCAGCAAAAGCCCCCAGGCCTCTCTCACACATGCCGCCTGAAGCCACAGCTCCCGAGGTTTCTCACAGCTGGCTCCTGGTACCTCAGTGTGGACTTTAAATTTGTCCCTTTTCTATCTTGTTAGATATCAACCTTCATTTCATCTTTTTGGAAACTTTCAAAATTATCTCATTGAATATATTAACTAGATTTCCCAGCTTAATGTTTCTGAGTGAAGGAAAAACTACAGATTAAATATTTTTGCGATTTTGTAACTTTATCATACAACCAACAGTTAGTTCTCATCCACATTAACTGTTTGTTGATGTTTAAAAGTGGTGACGGATACGTAGGTGACCAACGTGGAGAGCTCGTTTGGTGACTCGTCATCCTCATTACGTTTCCTAGACAAGCACACCCGGATATGGTCTCAGATCAGGCCTAAACGGGCAGTCGGACATCCCTCTCACAATCCAGGACTGCTGGCTCCCAACCGCTCGCCTGCCTGCCTGACTGATTGCCCCTAACCACTTCTGCCTGCCAGCCTGATTACCCCTAACCACTCCCCTGCCAGCCTGATTGAGGCCTAACTGCTCCCCTGCCAGCCCAATTGCCCCTAATTGCCCTCCCTTTCTGGCCTGGTCACCCCTAACTGCCCTCCCCTGCTGGCCTGGTCCCCTAACTGTCCTCCCCTGCAGGCCTGGTTGCTCCCAACTGCCCTCCCCTGCAAGCCTGGTCCCCCACAACTGCCTTCCCTTGCCAGCCTGGTTGCCCCCAAGTGCCCTCCCCTGCTGGCCCGGTCACCCCTAACTTCCCTCCCTTGCCATCCTGGTTGCCCCTAACTGCCCTCCCCTGCCGGGCTGGTTCCCCCCAACTTCCCTCCCCTGCAGGCCTGATTGCCTCCAACTGCCCTCCCTTGCAGGCCTGGTCCCTCCCAACTGCCCTCCTCTGCTGGCCTGATCACCCACAACTGCCCTCCCCTGCTGGCCATCTTGTGGTGGCCATCTTGTGTCCACATGGGGGCAGCCATCTTTGACCACATAGGGGTGGCCATCTTGTGTGTTGGAGTGATGGTCAATTTGCATATTACCTCTTTATTATATAGGATACAGTAGTTCTGGAGACCAGAAGTTCAAAGTCAAGGTTAGGCAGGGCCCCAGTGCCTCTAGAGGCTCTAGGCAGAGTCCCTGCTTTTCCTCTTCCCACTTCTCATGGCTCTTTGCTTTGCTCCCATAGTCACATGATCCTCTTCTCTTCTGCCTGTCACATCTCTCTTGGCCTCACTCTTTACACAAAAGTTTAACCTTTTGCACTCGGATGTCGAGTGTGACTCGACACGGTTAGCATTAAAATAAAGGAATCGAGAAAAAAGCAAGCGAGTGCAAAGGGTTAATATAGTTGGTATACAATGTTACATTAGTTTCAGGTGTACAAATAGTGATGCAACTTTTTTATACCTTACAGTGTGATCACCACACTAATTCTAGTAATCATCTGTCACTGTGCAAACATCACAACATTCTCACACATCCTGCCACCTCGCCCCACTACTCTGGCAAACATCTGATTTCTGTTTCTGTGAGTCTACTTTTTTTTTTTTTTAATTTCACATATAAGTGAAATGATACATTATTGTCTTTCTCTGTCAGAGTTTTTCCCTTATTATACTACCCTCTAGGTCCACCCATGTTGCAAATGGCAAGATTTCATTTTTTTATTGCTGAGTAATATCCATTGATATAGGTACTACATCTTTTTTTTATCTACTCATCACTCTTAAAGGACACTCATCATTGAACTGAGCTCACCTGGATAACTTAGGTGAGCTCAGTCCAATGATGAGTGTCCTTTAAGAGTGATGAGTAGATAAAAAAAGATGTAGTACCTATAAGCGCTTCCTCTTAAGAATCATATTTGTTTTGCCATGGAAGGTAGCATGCATTCACCCATTTACTACACAGGTAATATTCACAGATTCTGGGGGATAGGACATGGACATATCTTTATGGGGATCACCATTCAGCCCACTACAATGATCATACCCATATGTAGTCAATATAAAGAATTGTTAATGAGATACTTTGTATTCTTTTTTTTCTGTAATAAATCTTTGAAATCTGATAGGTATTTAGATTTTATAATATTTAAAGTTAACAAAATCAATTCACATATTCAAGTTTCAATTACATTTAAAATTTTTTTTGGGTTAGGGAGAGGTGGGGGAGATAAGAGATCAATCAAAGGACTTGTATGCATGCATATAAGCATAACCAATGGACGCAAAACTCTGGGGGGTGGGGGCATATATGGGAGTGGGGTGTGGGGAGGGCAATGGTAAGATATGTACACATATAATACCTTAATAAAAAAATTGGAAAAAAACAAAAAAAAACCAAAAAAATAAATAAATAAATAAATAAATTATTGAAAAAAAATAATTGCTTTAAAATATAAATTAAAGAAATTAAATAAAATTCAAAATTTATTTCCTTGGTCTCACTAGACATTTTTAAGTGCACAGTAGCCATATGTGGCTAGTGGCTACTGTCTCATATAATGCAGTGCTAGAGCTCATTTTAATTATTAGGTATTAGTTAGCATGTAGAAGAGCTGGTGCACTCTGGTATATAATGCTGGCATAACTTTAAGTGGCACGGAGTTTTATTTACTCTGCGAGTATCTTTGAGCACCTGTAGTGTGTCAGGACCTGGAACTCACATTGGTTTTTTTATTTGGCCGATGCCTCAGTTATCAGAAGTTAGTGTGGGATGACAGACAAGAGAATCAATGGGAAATGCACCTGAGAATGTTTGACTAAGATGCCAATGCGATCTAAAGAGATGCTGCGCTTCTAACGTGGTGGGACTGTTTCCACTTTCCCTCGAGCATGATCTGAAAGCCCTCCTAAGTTCCTCTCAAGAACTGCTTTTCAGGATGTTAAGTTGATTTTTTGTGAGATGAAGAAATAAAATAATATACTTAAATGCCAAGAGAATACATATAACTGGATATAAAATGGGTAGCATTATTAATAATGGCAAACAGTAACGCCACATTAGTAAAACACGCTATAAAGATACAATAAATTCATGTGGTTTTTTTGGTCGGCACATAGCTTAGTGGAGCCATCTAATCCTTTCCCCAGTGCATTCTGCCTGAGGTCCCCAGAGGAGATGCCTGCTCCCAACAGCAATCCTGGGCTCACACGCATCTTCTTAGGAAGAGAAAATGTCTCCTTTGCAGTGGTTTTAAAAACACCACTAGCCAGCTCCTATGTTGCATTATGTGAGCTTAGATTCAATATCGGAAATTGCACCAACAAAAGTACCAGGGCTTTAGAGATGGTCAGGCTACAAAAACATGTTGCTTCTATGTGGCTGGCATGCATCCATTCCAAACTTGTTTTCTATCTCAACTCAGAAGTTCCTGTCCAGAATCAGTCCCCAGAACATTCTAGGGGAAAATGCTTATTAAAAATAGAAATTTGCAGGTCTCAGCTGGGAGTATTTTATTACAATCACTATCAGAAAAAGATAAATAGTACGTATTGGCGCCTGGAATTGTCTATCTTGAGAAACTGCTGTTGGTGTAATTTTCTTTTGGAATGGCTGGTCACCAATTTGATGTCCTGCCCGGTTCCTGTGTAATGGCACCATGGATGTGGTGCTGTGCTAACACTGGTAGGTGCTGGGAGAGAACAAAAGTAGACTTAGCCCCAAAGCTCTCACGATGCAGTGGGTGATGCCTAAAGGACGAATGATGATATAAGGCAAGGACAAGTAGTGCTGGAATCCAGCAGCTGGATGGAGGTCTGAGGGAGAATGGTTCCAACAGTGCGGGAGACCTTACCCATGGAGGAGACGGCAGAGCAGTGGGCCCTGAAGACAGAGGAAAAGCATCATTTGCACTTGCTGGTGGTTTCTATTTGAGGGGCTTGTATAAATCCCAACGCCCAGAGTAGCTAATACTTTCAAAAGGTGTGGAATAAATAAAATCAAGTTTAATTAAATTGATGTTCTAAGAATTCTTTCTTTTTAATATGCTTTTAAAATTGATTTTTAGAGATAGAGGAAGGCAGAGGAAAAGATAGAAACATTCACAAGAGGGAAACATCATCAATTGGTTGCCGTCTGCACACCACCTCCTGGAGATTGAGCCTAACCTGGGCACGTGCCCAGAGTAGGAATCAAACCAGTGACTTCTTGGTTCATGGGCTGACGCTTAACCACTGAGCCAGACTGGCTGGGCTTAAAAAACATGTTAGCTTCACTGTGTAAGCATTAAAAATAATGCAGAGCTACTATTCTGCCAAGGGTGAGTTTCCATGACTTGTATTCTCTATTATAGTTCCAGTGGCCTCCAGTTCTAATCCTAATACTGCTTGAGTCCTATCCCATTGTGATAAACAAACCAGAATTGAGGAGGCAGGGTTTTCATACCCAATCTCTAAATTATACCTATTTGAATCTTCTTACAGAATTTCCTTCTCTAAGCCACAGGGTTTATTTACTTATTTGCTTACTGGATAACTGAAAATTGAGTCTTGGTATTTTTCTTTTCTCTGAGATTTCTTAGTATTTTTAATCTTTCGCCTCATGCAGATGCCGGCATGCTTTTCAGACTATTTTTGAGTTTGGGATGCCTCATTTGCAGAACAAACCCAGAGCTTATCTGGTCTGCATCTGAGGCTCATTAGCGGAAGCTCTGAGAGACTTGGTATTGTTACCGTGCTCTAGCAGGAGACAGATCTCTATAGACGGGCATGGCACTGAAACACAGGGGAAATATGCAAGATGTGCTACAATGAGCAAATGACGGCCTATTTGGTTTTATCTCTCTTCTTTTTTTTGGTTTGTTTGTTAATCCTCACCCGAGGATTTTTTCCCCAATTGATGTTTAGAGAGAATGGAAGGGAGGGGGCAAAGGGAGAGAGAGAAAGAGAGAGGGGGGGGTGTGAGAGAGGTACATTGATTTGTTGCCTCCTGCATGTGCCCTGGCTGGGTCTGGGATTGAACCCGCAACCCAGGCAGGTGCCTTTGACCAGGAATTGAACCTGTGACACTTTGGTCCAAGGGTGGAAGCTCTAACCACTGAGCACCCTGGCCAGGGCTGGTTTTATCTCTTACTAGTATTCCTCATCTCCTTCCTCCACTGTCCTTTGCCCAGTGTAAGCTGTGGATATCTAGCTCCCACCCAAAAGCCCATTCCATCCCACTAGCACATCCAGAAGACACAAATCAACAGGAGAAGTCTTAGAAGGAAACGCGGGCCTTTGCCAACAGCCTCCGGAAGTGACATAAAAGGAATTACGCCTTATAACATGGAGTGAGACTTGGCTCCAGTCCCCCTTTCAGCCCAGTCCTCCCAGCAGCGGCCTTTGTCCTTGTCCGTGTTTCTTCAAGCCCCAACCCACTCTTTCCCAGTCCTCTGGCTCGCGTTCCCTCCCCGCCCCTCTCTCCCCTCTTCTGGCTCTGCTTCTCCCCTTCTAGACGCTGTTTCCTCCTGGGAACCAATCCATTTTCAAGGACAGAAACCTGTTCCTCTTGAGCGGAACACTCACACCCAGTAAAACAAAAGGGCCTTCCTTAGGACCCACATGCCTCAGAACTTGGGGGATGTTAGCATTTGTAAGCGAATTATTTGCTCTGTTACTCCCCCTTCTTCCCTTCCTCACCCTTATTCCTATCTCCCCTCCCAATTCTTCATTCCATTCCAGTCCCTTCCTGCCTTCCTGTGTGGAATAGCTTTTCATTGCTCCCAAAATTAAGTCGAAGGAAGGAATATATACTCAGTGGTGACTTAAAGACAATGCCTAGTTAGGAAGCACTTTTACAATAATGAAAATGTGACTAAATTGCCTTCAGTTTTCAACAAACATTGATAACACGTTCTGTAACCTTCCACACTGTGCTGACCTAGTTGCTGCTTGCCTGTATGAATGGGGCTCACATTTTCCCGTGTCTGAGCTTTCCTACTCACTTTCTCTTCTGCCAACTTGCTCAGCTGTTCCAATCGTCACCTTCTCCCTTCTCCCAGTCGGGGACTGTACTTCTACTTTCAACACCTGACAGATCTGGAACAGGCTGTCTCAGAGTCCTCCTTTCTTCCAGGGGCATTGATGAACTGGGGGTCTATTTTTAGTTTTATTCTCTTGTATGTATGATTTTAAATCCATTCACCACGCAAGTGTTTAGCTTCTGACATTAATATTGACTTTGTATTATATGTCCAGCATTTCTCTTTTAAACAAGCACATTTTCCATCCAATTTTAATACCCCCCAATGACAGCATAGTACTTTTGTACACATATAAGCCAGTATGATGTGGCAAATATTAGTTTATGATTTGCTGGATTAAATTGATGCTGAATACTTTTTTACTAAGGCAGTGGATGGAATGCAAAATTTAGTATGTAAAGAATTTTTTAAAGTAGGCATTAATTATTCTCCTTTATAGAAAGTGTAATAGGTCTATATTTCTGTTTAAAAAGTCTTTCTTAGAGGACATCTTTATCCATGTATAAATGCTGGAAATACAGTTTACCATCTCTATTGAGTTAGACTAGATGAACAAATAGGCGCTATCTTTGGGTTTCTGATAACACCTTTCAATTTGGGGTTGGAGTAATTTTTAAATCAGTCCTTTTAATAATATGATGGATAGGTGGCAGCATCGCTGTAAAACCACTGGAAACAGGAATAAACTAAAGAGGAGCAAAGCAACCCAGGCAGGAGCGAGAAGAGTCACTGGGAGGTGTCCTCTCACCTTTAACCTACAATCTAGAGACATGGTATCTGCTGAGTATAGCAGTGCCTATTGCTAACCCACACCCACCTCCAGTGTCCATGACCTGATTTATAGATTGAGCCCCATAAATAGTACCTTGGGCTTATAGCAACAATACAGCCACGTGATTTCCCCATAAAAGCAGGTGTAGCTCCCCTAGAATGCTTCCTTCACTTGATATATGATAAATGTTGCTACTACTATTAATAACCAACTTAAAAGTAATAACTAACATGCAACACTTATCATGTTCCAGGCACTACTCTAATGTCCTTGTGCAGATTCATTTAACCCACAAACCTGTAGGGTGCTACTGTTCACATTGCACTGAAGAGGATCCTGCAACACAGCTCTTCAGATCTTGCCCAGCAACCTCACACGCTCTATGTGGGGAGAGGGGTTTTGAGCCCAAGCAACCTGATTTCAGACCCCAGACTCTTAAAGAGGGCCTCAAATCGACTCTACGCCTGTCTGGCCTATGGCAGGAAGCCTAAACGATTTTCTTTACAAAGCTGTCCTTCCATCTTCAGTTCTCGTCTTCCTTGGACTGGAGGGTGTGGACATCACTATTATCCTTTCACGTTCTTGCTTGGTGCTTGGCAAGTGAAAGCACTTTCTGTCCCAGAATGTGAGTCCAAGGCCCTGGCAGTTCACGTGGCAGATGGGAGGAGAGAGAAGCTGGGAGCTGGGAGCACTGCAGGCTGGTGAGGATGGGAATGCTGAGGTTAATGTTTGCTGAGCAGTGGATGAACAATATCTGGTACTATCCTAGAAAGGGGAAAAGTGTACCCTCTAAAGCAGGTGTATTATGTATTTACTAGAGGCCCGGTGCACGAAAATTTGTGCACAGGGGAGGTGGGGACCCTCAGCCCGGCCTGCCCCCCTCTCACAGTCTGTGAGCCCTCAGGGGATGTCCTACTGACGGCAGTCTGGCCTCCCTCTGCGGGAGGTGATCAGGCAGATCAGAGGAAGGCACTGCCCCCATCACCCCACTGCTGCTGCTGCCACTGCCGGCGGCCATGGCTGCGAGGCCTAAGCCCCAGGCCTCACAGCCACCCCATCACACCGCACCGCACAAACCGCTGTGCACAGCCCTGCCACCGCGAGCCGCTGCTCCTGGGCTGGGGGGAGGGACCGAGAGGTGCTCAATGCACCTCATGGTGACCAGTCATTTGGTCATCCGGGTGGTCAAGGACACTGGCTTTATATATGTATATATTACTATTTATACATCCATCCTGATAGCGGTGCCCAGGTTAGAGGCATCAGGGGCTTACTCACCAATTCTCTTTTTTCTACTTCAAGATTTGCCTCCAAGCCACCTGTCCAACATTTATGGATCAAGCCGCTGAGCAATCCTTAACATTCCCTCTAGTCCACCAAGACTCTAGCTTGCCTTTTTGTTTGCTTATCTTTAATTGTTATTCCTTTCCAAGATCATGCCTCATCATGGACAGGTTTTTAGAAACCAGCATTGCTCTGACTTGTCATCAGAAATCAGACCTACTTCCCCGAAATGTGTGCTCTGGTCCCGCCTGTGCTTTGTCTGCCCAGCGACTGCTATTTCTCACGTGTAATCCTCGGGCATCTCTCAGTAGCACAGGCTTTGTGTCCCTATAGTCATCTCCTCTGTCTCCGAGAACCCCAGACTCTCAATGTGTATATCTCCTCACAGTTTTCCTTGTAGTGGTGAAATATTTAGCATACTTGGTAAAAAGAACATTCTCCATTGTTACTATAGTATTACGACTATTACAACTTTTTTTTTTTTTACCACATTATACATATTTTTGTTTACCTTTTTAAAACTCCACCTTCTGTTCCTAAAAATCCCACCTCAGAGATCCTCTGACTAGAATGGCAAAATCCAAAGACCCTGGCAGTGCCAACTGCTGGTGAAGATGTGGGGCAACTCGCTGTCTGGGAATGGAAAACGGCTTGATTTCTCCAGAAAACAGGTTAGCAGTTTTTATAAAATCACTAGTAAACATATCCTTTCTATATGACTCGGCAATGCCGCTTCTAGGTATCTGCCCAAGAGCAATGAGACTTAACCTTCACACAAAAACCATATGTGAATACTTACTGAAGTTCTCTCCACAGTCACTACGGAGGGAAAATACTTCAAATGTCCTTTAATGGGCCAGGGTGTGTGGACTGACCTGTGGTGCAGCTGCAGGACGGAGAGGCGATGAACAGAACAAACTGCTGAAATGCGCCTCAGCATGTGCGTCTCCATGGCATTAGACCAAGTGCAGGAGGCCTGGCACCTGATGACTCCGCCTGCAGGCGTCCTGGAAAGGCAACCTTATAGACAAACACTGGATCAGGGCTAGGGCTGGGAGTCGGGGGTTGACCACAAGGGGGCAGCTTGAGGAAGTTTGGGGGTGGAGCGTGATGAAATGCTCCATATTTGATAGTGGTATTGGTACATGACTATGAATTTGTCAAAACTCCCAGAACAATTCACCAGAAAGAATGAATTTAGCAGTAAGTACATTTGAAAGTAGTGAATAAAATATAAAGCAAAACGATGCCTTGGCATCATTTATAAGTGATTGTGTACCTTTTTACTAAGGCAGTAACGGATCCTGTCACCGACCTCGATTTTGATCTTCCACGTTTGGAGTTGCGTAAAACTCGAAGAACCTACCACTTCCTGGGTGTGTCACTATTTGGATGTAGAAAGGTCTAGTAAACCCCTGTGAGGTCAAGCCAGTTGCACAAATATTGGTGAAGGTGAGCCACCTACTTTTTGAAAATATATATTTTTATTGATTTTTAGAGAGAGAGAAATGGAGAGGGAGAGAGAGAAACATGATGTGAGAGCAAAACATCAGTGGGATCCAGCCTGCAATCCGGGCATGTACCTGACTGGGAATGGAGTTGGCAACCGGTCGGTGCCCAGGGTGATGCCAAACTGAGCCGCCCGGCCAAGGCCGGACCACTTACTTTTTCTCTCCTCATCTGCTCTGCCCCCAAATCTTAGCCCTTTCCTCCCAGTAAGTGTTAGAGCATGAAGCCTACCTTATGGATCCCCCCAAAGACTTTGACTTCTAGAGCAATCCCTCCCGTTGCTTTGCTACTAAGGTTCTCAGAATTCCAGAAATAAAATCATCGCTTTAAATAAGAAGAACCTGGTCTGTGGTTACTTTGACATCAAGAGGACTCTGAACACTTTCCTGTCACACTGGGCTTCCTTTTCTACTCCATGTGTGCAATCACTCATTTACTGATCACATGGCCACCCGTAGTGCCCCATCCTGGGCAGGCCCTCTGAAGCCCACGGTCGGTGGGGCAGCCAGACAGGCAGAGCTCAGATGCAGCAAAGTAGCCTCAGCGAGTGCGGGGACTAGGAGGAGGCAGTGATGCACCCCCGCCCCCCGGGGGAGGTCAGGGAAGAATGAACAGAAATGATGGCAGCGGCGGTCTTGGAGGATGAGTACCTCCTTCTCCAGGCAGAGGAAGGTGGGGGAGGGCACTCCGTGGAGGGAAGAGCGGGTAGAGAAGCAGGGGGCGCTGACTGGCACAGCGTATTCTGGAAACGTGGCCCGCAGGAATGCTGGCAGGGACTCCTCTGGAGAGGGGGCCAGGACGCGAGGGCCAGCTGTGCAGGGCCCTGTACGGTATGTCACCTGTCACACGGAGGAATTCGTGCAGTTATCGCGGAAGTCTGTGGTCCTCGAGGACCCAGCCACAGGTCCACGTGACTCCTGGGTGCACCCACTGGTTGCAGGTTGAAAGAGTAGAAAGCTACCCTCTTGTGCCCACTTTTCAAAAGGAATTAACTTCTGGTGTCAACCGCAGCATCAGTCTTTTCCAGCGACGTTATGTTCTTATATTCAGTAACCGAGTAATTCCGTTTCGGAGGAGGCGCCGTGCATGCATGGGCTTCACTAAAACTATTTTCCCTTTTAGTATAAAAAGCAGCTCGTACATATTTTACTGTTTTTCCTGTGGTAGGTGGAAGGGGCCCTTTTAAATGGTTTTAGGCAAGGAAGAGACACAGTGAGATTTGCATTTTAGAAAGATACTCCAGAGGCAACGTGGAGGGGGAAGATATATTTTATTGCTTAGAAAGCTCAATTTAAACAAATCTTTGTAAGCATCTGATGGCCAGGCAGGACAACAGAGGAAGAAAACATATTCTCACTCTATTTCATTCTCTGCGACTGGAAATGCAATCCTAATAAAATTGTGTGGTCTCTCTCTCCCTCCTGAGACAGAGAAGGAAAGAAATACAAAGGAAACCACAAAGAACCTTTCCATATAATTGCATAAAAGCCTGATGTCATCTGAATTATTATATTATACATGATTCTCAACTGATTGTACCATTAACAGACCACAGAAAAAGCATTAGAAAAATTCCAGAACAATGCTGAATTTTGCCGACTGTAAATTTGGTTTAACGTACTCTTGTTTTGCCTTGTAAAATACTTTATTATATTTTATCATAATTTTAAAGGCTGTTATTGTCACATTTAAGAATAATAGAATCTGTAGAATCTTATATATATACTAGAGGCCCAGTGCATGATTAAATCATGCACGTGTAGGGTCCCCTACACGCTTTCGCTTTCGATCGCGGGGGAGCTGGGTGCCTGTCCGCTAGTGCACCAGGCCTTTCAGAAGCCTCCGGAGCGGCGGAGGCTTCTGAAAGGCCTGGTGCCAGAGCGGACAGGCACCCAGCTCCCCCGCTTTTGATGGTCCGCAGCGGGACGTGAGCTCGCTGCCCCAGAGGCCCCTTCTGTGCCGCAGCACAGCCATGGCGCAGATGCTGAGCTCGCGCCACCGCCGGCCCAATCGGCCACCCCGGCCACCCCGAGTCCCGCCCCCCCGCGCCTCCTGGCCAATTGTGGGCATAGCGAAGGTACGGTCAATTTGCATATTTGTCTATTATTAGGTAGGATACTAGAGGCCCAGTGCACGAATTCATGCACCAGTGGGGTCCCTTGGCCTGGCCTGTGGTATAGGGCCAAAACCGGCTCTCTGACATCCCCTGATGGGTCCTGGATTGCAAGAGGGTGCAGGCCAGGCTGAAGGACCCCATGGTGCACACTTGGCCAGGGAGGGATGCAGTAGGACTCCAAGACATGTCCAGCCCATCTCGCTCAGTCCAGATGGGCCAGACCTCAGCAGCAAGCTAACCTACCGATTGACTGTCCCCTGGTGGTCAGTGCACATCATAGCAAGCAGTTGAGTGGCCTTAACATATCATTAGCATATTACGCTTTGATTGGTTGAATGGCCAACTGGACGACCAGACACTTAGCATATTAGGCTTTTATTATATACTGTGTGTGTGTTTGTGTGTGTGTGTGTGTATACTAGAGGCCCGGTGCACGAAATTCGTGCATGGGGGGGGTTGTCCCTCAGCCCAGCCTGCACCCGCTCCAATCTGGGACCCTTGAGGGATGTCCAACTGACCCAGAGGATCTGGCCTAAATGGTCAGTCGGACATCCCTCTCACAATCCAGCACTGCTGGCTCCCAACTGCTCTTCCTGATTGCCCCTAACTGCTTCTGCCTGCCAGCCTGATCACCCTCTAACCCACTCCCCTGCCAGCCTGATTGATGCCTAACTGCTCCTTTGCCAGCCTGATTACCCCTAACTGCCCTCCCCTGCAGGCCTGCCCCCCCAACTGCCCTTCCCTGCAGGCCCGGTTGCCCACAACTTCCCTCCTCTGCAGGCCTGGTCACCCCTAACTGCCCTCCCCTGCAGGCTTGATCACCCCCAACTGCCCTCCCTTGCAGGCCTGGTTGCTCCTAACTGCCCTCTCCTGCTGGCCATCTGGTGGTGGCCATCTTGTGTCCACATGGGGGTAGTCATCTTTGACCACATGGGGGCAGCAATCTTGTGTGTTGAAGTGACAGTCAGTTTGCATATTGCTGTTTTATTAGATAGGATATATATATATATATATATATATATATATATATATATATATATATAATTAGAGGCCTGGTGTGGAAAAGTCATGCAGTCAGGGGGTTCCTCAGCCCAGGTGCCCTCAGGGGATGTCTGACTGACAGCTTAGGCCTGCTCCCCACCAGGAAGACATCAGTCGGACAACATCCTCAGTGCTTCCATGGAGGTGGGAGAGGCTCAGGCCACCGCTGCTATGCTCACCAGCTGTGAGCCCAGCTTCTGGTTGAGCAGTGCTCCCCCTGTGGGAACGCACTGAGCACCAGGGGGCAGCTCCTGCATTGAGCAACTGCCCCCTGGTGGTCAGTGCACGTCATAGCAACTGGTCGTTCCACCGTTCTGTCGATTTGCATATTAGCCTTTTATTATAAGATTTGTGTTGGTTATACTGAAATTTTTATTGATTTCAGAGAGGAAGGGAGAGGGCGAGAGAGATAGAAACATTAATGATGAGAAAGAATCATCCATGGGCTGCCTCCTGCACACCCCTTCTTGGGATGGAGCCCACATCCCAAGCATGTGCCCTGACCTGAAATTGAACTGTGACCTCCTGGTTCATAGGTTGATGCTCAATCACTGAGTCACACCGGCAAGGCTTCCTTATATTTATTTAATAAATCACTTTGGGTAGGGAATTGGAAACAAAGGACTTAGAAAATTGAGATAAGCAATTAAAAGCTTTTGAAAATCAAGTTTTTGTGTCACAGGAATCTTTAGCCAATGTTGTTGGGCAGGTCTAATTTCAGTATAACAAACACAAAGTTCTCTATTGAGGTCAGTGTGCTAGTTTATGGAATGCTTTGCTTAATCAGGCTTCTTTCCCGGACTGTAATGTCTATACAGCTAGAAGCCATGTCTCTCTGTTAGAACTGAATCCACAGCACTCGTCATAGAGCATGGACTCCAGCAGAGACACAGACAGTGCCCACTGCATGAATGAATGTCGCCTGGAGACGGCAGTATTTATCTAACCTCCAAGTGTTTTGAAGCAATGCTGAGGTGAAGGAAGTATAAGCTCAAATCTGATATGAGGTGAGATGAAGGTTGGCCAAATCTTCTCAGCTACAAGTGGTTTAAAGTAGAGGCCATCTTTAAAAAAACAAAACAAAACATGTATAATCTACACAAGGGTCAATGCTTGTAGGAAACGTTTACATTAAAGGTAGAAAAATAAACAACTCTATTTCCTTCTAGATGTTTGACCAAGATTGTTTTGAATGATTCTCAGTACCCAGAAATCATTACTGTTACTCTCTCATTACATAATCTCCCATCTTCTTCTTAATGCATCAATATATTTATTTTTATAAATGGGATGCTTCTGTGCCTACTGTTTAGTAGCCTGTTTTTTCCTACTGATCTATCACAAATATCTGCATTTTAACTCAGGGGTAACTTGCAAGGTGATTCTGTGTCAGCATCCTCTTTCCTCCACGGACTGTTACCCCAGGTGCCGGGAGACGTGCCTCCAGCCTTCAGCTCTGCGCCAGGCCCTGCATTCAGCACTGGCTGATTGATGGCGAGTGTTCGGTTTAGTTTGCATTATTTTCTAAATACACCATCATTCATTTGTTTACGCTTCTGTTGTTAAAATCTTAGACTTTTAATAAACGTTTTCCACAGGAGCAGCTGATTTTGATTAGTCCTAATATTGATTTCTCTCACATGAATATTAGGACTTATGCATACTTTAAATGATTTTAATAACGCTATGGAATAATACATGAATACAATCACCACATAAAAATGGAAACATTATATATAAGGCCCAACCTCCTCTCCTTGGAGGGAGAGTCATAGTTATCAGTTTAATTGTAATTTTCTCAGCTTCTATACAATACTAGAGGCCCAGTGCACAAAGTTCGTTCACTGGTAGGTCCCAAGTAGCTGCCAGCTGCCGGCCGGGTACTCCCTCCCTTCCCCTGGTTGTCGGCCACTGCTGGCCAGGGCTTCCCTCCCTTCCCCTGGCTGGCCCCGCCCCCTGGTCAAACTCCCAGACAATCTCCCAGTCGAGGGGTCATTTGCATACTACGCTTTTATTATATAGGATAGCTGCAGTCATAAAAGTATATGCTATTGTCTATCTGTATTATTATTACACATTTTTTATTATTTTTATAAATCATTACTTATTCTACGAATTTCTTCCCACTCAATGATTGTGTTGGGTTTCATCTTACAGATATACCATAATGGATAATTCATCTTTCTTTCTTACTATTTTAAACATCTCAGTGACTAGCTGAGTTCCTTCAGATCTTGAGGCGATAATTGGAGGGCAGATTGTTTAGTTGATCCCGGGGAGCACCAGCAGGCGGTAGGAAAGGAGCCAGGGAGGGATGGAAGCCCATGCCCGTCTCTCCCATAGGTAGCTTGTTGCTGAGGGCACCTGGGACTCCCTCCCTCGGGCCTCCTGCAGGGCTGTGCAGACGGCCTCAGATAAGTCCCCAGGGAGTTAATGCACAGGTATGAACCCGCCAACTCCCGCTGGTCGTTGGTGTGGCTGCTGCCCTGGGCACTGACTCCTCCGCGCTCTGCCACCCGGGGGTGCGCCCAGGAGTGTGCACGGGGTGTGCTGGGCGTGCTGGGCCATGGACAGTTCTCACTCAGGTGGGCAGGAACCGAGCACCCACAACTTCTGCTGCGACACCCTTCTGCGCCTTCGTATGTGCATGTGTCCAAATTTTAGTAAGTATTCTAGGGAAAAAATAATTACTTTAACCTTTTTAGCTGGACCCCGTGCCTTTGCTTGTCTTGTTCCCATGTGAACATGCGATTGCCAGGCACTGCTCCGCACCTGCTCCCCGTCAGCTGCCGCTCCGCCCTTTCTGTTCCCCGCGCTTCACCTGCTGGCACTGCCATTCGTGTGTCTTGAACACGCCCTGGCTCTCCCGGCCAGCATCTGACTCTGTAGCTTGCTCCCAGGGGAGCTCACTGCTCCCACAGGCGGGTTCCAAATGAACAGAGTCCAGAAACCCAGCCGCTGCTTTAAAGACGTGGAGGTTGAAAGCAGCACGGGTGTCCAAGGTCATTGCTGTCGGTGCTCCCAGGGCGAGGGGTTGCCTTGCCCACAGCCCCTGGAGCTTCCTTCCAAAAGGGTGCCGTGGTTCCCTCTCGCCCAGTGGCTCAGCGGGTGTGGACGCCAGCAGCACCAGTGTCCCCTGGGAATTTGTTCGAGGGGCGCATTCTGGGTCCTCCCTCCTCCGCTCCTCCCGCGTCAGAGCCTCTGGGCTGGGACTCGCAGTCCGCTCCGACAAGCCCTTCGGGGGATTCTGAAGCGCACCCCAGTTTGGTGGCCACTGTTGTCATTATCTTCAGTTTATATTTGTCCCAGGATTTATGGGCAACTGATATTTATACAATAACCCTTTTTCTAGTAAAACAGCAAGTTCCCTCTCGTTTTGAAAACTTACTTTTTCTTTAAGAGCACATCTCTAATGGAGATCTAGTGTCCTCAACTTCTGCACATTCATAGATCATGTCACTGCGGAAACCGAATCTTATTTTGAAAATTGTATCAAGACAATGCTTCTGTTTCTTCCAGTACACCAACGACCATGGCAATCATACAAATCAACATCATCTCATGATTATATCTTTCAAATTACTTTTATAGAATGACATGATAATATTTGCAAGTATCACAGCTAGTAACTAAAAGGCACGTGTCTCACTATAAAGACAACTATAATCCAAAACAAACAAAAAAAAAACACTTATGTGATAGTTCACATTCCTAAGGGTTTCTTTGTTGAGGTTCTTTTACATAAAACATATCCTTCCTGCTTGTAAAATGACCTGGTTAATGAATAATGAAGCAAACTGATTTGTTTTACCAAAATTTAGTTTGCATGCTCTCCAAGAGTTTATACATGGATTCATGTGAAGGAACACAGTTACATGCTTTGCGTTGTCTGGGAACATGTTTTTTTTTAAGAACATAAAGCTGCTCATATAAAGTATTTTGCATCTTTGTTCTATCCTTGTGAAAAATACACCTTTTCTCTTCCATTTTCCCATTGGAATAACGTGAATGTGAGAAGTTCAGAAAATGAACCTAGGTTGAAAGGTTTGGAACCTAACACTTTGCTCATTGCATCATTGTTGAGTGTCTCCTATGTTAGGCATCATGCTAGGTGCTGGGGCTGCATGGGGAAGTCCCAGTCCCAAATGGGCAAAACCACGCTCCCTAGTACCTTCCCCTGGATACACCAGCGTTTTCCCAGCTTCTCACAAGAGTGGAACCTGCCCATTCAAAATGTATCTTACGTAGGAGTTCAATATATAGAAGACACAATTTAAGTTACTCTGTGAAAGGCAGCAGAGAAGGGCCCGGGGAGGTATGGACTGTTGAACAAGTCCTGGTTCCTGGTCTTTCAACCTACTCTTGATCATGTCTGTGTACGGTTTGAAAATATTTGACCCAGACTGTACGTTGCAAGCATATCTTAGAGAGTGCTTTTGCTGGATACATTCAATGTTGTCACCAAACTAAGATTTCTTTAATTATTTGCCAATATTTTAGAAACTCATAAAAATCCAGAGTTCCAGCTTCTCTGGAAACATGAGCAGATCTGGCCACAGTAAGCCTTCATTTTCCTGTGATTGGCCAGGATTCACCATAGCCCCCACCACTCCCAGCTTCATGACTGCTCTTCTTTCACCCAAATGTATGCCCCTGCTTTGAGCCTGGAAGGTATTCTGTTTCTAGCCTTTACTTCCTCTCTGGAACCTAAACAGCATGTAATCTCCACAGTTGTTTGAGATCTTTGTAATCCTTTACATTTGTCTGGTGATGACATTCCTGTGAGCTTTGCAGGGAAGACATTGTTCCCAATTTTGATTAATGGAACCATTGGAATTTATCTCTTCATCTTTAAATGGAACACCCGACCCGCTACAGTGGTGCCCAACCTGCCTCTGGGTGCGCCTCACACAACGCTGAGAGCAGCACCGAGTCTCCCTGCTCACAGATGAGAGGTGCAGGGCTGGTGACTCTGGCTGAAGTCCCCAAACGTCAGGTGCACATTCATTTCCATTTAAATTACCGTTTATATTGTGCTGTTCTGAGTTTGTATGTTAACCAAAGGAGACTGCCGCATCATATGTAAAAAACCCCAACAACTAGCAGATTCTGTCTTTGCCTCACCATTTGTTGTGTGACTCTGGTCCTACTGGCTGGGAGGGAGACGTGGTGAATTCAGAGGGAGAGAGAAACTGTTAAAACTGTCTTCTCAACAATTCCCCATTTCTGTTTATTTGAAATCCACCTCAGTCCCATGAGCCTCTGCATTCTTCTATTTGAGGTGGGAGAAGAATTGTTTTTAAAAATTGATTGAAAGAGTAAGTTGCTAAATGGATTTTCTTCAAAAGTAAAGAAGAACCCAGATAGAATAGACAATGTTATAATGTTTTTCATTTTCTAAGGTATTACTCAGAAATTTTTATTTTATTTTTGCTTATTTTAATGTAGTTTTTTAAAAGATTGGCCAAGTCAAAACACATATGCATTGTTTATTTTAGAAACTAAACACATTTCCCTTAATATATATCCAAATTCTTCAAAGTAGGTTGATATTGCTTTTTCTTCTGAAGAAAAAGCTGAATCTACAATATAAAAAATAAAAATGTGAGTTCATTATTCATAGAACTTTCCTTTCCATGAGTTCTTTTCCTCTGGCATCTAAAGGTGAGCCTGGAGTTTTGCTATTTTCCTGCCTCCGAATCCTAGAAGAGGCCTGGCAGCTTGTATGATTTAGACATTTTTTGTCCCCTGTACTTCTCTTTTCCTGGGTCATTCCACACAGGCTCCTGGGTGCTACTTGGCAGAGTCAAAACCTGCCTGCACTGCTGCCGATGGCATTCATTTGGAAGTAAACGACCTCTAAGGGTTACCTAGGGAGCTCCTTAAGGGAAAACGCATGCCTGGTTTCTGACCTAGAACCTCTTTTCCATGATCCCAGACACCCTTTGTATCAGACATAAAGGTAAGAAAATCCATCGCCCTCAATTTCAGGATTTTACTCTTTAACGACCCACATTTGGAACCATTTATGACAAACATGGCACGCCCTTAGACCTGGATGGGGATCCTTTCTATTAGTTCATTCATTCACTCAACTTCTTTATACTTTGGGTTCTCAAAGAATTATGTACTTCTCTCTTCTAGCACTTATGACAGTTATTATATATTTTAGGTTTAATTTTGGTTCTTCATGCTGTGTTCCTCACTTTGTGTCACTCCATTTGTCTCAGAGTAAAATCTGAACTTTCTCCAGTGACCTGGGAGGTCCTGGGTGACCAGCCCCTGACCTCATGTCCTACTACTTTCCCCTTTGCACACCCCATTCCAGCCTTTGGGATTAAGCCATTATTATCTTCAAGGAAAGTTGATTATTTCACATTGATATATTGACTTTGATAGGTAAATAGGAGATAAAGAGAAGGTGAGAGAGTAAGTGAGTTGTTTAACAAAGAACATGGAATGTTGCTGTTATACCAGAATTCAAACCATAGACCAGCCACTTACTAGATGTTAGACCCTGGGCAAGTTAAAACTTTTTGGGTCTCATTTCCCAGTCTCTACTGTGGGAATAATAATACTATTGTTGCAGAAATGTAAGTATTAGACATAAAATGGCAAAATGCCTATCATATTGAAGTTATTTGATATAGTAATAATCATCATCACATGCATCATAATTATATTAATCAGCTACTGCTGTGTAACAAATATTCACATAACCTCAGAAATATTAACATCTTCCCCCTCAGGCTTCTGTGGGTCGATTGGGGGCATCTTAATGACTGAAAGCTGACTCACTTATGCGACTGAGGAGTCAGCTGATCTTGGATGGGAAGAATTGCTTGAGCTGTGAGACCAGCCAACTTGCATTGATTGTCTGTCACAGGCACTGGACAGGGGAGCGATGGCACTGATGTTTTGTATTTATTATTTTATTATGTAATATTTAGTATTCAGCCTCTATATGATCTCTTAAGTTTTCAGCTCTCTAATCATTCATTGCATTATTTCAAGTTTTATTCCATTTTCAAAATGAAGTGTCAAAATTAACAAAGGGGACTATTTTTATGGTGAGAACACCTTGTTTCCTAAAGAAGATTTCATTCATAAATTACCATAATATGAAGTAGCATTCTAGTGATATTGCAATAAATTAATTACTAAAGTTTTGGGAATTAGCTTAGTGCATGTTTTAATTATCTTGCCCCATGGCAGCATGTTTCCCTAATAGGTTTATAGTAATTCCTTCATTTTTCTCCTATCTCTGTTATTTATATAAGCCCTATTCCCATTGAGGACCCTCACTTTTGTAACTGCAGTGTTGGATAACAACTACTTTGGAAGTGGTTTTCAAGATTTGAAACAAATCCATCTTTATTTAGTTTCTATACTACATAATTAATTGAAATACTGGTCTAGATAAATTTTTGTGTTGTTTTCTCTAACATAGGTTATATTTAAGTGAGTCTGATTGCAGAGGATAAAATAATGTATATTCAAAACAAAGAAATAGTTAAGAAGACTTTTGAAAGTATTGTAGCTTCCTTAATTCTGGAATTTACTTAATTTTCACTTTATTTACAATTTTTTACATTATTAAAACAGTCTCCCATAACTGTTCCTGAATTTGTAATGGTTCACTTTAAATTATTTAAGTAATAGATTGGTTATAAATTAGCATTCTAGAAGTAAATTAGAAAATTGATCAAGTTAGGGTCTAATTACCTTATTGTTAAGATCAATATTGAGCATCTTTGATGATAATAAATATTGATTGTGTTCAAGCATCATGCTAAGTGTGGTCCATGGTTTACCTCATTTAATTCATACAACACTCTCTACGGTAGTTCCACCTGTTGAATTCATAAGTAAACCACGATTCAGGCAGGTTGACTGGCAGTGGCAGCTGAAGGCAGGTAGACTGACCTCAGAATCTGAGCTTTGCTGTAGATGTTGCTACTGTAGGTGGCATGGAAAACCCCAGGATATGAATGTGTCCTTGGTAAGTAGTATCACATATGGCATAGTGATTTCTCAAAGGAAAACACAATTACATGTGCACCACTTGCATGAGAAGCTGTTAGAAATTATGCAAATGCTGTACCTAAAGGTTAGGGAAAGGCTTTTGCTCATTAGTCATTCCAGTGTGATATCTGCAAAAAACTGTCTTAATATTGAAAACAGTTGAGGTTTATCTCTTCAGCAGTCTCTACCCTGATGAAGGTAATCCAGCTGTGGGTTTTGCACACGTCAACTTCACGAAGTGCCTGCGCTTAGGGCAGCCTTCCTCCTCTTTAGACAAGTCCAGGATGTGACATGGGCACTATCACATCCTTCAGCATAGGAAGCTCATGACACATTCAAAATGGCCCTCTTCAGATGGTGATATCAAACCACATAACTGGACCCAGGTATGAAATAGTTGTGAGGCAATCTTCAGTTCAAATAAAACACACAGAAAACATAAGAAAAAGTAATACAATTAAGGAGGGGCTCATCACAAAGGAATAACAGAAACCCACCAAATTTTCATGGAAGACCACAAGGGAAAGTTTATTTTACATGGGTAGCAGGTACTCTTAATGAGGACTGAAAACCCTCACCTCTGGAATGCTAGAATTAATGGATTCTATTCTTCCTTTTGGGATGCTATTTAATTTAAACTATAGTGGGAGAAACATCCCTCTCTGGTAGCTGACAACTGGGTTGTTTTAGCAATTTGATTATATTAAGTAATGGGGGATGGGGATACATTAGAGACACTTACATATACAGGACACAGGAACACCTAGGCTTCAGGAAAATAGCTGTTGGGTGATTCTAGAATGGGATAGCCTCACAAAACTCGGAAACTTCTGATTGTATTACTTTAACACAATAGAGGGTACTCGATTCCTGCAAGGATCATGTGAATTTGACCAGGTGTTTAGCAGGGATGATGCTTAGAGCTGTGGTAGCCATCTTGTGACCAAGAGAACAGAGCCATGATAATTGCAGATAAATCAACCCGGAGCCCAGATTTAAGGTAACGGACCCTTGAATTACCCTGCTCCTTTCTTCCTGCTTTATGAAATATAACTGTCATTGGTTGAGTATTCTTTACTGCCAAGTAGAAGCATTCTGATATTCTCTCAGAAAATCATTAATACTCAGTAATATAATAGTTACGATTATAGGAATATCTTGGGAAGACAGATCCAAATGAGGTTCATGGGCCTTGGATATGAGTGTAAGATAATGGTGGCATGTACAGTTGGACAAAATTTTCACTACAACTCTATATATTAACCCTGGCTTAATTCCTCATTTCCTCTTTCTGTGACCACTTATGGTACCAGAAACTTACTTTTTACAACACGTAGGCTTTTAGAAGAAAATAAACCCCAATTCTTTTCCTATAGTGTCTGTGGTAGGGGCAAGTCAGGGTGGCTAGTGAAGAGACTTTTTCCTTGGAAAACAGCTCTTACTCAGCCACAAGGCAGGATGTATGTGTGAAGGGCAGCATGATTTTAATGCCTCTCATTACATGAGGACTGGGGGCTGTGGATGAGGAATTATTGTAGTAGTATATCAGTGAAATGTGTGCTTTTTTAATCCCTCAGAGAAAAGAGAAGGATATTCAGTTTGTTTTCCCACCCTGAAGAGGACTAGAAATGTGATTTGTGTTGGTGGGCACACATGGATTCTGCATCTCAGTAATGGAATCCGGACAGCGTTTCATATCTATTATAAGGCCTGGGGAAATGGTAACCCTGATTATTTACTTGGAGCTCGAGGGATTGTGCTGGGTCAGGGATGGTAATGGAGCTCAAACAAAAGGAGTGTGCGGATGTTTCTTTCTAAGACTAGAAAGTTTGCTTCTGTCCCTCTTTCTTGGTGTTGGTACAGAAAATGACTGCCCCTCCTAGATAGGGAGGGGAAGAAGCAGAGAGAAGGTATTGGGCATGTGTTTGCCCAAAATGACTGGCAGCACTTCCAGAATAAATTGAAATACATTCATGGCTATCTATTTTCCTGCACAGTGAAGAAAGGAGAAGAAGAATATCCAGGTGCCTCATGATTGACTATTACTTGGGAGTGGTTTGGTGAAGAGTGTGGACTGTGGAGCTGGACGGCCTGGTTCAAATCCTGACACCACCAATTACCAGCTGTGTGACTTTAGGTTAGTTGCATAACCTCTCCAGGCCTTAGTTTTCTGCCTATAAAAATGACATATCTTGCCCTAGCTGGTTTGGCTCAGTGGATAGAGCATCAGCCTATGGACTGAAGGGTCGCAGGTTTGATTCCGGTCAAGGGCACATGCCCAGGTTGCAGGCTCAATCCCCAATAGGGGGTGTGCAGGAGGCAGCCAATCAATGATTCTCTTTAATTGCTGATGTTTCTATCTCTCTCTCCCGCTGCCTTCTCTCTGAAATCAATAAAAGTATATTTTTAAAAAATGACATATCTTGGTTTTAGTTCCCTCAGACACTGATTCTGAGATAAGAATTCAAGTACAGGTTGTTTATTAGGAAAATGTTTCTGGGAATCATAGGTTGTGAAACAGGGAAATGAGAGAGGGAAGGGAGAAAGCCAATAAAGGATGTGTTATTACACCAGTTACCACTGTGGGGGACTGAGACCTTGGGGAGTGTACAAGAGACCTCGACCTTATCCCAATCCAACACCAAGACTATGGCATTTGTCACTAAGCCTTTGAAGCTTCCTTATGTCACTCATTCTTTGATGACTCGCCATCTTCCCTCTCCTTGGGCCACATGTGCTTCCAAGGCAAGGAAGAAACGTCCTGATTGTGCAGATGGGAACACTGGGGGGATATGGGCTGAGCACCAACTATGTCTTTTCCACACGCCCTGGCCCCTTATTGGGTTTTTCAGAGGATTAACGAGTTTCCACATCTGAATGCTTAGAGTGCCTGGCACAGAGTGAGCTCCCCTCAGTGCTGGTGCCACTCCTCCTGTGCTCAGCAGAGCTCTGTGGATAAGAGCTTGGGTGTGCAATCGGGCTGGCTTCAAGTTCTGGCTCAACCAGTTACCATTTGAGGGGCCAGCTTCGCAGCTTCTAAAACAGAGGTTGGCATAGACAAAGTTTTTTATGTAAAAGGCCAGAAAGCCTTTTTTCATCTTTGTGAGCCCTACAGTCTCTGTCTCCCCTACTCAATTGCCTTTCTTGAGTGAAAACATCTTTAGGCAAAAGGTAAATGAATGGGTGTGGCTGTGGTTCCATAAATCTTTACCTACTAAAACAGGAAATGGGGCTGGATTTGACTTATGGATCATGGTTTGGCACATGAGCCAAAGTACCTTTGTCCGTAACTGTCTACTGAGGTAAAGACTGTGTACTTCATGGAGACAGTAGAACATAGACATTGAAAATAGAGTCTTTGGTTCATCTTTTCCTGCCCCCACTCCTCTCCTCTGAGATTCATCAGTCTGTTGCATGCTTCCATGTTTCTGGATCTGTTTTGTTTAAAAGAGGACATTGTAATACTTTCAACAATAAAGATAAATTTTTAAAAAGTAGAGTGTTTATCATCCCGCCTGGTTTTGAATCTCTGCTGGTGCACTTTCTACTTTGGTGATTTTAAGCATTTCTTTAACCCTCCATTTTCTCATCTTCAACATGGGCATGATAAGAATACTTGCCTCTTAGAGTTTTTGTGGGGATTGGAGGTGTTAGTCCATGTACTAGTCTTAGCATAGCGTCTGGCACATAATCAGAACTCAATAAATGTTTCTACTACAGTCCCTTTGATTTCTACTGCTCCTCTGTTTCTCATTAGAGGAAACACTGGGATTCTATTGGAAAAAAGATAACAAGATAGTTCTTGATATCCTTGCTAAGATTGGGACCTGGTACAAATATGTACTAGTTAAATGTAAATAACTTATTAGAAATGCATGGGTTTAGGTTAGTGGTTCTTAACGAGGGGTGATTTTTGTCCCCCAGAAGTCATTTGGTCATGTTTGGATATTTCTTTAGTGGTTTTAACTATGGGAGAGAGGACTACTGATACCTCATGGGTAGAGGCAAGGATGCTGCTAAACACTCTATAGGGCACAGATAATTCTGTACAAAAAGACTTCTCTGGCCAAAATATCGCTTGTGCTGAGGTTGAGAAGCCCTGGTTTAGATTGGATATGTCACTTCTGAACTTTTACCCTCTAACATTTGGCACTCTGTGCACTATAATATTTCAGATGATTTAAAAACCGTCCTCATGACTTGTCTGGTTCACGGGCTTCAGAAAGATGCATGGAAATATTTTGGCAAGATAAATAGGTTTAGGCATGGAATGTTAATTTTTTGAATAACCTATTTTTTTTTAATGTACCAGGTTCCTAGTTGACAAAACCATTATTTTATTTTATTCTAAGATAATTTTAACCGTTGAAGAATCTTTTTAACAATACAAATGGTGCTCTTTACATTCCATATCTTTCTATCAATCTCTGACAGTTTGAGATGACAGAAGACAGCCTACCAAATCCTTCATCTTTGCTGTGATCCAAGGAAGACTTTCTCCATAAATCACTGAAGTATCTGGCAATGAGAAGCATGCAAGGCTATGATTTATACCTGTTTAACTCTCAATATTATGACAGCATGATTTTTAAAATGGACTATTCCAATTCAAAACGCTTCCTGTTCTGAATTTCACCACAGTGAGTGATTGTTAATAGCTCTTCACTGTGGAGAAATCACCAGGACTTCCTCTTTCCCTTATTTTTAAATGCTGAGTCTTCCTTCAACTTGAAAGATGACTTTTCTAGATAATTTTTATTTAAAAGGCCCTAAATAGTTTTTCTCCATCAAAATATCCCTTCTCAATGACAGTTTGTTTTGTTTTGGTCCTGAATTTTCACCTAGATCTCCAGATTTCTATGACCACTCTGGTTCTTCCAGCATCCTCACAGTGTTCTCAGACCCTTCCCTAGCCCACATGGAATCTTTGGGCTAATTGTAGAAAGGCATCCTTTACTCCGAGAAAATACATCCCCATAAACCAGGACACAGAGCCTGGGCTGGAAGCTCTCAGACAGTGAACAGCTTGGCTGCTCTCCAGGGCAGCCTTGAGAGTCTTGGGCTTTCTCTCCTGGTAGGCCATCTCCATTTATTTTAGTTACTCATTTATCTGAGCATTCATCCATTCAGACAACAAACATTTATTGAGTTCCTTCAATGAGCTTGGCACCACATTGAACATGACAATGTCCCCTATCTGGTTCACTTTTAAATCTCGTGTCTAGTGTTTAAAGATGTTTCAGAAAGGTAAAACTGTGAATCTCAACTATGAAGTACAAAATGACCACATCAAAGATTTTATTTAACTTATTAATTTATGAGTTAACCAGAAATATTGTACATTTCATTCTAATGAAAATTGGACTTATAAAGATTTATAATCTCTAATGGACAATATTTATTTGCATTGCTACAAGCAGGAATCATTTGTCTTGCTCTCTAAAGAAAACATTCATTTCACCAGCACCTCCTCAATTTAACTTTTTCTCCTCAGAGTTGCAAAATAGATTGGCAAAAGACAGTCAAAGGTGTACACTCTACACAAGCAGAGGATCCCTGAGAACCATTAGACATCATCCAGTATTCTACAGTAGCCATTTTGGGTTCTTGTTAACATCTTCACAACTTCTTCAGCATCAGCATGGGCAATTTTCAAATACACAAACATTTCAGATAGCTCTGAGTGAAATCACAGAGATAAAGCAGTGTGATTTAAAAGAAGGTGGTTGGGTGGGGGTGGGACCTTCTTAAATAGAGAGCCAAGGATACCACTGTGAATTGTTTAAAGTAATACTCCAGAAGAATTGCCTATTTAAAAAGTAACACCTGTGATAAAGGCCGTATTCCACAGGTGAAAATGTCAATATTTAAGTCATAAGTACAGGCTACTGCTAGAGTCTGCTGGTATTTTTCTAAATAGGAATATAAACAAAATCAGGTTTATTCCATCTCTTTGCATTTTACTTCCCAAAATGTGGTGTCCACATTTTAATGTATGTGTTTATTTTACTTTAAAAAATACATTTTTATGGATTATAGAAAAAGAGGAAGGTAGAGGGAGAGAGAATTATCAATCTGCTGCCTCCTGCATGCCCCCGAATGTGTCCTGACTGGGAATTGAACTGGTGACCACCTGGTGCATGGGACAATGCTCAACCAACTGAGCCACACTGGCCAGGGCAAGAAATCTGTACCTGGCTTTGATCAGTTAATTGTAGACACCACTGCGCTTGGACCAGCCTATTTTATTTTTGGAATGGAATCTGTCTCTGTTCTGCACTTTGTGAAATTTTCTTTTACAGTAATTTCTGTGGTATAGAATTACCAAAATAGCAAATTAACTTCTTCTCCTCAGAATTTCAAAATAGATTGGCAAAGGACAGTCAAAGCAAAGCAGGGCCATCAAAAATAAGTTTTTAAACATAATAATTTTCTATTTCAAAAAGTATCAAAATAGCTATCAAAACTAGTTAATATTGATAATATTATAAATACTATAAGTATAGATAAATGATGCAGTTAATATAGCCATCAATATTAGCCTTGATATCAGTAAATCAGAACATTTTCTGGGCTTCCCTTCCCTTATTTGAACCTTCGGCATGGTTTTAATTTTGGTTTGCACCAGAGTTTGGCAAACGATGGCCCATGGGCCAAAGCCGGCCTTCTGCCTTTTTGGTAAATAAAATGTTGTTGGAACACAGCGATGCTCATTTGTTCACATGTTTTCTATGGCTACTGTCACCTTTCAAGAGATGAGCTGCCTGGGAGTGGCCGATACTGCGAGGCTGAAAGCTAAAGCACTTACAGTGCTGTCTTGCCCTGCACATGCAACGTTTAGTCAACTCCTCATTTAAGTTGTTGTTGGTAGTTAATCTTTTCATTTATTCATTTGTTTATTCATTTATTGAACACATATTTAATAAGTAGTGATTATGTGTCAGACAATTTCTAAGATCTGGGGTGACAGCATAATGGGAGAGAGTTTTATAATCCTCAAGTTTGTAATCTGGTACTAAATATGTTTCTCTTCCTTTTAATTTTTGAGATGGTAGATTAAAGAATGTGCTTAAAGTTTTAATAGTGAGATATGTGCCTCCATGCTCAGGTCTGGGTTCTCAGAGAAGCAGACTCTCAGGCAAACATTTGGATGCAAGCATTTTATTTGGATGGTAAAGGAAACACCCCAAGGAGTGGGAGGTAGGGAAAGGAAGGGAAGGTAGTGAATACAGGGACATTGCTAAGCCACCTGACATTGTGGATGACTAGAGCTTAATCCCATGGGGAAATATGCAGAACACACACCTCAGAAATGGCCCATCTATGGGGCTAGTGAATGGGCATATTTATTTACCAATTCCAAGACTCATTAATTGAGAGAGAGAGAGAGAGAGAGAGAGAGAGAGAGAGGAGGCATTTTAATTTCTTAGCATTTCTGGCTTGTCTTGTATGGGAGTGCTTTGATATCTGTCAAATCTCCCGCATCTGGGGTTTTATTTCGCTCCCCTCCTGCCCCAGGTGCAGCACCCTCAAGGTCCATGGCCAGGCCTCTCGCCTGGTTCTGCAGGTGCCTCTGGCCAGGCGGAAGCTCTGTGAGCAATTCCTTTCTTCCGGAAGCAGAGTTAGCACTTCTCCAGGCAAGCCACCCTGAAGCCCTCGTTCCTGGCCTCTGTGGGAAGCGCGGGCAGAGCTTCAAGAAGGACAGCGTCAGTTTGCAAGGTCTCCTCCCACGTGAAGCTTCTGCTTGGTCTGCGGACAAGGAGGGGATGTCATCTTCCGACCCTGGGATGGGGGTGATTTCTTCAGTCCCAGGGGGTTGGCAGGAACGTGGGAGTTCCTGTGTCCAGAGTTTGTTTACCAGATGGCCCCTGCCTTAGGGTCCCCTGGTGTCTTCATCATTGCGCCACCTGCACAGGCAGGCTGGCTGAGCCCGCGACTTAACATCCCCTTTCCTCTCCCCTCCAGGTCCTGGCCCTGCTCCCCGCCTCACCCCCCCCCCCCCCGCCCCCGCTGCCCCGCAGCCTGCAGAGGCTGTCTTCTCAGTGCTGGCCCAGAGTCCTGGCGCCCGCTGCGCCTCTGCTGGGTGCTAGCTCCCTGGCGCCTGTTATTTCTTTGTTAAGCCCCTTGGTGGTACATGACACAACAAGCCAACTCCACAGCCATTTTGCCAGTTTCTAGCAGCAGAAACCAATTCCAAAGGTTTGTGAGGAGGGCGAATCGGCTTTCCCCAGCACAGGCAGCCCTGACAGCCCCACATCCTGAGAGGCCTCGGCCTCAGGCCCCTGCGAGCTGGTGCCCAGGACTCTTAGTTTTAAAATGAAAAGTCCCGCCCAGCCAGTGTGGCTCAGCAGTTGAGCATCAACCTGTGAACCAGGAGGTCTTGGTTCGATTCTGGTCAGGGCACATGCCCGGGTTTCTGGCTTGATCCCCAGTGTGGGGAGTGCAAAAGGCAGCCGATCAACAATTCTCTCTCATCACTGATGTTTCCCTCTCTCTCCCTCTCCCTTCCTTTCTGAAATCAATACAAATATATTTTAAAAAAGTCACAGGTTCCGAGAACCCCCACAGTCCAGAGTGAACCAGGTGGCTGGTTGCCCTGCTCCCCCTGTCTTTACCCCAGCGGTTGGTCCTGCGGCGATCCAGGTTGGTCTGGGAGGTGCAGGAAGCGTAAAATGACACAGGAAAGGACAGATGACCTGACAAGACCACAGGATTAAGCCAGACACCACGGCGAGCTCTCAGGCCTTAATCTCAGGGAGACTGGGAAGTAGGGCAACCCCCCCGCACCACAGACTCGCCAGCGGAGAAGCAAGGGTGCTGCACAGTGTGCGCCCCAGGTCCATTCCTGCGAGACCGTGGAAGAGCGACTCTGGAGGTCAACTCCAGGCACGTCCAGCCTGTTGACCTTGGTCAGGGGGCCCTGATCGTAGTTCCAGAAAGAAAGGCTTTCGGGCCCAGGGATGCGGAGATTGGCAGCTAGGATTCACTGGGCGCAGATCTGGCAGGTGTGAGTGGGGCAATGCGACCTTTGTTAACCCTCCCCCCTGGCCGCACTCGGATCCATTGATGACCCACGTGAAGTTGTCACAGGAAGGGGAGGCTGGGCACAACTTGCAATGGGAAGTGGAATGGCTGCTGGGCTTGAGCCACAAGCGAAGTCCATGATCCCGCTCCTCTCCCACAGCTGAAGACTCCTCTCACCCTTGGCCAGCAGCTCTGCTGGTCTTGAGGTTCCCCCATGGATGGTGCAGGGTCCCTTCCTGGGTCAGAGAAGATGTGTAGCCCACAACCTGAACTGGGAGCCGGGCATGGAGAGCTACGAGTAAATGTGCGGATTTGCCGCTTTGATACCGCAAATAGTTTCTAAGGGTTCATTGCTAGAGACGGCACAGTTAGCCTTATCCAACAGCCAAGCCTCGTGCCCGGACACAGAGCTGCCCTGCTCACCCAGCCAGCCTCCTCCCCTCTGTGCATTTGCCCTCCTGTTGCTACCACGTCAATCATTTCACTAGCGCAGTGGTAGGCAAACTCATTAGTCAACAGAGCGGCAAACCGTGGCTCTTGAGTCCCGCGGTTTGCGGAACACTGCACTAGCGTGGTGAGACAACATACATGTCCCCGCCACATTGAAGCATGGATCTTTGTCACAGAAGAGATGGTGTTACTTCCTTTCCATTTTTATGTATTAGAAACAATTCTTTATTGTAATTTTATAACTTGGCCATTGCAGGGTGTGGTAGGCAGAACGATGGCTTCCCAAAGATGCTCGCATCCTAATCCCCAGAACCGATGAATATGGTATCGGACCTGGCAAAGCAGTCTTCACAGACATGATTAAATTATTCTGGATTATCTGGTCAGGCCTGATGTAACCACAAGTGTCCTTGTAAGTGAAAGCGAGAGGCTCCAGGTGGGGTCAGGGAAGATGTGACAAAAGCAGGGAGGCGTCCTGGGATTGCTGGCTTTGCAGACAAAGGAAGGAGCCCACAGCCCAGCAGTGGGTGGAGCCTGAAGCTGGAGAAGGAAAAGAATGCATTCCCCCAGAACCTTCAGAAGAAATGCAGCCCCGTGAACACCTCCGTTTTAGCCTCATAAGACCCATTTCAGACTTCTGACCTTGC
The DNA here is from genome assembly GCF_951640355.1 of Cnephaeus nilssonii. NCBI lineage: Eukaryota > Metazoa > Chordata > Mammalia > Chiroptera > Vespertilionidae > Cnephaeus > Cnephaeus nilssonii. The sequence continues at coordinate 54,331,769 of NC_137088.1, forward strand.
ACAATTAAGGTAATACATTTGTTTTGTTCTAAACCACTTAAGTCTGTGGTAGTTTGTTACAGCAGCAATAAGAAGCCTATCTAATAATGAAGGAATATGCAAATTGACCATCATGCCATCACAAATATGGCAGCACCCAGTCCCCTCAGCCCTGCCAGAGTCCCCCAGTCCTTTCAGCCCTGCTGGGGGGGCAATGGCAGGTGCACAGTGCGGCTGGACCCACCCTCAGGCCCCCAGCCACCTAGGGCTGGCCTGAGGCGCAAGCAAGCCTCCGATATCATCTGCACACCCGTCCAGGGTGGGCCCGAGGCACAGGCAAGCCTCGGATGGCGGCTGCCCAGCTGCCCAGGGCTGCCCGAGGCTCAGGTAACCAGGGCTGGCTGAGGCTTGCACTGCCAGCAGTGGCAGCAGCAGAGGTGTGATGGGGGCATTGCCTTTTCCTGATTGCCGGGTTGCCTCCAGCCCCTGAGGGCTCCTGGACTGAGAGAGGGGGCAAGCCAGGCTGAGGAACCCTCCCTCCAGTGCATGAATTTTAATGCACCAGGCCTCTAGTCTAATATATAGGGTATCACAGATGATAATCATTTCTGTATTTCTGATGGAAGTATGGTGTATATGCTAAAAATCTAGTGAAAGAATTCAAGTTCTATCGCTCATCTGTAAACGTGAATCCTAACAGTATCTTATTTTGTTGTTCTGAGCACTGAACAAGATAATCTGTATAAGGCATTTAAAAGAGTTCCTGGCACACAATAAGAACTAAAAAACACTGGCTATTATTGTTGTAACACAATAATAATGGTCTTTATGCTTGTATTGATTGCACAGCTCACAAAGTGTTTCCATATGTATTAAACTTAAATCAGTTCTGTGAGATTATTTCCCCGTTTTCTAGACAAACATGTAGAGTCTGGAGATTAATGGATATTGACAAGGTCTTCCAGTCATTACCAGGCACAGCTGATATTGGCTCTGAACCCAGCACTCTTTCACTCCTGAATTGATATTGAGAATGTAATCAAATGGGTCTTAAATTCCAGAGGGAAAGGAAAAACAAACATGCTTACACAATGGCACATCAGAGCCCACACTTAGTAATGTCTCAGAACTCAATTCACTTCCCTTTGTTGAACATAGGTATGTACTGATATCTAAGTTTTAGGACTTTGGGAAACTTTACAGTTTAATTATATATGTATACTAGAGGCCCGGTGCACGGATTCATGCACATTGAAAGGAAATTAATTAGAAGAAATATTTTAGAGGCCGGGGACGGACCGCAGGAGGGTTCCAGAGTGTGTCTGGCCCATCTCACCCAGTCCTGATTGGCCGGATTCCAGCAGCAAGCTAACTTACCTGTCAGAGCATCTACCCCCTGGTGGTCAGTGCATGTCATAGAGACTGGTCAAATGGTCGAATGAATGGTTGGACACTTAGCATATTAGGCTTTTATTATGTACGATATATATATTTAATGTATGTTAAATATACTGTATATAATATCTGTGCTGTTTATCATTCAGTTCAGTCACTGACTATCTAGAAAGATGAATTCTGGTGGTAGAAAAGTATCATAAATGGAGAAGTTTCAGGATGGGAAGCCACCAGAGATTGTTGAAGATAGGACCAAATAGTGGGGTGTTTGCCATTATTTATAAACTCCCACATGCTAAGTGAGTAAGAGGTAATAGTTCCCATCACTTTCAGGGTGTCAGTGATATCCAAGTGCCTCCTTTCCTGCAACCTCACATTTTCTACAGGAGCCGAGAAGAAATATTGGGGAGCATTCGTGCTAGTGGCTTGAAGACGACGGTGTGAGAAGAAGAATATTATACTAGATGACATTTATAAAAACGGTAGCTAATGCTTATTGAGCATTTGCAAATTGCCAGGCACTGCTCTAATTGCACTAGGCATATAAATATTCTTATTTCTCCAACAACCCTATTGTCTGATTTACACATGTAGAAACTGAGACAGAGAGGCTGGATAACTTGCTCAAGGTCATGGAGTTAGCAAGTAGCAGAAGTGGGATTTGAGCTCAAGTGTCCTGGCCCCAGAGCCTACATTCCTACCCACTAAGTTACCTGGGAAGGTAAAGAAACATCTCTGCGAGAGCAGAGGACAGGATAGGGGACTTCTGAGAGCAAGAAGGGAGAAGGCTGGGTAGAGAGCACAGGCAGGTAAGGTTCCATCACAGGGTCCCTGATCACGGGGGTCAGCATGAAACACCCAATGGTGTATATCTGTGCAATAAAAGAAGTGGCCTGGGACATATGGAAGCAGACTGAGAGAAGAGGCCCCATGCATAAGCTTGATCTATTCTCCAGTCTAGCCGAGGGCCAGCTCTAACTAAGTGCATTAAGGATTCAGAGGAAATAAGGTCTTTGTAAAAATAGGCTTGTTTGGTTTACTGACTCAGTTGGGAATTATTAACCCAATGCCATGGCAGAGTGAGCGTAATTGTTATTAACTTAGAAGAGCACCTGAGCTTAAGTGACTGGGTGCAAATAAATCTATTTCCGTGCGGCAGCGGCTCCACGGGCTTGTTCCTGGCTTCCTCAGCTGGGGCCTAAATGAACCCGCTCCTCTCGTCTCATTCAGGCGACTGAAGTGAGAACCTGCTCTGAATGCTCAAGAGGTGTGTTCCTTCATGACCGGGGCTTGCCCAGGCGGAGACATGGGTCTTTGTTGCCTCTGTATTGTCCTTCAACCTACAGGTTCTCCTGCCTCAAAAGTCCACCACTGCAGCCCTAGCCGGTTTGGCTCAGTGGATAGAGCATTGGCTTGTGGACCATGTACGGGTCAAGGGCACATACCTTGGTTGCAGGCTCCAGCCCAGCTCAGGCCCTGGTTGGGGCTCATGCAGGAGGCAACCAATCGATGTGTTTCTCTCACATCGATGATGTTTCTCTCTGTCTCTCTGCCTCCCTTCCATTCTCCCTAAAAATCAATGGAAAAATATCCTTGAGTGAGGAAAAAAAAAAAAGCCCACCACTGCACTCATGCCTGTGTGTGTACCTGCATGTGTGCATGTATGCATGTGTGTGTGTGTGTGTGTGTACATACATTCAGCAGCCCAAAATGCTTCCTCCCCTCATCATGGCTGTCATACCCGCTGAGCACGCACTCATGTACAGATGATGAAAGCAACTTCATCTGATGCCTCTGGCAGGGTATTTCTATATCAAAAACATTTTGTGAGAACAGGACACCATACTTTGCGGACTAAAGCCAAGCAGTGGGATTTCAGCAGTGAAGTAGGTGGGTGGGGGAAACATTCTGGACATGGTGGGCCCTTCAGGGCAAATCGGTGCATTTTCATAGTTCATTTACTTCTTTTTTTTTGGCTAACGAATCACAGTCCCTTGGCCTCCGTGGATGTGGATAAGCTGGCTCGACTTCCAGTGCTCCTGGGCCAGTTCTGGGCTGAGCCATGAGCCTTCGTCCTGGGCTCAGATGCATGTATCTTAGAGGAAAGATCAAAGAGCTGGAGGCGGGCTGCAGGGAGGCTGTGTAACTTTATTGAGCAATATTTCTACCTAAACGGGCTCCTGGGTAATTCAATTAGCTGGGCTGTGGTTGCTCTTCTTAGAGGGCAGGCTCTCTTTAATGAAAACCTGGATTCCTCGAGTCCCACTGTCGCTCACTGTCTTGCTGGGGTGGATGATTGAACTTGATCCCATAGTGTGGTTTGACCAAGGTGCAGATTTGTACCAACTCTCCGCCCTCCTTGGCGTGTGTGCACTCACTCTCCTTCTTTCTGTCTCTCTGCGTGGTTTTGACTTTGGCATTTGGAGAAAGTAACTATCTGCTTAAACCGCGTGAACAGTTGGTGAAGAGACCGTGAACCCTTCCCAGTTGGGATGGGGGTGGGGTCTGAGACAGGCGTGTGACGCCGGCCCTTCTCATTGATGCTGTGTGCACATGGTGTGTGTCAGTAGCAGAATCTGAGGGCATTTATTAAGTCTCAGTTACTTTAAGTTTTGCATCTTGATTATGAAAAAGACATATGTATATTTTTTAAAAATATGGTGCTTGATACATTTCTGCTTTCCTTACCAAGGCCTCTACATTTAATTCTGTTTGTGTGCTTTAAGGAGACTCAGGTTCCCACTCCGATCCTCCGTCTGAGTAAGAATGGTATATCGAACGAGGCATGGGAGTTAGAAAGGGGCCAGGCACGAAAAAGTTCGCTTGTTTATCTCATCCCCCAAAACTGAGGGTTTTGCTCGAAGCCTAAGAGTGATCATTGAAGATCAGATCATGGATTGTTTGCACGGGCTGTAAGCACTACTGACCTTGGGCAGCAGCTTGAACCTGAAGTTGGTTCCAACAGCAGGTACATGAGTGGGGAGTGAAGCTGTGGCTGATGACAAACGGTGCATGAAGGACAGGTAGGGAGCGTCTCTATTTTTGAAGATGAGGTCATCTTTCCCCACAAATACCCCCCAGGAAGGAGGGGGAGCTAGACCACTGGCAAAGCAGAATCTCTTCTTTTGTGTTCCCTGGATATATTACATTTATTCCTCATCCAAATGGGATTTCCTTCCTTACGGCAACGTAGAAAAATGATGCCTCGATAATATAGTCTGTGTTCTCCAAATCATGGCAGGTTTCCAACGCATCCGGCAAATGTATAGGCATAAGAAAGTGGTATTTTATTTTGAAATCTGTCAATCTATCTGGTGCTACTTTATTGCTGACAGGGAACATCTCTTGGTTGACTATCACTTATGTGTGGACTAGGTGGTGTCAAACTGAGGTGCTTCCGAGGGGGTGGGCAGGCAAGTGGGGGGCTGCTGAGGTGGGCCAGGGTCGCTAGGGAGCGCTGAGGACTGCAGCAACCCGGAGGGCACATTCCTGGGCTCAGGAAGACTTGCCATTCAGTTGTAGCCAGTAGTTGCCACATGAGGCTTAGGCCCACCTTCGTGATTCCGTACAAATGTTTTCAAGAGCTGCGGAGCTATAGACAAAGAAGCAAAATCTCCTGTCATTGAAAATGCCATCGCAGCCCTGAAACACTACACTGTGGCCTCTGGAGAAGCATCTGTCAAGGGCACATTAACACCAAATAAATAAACAGCAATAACAAAGTATCAGCAAAACAAAACAGAAAAACAGGTTCTTGACCAAACCAATTCAAATAAAATCCGCTGGTAATTCATGTCTTTCTAGATGTGAGTGAGACCCTGGGGTTTATCTGTGGAAAAAGCTAAACCATGGGCCCACACATGCGCTTTCTGCCGGCTTCACTTGGAGCCTAGAGGAAACCCTTCCAGTTTGCAGTGGGAAAGGAGGGCTCCCAGGGGAGGGAGAGGCGGAGTAATGACTTGAAATATAAACATGACCTGGTTAAGAGCAAAGACAGTGAAGCAGCAGCCCTACTGCGTGGGATGACGGGAAGAAAAGCCCCTTGGTCTGAAAAGCTTCCTTTCTTGGGTCAAAGGTGACATCACTTTGATTTTAGCAAAAACTTGTGAAACAGTGAGTTGAAGGCATTAGTTGAAGGCTCTCGTTGAGAGTCTTAAATGACAGGCGAAGGAATCTGAGCTTCATGGTCTAGCAGGGGTTGCCCACTCAGGTGTCCACAGAGCCAGGCAGCTAACCTAAAAGGAGAACTTCCTTTGGAGAGAGGGCTATTACAGCTAGGAAAATGCAGGCTAGCTGCAGTGGGTGGTTGCCATGGAGAAATGCAGATGTAACATTGCCCAGGAGAAGGTGGAAATCTGGGCTTTACACGTGGGCAGCAAACTCACATTCAAAAAGGAAAGTGTGAATGGAGCTCACTGGGAAGCCCACGTGAGAAATAAATGAACACCAGCTGCTAGGGCGGGGTGGGGGGCCAAAGCCCAGTCCTTCATTTTCGTCCTTCCCCTTGCTGAGCTGGTGGTGGGACTCGCATCTGAGAGCACATTTTAAATATTATGGCCACTGGCGGTGCAAAAGCATGGACCTATGATAAGCTTGGCATGCACCACAGTTACAGGTATGTTAACATACATGCACATAGACAAGAAGTGTAAAATGAAAATACTTTTTAAAAAAATATATATCTTTATTGATTTCAGAGAGGAAGGGAGAGGGAAAGAGAGAGAGAAACATCAATGATGAGAGAGAATCATCGATTGGCTGCCTCCTGCACGTCCCCTAATGGGGATCAAGCCCACAACCCGGACATGTGCCCTTGACTGGAATCGAACCTGGGACCCTTCAGTTCAAAGGCTGACGCTCTATCCACTGAGCCAAACCAGCTAGGGCTGAAAATACTTTTGGAGGGTTAAATAGATTTCTTTTCAAAGGTTATATTTCATAATTAAAGACTACAATTTTAAATTAGGAAAGCAGTAGTTAAAAATCTTTTTAGAAGTTTAGAAAAATTGTCTTCCCAATCAGCAGGTATGTGAACCTGACCCAAAGCATAATCACACCTTTGTTTTCATTATCCCCGAACAACACGCACGGTCCTCCGGCTTCCACAGGCGCTTCCAGGGGCCCATGCCGCGGGGACAGGTGAGCCCCTGGGAGCGGGTAGGAGGCTGGCCCCGCCTGGGATGCCAGTGCGGCTTCCCTCCTGCAAGCGTCCTGCCTGGGACAGGGACACCCTTTCTGTCTCGGGTTTCCCATGGCTTACAGGAACTCAGGCGTCACTGCGACCATCCATCGTGCTGGAACAGAATAGAAATCAATGAGAAATGACGTTTAATTCTGGGAAAACAGACAAGGGGTGCTGCTGTGTGGTTGTGTCTGTAGAGAGCTGAGGTGGAGAGACAAAAGCAGACCACGTGTGCTCACGGCGTCAGGCTGGGTCATGTGAAAATCAGGGAGGAGCATGTATCCTGCCAAAAGCGAGCTGGGGTGGATGTTCCAGAGAGGGGCTGGGGGCTGGGAGGACTCTGTGCTCTTTTAGAAAAAGTGTCTCTTGAAACCTTTTTTTTACCCGATTGGTGATTAAAGGACAGTTTCTTCTATCAGGGAAATGTACTGACTGTGACCACATTAGCTCAGAATTTGCTATTATTTAAATGCAGTCTCTTGTATTTATTAAAATAAAGTGACTATCATATTAAAATTGAAACCGAGCAGTTGCACATGCAAATTATTTCTAAAGTTCAACTGCTGCTAAATGAGACACAGTCTCCTAAACTTAGAAATGCTTAACATAAATTATGACCTAATTAACATTTGCATGGTAATCCGGACTTCCTACAGCTTATTCTGCTAATTAACACATGACAAATGAGCTCACATTAATATTTTATTGCTACATAACTTGTGGAAGAAAGCTTCCTAACTCCTTAGAAAACATCTTGTGTTTTTTGTTTTCCATTTTCTGCCTGAGAAGCATCGTATCTGCTGCTACTATATAATTTAGATGAAAAAAATCTTTCTCATTGTAAATTTAACAAGAGACAAAGATGCAAACTCTAGGAGTGTCTTTTTTCTTCATTTAATTATTCCCCCTTACTCTTTCTGAGAAATACCTGCATTTTTTGGGGGAAAAATCCTTGACATGTAGATGATAGCTAATTATCACTCGTCATGGAAGGAGTCCATTGTCCCCCCTCAGTGTTGTCTCCCAGGCCTGTGGGTCATGAGTCAATCCAGACCCATCACGAACAGAAACTTGTAAAATGCTATGGATTTGTACTCTGCAAATGACTTCCTGTTGGTTGTGTATTCAGTTAGTTGTGTTATTTTTTATCCAAATTACAGCCACCCTCAGATGAGGGAGCCAGGCCCCTGCTCTCCCCCAGGGCCAGGGAGCGCCTCTCGGTCCCCTGTGACTTTGATTGTTGCCGGTTGAAGTTTTCAGTTTTGATTTGCTTTCTTAGCAGGTGGTAGAACTTTTGGTTTAGTTTGTTTTATTTAGGACTTTCCAAGAATGGTTGCAAACTGGTTTCTTACATGATCGTGTAACTGTGAATGCCTGATCTTTGCTTTCTGGGAGATTTTCTAAACTAGAATGAGACTAATTGGCTACGATTGGGGATGTATGGGGTGTTTGGGAAGCACAACGCAAGGGCACCTAATGAGCACCTGAGAAGGTCCCTAGTGTCTTGCCCTCTATGTTTACAGTTACCAGGGAGGAAATTGATCAGCCTGTCCTGCCTAGTGCGTGGATCTTACTCACTGTCTCCCAAACCTATTACTTTTGGAAGTATTTTCACCTACACTTCTGGCACCAACTACGTGGGATGTTTTTTACCACACCAATAAACACTCAAAAATTTCGGGCATCACCTGGGCATCCTACAATTCAATTCAATTCAATTCAATTCTAATTACCTGGAGTTAGTACAGATCCTACAAGTTAAGGGCTCAGTCCCACAAGACTTCCACCTATTTCATGTGCCAGTTCCAAGTCCCAGGCCTCCTGTGCTTCTGACTGACTGTATAAATCAGGGGTGCCCACAACCCCATCCTTGGGCTGCACAATTTGCTGGAATTATTCACAGAACTCAAAAAAACCTTGACTTACTAGTACCAATTTATTATAAAGGATATGATAAAAGGCATCAATGAACAGCCAGAGGAAGAGGCAATAGGGTGAGATTCAAGGATGCAGTGTACAGGAGCTTCTATCTGCATGGAATTGGGGTGTCCCACTCTCCTGACACATGGATGCTGGATGCATTCACCATCCTGAAAGGTTTTTGAGCCCCATTGATTAAGGATTTTTATGGAGGTTCTATTATATTGGAATTGTTGATTAAACCATTGGTTATTGGTGATTGGATTCAATTTTCCGGTCCTCTCCACTCCGTGGAATTGGGGTTTGGGACTGAAATTTTCAACCCTGTAATCTTGCCTTGGTTTTTGTGGTGTCCAGCTCACCCCCCATCCTGAAGGTATCTAGGGCCCTGAGCCACCAATTATCTCAGTACAAAAAGACACCATCACCCTGGGTATTCTAAGCATTTTAGGGGCCAGGCCTGAAGACCAAGTATATATGTTTTATTATATCACAGTATCACAACTGTCAACTCTCTTCTACTTAGAACTCACAAAAGAGCCAGGTAACGTGCTGGAGAGTGAAAATTGTGAGTGAAGACATAGACGTGTCCCATTTAATCTGTTAATCTCCGTGTAAATCTATTTTTGTGCAGGTGGCTAGACAACTACATACATACATGTGTAATAGATAGATGTACATATATGTATATGTATATGCATCTGTCTATCATCTATCTCTCTATCTATCTATGTGTTCATCTAACTAGAAACAACTCAAATGTCCATCACCAGGTGGATGGAGAAAAAGACTGTTTAACATCCAGACAATAGGATGCTACCCAGCAATAAAAAGGGTGAATTACTGATACATGCAACACCGCAGATGAATCTCAAAATAATTATGCCATACCAAAATAAGTACATACTTTTTGATTTCATGTATGTAAACTTCTGGAATATATAATGTGATATATAATCAGGGTAAGGGGTGCTATTATCCTGTTCTTTTTATTGACAGCGTTTAGCAAAGTGCCTTGCATCTGCTGAATGCTCAAAAAATGTTTACCAAAGAATGAATTAACAAGTTCTCACTGTCTTCCGGACACAAAATTGGATCCAATTCTTTAGAAATGGACTATCTTTTGAAAAAATGCTAACTAATATCTTTCATTTGAGATTTTATATTTCTCTCAATGCAACCTAAGAGTTTGCTAATTTTTAAAATCACATTTAAAATTTATGTCCAACTTAACACCTTACATTTATTGCCAATTTGTATCTTAAATTAGTGGCCAACTTAAGTTCTTAAATATCTTCTAAATGAGCTTCTCTGAGCCATTTTATTGTCTCAGTCTTGAACAGTGGAATTTGGAAACCAAAGTGTGTGATTGATAGATATTAGAAGCACTGAGGGTTAGCACATTGCCTGGCACACAAGTAGGCATTTCCATTATTGTGGACATAATAGTTTTACAAAATTGTTTTTATTGTGTTGTTGCTGCAAGTCTAAACTTTACACCAACATTAATTATAAAGTGCTAAGCATCATGACCATACAGAAATAAACTTTTCCTTTCATTCCTTTTCTTCCTTCCTTCCTTCCTTCCTTCCTTCCTTCCTTCCTTCCTTCCTTCCTTCCTTCCTTCCTCCTATCTCCCCTCCCTCTCTTCTCTCATTCCACAAGCACTTACTGATTGTCTGTTCTGTGTTAGATGTAAAGACACAAAGTTGAGACCAGACCTGCTGCCAAAGAAGTGGCCAGAAGACAGATTCACAAGCAATTATAGTGTAATCAGGAACGTAATTCTAAAGAGGAATTAGGAAATGCTTAAAGAAAAGTGTAAAGATATGCATGGTTACTCTTTTGTGACCACATCCTCCTCTTTTTTTCTTCCTTTGATCTGCACCATCCTTGCAGGTGGCAGCAATATCAACTCGCAGGTCCCCTGTCTCTACCACTGGGGACTGGGAGGGAAGAGCTAATCACATTGAGCAAACACTCTGACTTAAAAATAGTTCAAACAAACTATTAGATACCAGACAAGTTAAATAACTGGTTCCAACAAGTGATGCGCATAAAGTAAGAAATGCAACATGCAGCGAGATGCCCAGGATGTGAACCACTGTGCTCAAGACGTCATTCAAGGATTTGGAGGGTTAACATTATTGTACATCTTCTCTTCTAGGATCAGACACCTATTTCTGGCTCAGTCAGACTTGTCTTGGTGTTAGCTGGCTTTTCCTGCTGTTCTGAGGCTTGAGACATCATAGTATGACAATGCTGATGGCTTTAAGCTTTTAAATCTTTAATCACTCCAATTCCTGTACTTCGGGTCATGTTACTTAAGTAGGCGCCACTATGCTCAGGAATAGAGCTGCTAAAATAAAAATGTATCTGTGTCTTCTCTTCCCCTGTGGTTTACCTAAAACAAACCCCAAAGAACATAGAACTGGAAACCACAAACTTCTTATTTCCTTCAAAATTATTCTTTGTCTGATCAAGAAAGATCTTGAGTTACGGCTTTAGCAGCATGGCTTGCTGTCTGCCTTTTTCCACCCTATTCCTATTTTAGTAAATAGAAAAGTGGTTCTAGCTTATTCTTCTTGGCTCAAGCAATACTCAAGGAAACCATCGCAATAATAGTCACTAATCTTTTGAGTATTTGCTATGTGAGAAGCCATGGGCTGAGTTCCTCACATGCATTATGTGATTTCATCCCCAGGTAGGTTGTGGATAATGCAGATTCCCAAGCCCGGCCCTTAGAAATTGCCAATCGGTAGCTCTGATGTGAGGCGGAGGACTGTGCAGCTTTGAATAGTTTTAGGAAAGGGAGTAACTCAACTCTACAGATTTTAACTCACATGCTAGATTATTCTGATGAAAGACACGCTGGAACTGCACTTGGAGAAACAATAGTGTACATGTGCTATCATTGACAAATTGCTGGGATGGAAACAAGAGCCTTGCTCTGCCAGTAACTATGTCTTACCAGTGGGACGGGTGAGGTGATACTGGTAAATCAGGGGAGGCTTACTGGAGGAGGTGAGGTGCAGTGGTGAAGAACAGAACGTGGGAGCCAGGCAGCCTCAGTTCCCATATCAGCTCTGCCATTTGCCATTAGTTGTGTGACCTTAAGTCACTTAGTTTTTCTGTGCTTCACTTTCCCCACATGTAAAGTGGGGATATAAATAGCGCTTGACTTATATAGTCATTGGACAAATTGAATGGGTTAATATCTGTAATTTGCTTAGTACACTGCCTGGCCCATTGTAAGTACTATTAATTATTTCTTCTCGTTATATTTTTGTTATTTGAAGGTACATCTTTCAGCTAAAGCTTAAAGGATGACAAGTACACCAGGTGAACTGTCAGACATGGTAAAAGCAGTGGCATCCCCAGCAGACTGGATGTGCACAAAAGCGCAGCGAAGACAAGCTGCCCCATGTTGGGGGAGCAGTCTGGGATGTGAGCCTGGAAACATGGGCAGGGTCAGTTCCACAGGCCCTGGGTTTGTATTGTGGGATTTAAAGTGATGCAGAACCTTCCCAGGAGTGCCCGAGAGCAGTGTTTTCTATGTCACTCTGGAGGATCTGTGGAACTTGAGTGTAAGGCAAGTAGGAAGTCCTGCTGGGATCCAGGTGACAGATGGTGAAGAAGTGGGACATGGACACGTGTGCAGGGTTGTTGAAAGGATCTATATATATAAAAGGTTAATATGCTAAGTGTCCAACCGTTTGACTGTTCAACCATTTGACCAGTAGCTATGATGTGCACTGACCACCAGGGGGCAGACACTCAATGCACAGGCATGGAAACATGGAACAGACTGATGAATCTCAGAGAGAAGGGAAGAGGGGGGAGGGCAAGAAGAGATTAACCAAAGATCTTATATGCATACTAGAGGACCAGTGCATGGATTCGTGCACCGGCCTCCGACATCTTCCAAGGGGTCCCAGATTGCGAGAGGGTGCAGGACAGGCCGAGGGACCTCACCAGTCAACAAATCCGTGCACCAGGCCTCTAGTATTTAATAAATGAAGGGAGATAAAGTAGACAGGTCCAGTTTTGTGAGAAGAAGAGAGGGACGAAAGCCAGGCTTCTGTTTGGAGAACTGGATGAACAGCAAGGCCACTAACTGAGATGAAGCACCAGGGAGTGTTTCCAGAGTCAGGGCGTTCAGCTTTGGACGGTAGAGTAGGTGGTGCCTGTGGGATGTCCACACAGCGATGCTTATAAGCAGTTGGACATTAGGGGTCTTAAGTTTGAGTCATTGGTGTGGTTTGAATCTTGGACCATATAACCTAATATTTATGAAAGCTCTGGCAAACTAAAAAAGACCACTGCAGATGGAAGACATTCGGAGCAGAGTTATCCTATTCCTGCAGTTTTCAGCAATCATTAGTTTATGTTAAAATATAAAGAACTCCAAAGAAATTTTTCTAACAAGAACAATGTGCTCTTCTCCAGCTCATTAGTAGGATTTCTGAAGAGAAAACACTATATAAAGTGACATGCATTTAAATTCTAGACTTCCAAAGGACATTTTCAGACAGGCCATGCTCCTTTTTGGTTGATTACAAAACATGAAGATAAACCAGCAGAAGAGCCCTCCTTTGGGTTGACTTTCCAGTTGTTGTGGGCTTCTGGAAGGATTACTTATACCTATAGCTTTACAGAGATATGGAAGATACCCATGGAAAAAGGCATTTGTTTATAGATTTACAGAATATTAGAGTTAGAAGCAACCTGGTATATGCTATATGTGGGGAAAATACAGCAAATACATGATGGGACCAGGCCCAGGAGTCAAGTTCACTGACTTGCAGCTGCGGGCTTTACCAGTGTTCCATGCAGGCTCTCATTTCTCAGTATTGAAAGATGTATATCTGCACCTCTTAATTCAATTCTTTTCTTCCCTTTTACTACCTGCCTTACAGCCAAGGAGGACATAAACTATGAGTACATGTAGCACTGCCAAGGATGGACGTATCAGTGTGGAAAGTCTCCCCAGTGAAACACAGCATACTGGTTTCAAACTATCCAAGGAAGTTTGGCTAGAAAGTTCTGTTGGATTAAAATGTTTCCATATTTAAAAGACAAATGTCACATCCTCCTGCACAACCCTTCTTTACCCAAGTGTGATTACTGACTGCAATGCTGGCAGGACCAGCAGCAGGTGGTACAGGAGCAGTAGAGTAACAATAGTAGGTGGTGGTAGGGGAGGTAATAATGACAGAACATCGTCCCGTATACCAGAAGGCTGCAAGTTCAATTCCCAGTTAAAGCACATATTTAGGTTGGGAGGCAACCAATCAGTGTTTCTCTTCCCCTTCCTCTCTCTAAAATCAATAAGCATGTCTCCTGATGAGGATTTTTTAGAAGTTTAATGCTCAAGTTCAAATTTCTGGGAATGGATCTCAGTGCAAGCATTTTCTGGCTGCATGATTTTGAGCAAATATTCAAAGTCTTGATGTCTCAATTTCCACATCAGTAAAAATAAGAAAAATAAAGGTGCTTTCATGAAAGAGACTTAGACTAAAATGAAATAAAAAGTATAGAAAGCATCTGGCAAAGGTTATAATCCTGACTCTGTGAAGTAAGCTTATTATTTATCCCATTTTCTGTATTTGGAAACTGACACTCAGGGAGGTGAAATAACCCACAAGGCTGTTTTCTGGTAGAGCTGGGATTTCAATCAAGGTATATTTGTCTCCTAAGCTTGTCTCATAACCACCATGTACATTTTGTTCGAGTAAACAACTTCAATCTAGCATCTTGAAAATTGCTTCTTAAATCTTAAACAACATCTGAGTCAGGCATATGTATTGGTCTTTGTTATCCAAGGACAGTTTTTAACCTATAAAATGTTCCATTCTGAATCCTCTGGAATCGTTGCAGCGAGATGCCTCTGCTGTAAACATTTGTCTCTCGGATCATGGGTGGTTGGCTCTTCCCAGGAAAATGACAGTTGACAAAAGGTGCACTTTTAGCATGCAAGACTGAAGACTAGACAAAGTGGGATAGCAGAGGATAGACCCAGAGTCAAATATACTGCTGTTAGAATAGCGTATACCTCTGTACCCCTGACTGCTGCTTCTGCATGCACTGTTGCATTGAGGTTGGCCACAGTTGGATCCCACTTTCCAGGGACTGCACAGTTACAGCCTTTCCTACTAATGGACAACGAGGGGAGGGAGGATTAGCTGCCTTTTGACATCCCTGCATCCCCTGTGGCTCTGACTCTTACTCCTGGGCTAACAGACACTAGTCACCTTCAATGAGCTTTCTAACTCTCTATTATTTTTCCATAAGCTGATTTAGAAACCAACTTGTGGTTTGTGATAAAAATATTGAAAACCTAACTAGAATGTTACGTTTAACTCATAAATAAAAGATTGCCTCAGTAGAATGGTAATGGATTGCTTTCATTTTATACCATTTTAAATCCTAAGGACTTTAACAAGGGGGTTGTTAAAAGTAAATGCTGTTTTGTTGCACATTGTGGAGAAGCAGCAATTAGGATATTGTCCATGTAACTGAAGCTTCTAATCCTTAGACCTCATCCAAGTGTCTCAGTGGAGAGAAAAATGAAGCCGATGTCAACATTACTGCTGATGGAGCTTCTGTTTTTTTCTATCTTTCATAGAAAAATATCCCTCCCAGTCATCTAAGAAAAACCTCGATCAACAGAATTAAGTGAGAATCATAGCAATGTTGTGAGATGTTTCTCTCTGTCAGTAGTCTACTGCCATTTAAAACATCGCAGGAAAAGCTAGGACTGGAGCCCAAGGGTCTGACTCTTGGTCTCGTTGTCTTTGGGGGCTAAGAGTTTGATAAGAAATAAAGACTATAAAAACCTATAAACCAGTGGTTCTCAACCTTCCTAATGCCACGACACTTTATTACAGTTCCTCATGTTTGTGGTGACTCCCAACCATAAAATTATTTTCATTGTTACTTCATAACTGTAATTTTGCTACTGTTATGAATCGTAATGTAAATATCTGTGTTTTCCAATGGTCTTAGGCGACCCTGCTAGCGACCTACAGGTTGAGAACCGCTACTGTAGAGCATAAGACCATAATTTTATGGTTGGGGGTCACCACAAACATGAGGAACTGTATTAAAGGGTCGCGGCATTAGGAAGGTTGAGAACCACTGCTATAAGCGATAAGGCATGTTGGCATTATTCCTATTTCCTCATTAACTTAGTTCTCATTTTTGTTCCTGAAGCAATGTATATGAGCCTCAAGTGTAGGAGGTACCGCAATATAGTGGTTATAGGCCTGAGCCAGATTCTAAAGCATGGCATTGTTTAGCTTTGTGACATAAAATAAGTTATTAATCTCTCAAAGTCTTGTTTCCTCACAGGGGCTTTTGATAGTGAAGAAAAAATAGGTCTAAAGGGACTCTATGCTGTTGATTAAGGCAATGATGATGATGATTTCCTTTGCATAGTGTGCTGTGATAATTTTTTTATGTATGCCTGTCCCATTAACCAGTGGACGAAAGTGGGAGTGAATTGTATTCATGTTGCGTCCTCCTCGGAGGCTGATTGGTTTTGGCTGTCTTGGAGGCATCTAGTAAGTGTAGGACTAAACGGAATGAATGGAGCTTAAGCGCCATCAAGACTTACCTTACAAACTGCTGATTATGTGTGTTTGACATCAAGGAAGTCACTGCCCCTCTTGGTTTATCCATTTTCCCATCTAGAAGGAGGAGGTGCCTGTTCAGAGATGCTCTAAGAATGCATTAAACATTTAAGGCAACTTGTACCTTAATTTGTAAGAAATTAGTATTCAATATTAGTGAAGTTCATAGCCTCCATTTCACTCCTTCTTTTGTAGTTGCAAAGTGCTTACCAGCATACAGGGGCCCAAATGAAAGAGAACGAAGGCCATGCTGTGTGTCACGCTGAGTGAAAGTGCCTCTAAGTCAGAGGAGGCGCTAATGAGAAGGGAAGGCATTGTGAGCCCTCAGATAATTAACTGCGGCATGTAACTGCACACAGGCCCCACCCTCACCTATTAGTTTCTAAGAAGTTAACTATTTTAGGTGATAATCACTTCTATATTTGCTTGAATTATCTGGATATTTAAAATCCTCACCCGAGGATATGTTTTTACTGATTTTTAGAGTGAGAGAGAGAGAGAGAGAGAAACATTGATGTGAGAGAAACATCGATTGGTGCCTCTCATAAGTCCCCTGATCAGGGATCAAACCCACAAGCTAGGTTCTGGGAATCGAACCTATGACCTTTTGGTACACAGGACAATGATCTGACCAATGAGCACCCAGCCAGGGTGAATTATCTGAATTTATGTGAAAATAATTTATAATAATATTATACATCAAAAAGTCTGGCTATAAATACACCAAAATGATCGTTATGTGTGAGCAGTGAGGTTATAAATGATTTCTTTGTCCTTTCCTATCCTAAACTTATGTAGTCTCATGTAGTGGCATGGGCCTGACTTACACACACTGGGACAGTGCGTGGGTGCTGGGCTCCCCGCAGACTGTGAGCAGCTTGATCATGCTGTGGGCACGGGGAAGGGCTGAAGGGACAGGCTCACCACACGGGGATGGGATGGAGGACAGCCTCACCACACGGGGATGGGATGGAGGGACAGCCTCACCACACGGGGATGGGATGAGGGGACAGACTCACCACACGGGGATGGGATGGAGGGACAGACTCACCACACGGGGATGGGATGGAGGGACAGCCTCACCACACGGGGATGGGATGGAGGACAGCTCACCACACGGGGATGGGATGGAGGGACAGCCTCACCACACGGGGATGGGATGGAGGGACAGCCTCACCACACGGGGATGGGATGGAGGGACAGCCTCACCACACGGGGATGGGATGAGGGGACAGACTCACCACACGGGGATGGGATGGAGGGACAGACTCACCACACGGGGATGGGATGGAGGGACAGCCTCACCACACGGGGATGGGATGAGGGGACAGCCTCACCACACGGGGATGGGATGGAGGGACAGCCTCACCACACGGGGATGGGATGAGGAGACAGCCTCACCACACGGGGATGGGATGAGGGGACAGACTCACCACACGGGGATGGGATGGAGGGACAACCTCACCACACGGGGATGGGATGGAGGGACAGCCTCACCACACGGGGATGGGACGAGGGGACAGCCTCACCACACGGGGATGGGATGAGGGGACAGACTCACCACACGGGGATGGGATGGAGGGACAACCTCACCACACGGGGATGGGATGGAGGGACAGCCTCACCACACGGGGATGGGATGAGGGGACAGACTCACCACACGGGGATGGGATGGAGGGACAACCTCACCACACGGGGATGGGATGAGGGGACAGCCTCACCACACGGGGATGGGACGGAGGGACAGCCTCACCACACGGGGATGGGATGAGGGGACAGCCTCACCACACGGGGATGGGATGAGGGGACAGCCTCACCACACGGGGGTGGGATGGAGGGACAGCCTCACCACACGGGGATGGGATGGAGGGACAGCCTCACCACACGGGGATGGGATGGAGGGACAGCCTCACCACACGGGGATGGGATGAGGGGACAGACTCACCACACGGGGATGGGATGGAGGGACAGACTCACCACACGGGGATGGGATGGAGGGACAGCCTCACCACACGGGGATGGGATGAGGGGACAGCCTCACCACACGGGGATGGGATGGAGGGACAGCCTCACCACACGGGGATGGGATGAGGAGACAGCCTCACCACACGGGGATGGGATGAGGGGACAGACTCACCACACGGGGATGGGATGGAGGGACAACCTCACCACACGGGGATGGGATGGAGGGACAGCCTCACCACACGGGGATGGGACGAGGGGACAGCCTCACCACACGGGGATGGGATGAGGGGACAGACTCACCACACGGGGATGGGATGGAGGGACAACCTCACCACACGGGGATGGGATGGAGGGACAGCCTCACCACACGGGGATGGGATGAGGGGACAGACTCACCACACGGGGATGGGATGGAGGGACAACCTCACCACACGGGGATGGGATGAGGGGACAGCCTCACCACACGGGGATGGGACGGAGGGACAGCCTCACCACACGGGGATGGGATGAGGGGACAGCCTCACCACACGGGGATGGGATGAGGGGACAGCCTCACCACACGGGGGTGGGATGGAGGGACAGCCTCACCACACGGGGATGGGATGGAGGGACAGACTCACCACACGGGGATGGGATGAGGGGACAGCCTCACCACATGGGATGGGATGAGGGGACAGACTCACCACACGGGGATGGGATGAGGGGACAGCCTCACCACACGGGGATGGGATGAGGGGACAGCCTCACCACATGGGATGGGATGAGGGGACAGCCTCACCACACGGGGATGGGACGAGGGGACAGCCTCACCACACGGGGATGGGATGAGGGGACAGATTCACCACACGGGGATGGGATGAGGGGACAGCCTCACCACACGGGGATGGGACGAGGGGACAGCCTCCCTGCAAGGCGCCTTGGATGACGGCTTCTCTCCTGTCTTCCCTGGTTTCTGTTCCTGTGTTTTCCTGCTCCGGTCCCTCATCAACTAGCCTTCATGTGATCTTCGTTCAATGTTTTCCCTCCTCACCTTCTGTTTGGAGGTGGCTGCTTTTCCATAAATCAGCTCATTCACCCACACAGAGCCCTCAGCCCGCTGTGAACTATGGCCACTGACGGCCAACGCCATCCCTGACCCCATGAGCAACTGAAGAACAAGCCCATTGCTCTCTGCAGAGCACAGAAGCGCAATTTATTTGTTTTTGGCTTTTACCCATTCTAAAACGTGTGTCTACCTATTCCCATAATGCAAGTGTCTGTCACAGGTTTAGAATTCCTTGTCACTAAGTGACTAGGCAAAAGGAATATGACAATTTTCGGTATTCTGCAGTCTGAGCAGGTTTCAGGAAACTGCCCCAGTATGAGGACTTCGCTCTCCTCAGGAGCACTCCTCCAGAGGCAGGGTTCCCCCACTTTTCTTTCCTCTATTGACTTGTTGAAAAGGCGGCACAGACCTCCGGCCCAATAGACTGACCAGCGTGGCCAGCTCCAGCCGCAGCCCTGACCTCCACCGCGGAAGCTGAGCCCTTCCTGGGGGATCGGCGAGAACCAGCCTCTGAGACTTGCTGAAGCGCAGTTCTCCCTGCTCCCCGAGGGAATCTGCTCTGTTCACAAGAGGCACAGCCCACCTGTAAATACTAACGCAGCGAGTCCTTAGCCCACACGTGGACATGTAAGATTCCTTGCTGTTCCGATGTGATGAGTGGTGCAGAATGAAAACCCCCTAGAGTCACTTCCTGTCCTTTCCCACAGCCGTCTGTGGTCACAGACATCTCACAATGTGGGCCAGGTGGGCAGGAGAGGGCCTGACCCGGCCAGGTGTCCATAGCTGGGTAGAGCTCCGGGTATGTTTGGAGCTTCTTGGAGAGGCAGGTTATTTTGGGGGAAGGCCTATCACAACTGGCAGAGCCTCTTCTGTGCCCATTCATTTCAGCTTAGAGATCCCTTCTGCCTGATTGTAGTAGGTGTGTCTGATTGTTGTGTATTAGAGCAGCATTCTTGCTTCTCATTTTCACTTATTCTTAAGTCA
The DNA here is from genome assembly GCF_951640355.1 of Cnephaeus nilssonii. Lineage (NCBI taxonomy): Eukaryota > Metazoa > Chordata > Mammalia > Chiroptera > Vespertilionidae > Cnephaeus > Cnephaeus nilssonii. The sequence continues at coordinate 54,351,873 of NC_137088.1, forward strand.
TAAGATCAGCCAACTGCATAAAAAAGCATTTTGACTACACTTCCCCTTCTGATTTCTAAATTCATATCTGAATTGTTGGTTTACTTAAAAAAAAAATTCTTACCCAGTAACGAGAATGTGAGTATGGCAAGATATACCATTATTTACTTTTAATTTAGCCTAAAGAGTGATGGCAGCTTGTTGCCAATAATAATGATTTTGAAGCTGTTGGACAGAGCCTATTGTGATATAAACACATTTCCCCAAACAGTGGCCTGGTGAAAAGGAATCCTATGTAATAAAGAAGTAATATGCAAATTAACCCTCACACCCTCACAAGATGGCTGCCTAAGACCAGGCTGGCAGGGGGGTTAGTGAGGAACGACCAAACGACTAAACAGCAGGCCGCGTAGGGCGACCAGGCCAGCAGGGGGCCATGAGGGGCGACCAGGCCAACAGGGGGGGCAGTTGGGGGCGACCAGGCCAGCAGGGGGGGCAGTATGGGATGACCAGGCCGGCAGGGGGGAGGCAGTTGTGGGCAACCTGGCCAGCAGTGGGGGGCAGTTAGGAGTGACCAGGCCAGCAGGGGGGGCAGTTAGAGGCAATCAGGCCAGCACACAGAGGCAGTGAGGGGCGATCAGGCCATCAGGGGTGGGCAGTTAGAAGCGACCAGGCAGGCAGGCAGGCAGGTGAGCGATTAGGAGCCAGCGGTCCAGGATTCTGAGAGAGTACAGACTGGGGTGAGGGGACCGCCCCACCGACCGCCATGCACAAATTTCGTGCAACCGGCCTCTAGTTCTTTGATATTATCAGACAACAAAAGGCTTTAGTTAGTGTTCTATTAAACAATTTACAAAAAGAATTTGCCCCTTGATCAGGGCCATTGAGGTTAACATGAGATGTTTTATCAAAATAAAAAGGGTCTTTAACACAACACCCCACAAATCCCACAACAATCATTACATTCTTAGAACTGGAAATCTTGCATGTTTGCAGACATTTTAGAGTTTGGCATTTGTGGCTTTTCGCACACTATCAAATATTTATGCATTGTTCAAACAGTCCTGCTTAGTTACCATTGGATACGTACTGTCATACAGGAATTGCAGTTACAAAGGGACTGAATCTAATTTGCAAAATCCATAAAGCTCTCATTTCCAGATATTTTAGTGTAATTTTTTTTTTTTTGTGACAACAGTTGAAAGTGCTTGGAAACAGATGTTCATTTGTTGGAGAGGGTTTTTGTTATTTGTAGTAATGAATAAAACAATTACTCTCATTTTACATTTCATGTAGATGACATGAGGTTGCCAATAAAATTTGTTGATCTATAATAAATACTTTTAAAACAGTATTTTTTAAAATTCATTTTTCAATTGCAGTTGATGTACATTAGTATGAAATGTATGACATAATTATTAGACATTTATATATCTTACACAGTGGTCACTCTGATAAGTTCAGTGCCCGTCTGATCCCCTACACAGTGGTTGGCAAACTTCGGCTCGTGAGCCAAGCCAAGGTTTGCCGCTCTGTTGACTAATGAGTTTGCCAACTACTGCCTTAGGGAAAAACACTTAAAAAACATTTTAATAATGTACTAATGTCTTTAACCTGAAGTCAAAACTTCTGGGTAAGGGTAATGCCTTACGCAGTGGTTGGTAAACTCATTAGTCAACAGAGCGGCAAACCGCGGCTCGCGAGCCTCATGTGGCTCACGAGCTGCAGTTGGCCGACCACTGCCCTACAGTATTAGAGTATCATTGACTGTATTCTCTATGCTGTACTTTAGGTACTTATGACTATTTTTATAACAATTTGTACTTCTTAATTTCTTTCATCTTTTCTCCCATCTGCCCCAAACCCCTCCCATCTGGCAACTATCAGTTTGTTCTCTATGAGATTGTTTCTGTCTCATTTGTTTGTTGATTTTTTTTTTTTTAGAATCCACATATAAGTGGAATCACATGGTATTTGTCTTTCTCTGTTTGACTTATTTCACTGAGCATAATTGCCTTTACCCATGTTGTCACAACTGATCATGCGTCATTCTTTTTATGGTTGAGTAATATTCCACTGTATATATGTACCATCTCTTCTTTTTATTTTCCAGGTAGCTATTGCTTTTATTTTTTTTAAAAAAATATTTATTGTTTTGAGTATTACAGATGTCCCCCATTTTCCCCATTGCCCCCCTCCTCCCAGTTCCTGCCCAGCCCCAAACCTTCACCACCCTATTGTTTGTGTCCATAGGTAATGTGCGTAAGTTCTTTGGTTAATCTCTTCTCACCACCCTCTCCCTTTTTCCTCTGAGATTCATCAGTCTGTTCCATCTTTCCAAGCCTCTGGTTCTTATTTATTACCATTTTATTGTTCATATTTTTATCTCTTCTTCTCCTTCCCCTTCCCCTTCTCCCTCTCCCTCTTCTTAGAGAATACCCTTCAACATTTCATGTAATACTGGTTTGGTGGTGATGAACTCCTTTATCTTTTTCTTTTCTGTGAAGCTCTTTATCCGACCTTCAATTCTAAATGATAATTTTGCTGGGTAGAGTAATCTTGTTTGTAGGTCCTTGTTATTCATCACTTTGAATATTTCTTGCCATTCCATTCTGGCTTACAAAGTTTCTGTTGAGAAATCAGCTGACAGTCCTATGGGCACTCCCTTGTAGGTAACTAACTGCTTTTCTCTTGCAGGTTTTCAGATCCTTTCTTTATTTTTAACCCCTGGTATTTTAATTATGATGTGTCTTTGTGTGGGCCTCTTTGGGTTCCTCTTGTTTGGGACTCTCTGTGCTTCCTGGACTTTTAAGTGTATTTCTTTTACCAGATAGTGGAATTTTTCTTTCATTATTTCTTCAAATAGGTTTTCAATGTCTTGCTCTTTCTCTTTTCATTCTGACACACCATGATGCGAATGTTGGTATGCTTCAAGTTTTTCTAGAGGCTCCTTACACTATTTTTATATTTTTTAATTCTTCTTTCTTTTTGCTCATCGGATTTTTTTTTGCTTCCTCATATTTCAAATCACTGATTTGATTCTCAGCATCCTCTACTCTACTGTTTTTCCCCTGTAAATTATTCTTTATTTCAGTTACTGTATCTTTCATTTCTGACTGGTCCTTTGTCATGTCTTTGATATTCTCACTAATTTCCTTGAAATTCCATTAAGCTCTTTGAAATTCTCACTAAGTCCCTTGGAGCTCCCATTAAGATCCTTGAGCATCCTTATAACCATTGTTTTGAACTCTGTATCTAATAGTTTGCTTGCTTCTATTTCATTTAGTTGTTTTTTTCCTCTGGAGATTTCTTCTATTCTTTCATTTGTGACATGTTTCTTTGTCTCTGCATTTTGGCTGCTTCTACATTTTTCCCCCTATGTATTATTTGTAGAGCTGCAATGTCTCCTGGAATTGGTAGAGTGGCCTTGTGTAGTAGATGCCCTGTAGGTCCAAGTGACTCAGCCTCCCCAGTCACCTGAGCTGGGCTCTCCAGATGCACACCTGTGTGGGCTGTGTGCACAGTCTTGTTGTATGTAGTTGAGCCTTGATTGCTATTGGTGTTGGTGGAAGAGGTGACCTCCTGGCCAATTGGCTATGAGGTCCAGCTGCAACTACAATAGAAGAGTTTATGTGCAGGAGACATCTGTGTAGAGAAGGATTTGCTTCAATAAGGCTTTGGTGCTCACTGAGTCTGCACCTTGAGTGTGCCACTTATGGAAGTGTAAGCTTGTAATCTGGTAAGGTCTGAAGCTTTCCACTGGATGCATTGGCTCTGCAACCTCCTAGGAAGTGTAAAATCAGCCACTGCCTGTGCCCTGCTGGAGCTAACTGGCAGGAGCTACAGAGTGATATGCAAATGGATGATACTTGTGTTGGCTTGGAAATGCCCAGGAGAAGCCAATCTGTAATAAATATAACCAAGGAGATAAAATACTTATACATGGAAAATTATAAGACATTAAAGAATGAAATTGAAGAAGACACAAATAAATGGAAGCATACACTGTGCTCATGGATAGGAAGAATTAACATAATTAAAGTGCCCATGCTACCCAAAGCAATTTAGAGATTCAATGCAACCTCTATCAAAATACCAATGGAATTTTTCACAGAATCCTAATGTTTATATGGAACCACAAAAAATCCTTAATTGCCAAAGCACTATCGAGAAAGATGAGACAGTTAGAGGTATCACTAACTAGGCTGCTGCTAGTGTGGGGCCTCTTATTGAGAGGTATGGGGCACGGTGATGCCAGCTGCTGCTTGTTTGAGAGATTTTAGGCAAGTCTGAAGCCTGAGCCAGGACAAGCCATTCATATGGAAAAGCCACTGCAAGCAGCTTTGGTGGGGCTACAAGTTGGATGGGGTATAATCTCAGGGAATCACCAAGGTGGAGCGAACCATGTGAGCCAGATCGATGGAGGTTAGCATGTGTAGGCATGGGTATATTTCTGGCCTCTCTCTATTCTGTTCCATTCATCTATGCACCTGTTTTTGTTTGTTTGCTTGTTTTTCTAACATCATGCTGATTTGATTAATACACTCTTGTAGTATAGTTTGATATCAGGTAGAATGACATCTCTAACTTTTTTCTTCTTTCTCAAAATTGCTTTAGCTCTTAAGAATCTTTTGTGGTTCCATATAAACATTAAGAGTACTAGTTCTGTGAAATATGCCATTGGTATTTTGATAGGGGTTGTACTGAATCTCTAGATTGGTTTGAGTAACATGGACATTTTAAAGATTTCAATTCTTCCTATCCAATAGCACAGTATATGCTTCCATTTACTTGTGTCTTCTTCAATTTCTTTCTTTAAAATTTTACAATTTTCCAAGCATAAGTATTTTACCTCTTTGCTAGGCATTTTATTCTTTTTTGGTGCAATTGTAAATGAGATTATTCTCTTAATTTCTCTTTCTGATAGTTGGTTATTAGTATATAAAATGCAACTCATTTCTGAATATTAATTTTGTACCCTGATACTTTACTGAATTTATTTATTAGTTCTAATAGATTCTTGGTTGAATCTTTAGTGTTCTTTCTCTTTAGTATTATGTCATCTGCAATAATGATAGTTTTACTTCTTCATTTCCAATTTGGATGTCTTTTACTTTCTTTTTCTGACTGCTGTGTCTAGAACTTCTAGCACTGTGTTGAATAGAAGTGGTAAAAGTGAACTTCCCTGTGTCATTTCTGATATTAAAAAGCTTTCAGCTTTTTACTGTTGAGTATAATGTTAATTGTGGGTTTGTCATATATTATTATGTTGAGGTATGTTCCCTCTATCCCCACTTTGCTGAGAGTGTTTATCATAAATGGATGTTGGGTTTTGTCAAATGCTTTTTCTGCATCTATTGATATGATCATATGATATTTAACCTTCATTTTGTTTATGTGTTATCATGTTAAATTATTTGTGAATATTAAACCAAACTTGTACACCAGGAATAAATCCCACTTGATTGTGGTGTATGATCTTTTCACTGTATTATTGAATTTGGTTTGGTAATATTTTATTTAGGATTTTTATATCTATGTTCATCAGGAGTATTAGCCTGTAATTTTATTTTTAACTTTTCTTTTTGTTAAATGTATTTGGGTGACAGCCTATCTAATAAAAGGGCAATATGCAAATTAACTGTCACTCAGTCCCAAAGATGGCAGCACCCATAGCCACAAGATGGCAGCACCCAGTCCTCTCAGCCCTGCTGGAGTCCCCCAGTCCCGGGGTCGGCCGCTGAGAGTGGGCAGCGTGAGTGGCCTAGTGGAATGCTTGCTTCATCTCTGGGCAGCGGGCATGGAGCGGCCAGGGTGGTGGGAGGAATGTTTGTCTTGTCACCCCAGAGATGAGGCAAGCATTCCGTGCCCAACTGTGGATGGGCCTCTGGGCCACGGAGAGCCTCTGGGCAGTGGGCGCGGAGCGGCCAGGCTCCGCAGAGAGCTACTGGTGCACGGATTCGTGCACATGGCTACTAGTTGGTTAATAAGATTATGTAAGTTTCAAGCATTGATTTCTACAATACATCATCTGTATATTCTATTGTGTGTTTACCACCCCGTGTATATTTCTTTTGTAGTGTCTTTTTTTAATTTTGGTTTCAAGATAATACTGGCCTTATAAAATGAATTTGGGAGTCACCAATTTTTTTAAATAGTTTAAGAAGGATAGGTATTAATTCTTTGAATGTTTGGCAAAATTCACCTATAAAGACATCTAGTCCAGAATATTTGTTTCCTGAGAGTTTTTTTTTTTTCTGATTTGATTTTGTTATTAGTTATTGGTTTGTCCAGAATTTCTGTTTATTCCTAATTCAATCTTGGAAATTTGTATGTTTCTAGAAATTTATTCATTTTTTTCCAGGTTGTCTAATTTATTACATATAATTGTTCATAGTATTTTATAATCCTTTTTATTTCTGTGGTGTCAGTTGTTATTTCTCTTTTATTTTTTATTGTATTTGTTTAGGGAAAAAGATAGAAACATCAATGATGAGAGAGAATAATTTATTGGCTGCCTCCTGTATGCCCCCTACTGGGGATGTGCTCTGACCAGGAATCAAACTGTGACCTCCTGGTTCATGGGTCAACGATCAACCACTGAGCCACATTGGCCAGGCTCCTCCTGTTTCTTAATTGCCACACCATGGGTGTGGGACCTGTCTATTCTGTGATTCTGCCCCTCCTACCAGTCTTCATTTGGCTTTATATCCTTAGCATTGGGATTCTGTTCAGCTAGTCTTCAGATGGTTCTCAATGATGGTTGCTTTATAATTTAGTTGTAATTTGGATGTGGTTGTGAGAGAAGGTGAGCACAGTGTTTATATATTCTGCTATCTTGACCAAAAGTCCTTAAAACAATTATTAATGTTATGCAAATGATCCATTTTAGCACAAATAGAGAAACATCCATCAGGCTGCCACCTGCATGCACCCTGCAGGGAATTGAGCTTGTACCCATGTGCTAGGTCTGATCAAATAATTGAATCAACTGACCTTCAGACCACTTCACAAAGGGCATTCCCTTTCACTTAGACCAGATTCCACTTGCTAAGATCACATTCTACTGGCTAAGACCATTATCCTTCTCCTCCGGAGCTTCCTAGGATCTGGACCTGCCCTGAGAATTATCCACCCAGAAAAAGCCCACCCAGATTCCTTTAAAACTTCTGATTCCCATCCTTGGGTGCTGGTGCCATTTGGGGCTCAGCCTATCTGGTATCCAGATGACCTAATCCTATCTAATAAAAGAGTAATATGCAAATTGACCGTACCTCCACTACACCCACAGGTCATGCCCACCAGCCAATCAGGAGTGAGTATGCAAATTAACCCAACCAAGATGGCTGCGGCCAAGGAGAGAGCAGGAGGCTTGGGTTTCCCTGGAAATGGAGGAAGCCAAGCTTTCTCCCTGCCCTGGCAGGCCCAGGCCTTCATTCAAGTTTCAATTATAGAAGATAAATAAATCCCAACAAAAATGGTGGCAGTCACGGAGCTAGAGAGAGCAGGAGGCTTGAGTTGCCCCTGGCAATGGAGGAAGCCAAACCCTCCTGCCCTGGCCTGCCTTGGCCTCCTCTTAAGGCTACAAAGTTTCAATTATAGAAGATAAATAAATCCCAGATACCAGGGCCTCTGCTTTGGTCACCAGGGGGCGTGGCTGGCCTGCAAACCACCACAGGCCCCTCGCCCAGGCTGCCCCACACCCCAGGGGAACCCCCACCCTGATCTGGGACACCCTTCAGGGCAAACCAGCCAGCCCCCACTTGTGCACCAGGCCTCTATCCTATCTAATCCCATCTAATAAAATAATAATATAAAAATTTACTGTCACTCCAACACACAAGATGACTGCCCCCATGTGGACACAAAATGGCCACCACAAGATGGCCAGCAGGGAAGGGCAGTTGGGAGGGACCAGGTCTGCAAGGGAGAGCAGTTGTGAGCAATCAGGCCAGCAGGGGAGGGCAGTTAGGGGTGACCAGGCCGGCAGAGGAGGGAAGTTGGAGGCGATCAAGCCTGCAGGGGAGGGAAGTTGGGGGGGGGACCCAGGCCTGCATGGGAGGGCAGTTAGGGGTAATCAGGCCTGCAGGGGAGGGCAGTTAGGGGGTGACCAGGCCTGCAGGGGAGGGAAGTTAGGGGCAAACAAGCTGGCAGGGGAGCAGTTAGGCATCAATCAGGCTGGCAGGGGAGTGGTTAGGGGGTGATCAGGCTTGCAGACAGAAGCGGTTACGGGCAATCAGGAAGGCAGGCAGGCAAGCAGTTGGGAGCTAGCAGTCCTAGATTGTGAGAGGGATGTCCAACTGTAAATGGGCAGTCGGACATCCCTCGAGGGGTCCCAGATTGGAGAGGGTGCAGGCTGGGCTGAGGGGCACACACCCCTGTGCACGAATTTTGTGCACCGGGCCTTTAGTAAATTTATAATCCCTTATCACATTGGCCTCATGCATTTATCCTTCAAATATGCTAACACAGGCATGTGCCCTGACTGGGAATCATACCAGCAACCTCCTGGTGCATGGGTCATCACTTAACCAACTAAGCCACACCAGCTAGGGCCAGTCTGTATTTAAAACAGAAATATATTTAATGACATGGAACACATTCAAACTATGTTGCTTCATGTCAGTAAATTTATTTCTGGAAATTTCATTTCATTGTATAAGTTTTTCATAAATTATATATTCAAATTCTTACTATTGGGTATTTATATTCTTTCTAATTTTGGTCTATTCTAAACATTTCTGTGATAAAGAGCATTCATTTCTTCAATAAGTCATTATTGAGCTCAGATTGTGTCCTAGCTCATGAGGACAACAATATTAGACACAGCTCATGGTTCTGTTTTCCTATGCTTCCATGTTAAATAAATAAAAGGAGATAATTAAATTTACTTTAGAGTAAAAACATTCTTTTTTGTTGAGACAGTCTTTATTATCATTTAAAATATTAATACTTGTGGTTACTATTTCCCTAAGTCATTACAAGATTTTATATAAACGATACTCTAATACAGACTTGGGAATAACGATATTGACTCACAGGGCATGTGTAGCCTTACAGTAATTTAACAGAAAAACTACATAGCAATTAGATTACCTGATGCTCTCCACAGCCAGAGTGAACTGCTAATATCAGCAAGTAGACAAAATTTATCTTTCCATCAATTTTTATTTGATTAGTCATTTGTGCTTTTGACACATGTATAAGTTTCCACTCATAGCCACCAGCAGGGAAGACAGGGCGCTCTCCTGTACGTAGCACTGGCCAGGAGCCAGGAATCCTCAGTATAAAATTGAATTCAATTACCTACCGGCCACTTGAACTTTGGAAGTAATCAGATATTCCCGAGCTTCAGTTTCCTGATCTGTAAAATAAAAATATATTACTAGATAATTTCTCAGTTTCTATCATTCTAGCAATTCTGAACCTGTGGGATTTTCATTTTTTCTGCTGCAAGTTACTACTGAAATAGTCTGGGACCCTACTCTGAATATTGATTCAATATATCAGGGCTCAGCTAAGAGATGTGGATAACGAAATAATAAATACAATGAGAGCTTTGAGCCAAGGAGTAATTTGATATATAAAATTTTGAAAGATTAATATTATTATGTGTTGAATAGACTATAGATAGCCAAATGTGGAAGTGGGAAGACCAGATGGGAAGCAATTACAGTTGACAAGGTGAGGGATTATGATGGTATCGCTGAAGAAGGGGTGAAAGAGTCACAGACTGGCTCCATTTGGAAGGTAGAGCTGATTGAACATGCTGATGGAGGTGAGAAGGAGAGACATTTAGGGCGACTCTGCAGCCAAAGCCTGAACGACTAGATGGATGCTGGTTGTCAGCTACTGAGATGGAGGACCCTGAGGGAGCAAAGGTTTTCATGGAGGCGGAGGGGAGCGTGGTCTGCATTTTGGCTTTGCACATGCTGTATTTCAGGTGCCTGTTGGACATGCAGCTGGAGCTGCTCACATGCAGAATGGGATATATTGGTCTAAAACTCAAGAGAGGGCAGAGCTGGCTATTTAAATTTGGAAATTGTCAACGTTGGATAAGTGACCTTAATCACAACAATTAATATTTCTATGCCTCAATTTATTTATTTTTGTCTATTTTTATTTTTTAATACTTTTTTATTGTTGACAGTATTACAGATGTCTCCAATCCCCTCCCACTCCTTGACCCTCCTCCACCCACTGCCCCACTGCCCCCGGTCTTCACGACCCTATTGTTCATGTCCATGGGCTATACATATAAGTTTATAAGTTCTTCGGTTTATCTCTCCTCATCACTCCACCCCTACATGGAGGTATGTCAGTCTGCTACATGCCTCCCTGCTTTGAGTCATATTTTGTTGGTCAATTCATTTTGTTCGTTAGATTCCACAAATAAGTGAGATCATGTGATAGTGGTTTTTCTCAGATTGGCTTATTTCGCTTAGCATAATTTTTCCAGGTCCATCCATGCTGTCCCAAAGGGTAAGAGATCTCTTTTTTTCAGCTGCATAGTGTACCATAGTGTAAATGTCCCACAGCTTTTTATCCACTCATCTACTGATGGGCACTTGGGCTGTTTCCAGATCTTAGCTATTGTAAATAACTCTGCTATGAACATAGGAGTGCATATATTCTTTCTGATTGGTGTTTTGGGGTTTTTATATTCCGAGAAGTGGGCTTGCTGGGTCAAATGGCAGTTTTATTTTTAATTTTTTTGAGGAAATTCCATACTCTTTTCCAGAGAGACTGCACCAGTCTGCATTCCCACCAGCAGGGAACAGGGGTTCCCTTTTCTCCACATCCTCACCAGCACTTCTAGTTTGCTGATAGCCATTCTGAGAGGCGTGAGGTGATATCTCATTGTGGTTTTCATTTCATTTCTCTGATGATTAGTGACTTTGAGCATTTTTTCATATGTCTATTGGCCATCTGTATGTTCTCTTTGGAGAAGTATCTATTCAGGTCCTTTTCCCATTTTTTAACTAGATTGTCTTCCTTCTATTGAGTTGTATGAGTTCTTATATATTTCAGAAATTAATCCTTTATCAGATGTATCATTGGCAAATATGTTCTCCCATACAGTGGGCTCCCTTTTCATTTTGATGGTGGTTTCTTTTGCTGTGCAGAAGCTTTTTAGTTTGATGTCGTCCCATTTGTTTATTTTTTCCCTTTGTTTCTCTTGCCCTAGGAGAGTATTGGCAAAAATTCTGCTACATGAGATGTCTGTGATTTTACTGCCTATGTTTTCTTCTAGGATTTTTATGGCTTCATGGCTTACATTTAAGTCTTTTATCCACTTTGAATTTATTATTGTGTATGGTGTAAGTTGGTGGTCTAGTTTAATCTTTATGCCTCAATTTAATCATCTACAAAATGGATGTAATGCTTTTTGTAAAGATAATGAGATAATATGAATTTTAAAAATTATAGCACACTGCCCAATATTTATATTTAGAAGGGAATAAACATTAGCTCTGCCTCCTCATTATGATGATGGAGGGATGGGTAAATGGATGGATGGATTGTTGATCAACTAATTAATTAACATGAATACTTTTAAAACTCAATTCAGAGGCTTGGCCCATTTTGGAGAAGGAGAATATATGTATTCATCTGGCTTCAGTGTAAGTAACAGAGAGCACAGGAGAAAAGGCAGGTCCTAAATTTTATTTAGATTAGAGGTTGAATAAATGTGGGCTGTTAATTACACTTTCTAGAGAAACCAAGCCATGTATCCCCAGAGTCCGTATTATCATGGTGGACTGTTGGTTTCACAACCCTGGTGTGGAACTGAGTGCAGTCCTAACCCTCACTTGCACAAATGGAAATGTTAACTGGAAAGGCCTGGTGCAGTCTCTGAGGTGCTCAGAGAGAATCCTTTTAGTGATTCAGCCAGCGGTACTCACATGGTCCCTCAATGTCTGGGCAGGGCCTTGTTAGGAGTAAAGGGTAAAATATTAAAGAGAGAAATATAAACAATCCTGGCTTGAATTACAATTTCTAGTTAAAGACGTGTTCATGACTCACAGAAGCTACTATATGTATGATCTCTTAACGGAAATTGTCTGGCTGACCTCAGGAGAGCCCCTCTTAAACACTAAGTGAATGTTTCGTTGTAATGACCAAGACTTTGCAATTGAGGTTAGCAGTAGGAGTCCATCTGCTCACTGAGAATCGCCTCATTCATTTAATCATGAAAGCTGTGAAGAGCAATTCATAAGAGCCCGATATCACACTAGCTGAGGATTTCAGTGTTTCCGAGTGTGATGGTTGAATTGTCATTGGTTGATGACAACTCAAGAGTCTTCTCTCCAACCCAGTAAACAGACAAATCCCTGCATGATATAAGCTTCATTGTTTAAAAATTAAGTACTTTGAAATTTTCTTAGATTCATATACAAAGAGATCCTGTGTACCCTTTACCCAGTTTCTCCCAATGGTAACACCTTAAAAAACTATAGTTAAGCCCTAGCTGGTTTGGCTCAGTGATAGAGCATTGGCCTGCAGACTGAAGGATCCCAGGTATGATTCTGGTCAAGGGGACATGCCCAGGTTGCAGGCTTGATCCCCAGTAGGGGGCATAAGGAGGCAGCCAATCAATGATTCTCTCTCATCATTGATGCTTCTATTTCTCACTCCCTCTCCCTTCCTCTCTGAAATGAATTTTTTTTAAAAAAGGACAGAAACTAAAAAAAAAAAAAAAAAAAAAGCCCAACATTTACCCAATGAAATAAAATCCTCTCTCAATCAGACATGTGATTCCTAAAAACAAAACAAAAGCAAACTATAGTTAATATCACAGCCAGAATATTGACAATTCATTTTTGCCTTACATTTTGGAATCTTAAGATTACACTAAGATTTAAATCATTGAAATTAGAAATGTAAGATTTGCAACCATAACTTTAGAGATAGGCAAAGGCATCTATTTTCCATGTTTTGTGTCCTACGCTGTTCCCTTCCAGCCGTGACCCAGGGTCTGGACAGGCCTTCTGCAAGTGCTCTCGTTGTGCGGTGTCCCTCTGCTTTTAATGCTCAGCTCACGTGTTCAGTGTCAGCTTTCCTTTGTGACTACAACCTCAGAGGGCAACAGTTACATCCGCTCTTCACTACTGTTTCTACGGCATCTGGCTAACATCTGGCACCAAGAGGCTGGATGAGCAAATCAATTACCTACCTAGCACAGGTCATAGATTCCTGGGATGTTAGTGGTGATGCTACTGAAAATCAATGTCAGTAAGACCTTTGCTTCTCTGAGCCCAAATATGTCCTCTTCAGAAAGATTTCTATCTGAAAAACAAGCAGAATACATGTGTTTCAACACATGGAGGGAAATTACTGTTCTTCTAAACAATCTAATCTGAGTTAAATATCAATTATCCAGCTACTGAAATGTCTTGAAATCCAGCCTGGAAAAAACCATCTATTTCAGAATAGTTTGTTTGTTTTTAATAAAGAATAATTTTTTGGTTCTCTAATGTTATTCTAATCAGCTGGACAATCTTAGCTGAAAAAGTTCCCCTCTTAAATAACAATCTAAGTTAATGTTTCATGAAACCTTCCCTGTGGTCACTGGGACACCCACAGGTTCTCTCTAGGGATAATGGAACATTGATAATTGGGCATTTTAAATAGCTTGTCAGGTTATCTGAAATAAATAGTCTAATAAAGAGATATGCCCTCATGGCTACCTGAGAACATATGGTATATTTTAACAACTTTTTATTGAAAAGCTTGCTTTTTGTAATCTGAAAAAGCTGGCTGACTTTCTGTCCATTCTCATTTCTTCAATTCTCTGAGCCATAAGATTTAATTGCAATTATAAGTGTCTGATTTGAAACCTTCCAGGATTTCTCAGTCTCCCGGGTGCTTTGTTCCTTGGACTAAGCAGTCACTTGAGATAAAATGATGAAGCAGATAGACATGGTATCTGTCTTTGTAGAGAATATTTTTAATATAAGTAATAATAATATATCAAGTAAAAGACAATGAATTAATAATCGTTAATTTTTATAAACTATTACAAATGAATGAATGAGTGAACATACTGAGAAAGAGAAAAGCAGCTCTGATAGGCCAGAGCTGCCTCAGACACACGGTTGCTCTTTGACTTGAAGTCATTGATGAATGAATGAAAGACAGAACTGTGGGTAAAGATTTATCACTGATTAAATTGCTGACTCAAGATTTGGAATAAAACCTACTAAAATGAAATACATTTGAAGAGGAAAATAGCTTAGTCAACAGTAACTTGTTACACAGAAAAAGTCAGAAAGGTCTAGAGGCCCAGGAGGTGCTCAGAGAGGAGGCTCTGAGCAGAGGAGACCAGTGCATGTTTAGAAAGAGGTCTGCATGTGTCTAGGGAGATGCTGCGAAGAATAGAGACCGACACGAAGACAGATTTAAACTCATTCAAAGAAGTGTTTCAGACTGATGAGAAAGCTCTTGTGAGAAATGGGCAAGAAAATGATCGAGCCAAGTTCTGCCAGTAAATTCTTCCTTCTGTGTCGAGTAAATCTTTCACGGGGCTTATGAGCAGTTTCCTCAGAGGGTTTATAGGTACATCAACAGGCAAAAGAGTACTTCTTCCTCCCAACACGCAGCTCTCAGAAGTCAGACAGGAACGCTGAGTACCTGGACGCCTACCAGAATAACAACTGCGCAGCTGGCGCCACTTGCAAACAGAACAAGGCAGGGTAAGTCCTAACAGCTGGGGCAGTAGCCCTTTGACCCAGCAATCACCATTTATGCACTGCAACCCATCTTTATTGTCTCTAGCTGAACAGGTTGGCCGGCAACCGCTTAATTTTAGTCTTTCATTTACTGCTAGTTTTAAATAGTTGCTCTCAGATTAGCTCACTCTCTTTGGGATAAATATTCACAAATTAATGGTTGACATTCACTTTTATGTAAATTTATTTCCTCTCAAAAGTTTTCCCTGTCCTTTCTCAAAGTCCAAGATGTTGTTAGGAAAATGGTTTCTGTATACTCATGGTGATGGAGGAAGGAGAGCTGGACTGTCACCCGGGTTCTTATTGGGCTCCACTGAGGTCATTCTTGTCCAGTCTGGTGACTGAACATCTTTCTGTATGTCTCTCACACTCACACTTGGAGAGACTCTTCTCTCCACACAGTGGGCTCCACGGACTCTCCGTTCCACTTCCCCTTTCTCATCCTATGACTTGGTCTCGCTTGGTTTCTGCTTCTTAGAAGATCCTTTGGGGTCTCAGCTATGATAATGTTAAACTGATGTTCACCCCCATCATTTCAACTGCCCAGACAGACTGTAAAACACCCTGGCAGACCCAAGGTGCTTCCTGGCTCTTAAATCTCAGCTTGCATTTCTTGAGATACTGGCAGACCTTTCCCATGTCGTGAGCCTTCCATGAAGCTCCAGGGTGGGGTCTGGGAAGGTGGGGTCTGGGAAGGTGGGGTCTGGGAAGGTGGGGCAGTCTGATGGAGTCACGTTCTGACTAACTTCCATTTATATTCTGTGGCGGCTGCCCCATGTCTGAGGATGCACACGGCTAGTATCATTTTCCCCAGTTACAGAGGGAAAGTTGCTCATGGGACCTCATATCTGAAGATCTTTTGTTTTTATTATCCCCTTAAGGACTGGTCCCCAAGAGTGATAGTGGTCATGAAAAATAAGAACCCTAGTTCTGATCTCTCTGGAAGCATTCTCTATTCCCCCTCAGATGATAACTTACAGTATGTTCTATCCTGAGTTTTCTCTACCCATGGGGTATAGAGAAGCCTCATGAGTACAGGCACTAAACTTGTCTCTTGAGACAGGAAAGGGAGTATTGAGATTTTTCTTTTCTCTTTGACAAGGCCCAACTGTCAAAAATATTATTGTTATGGATTCACAATTAGTCTAATTTGACAGTCAACATGAAACCTAGATTTTATTCCCCTAGGTGATGCCTGCTCTTTCTCTGAGTCACTGAAGTCTATTAGGGTAAGGAGACCCCAGGGTGAATGAAAAGTTCATCAGTTTAATATTTTAAAAATTATTATGTCTATCAAAATTCTAATTCTGACCAGTCATGATTTCCAACTTTGATGGGTTTGTGTGTGCTTGCATCATTTATCTCCTCTGAGTCAATGAATCTTGAATATCCTAAGTAACATTTTGTTGAAAGAATGAATAATGATAAATAAAAAAACCAGACTCCACTTTTCTCATTTCACAATAGACTCCATTTTGCTCATTTCAGGTCTTGTTACAGGTGAGAAAGCAAGGTGTCTTTAAAAATAATAATTGAAAAATACTTAGAAAGTGTCAAGTATTGAGGTTACAATATAGAACAAACATGTGCCAGTTCTCATGGAAGGAGAAAAGAGAGAGATTAAGTCTAATCCTGGATCTGCCAGTTACTAGCTATGTGATACTGGGCAAGTTATTTAACCCTATGAGCCTCAGTATTCTCATCTGTAAAATGGGGATAGGGTTACTGATCCTATAGTGGTATGCCTGGCACAACACAGGTACTCAGTGAATGTTAGTTTTATACTTTCCCAGCTATTAGCCTGTAGGGTGATGTGAAACATTAGAGATAAGAAGGTAGAAATAGGAAATTAAACATGGGCTCTGTTCCTCAGACATAATTGGAGTTGCTTTAGCTCTCACGGGTCATTTTTCTCAGGTTAATGAGGAATCGTCTTGTAGAATAACTGTTGGTAGTCCCAGAGAATTACTCCTTCAGCAGAGTGTGCAAGGCTACCCATCACCGGAAATGGGCCGTGACCCTCTCAGAGGCCCTTCAGCGTCTTGGCCTCAGGCAAGAGGCATTCTGGCCCCCTCGTCTTCAAGCGCGAGTGATCTGATTGGCTGCTTTCCAATGTGTTTACAGCTCCCTGGACACTCCTGCACACACTTGATGTAGCTCTGAGGTTCTAAACTCTGCTGCTTACAGATTCTCTCCTTTCTGACCTTCTATGAGTTGGGATTGCTGGGTCTTAATCTTAGTTCAAATGGAAACAGGCCCGAGTTTCTTTTAAGTGGTATTGCCATTTAAAAAAAGTTTTATGAATTCAAGGAGTACCATTCAGAGATAATTTTACACTGAGATTCCTTTGCCTGGTGCTGTTCAACCCTGTGCACTCAGTCTGGAAAAGCCTTTTATATTAGCTCTGGCACTCGGAGCCCTTTGGATTATGGGTTTAATGTCTGATTATTTGATATCAGGGCCTTCCTTCCCTGGTTTCATGTCTTTATTCTGTAGAGATTTCACCCCCAAATTTCCACAATAACCATCCACAAATACTTAGCTATAGTTAGCTCCCAAAGATCTGGGCTGAGGAAATATCTGTAAGCCATGGTCCCTGCCCTCCAGCAGATGATCAGATAATGATGATGGTGATCCAGATGATGGTGATGATGCTGAAGATAGTAATAGTACAACAGTACTAAGAGGTAACATTTATTGAGCATTTACTAGGTGTACCAGTTAATAATGCAGATTTTGTAATCAAAGAAAACACGATAATTTCAAGAGAAACATCGGAAGTGCTTTATTCAAAGTAATGTCCATTGCTAGCTACACATTTCCCCCATCTTTCAGGTAATTTGTGGATACCGTCCCAATAGAACTTTTCTTGTTTTGAGGCAAACCATCCAGAGACCCAATTTTGGCTCAGAGAGGTGAGGTAACTTCCCCAAGGTCTCGCAGCCTATGAGCTGCAGAGCTGGGATTTGGAACAACAAAGCCTGTACTCTTACATTTTAGTTTAAACTATAATAGGAGCTTGATGTCTAACAAAAACGACACCAGCATTACCATGGGACATGTGTAAGTAATGTACAAACACATTCACAGACCCTGCGCCTTCAGAGAGTTGTAATCCCAAAGCACTTTTCCTTCGCTTAAGTGCGCTTTCCGGAGAGCTTTCCTCAGAGATAATGGTGGAGAGCTATCAGATGGATTAGAGGGCTTTGAAAATAGCTAATCACCATAGCAGGTGTCCCCCAGGCACGCTCAGCAGGTGGGGCGGTGCCTGGGGACCTGGGCGAACCCCGCTTTCCGGAAGTGTGCCTTGCTGTCTGCCCTGCACGGTGAGCTGTTGCCCTGGATGCGCTCCCGCCCTGTGTTCACCACCAGCACATCCCAGAGAAACCAGGGTCTGACACAGCAGCCATCACACGGGAAGCATGACCCGGGGCTTTCTCGTGCTGACAATTACCGTTTCCGCTTCATTAACCCGAGTCTTTCACACGACCCTCCTTCCCCAGAATAACTCTCATTTGAAATAAACACCTTTCCGCCTCCAGCCACAACAGTCACACGCAGGTTGAAGAGCAATCAGTTTCCACTTATGTTTGAGTAAACAAAATGCATTGTTGTCTCACTGGTTTTCCTTCCCCTTCAGTGCTCCCAGGCCAGCACACCACTGCTGCGCTCCCTCTTCTGTCCTGAAGGGGCTTGGGGTCCCAGCCTGCGCCCCGCTGCCCCGGATGGTCACTGGGACTTAACCCCACGTCCTGTCACTGTATCTCGTCCCTTCAAGAGTGACAGGCGAGGGAGAAAGGCAGGCGTGTCCCTGCTGGTATGTGGCTTGCAGTCTGACGGCAGGGCCCCCGGGGAGACTTTTATCTGTGTTGTTACTGCTTGTGCTGGGCGCTTACAATTGCTCAGTAAGTACTTGTTGTGAGAGTATATTCACAGTGGGATATAGTAAGGGCTATGCCGCAGGGATTGCCCGAGAGCCACAGACATGGACAGAACTGGACCGATGGCCGGGGAAGGGAACAGAGGCCGGGGCTGGAGCACTCGCTGCCATTCTTGACAGGCCGCTGGCAGAGAGCCCCGCACCTCTGGTCCCGAACATGCTCCCTGTCTGATAAATAGGGGAAGTCCCACTGCCCCGCTTCTAGGCATGAAGGCATGGGCACGTTATCCCTCCCAAGCCTCAGTGTCCTCACATGGAAAATGGCAAATGATTTGAGGAATGCTCTTAGCGCAAGCCGATCAGTCAGGGTCTGCAATCGCCACGGACTACTAAGGACTGGCTGGGTCCTCACTGCACAGAATTACGTTCCCTTTTCTAATGAAACTTTGCAGTTGACTCCATGCCTTCACAGAATCATGAAGAAGTCAATAACTGACTGCATTAAATAGAAAGAGAAACCCACACAATCTCCCAACTCAAGACACTTTAAGGTGTGACTATTTCCTAAGCATGCATCTATCCCATTATGGAATAGACTAGGGGCCCAGTGCACAAATTTGTGCACCTTGAAAGGAACTGTGGGCCACAAGGCTGTGGTGGGCACAGGGGCGGGTCTTGGCCCATCCTCCACAACCCTGCCCGGCCCCTCCTGCCACAGCCCCTAGTTCCCTCTCTGCCAGCAGCCCCGCTCCTGCCACTGCCACTCCCATGTGTTGACAGCACCGGTCCCGCTTGCACCCACTGATGGCGCAGAGCAATTGGGACCGACACCAGATGCTGGCAGCGGGTGGGAGAGGCAGCTGCTGACCCTGATCAGCCCTCATGAGCAGGGGGAGGTGGATTAGCCCTCAGGGGCAATCAGGGCCAGCAGCCACTGCTTGCACCCACTGGTGGCACCAAGCAATCAAGGCCAGAGCCAGGTGCCGGCAGCAGGTGCGAGCGGTGGGCAAGAACGCGGCACACGGGATTTTCAGTAACCACCAGAGGCTTGCCCCGATGACAGTGACCGGCGCCCCACCTTGGTCTGGCGCCCCCGCTCACCAGCTCTGCCATCCCACCACAGCTGACACCTGCCATGTTCCATGCTCTGCCACCTTCTGCTGATGCCCACCATGTTCTGTGTGTGCCCCTGTGGTCAGTGCATGTCATAATGACCGGTTGTTCGGTTGTTTCTGCCATTTGGTCTATTTGCATATTGGGGTTTTATATATATATAGACTAGTAGCCCATCGCGTGATATCGCACACAGTTGGCCGCCCGCCGCTTCCACGGGAGCTGGCTGGAACTGCAGTGCACCGCTGGGAGCCGCGCTGATTCCACGGGAGCCGGTGGGAACTGCAGTGCGCCGCCGGGAGCCGCGCTGATTCCACGGGAGCTGGAGGAACCCGAGCCGATTCTGCGGGAGGGAGCCGCACTGCTTCCGTGGGAGGCTGGCCCGCCATCTCCTCTCCCGGCCTGCACTCGGCCGCAAAGCCTGTGGGCCGGTCCCCCTGTGCCCCAGAAGTCCCGGCTGCTCCACACCCGCTGCCCAGAGGCCCTCCGCGGGGCTGAGGCAGAATGCTCACACTGCCTGCTCTCAGCGGCCGCCCCCCCAGGACTGGGGGACTCCGGCGGGGCTGAGGGGACTGGGCACCGCCATCTTGTGGCTATGGCGCCGCCATCTTTGTGATGGAGTGATGGTTAATTTGCATATTACCCTTTCATTAGATAGGATAATAATCTACTCTATTACATGAATCCACATGAATAGTATTCTACCAAGAGCAGAACTTGTTGTTATGCTGAGATGAGAATGAGCGAGCCTGGTGTGGCTGCTGAGCTCTGTTGGGGTGGTTTCTCGTGGGAGTTCGGGGATATCAGCGGAGCCATTTCAGTCTCAACATCCATGCATCCAGGCAGGTGTCCCTTAGCTCTGGACAGCTCTCCATGCGTGTGGCCAGTTCCTCCCCAAGTATCTTTCTGGGGGCCCAAGTTAACATGGATCTCAAAGTGGAGGACTCTGATTGGAGGAACCTGCATGAGGAATGCTAAGTGGGGGGCCCAGATGCTTATTTTGGGGAAAGGATAGGTCAGACAATTTTAAAATCAAGACTCTGTTTTACTTTTTCAAGAAATATAGACTAGTGACTTTGATATTTCAACTCTGGACGTTATCCTGGCTTAGATTCAGTGGGAAGCTTCCTTTTCCCCTCTCTGCTGATTCATTTCAGATAGAAACATCAGGGTTGGCTTGCACTGTGAGGCTGAGGGGATCTCTTAAAGTTTAGAAGATTATAAACTCTCCCAAGATGAAAGTTCCAAGATGGCTTTTAAATTCTTTAATATCATGTGCTTAGGACTTAAAAGGCTGCTCTTAGGCTACCACTTAATTACCTACCTCTCAGGCAACTGTAATATTACAGTTTTTCAGTATCCTGTAGCTCTGTCCAACCATTCAATTCAGTGTATAGCACGATTTCTCCACTACACTAATTAGAAGGGGAACTGGGTGGAGCCATTGTCCGTTAACTAGTAGCATGGATTTTCCTTTACAGAATTGCTATGCAAGCACATAAAACTTTAGAGAGGGCTGTCTTGGCCCAGCTATATATATAAAAGCCTAAGCGACTGTTACGGCGAAACAACCAGAATGACTGGTTGCTATGACGCTCACTGACCACCACGATCGCCTAATCAGGACCTGCTGGCCAACCTCCCAGTTCCTCCTCCCGGCTGGCAGGTGCTGATGGGGAACAGGGAACCGGGAGTGGGTGGCAGCGGACGTGGGTGGCATCAGGCCAAGGCCCGTGTGGGTGGGGGGTGGGCCTGGCTGCTGGCTGCTGGGAGAAGGAAGGCCCTGGCCGGCCAACCTCCCGGTCACAGAGGCTTTTGGAAAACCTCTTTCTGTGGAGGCTTTCTTTTCCCCCAAGCAGCATGCAATTCAAAGGTGCTAGCCACAGAGCTGCCCAATCTCTCCCCACACCCAGTCAGATTGAGTCTGGTGTGCAGTGGGGCGGAACACCCCGGGCCACTGCCCGCAGATGGGAAGCTGGCAGGGGTGGGGTGTGGATGTAGGGGCCTCAGAGCTGGACCACCTAGCCTTCAGGATGCTCTCTGCCTGGAGGCGTCCAGCTACAGACCTCTGACCCCATTAACTGGATTAGTGGTGGGTGGAAAGTGACCCATGAAGGTGAGGAAATGAGACTTGGGGCGAGTACCATGGATGCAGTCCCTGTGACCTTTCCCTCCCAGGATAAAGCTGCGCCCCCTAACCTCCAACGCACCAAGAGATAAATGTGGATTCACAAAGAGGCAGGCCCCGAGGAGCTCCAGCTGGGGGGACGAGAGGAGTTATCACTTCTGACACCCCCACCCTTTGCTTTAGGCTGCATTCTCCTTCCCTAATGTTGCTTGAAGTACACGATGGATGGTTTGTGTTTAGACATGCGATAAATGTGGGGAAAGCAAAATTTTGTGCTTTAGAACAAAAGAGTCTGGAGTCTTTGGGGTCTCTCTCTCTCTCTTTCACACACACACACACACACTCCTTCCTCCCAGCTTCCCTGGCCTGGTGAATCTTCACGCAGAAAGTTAACCCTAGCTCCTCGCTGGAGTGCCCTCTGTTTTGTTCTGTGTTTTTTTTCTCTCACAAGGTTTTTTTCTAACCTCTAAACTGGCAGTTGGACATCCCCCAAGGGGTCCCGGATTACAAGAGGGCACAGGCTGGGCTGAGGGTACCCTCTCCCCTATGCACGAATATCATGCACCGGGTCTCTAGTTCCATCATAATTCTCATTAAGTTCCTTATAATTCTTATTAAGTTGCTTATAATTCTCACTGAATTGCTTGAGCACCCTTATTACCATTACTCTGAATTTATCATCTGTCAAATTATTTGCCTCCAGTTCATTTAGTTCCTTTTCTGGCCATTCTACCTTTTCTTTCATTTAGGGGTTGTTTCTTCCCCGCCCCCCCCCCCCCACTTTGCTGTCCCTTTGTATTTGTATTAGATCAAACCGCTATGCCTCCCAGTCTTCATGGGTGGCCTTATGTAGTTGGTGTCTTGTTGGACTCAGTGGTGCAGTCTCTTGGACCTCCTGAGCCAGGTGCTCTAGGAATGTCTCTTGCTTGAATTGTTTGGATTTTCCTTAGTAGTTGGGTCTTGAGTGTTATTGTCCCATTCATGAATGGAATCTCCTCTCAGGCTCGCTGACTATGTGGCTCACCCCTGACCATGTTGTGTGAAATGTTGTGAAGGTGCTGACAGGACAGAAAAAAATGCAACACAACAAAATGCCAAACAAAAGAAACAAAACTAAAATATATACAAGATTCCTACAATAACAACAAAAACAACCACCAGAGAAAAGAGAATCAGAAAAGAGAGAAGAGAACAATAATGACAGGAGAAAGAAAAAAATATGAGGAGAAAAATAACAGAACAACCAAGAAACCCGCACAAAAAATAAATAAAAAAAGATGAAAAGAAAGTGTGTTGGGGGAAAGGAGTATATAAATGTAGAGCTGAAATAATGAAAGTAAGAATAAAGAACTAGGGGAATAAGGGAAGGAAAATCAATCCTATCTAATAAAGATGGAATATGCTAATTGACCCTCATGTGGTTGCAAAGATGGTGGCGCCCACAGCCATTAAGGAGAAAATATGCTAATTGACTGCCATGCCCTCAAAGATGGCGGTGCCCACAGCCACAAGATGGCAGCGCCCAGTCCCCTCAGCCCCACAGGGGCGGCAGGCGTGTGGCAAGGCCGGGCTCACCCCATCTGCCTCTGGAGTCCCCCAGTCCCCTTAGCCCCCCAGCCTCCCAGGGCCGGCCCAAGGTTCAGGCAAACCTTGGATGGCGGCTGCCTAGCCGCCCAGGGCCGCTTGAAGCTCAGGTAACCAGGGCCGGCCGAGGCTTGTGTCGCTGGCAGTGGCAGCAGCAGAGGTGTAATGGGGTGTCACCTTCCTCTGATTGCTGGGTTGCCTCCCACCCCTGAGGGCTCCCAGACTATGAGAGGGGGCAGGCCAGGCTGAGGGACCCCCCTCCAATGCATTAATTTTCATGCACCAGGCCTCTAGTTTAAAATAAAGGAGGAAGGAAAGAAAAGCAAAAAAATTTTGAAAAATTTGAAAAGGAAAACAAAGAAGAAAGCAGATAGACCCAAAATAAAAAAAAAATAAAAAAGATGAGTTAGCAGGGGAAAAGGAAAGAGAAAAATTGAAAGAAAAAAAAGGGTGGGGAAGGAAAAGGTAAGAGGGAAATTAGATATATGAATGTAACAATATAGACTAGAATAATAATACATACAGCAGATAGATAAAAAGATAAATTTAAAAAGGAAAAAAAAAAGAAAGGAAAGATAAAAAAAATTATAAAGGAAGAGAAACACAACAAAAAGAAATAAAAGGGAAAAAGAGGTGAATTGCAGTTCCTTTCAGTTGAGTTTAGTGCCCATGTGAGCTTTCTTTGGATCCTCCTCTTCTGATGACTGTGGCTGACTGTTCTGTCTGCAAATTCCGGGCTTTCTGTGGGATATTTGGTCTGACCCCTGTCAGCATTGTCTTCCTTTGGCTCTCAGCAACCTGCTTGAAGTTCAAGCGATCCACAGTTTGTGTCTGTCACCACAGGACTTGGCTGCACGCAGGAGGGGCCAATCTGCCCTCTAAAGCAGGTTTGCTGGGTCAGCAAACTTCTCCTGGTTCTCTGGACTCTGCCTTTGCCAGCTGTCAATCTTAATCACCCAAAAGTCTGTTTCTGAAAGGGCTCTAGGCAGGTGAGGTGCTGTTCAGATTTCAGGAATGTGGTTGGTGTTTCCCTGTCCCAGAACTAATCCTTTGCAAGTGGCCAAAAATATTACTCTGCCCTCAGCTGGGCAAAGATCCTTGTATGCAGTCCCGTGGGATCGGCTGGAGACCTGGAGTTCCTATCAGCTCTCCCCTGGGGGGGGGGGGGGGGGGAACACCAGTCTGGTTTCCAGAATAGTGGGGCAGATGGCCCCTCCCCAATCCAGTCTCTGATGCTCCTGAGACTGCTCAAACCCATAGGCCTGGCCTCTGCTTCTGTCTCCTCTGAAAAGCTCACAGTGCAGGGTGTCCAGGCAGGGCTCCTGAGGAAGGGTGGCAGGGGTGGCTGCATCACCTGGGGCGGGGTTTTGCTTTTCCTGCCCTGTGGCTACTGGGAGCCGCTAGCTCCTCTCAGGAAAAATGGCCCTTTCCGTTTGGGGGGCCTATGACTAAATGCTCCTGGCTGCTATTTTTCCAAGTCTTTCCGCAATGCTTCCCACCCCAGCCTCTCCTTAGTCACCTGGAGTCGGCATCTCCCTCCCTGTGCCAAATCCTCGGGTGAGTAGCTGCAAATGAACATTCCTGTGCTCTGGGTTTGAAAACAAAACAAAAACAAAACACCAAAGGAAGCTGTGGTTTTCTCCGCGATCAGCTCCGGTCTCCTGGCTCCAGACCCCACGTGGCCAGCAGCCCTGCTGCCTTTCCCGACTGGATGTTGCACAGGCCGCGGGCCGCGGGTCTCAGCTCTGGTGCTCCGGCTGTGCAGCCCAGCCTGGGGCCCGGGCCTCTGTCTTCAGAGGGAACGGACCCCCCTATAGCACAGCACGCCCTCTGCTCTGGGCCCCGCTGGCCTGCTGCCCTGGGAGCTGGGTCAGCGCCTCACTAGACCTCACCCTTCCTACCGGTCTCCAGGTGTTTTCTGTTCTTCTTGAATTTTAGAATGTTTTTATCACCCCAAAGGAAGGATTAAAAATAATGCCAAAGGGAAACCCTATTGTCTTACTCCTACATGGTAAAACAATAGTAAAAGAATGCAGTGATAAGAATGAAATGGGGAATCTTTCTCTCTCTCTCATTTAAAAATAAAGTTACAAACATGAATTAAGCTAATATTTTACTTGGGACCTGAATCCATAATATTTTCTTCTAATAGTTTCCACATTGCCCCAGTTGTTAAGAGTGTGAAAGGTAATCCTGAATTACCACATAGAGTATAGTTGCTATTAATCCATCAAATGGGTTTTCAAAGAAATGTCATATCTTATATCAGACTAAAGAGCTCAGAATTCTCCCTCTGGATCAAGTTCCTAGGAGTGGCTTGATTTCAAATAATTTCTGATACTCGGACAATAATATCAAATAACAATGTCTAGTTTTGAATACAAAGGCAAAATGGCTAAAGTCTTCTACCACATAATTTGATGTCTATTACCATTGACTACTTGCATTTTTTAAATCAGTTTTAGAGGGGCACTTGGATGGTCCTGCCCTAGTTAATATTAGGGTATTAATTTCATTAAACACTTAAGAACCAAATTACCTATTTGTGTCTAACCCTGGTGATTTGATGCTAAACTGTTTTGGTGAGGAAATACAAAGACTAACAGGCTGGTTTGAATTTTTTCTAATACTAATATGTTCCAATATTTCTCGCCAAGTTTTCTAAGGATTTTTGCGTTCATAAAAGTAAAATCATCCTTAGTAGATAATTATTGTATAATTCTATGGGATAGATACAGCAAATAATGTATGATAGCTTATTATTTCTGTCCTCTAAAGTGTTTGTCATGTCATAAAATGTAGAAACTTGCTCGAATAAGGTTTGTTTTTAAATACAGTATACCAGTTAAACTGAATTGTAATAAGTTTTTCTAATGCATCAATAGATTTCAGTCCCCCCAAAAAAGGAGACCAAAATATGTTCAAATTAGGTAACTTTTCTCTCTGGAATTTCCAGTGTAATAAAGCCATGATAGGTAGTGGGAAAGATGTCCTATTGAAGATTATTTAATGCAGTGGAGTTAAGCACTCTTTATGCTCTGTTGCTGGCTGTCTTGTCTACCTCCTGGGCTTGTGACATCACGGCACTGGTTATTGAGTGGTGTTTCCTGGAATAGCTTGCCAGACTAGACATGAAATGAAAACAAATTAATCTAGACAGCATAAAAGTGCATTAGTAATTTTTGACACCTTGAGAACAGTATCATTACTGATTAGATAAGATGCAAAAGTACAGCTAAATGAAATGATCAGCATTAAACAGGGTTTTATTTTTAAAATTTCTAAGTAGCTTTGTTCTTTTTTATCATAAAAAGAACTAGAAGCCCAGTGCATGAAAATTCGTGCACTCGGAGTGTGTGTGTGGGGGGAGCTCAGCCCGGCCTGTATCCTCTCACAGTCTGGGAGCCCTCAAGGGATGTCAGACTGAAGACTTTAAGAGAGGGGTGATCAGGGGAGGCGCCAGCAGCAAGCATCCGGCCCTGCCCCCCATCACCCTGCTGCCAGCTCCACAAGTGGCCTCCCTCTGCGGGAGGCAACTGGCTGGTCGATCTGGGGCAAAGTGCCGGCCCCACCCCCCTATCACCCCTCTGCCACTGCTGGTCACCGCTGCTCCTCCCCATCCCTCTGCCCCAATCGCTGTCCCTCCCTCTGCCTCTGCTGCCTGCTCACCTGCCCCGCCCCCCGCCGACCAGTTGTTCCACCGCTCAGTGGATTCACATATTATGCCTTTATATAGGATAATACATAAAATAAAATATTGAAATATTAAAACAAGGCAGATATATAAAAATAGAAAAGTAATAGTCTTCTCTCAATGCCAATTTCCCTCTGTAAACATAACTGACTTATATGTGTATACATAGAGTTATATTTTAGAAAAATATTCATCATATTATTCATCTACTTCTACAATTTCTTTAATAAAACAAATTTATTATTGACTTTTTTCATGAAAATGCTTACAGGTCTTCTTCAAGGTAGCATATAATTAGGCTCTTTGATACATTAGCCACCCCTCTTTTAAAGATTACTTAGATTTTCAATTTTCTCCCATTACAGTTCACATTTTTGTACCCAATTATTTGCTTACTTGTGTGACTATTTCTTTGGATATGTTACTAGGAGCAGATTTTTTGGTTGAGAAAAAAAAGCTGTTATCTTGGGAAGGAAAAGGGTATATATCAAATGACAGATTTGAAATTTAGGATGGAAGGGAAGGAAATCAGATTGCTGTATGAAGGATAAATTAATAAGACCATGATTGGATTAATGACATATATGTGATATCCAGAGTTCTGTGTTCTCAGTTCTAGCAAATGTACTATATTTAAAATATTTTTATGTACCAGCATTGTGTCGCATGCTTTTCTGTGTTACTTGTTTCTTTTTGTTGACTTAGTTTTGTAATCAATCCGGACATGTTCAAGCAGTCTTCTCTATATGAAAAAGAGGTCTTTTTATATTATCTTTGACTGAGGTCTTTTGCACAGAATAAAAAGAATAATTTCAGAGAGTAGTGAATTCTAAGAACAAAATTAAATGGAGTAATGCACAAGAGAGTTGCTGAAGGAGAACTTCAGCTGGGATGGTGAGTGAGCGCCTGGAAGAGGTAAAGTTTGAGGAGAGATTGAATGAGGAAGAGGAACCAGCCATGAGAAAGACAATAAAAACCTTTTTTTCTTCAGGTAAAGAAGACTATGAATATAAAGCAACAAAGGCAAGAATTAATTTGGATAATTCATATGATGAAAGTTATTCTAGTATGTCTAGAGAAAAGTGCAGGAGTTAATCCACAGAATTGCTTGAAGGCTAGGGTAAGAAGTTTGGAAGTTACTAGTAGAAAAACAAGACACTCCAAGTTCAGTGGAAAGCTATTGGAGAGTTATAAACTAGGAGCATCATAATGTAATTTATTCGATTGTGTGGCTAATTTTAAATGTTTGTTTGGTGAATGGACTATGGAAGGGAAGGATGAACACAAGGAGACGAGGTAGGATGTTATTGAGGTCATGCAGGTGAGAGATGATGGTGGCATTGCAGATACAGACCAGGCATGGACTGAGTATATATTTTGAAGGTAGAATACAAGGACTTGCTGATGAAGTGAATGTGTAGTGCAATAGAAAGAGAAAAATTGTGGCTATCTTCCAATCGAGAAAATGAGGTTTTCAGAGATGTACTTCTAACTGCTCATAGTGCTGGGGAGATGGGAAAAGTTGGAGACCAGAGCCTACCAGCAATGGAGTCATTTATATGGCTGCACCTGCTTTATTTGGTTGCTGTTTTATGGTGCCATATACTTTTTATTACAATTCCTCATGAGCTATATGATTGCTCAGTGAGTTCTGGTGAACAGTGGAACATTTCAACACCTCTTGCTCAGTAACTAATATAACAAGTAGGGCAAAACTCAGCGAGGGGATAGAAGACTTGAAAAACCCAGTGCGTATATTGAACACTATGTCCAGTAATTGTAAGAAACACATTTTTAAACACATATAGTACAGGTATAACATTTTACATTATCTTATAATAAATCTCAACAAACTTCAAAAAATTAAACTTATAGAGCATATGTCCTCTGACCAGAGTTTAATTAGCCTAGAAATTAGACCAAAAAGATAACTAAAAGTTCCCAAAAATTAAAATTAAGCAATGCAGTTCGAAATAGTTCATTGGCCAAAGAAATAAATCAAAATGGTAACTGGGAAATAATTTTATTTGAATGATACTGAAACCAGCATCGGAAGTTGAAGGTGCCACTGTGGCATGCGCAGAGGAATGCATGGGAGAAGGGAAGATCACTGAGTTTGTCTCAAAAATCAAAAATAAAGAACAGAATAAATCCAAAGAAAATAGAAGGAAAGAAATAATAAAGGTAAAACAACACTAACAAACAACATAATGAACATTAATTAGTACAATCAAAAGTGAGTTCTTTGAAAAGATTAATTAAATTGATAAACTGCAAGAGAGGTTAATAATAAACAAAGGGAAATAATATCAGGAATAAAAACAGAGACCTCATTATAGATCCTACAGATATAGAAAAATGTAAGCTTTATGTCAGAAAACTTGACAATGTAAGTAAAATGAAAAAAAATCCTATAGAAATACAATTCCTTAAAATGGACACAAAATATTTATACTAACTATGAATGGCCCTACAGCAATGAAAGAAATTCAACTTTCAATAAAAATAAATCTTCCCAAGGGAAGAATGATACCTGTTTTATCAAATAATTTAACCAAACATTTGGGGAAGAAGTAACAATAATTTTAAATTTTCCCACAAAATATAAAGGTGGCAACAATCCCCAGTTTATTTTAGGATGCCAGCATAATCCCCCAAAATCCAAAAAGGGAATTACAGGAAAGGAAAATTGTAGGGCAATCTCATTCAGAAGTATAATAAGTGCAGAAGTACTAATTAAATATTAGCAAACTGATTCCAGCCATATCTCATTCCATGTAGAGTTTATTCAGAAATTCAAAGTTATTTAAAGTTGACTGATTTTAAGTGTAATGTACCACATTATCAGATTAAAAAGAAATGTAAATTTAATTAATGCAGAACAGTGACAAAAATTAAATGTAATTCCACAGTTTACAAATTTTTTAGGAGAGTGAAGGTGGAGGAGGGTGGTGGGTGGGAAGAGATCAACCAAAGACTGTGTATGCATATGTACATAACCCATGGACACAGACAATAGGGTGGTGAAGGCCAGGGGCAGGAGGTGGAGGAGGTCTGGATGAGGTCAGTGGGGCGGGGAGGAAATGGGACATATGTAACACTTTCAACAATAAAGATTTTTAAAAAAAATTTTTAGGAAAAACAAAAAGAATTTATTTAATCTAATACATTATATTGATCAAAAGCACAAGTATATATTGTACTTAATCATTAAATGCTGAAAACTTTCCCTTTGAGTTTCTTTTAAGTTACTAAATTGTGGAATAGTTTGTCACACAGTGAGTTAACTGATACAATAGGCAATAGACTGCAACAGGTACTGGGTAAAAGAGCATGCATGAACAACCAATGAGCATATTAGAAGATGTTCAATCTCATGAATCATTAGGGAAACACAAAACTACAAAAAGACTCCTGCCAGAGGAGGAAATTAGAGTAACAATGCCAAGCAATGAGAAAGACATGGAGCCAATTTGATTTTCATGTAGTGCTGTTAGGGCTGTAACTTGACACAAAACACTTTGACAAACCAATTGGCATCAGCTAACAACTGAAAATTCAAATATATTATGGATCAACACTTTAATTTTTAGGTATATATTTAAAAGAAACATTTATTTTTATACTAAAAGACATACAGGAATGTTCATATCAGCATTATTTATTATAGTCTTAAGCTGAACACAACTCAAATATCTGGCAATTTATAAATGGATAGTGATGTATTCTTACACTAGAATACAATTATGAAAAAGAAAAAAGTTAGAGTTAAAAAGCAGCAACATGTTGAATTACACGTGTTGAATTATTAGGCAAAGAATTCAGAAATAAACTTTTATTTTATTACTAGAGGCCCGATGCACGAAATTCGTGCAAGAGTAGGCCTTCCTTCCCCCGGCTCCCTGCACCGGCTCCCCCCTGGCATCTGGGACCCAGGCTTCCCTCCAGCCACTGGCAGACACCTGGGACCCGGGCTTCCCTCACAGCCCCAGCTTCATCCAGAAGGTCATCCAGAAGGACGTCTGGAAGGACATCCGGTCTAATTAGCATGTTATGCTTTTATTATTATAAATTATTTCAATTATGTAAAGGTCAAAAACAGGCAAAACTAAACTATACTGTAATTTATAGTTCACAGGAGATGAAAGCATAAAGAAAAGCCAGGAAGTGGTAATTATAAAGTCAGAATAGTGGTTACATTTATCAGGAAGGGAGAGCTTGTAGTTGGTAGGAACAGCCAGGAGCCTTCTGGAATGCTGGCAAAGTTAATTTCTTGACCTGAAGGTGAAGGTTATATGAAGGTTTGCTGTATGGTGATTTATTAAATAGTGCAGTTATGTTTTGTGTACTTGCTGTGAGCATGTTATATGTCACTGAAATTCTTAAAGAAATAAGGAAACATCATGAAAGTTCAACAGCCTTCATCAGTCTGTTACTGCTCTCTAGCCTTCACCACCACCACTGCATCTATGAAGCAATAAGCTGGTTGACCAGATGGCTTCAAGCCATCCTTTAACATTCCACACTATGGTGTTAAAGTATAATGCTAGCACAGTGGTGCTGACACATCATCCAATAATAAGACCGAGAATTAGTGAGAAATGACTTCTGAGGGGCCTGGTGGAGGTTTTGATGTGATCTGAGAAGCACCACATTAGCTAAGGGACCCCTTTATTCCTTGCTCCTGGGTGGCTGCAGTCACCCAGGAGGTGTGTACCTGTCTCTCAGTTTTATAGACTTGCCAGCAGAAAACACAGCAGGTGCAAATGAGGAGCCTGTACCATTTCACTTTGTTCCCATGAGGGGCTCTACTACCTCGTGTGTGTGTGTGTGTGTGTGTGTGTGTGTGTGTGTGTGTGTGTGTGTGACAAAAAGTGTTTTTATTTAACTTGGAGCCAGCTCAGTATATCTAGGGGTGATTTAGAATTGTTTGTGTAACACGTGTTCTATTGTCACCAAAAAAACATTTTTGGTAAAGACAAATTTGAGGATGAACTACCCCCTGGTATTGGTGTGAAAAAGTAACTTCTTATAAAAATGTCAGTGTCAGAAATTATTAAAGAGTAATATGGAGTGAGTATCATACACATAATATGAATGTATTAGATTTCTTAGGTAAGAGAAGTATAAGTATCCCAGTCAGCTGTGCTGTTTATATGTACGTGTGCTGGGTTTGTGTGTTGAGGAAGCTGATTCATTAGTAGGCCATTGATTCAACTTTCCTATTTTTCTGTTTCTCTGTCAGTAAATGAACAATGATCTTATAATTCTCAAATATACTTACAAAAACAGAGGTTGTTTGACCAAAGGTCTCACCTAGAGAATTTTTTTTAAATAATGCCCTCTAACCTCTATGCTGGGCCCACTTCATCCAAACGTGTCCTACAGCTGCCGCCCGGCTAGCTTAGCGGGTCCTCGGGTTGCGTCGCATGGTGGTGAGGCTTTTAAAATTATTCATTAAAAAAACTGTTGACTTTTTCTGATGAAGCCCTGTAATTGGATATTTTACAAATCTGAAAATCTGTGGAATTGCCAGACCTGAACGCCATTAATTAGTTTGGAAGATGTTGGGAACAGTTCTCTGAAAGGACATAACTCCATGCCACCTAATAGCATCTTTAATGAATTATTTAATTTCTGCTTTTCCTTTGCCTCTGCTGGATCATAAACTTCATGAAAACAAGTCCTCGGGCCCAGGTCACCACTGTCTTCCAATATATAGGACAGATGTTTGCAACTATGGCCTATGGGCCAAATCCAGGCCATCTGCCGATTTTTATAAACGAAGTGCTGGAACACAGCATTGCCCCAGGATTTACATATTACCCATAGCTGCTTCAGGTCTGGCCTGCGGAGCCAGGAATATGCACGCCTGCCCCTTTCCAGAAACGGTGTGCTGATCCCTGATCTAGAAGTGTAACTACAGGAGCGCGGGTCCTCATACTTATTAAACAGTGAAGGAATGAAATATTCATTTATTAGTGTCTCTAAGCAGCTCTCCTTTGCCCAAGTACGTTGCTTTTTGCATGTTACCCTTAATTAATTGTTTTATTGTATTGTGGTTTTCTTTGGAAACT
The DNA here is from genome assembly GCF_951640355.1 of Cnephaeus nilssonii. Classification (NCBI taxonomy): domain Eukaryota; kingdom Metazoa; phylum Chordata; class Mammalia; order Chiroptera; family Vespertilionidae; genus Cnephaeus; species Cnephaeus nilssonii. Next base: position 54,385,060 of record NC_137088.1, read on the forward strand.
TACTTCATTCATTGAGTTATTATGTGCCCTTCATTTTCCCTTGGGGTTTTGGTTATTCTCAAGTACAATAAGATGGGAATATGTGAGGCCGTTTCAGCATAACTTCTCAGGAGCACATTAATTACATGCTGTGAGATTTGTTCCAGCTCTTTCATTCTCAGAAGAGTGGTAGCAGTGTATCCGGTGAGGAGTTCAATGGAAAGCCACGTTAATAAGGATGGCTTGTGGTATATTAGAGTGGCCAGTATGATTTCTTATAACCCCTAACTAGATATAACAGGTTGTCAGCACCCAGGGATGAAGTACTCTATCTTATGATAGCTAACGGAAAGTACAGTGCACTGGTTTCTAGTTTTGTTATCCCATTAGCTATGTATAAACTTGAGCAGTAGGCCACTTCTCCAAGTTAGTGTTCCTCAGTTTCTTCTTCAGTAATTAGAAAAATCTAGGCTAGTTAATGTTTATAGTTCTTTATAATTCTATTGCTTTACTAATAGAAACCTTCATAACAAGTAGCAAGAAAATACAGCAGAATCACAGCTTAATGTAAGGGTTAGGCTCAAAGGTTTTCATTACTTCATAATGATTAATTTCATATAGTCAAAATCACCTATGGCTTTTTTCTTAAGTGACCCATACATTTTTAATGGTAAAATACACTCCACATAAAATTTGCCACCTTAACCATTTTTATGTATTGTTAAGTATTGAGCATTATTAATGGACACTCCATACCCTCAACAACAATTCCCCTTCCCCTCTCCTAGCTTTGCAAACACATTCTGCTTTCTGCTTCTATGAATTTGATAATTCTAGGCACCTCAGATCAGTGACATCCCATAGTATTTGTCGTTTTGTGAGTGGCTTATTTCACTGAATATACTCAAGGTTGTTCCATGTTGTAGCATGTCAGAATTTCATTCATTGTAAGCTGAATAATGTTCCATTGTGGGTAGGTACTACACTTTGTTTATCCATTCATTTGTCAATGGATACTTGGGTTGCTTCCACCTTTTGACTATTGTGAATAGTGCTGCTATAACATGGGTTTACAAATACCTCTTTGAGATCCTGCTGTGAATTTTGGGGGTTATTTACTCAGAAGTGGAATTGATGGATCATATGTATTCTGTTTTTAATTTTTCAAAGGACTGCCATACCATTTTCCATAGCAGCTGCACCATTTTGCTCTCCCACCAACACTGCACAAAGGTTCTGATGCTCTTGCCAATATTTCTTATTTTCTGTTTTTTTTAAAGATATTTGCCATTCTAATGAATGGGAGGTGGTATCTCACTGTGGTTTTGATTTATAATTCCGACTAGTAGTAATGTTGAGCATCTTCTCATTTGCTTGTATAGCTTCTTTGGAGACTGTCTATTCAAGTATTTGGCCCATTTTTTAATTGAGTTGTTTTTTGTTGTTAAGTTTTTAAAAATATTCTAGATATTAGTCCTTTATCAGCTATATGATTGGTAAACATTTTCCCCATTCTATTGGTTTCCTTTTAACTCTGTTGATTGTGTTCTTTGATAAGCAATTTATAATTTTCAAGCAATTGAATTTATCTATTTTTACTTCTGTTTTCTGTGCTTTTGGTGTCATATTCAAGAGGTTATTGCCAAATCCAATGTCAAGAAGCCTTTTCTCTATGTTTTATTCTGTGTTTTACATTTTTAGCTCATACCTTTAGTTATGGTCCATTTTGAGTTAATTTTTGTGTATGGTATAAGGTTAGGATCAAACTTCATTCTTTTTCATTTGGATACCCAGTTTTTCAAACACTATTTATTGAAAAGACTGTCCTTCAATAATCTTGGCACCTTTGACAAAAATCATTTGACTATATATGCAATCGTTTACTTCTGGGCTCTCAATTCTACTCCATTGGTTTCTATGTCTATTTTCACGCCAGGATCACACTGATTATGGTAGCTTTGTAATAAGCTTTGAAATCAGGAAGTGTAAGACCTCCAACTTTGTTCTTCTTTTTCAGTATTATTTTGGTTATTTGGGGTCACCCATACAGTTTAATATGCACAGTTTCTTGCAGTCCTATGCGTTATTTGGGCATACTACAGTTAGAGGACTATTGACCTAGGTTTAAAGAAAGGGGGAAGGAGGCCCATATGCAAATGTTTGGTAGGAGATGTCAGTGCATTTTCCCTTTAAGCCAACTGTGAAACCCTTCCTGCTGGTGGGTGTGGGAGATGGAGAGAAGAATAATCAAGCAGCCCTTTTTGCCTACAAGACTGTGCCAGTCAGTTGTCATGGTAAGCCCACATAGCCTTGACGTTTGTTTCTAGGTCTCTTTACCCTAGTGAGGAATACGCAGATGATACAGCCTCATTTTACCTAAGGCGAGGTTCATAATCTTGGGGTAAAGGACCATTTGAAGACACCATTATATACCTTCATGTTTCTATGCAACTGAAATTCATTGTTCTTTTATGACAATTCATGCAGGAAGCTGGTTTTTCACAAGTCTTTTGGGATCATTATTCTAGAACCTATTCTAGAATAAGAGTTATTCTCAGGGAACTGAGTTCTCCTAAGAGAATAAAAAGGACTATGAAGTACTAAAGGGTTAATGTGCTTTCCCAATTTCCTGTCACCTTTAAGAATGTGAGAGTGTGGCCCAATTTTTTTATGGATAAATGCCTGTAAATTAATTAAAGATGATTTAAGAAATTTATCTGTAGCTGGGATTGAGAGCTAAATGGAAAATCCAAAGCCTGCATTATGTCAATACCATAACGTCTTCCTTCTTCTGGTAGCTTTCTGTTTTGTCTCAGCTAATCTCCATTACCAAGTCAGCAGCATTGGGATGACAAGCCAAGAAATGCTTAAATTTCTCTAAGAATTAACAAAAAAGAGTATATTTTAGTTCCCTTGCTAATAATTTTTCCATGTAGGCTGAACATATTTTTTATAATATATTCCATTCTAATTATTTTAGGACATAATTTGATTTAAAAATTTTAAATATTATACATGAATACACACACACACACACACACACACACACACATATCCCTTACTACAACGAGGGCCTCATATGAGTGAACTCAGGATATTCTGGCTCAATAATTATTAAAGATAGGGAGGATATAAGAATACTTCCCTCTGTTTTAAAAAGCTTAAAAGAACTCATTATTCTGTCTGTGGATCTTGTACACATGCAAGCTTATTTTTGGTGTTCCAAGAAATCTGAAGTTCACTAGCAAGGTTTTTAAAGAACGCTCTTGAACTGAATGTACGGGCTGTACTTGAATAAGAACAGGACATATTTAGGGTGTGAATGAACCAGCTGGGATACCAAGTTCTCCGTGGTGTCCCTAATTCAATTATCACGTGTTTTCCAGTTTCTCCAAAATTAAGCAGTGTTTGTGTTGAAGATAAAAACACTAACAAAAAGGACATAATTTACTATTTTGTGTAATATCTTACCTTTGTCAAAAATATCAATTCAAATACACCATATGCTATGATTGCTAACAACAAATGATAATGAGCTCAAAAGGGAGTATCCTTCCCTTCAGAAGCACTGGTATGATTCTTGATGTGAGCCTGAAGTTTCTAGGGAGCCACCATTTGGAAGCACAGAGGAAAGATTAATTGCACGGTGTTTATAACTATATTGAGTTCTTGGTGTCTATTAATAATACCGACTAATGTTTTTAGGGTACGCATATGTGCCAGGCACTATGCTAAGCCCTGTTCCTTTATGTTCACATCTATCTCATGAGGTGGATAATATTTTTATCTCCATTTTATAAAGAAAGAAGCTGAGGTCTGCTAATAAGACATGGATCTGGGATTCAAACTTTATTTCATCCAACTCCAGAGTCACGCTTTTATGATGTTCCTATTCTGCCTGGGCCTTGGATAGAACTCTTCTGTTTATCATTTAGTTCTGATGTTTTCTCAATAATTAACTTTACTACTGACTTTGAGGATTTCCCATCCAAGTGTGCAGCCAGTCTTCCCTGCCTCCATGGCAATGACACCAATATTGGGAGGAGCGATCCTAGTTGTGGACAGACGTAATACTTATCACCACACTGGCCCAGAGGAGGGTGTGTCTTTTTTTCAAACTCTGATAAAAGATTAAATAATCACATATGTCCCGGGAGAAGAGCACATTGGAAAAGAATCATAAACGAGATGAAGATAATAGAATGAACTGATTATATGGAGCTGAACATAATGTGCAGCTTAAGCAATCCACATGACCTAACACTTGCTCCTGTAGGAGGAAAGAACATGAGTTAAATGTGAATTTAGAAGCATGTTCTAATGAAAACCAATATCAAGATAAACCTAGTAGTTTGCCATTGCCATAGTTTATGTGTTTATTGTAAAATGCAAAGCCTATAAAGAAAAGGTCGTTTAAAATTCCATATGCAGAACTTGAAATAAATAAGGAATTTATTTATTTTTATATTAAGACTTCAGTTGTGCTCATTCACCATAACTTAACTCCACGGTGCTTGTGTGTGTGTATTTTCATGACTCATTAAAATTTCCTTGGGTAGTGAGGACTGATTCACTGAAATAGAAGTAAAGAAAATAAGGTTTAGAACCTTCTCTTTCAAAAACATTTCTGTAGGTTGCTTTCTACTTCCCTTCCTTGCTTCCCTCCCCACCCCAGACAGCTCTCCACAAGTTTCTCCTTGCTGTAGAAAACTGTGTTGTTTCCCCACCTGGACATTCCTCTGTCAAGCTCATTCTCAACTTCACTCCTTAGAGGCTCTTTTGGATCATGACATGTCATGGCTGGGTAGTGACAAAGCCGGTTTATGGAACCCTTGTTCAATAAGGGACTAGGGTCTCAGACTCTGGTTCAGACTTCCTGGGTTCAAACACTAACTCGCATGAGTTCTCCAAAGCATTGGCTCCCTTAGCTGCAACATGGGCATCACAATAGTGCCTGTGCGTGAGGTGCTATTTGTAAGTGTTATAGCACAGCGCCCTACACATGGAGAGCATTGGCCATTTTGTTATTTCTCCGTTGCCAAGCACCCTTTGTGGGAGGAGCCCATGATTTTAATTTAGAGGGTGGCCCTGTTTATGTGTTCATGATACAACGACAGGCTTCCCTCACAAATGCACACATACACCTGCTGTTATACACAGTCTCAGAGACATCAAAACCCACTACACAGACCCTCTGAAGATATTGCCCATGTTAGCCAGCCACTAGGAAATCTTACCCAAGGGAGTGCTGCAGTAAGTGCATGGGACTAAACACGGCATCAATTGCTAAGAGCAGTGGAAACAGAAAGAAAAAAGAAGGTTCTCTCTTTTTTTAACCTCTATAATTAAAAGCCTTTATTACCACTGAGTGGTAAAGCTTACAACCAGCTCAATTAAAATTTTAGTTAATTAAGTCAAAGGCAACATTAACTTACTCCACAACCCTCCCCCCCCCACATATGCTCTATACATGGTGATTAAGATAGGTCAGAAAATTAGCAAATCATGCAAGAATCTCAACATTATAAGGTCTCCAGACCCTCACACATGACATGACTTGTCCAATGACCAGACATAAGGATATTGTGACAAAAGCCAAGAGTACAGTGATTCCCAACATTTCTGGGGAATCAAACACATTTTTAAAAGAGTGTTGTTTTTATCAAAGTTTAAAAGCAGTGTAAGCATTCTCATACCACAGCAGGTTCAAAAACCAAAGGTAGTACAAATATCAGTCTTTATTATGAACTAGAGACCCGGTGCACAAAATTCATGCACTGGGGGGCTGTCCCTCAGCCCAGCCTTTACCTTCTCCAATCTGGGACTTACAGGGGATGTCTGACTGCCGGATTAGGCCTGATCCCCAGTCCGGTTGCCCCCAACTGCCCTCCCCTGCAGGCCTGGTCTCCCCCAACTGCCCTCCCCTGAAGGCCCAGTCACCCCCAACTGCCCTCCTCTGCCGACCTGGTCTCCCCCAACTTCCCTCCCTGCCAACCTGGTCGCCCCTAACTGCCCTCTCCTGCCTGCCCGGTTACCCCTAACTGCCCTCCCCTGCTGGCCTGGTTGCTCCTAACTGCCCTCCCCTTCTGGCTTGATCACCCACAACTACCCTCCCCTGCTGGCCATCTTTGACCACATGGGGTCATCCATCTTGTTCGAGGGCATGAGGGTCAATTTGCATATTACCTCTTTATTATATAAGATTCCACGACCAAATTTCAGGTGAACAGCTAACTATATGGAGTTAGAAATATTTCCAGTGGATAAATCATTAAACCAGTTGGTTATTAAAACAACTGCAGACCAAGCCACTGTGTTAATTGGGAAGCTATGAACCCATGCTGACTGAAATAGACTCAACCATTTAACTAAAGTACAGCCCATCCGCCATTTCAGAGAAGTGAAAGCTCTCACTGGACAAGTGCCTGGCGCATGAGATACTATTTGTAAGTTGAGTAGCACTGCGACCATGCCTATCCACCACTCTCTCAGCATGCAACAGGGAAAGTTCTGTATTCACTCAGGCAGGGCTCCTCACTTTCTTCTTCAGCATCCTTCCCATCCTTCCTATTAGACTGCATCCCCCTGAGCATCTGGGAAATATTTAAACTAAGTGGTGCCTTTGGCAGACCTTTAAGTGATTCCCACTCTTCCTAGGCTTCTTGTCAGTCCTGTTGCCCTTATTGCCTCAACTTTCCTGCACTCAAACCACATCTCAGCCTCTAAGGAGAGAACCTGAGAATGGCCTGATGGAGGATTGTCAAGGTGGGGAAATAACACATTTTTCTATGGCAAGTGAAACTCTTGTGGAGAGCTGACTGGGTTGAGAGGGAAGCAAAAAAGGAAAGTAGGAAGCAATCTACAGAAATATTTTTGAAAGAAAAGGTTCTAAAGCCTCACTTCTATTTCATTGAATCAGTCCCCAATGAAATTTCAATGAGTCATGAAAATACACACACACACACACACACACACACACACACACACTCACACACACGTGCATGCCATGAAGTTAAGTTATGGTGAATGAACACAACTGAAGTCTAAATATAAAAATACTAGAGGCCCGGTGCATGAAATTTATGCACTGGGGTAGGGGGGTCCCTCAGCCCGGCCTGCACCCTCTCGCAGTCCAGGACCACTTGGGGGATGTCCACCTGCTGGCTTAGGCCCACTCCCCATGGGGATCGGGCCTAAGCCGGCAGTTGGACATCCCTCTCGCAGTCCAGGACCCCTCGCTCCTTACCACCTGCCTTCTTGCTGCTCCTTACCACTCAGCTTGCTGCTTTTTAGCACTGCCATGGAGACAGGAGAGGCTCCCACCACCGCCACTGCACTCACCAGCCATGAGCCTGGCTTCTGGCTGAGCAGAGTTCCCCCTGTGGGAGGACACTGACCACCAGGGGGCAGCTCCTGCATTGAGCGTCTGACCCTGGTGGTCAGTGCACATCATAGTGACCAGTTGTTCTGGTTATTGTGCCATAATGGTCACTTAGGCTTTTATTGTATAGATTATCTGACTTTTGACTGGAGGTCCTGAGCAGATCTGTGACTCACTTGGCTACTAAAGAGGAGGAGGTATTTGTAGATAAAGTTTCAAAAGAGAACAAGTCTTATTTAAGTGACTAATAATCTATATATATAAAAGCCCAGCAATTGAAATGACTGGTCACTATGACATGCACTGTGATGGCCAACCAGCCCAATCTGGGTGGGCCCTGATTGCCTGCCCCCCCAATTCTCCCACAGCCCCTCCTCCTGGCTAGCCCCAACCCCCAGGCAGCCCCTCCCTTCCCCCCACTGGCCAGGCCCCGTTTGGCCCCTTTTGGGGTGGGCCAGCCAGACCCCATCCCTGCATGATTTCATGTACCGGGACTCTAGTGAAATATAAAGGCCATTAACAATGAACCAAAAATACTAGTATATTAGGTGCAGGACATTGGAATTAAGCTATTTAGAGGACACAAAGGGAAGTGTTAAAGATCTCTGCTAGCTGCCACAATGGCTTTTGCTTAATGTCTTGTTAGCTTTAAAGCTGCTTTTAGTTGTGATATGGAAAACATGAGCATAGGTGAAATGGACTTTGGAAAAAAGAAAAATGCCTGGATGCAAGAATAAGAGAGATATTAAATGTGTCTTAAAAAATTAGGGTAAAGGCCGAAACTGGTTTGGCTCAGTGGATAGAGCGTCGGCCTGCAGACTGAAAGGTCCCAGGTTCGATTCTGGTCAAGGGCATGTACCTTGGTTGTGGGCACATTCCCCAGTAGGGGTGTGTAGGAGGCAGCTGAACGATGTTTCTCTCTCATCGATGTTTCTAACTCTCTATCACTCTCTCTTCCTCTCTGTAAAAAATCAATAAAATATATTAAAAAATTAGGGTAATGGATTTGGGTAGACATGACCTTATTTTTTGCTGCTGTTGCTGCTGATAATGATGGTGATGCTGCTGATGGTGGTGATGATGCTGGTGGTGGTGATGCTGATGGTGGTGATGATAATGGTGGTGATGCTGATGGTGGTGATGCTGATGGTGGTGATGATGCTGGCGGTGGTGATGCTGATGGTGGTGATGATGGTGGTGGTGTTAGTGGCAGCTTTAGTTATGATGTTGGTGGTGCTGATGGTGGTAGAGATGGTGGTGGTGCTGATGGTGGTAGAGATGGTGGTGGTGCTGATGTTGACAGTGGTGCTGACGGTGGCAAAAATAATGATAGTGAGTGTTTATGGTCCAGGCACTCTGCTTCTCCTATAATCCTCATAACCAGCCACTGATGTAGGGTAGATATCATTATTATTATTATTTTCTTCAGATTTTAAAGTGGAAGAAACAGGCTTGGATAGGTTACGCAGTTCATAGTGGAGCCAAGACTCACACCCAGGCAGGCTGACTCCAGAGGCCAACACTTAATTCCACAGTCTTAATACTAATTTAACATCTCGTGTTTCAATTTAAATGCATCAAGATCAGAGACCATTCGCATTCAATTCTAAGCAAGACCCTACACCCCACTGCTAAGGGACTAAGAGTGTAATGAATAGAAAAATGCACTCAGATCCTGAAGTTAATGGCTAAGAGGCAGGACTTCAATCACAGCTTTATTAACCAAGCAACAATTTTATTAAGTAGACAACCAACTCTCAGGGGGGCTGAGAGCAAGAGGATATTGTCTTTGAAAGGTCAAACACTGGTTTCCTGTAGAATTAACTAAGGTGAGAATAAGGGGTGATTTGAATCAGCAGTGTTTGCGTAGTCAGAACGGACCCCTCCACACCGCCGCAGCACGGCCACTCCCGGTGTCTCCTGCCTTGTCATGTTCGGCCTCCTGTTTCCGCCCCACCTGGTGGAACCTGGGCGGGCTGAGTGGGAGGAAATCTGCGGTATGTAAGCAGCCCCTTGGGAACCATTCAGACAGCAGCTAAAGTCTGTCTCACTAGGATTCTAATTTCCCTCAGATTACTCAGTCTCCTGAGTTCACTCCAAACCCAGTGCTCTGAAAAGAGGAAGGAAGGAAGGAAGGAAGGAAGGAAGGAAGGAAGGAAGGAAGGAAGGAAGGGAGGGAGGGAGGGAGGGAGGGAGGGAGGGAGGGAGGGAGGGAGGGAGGGAGGGAGGGAGGAAGAAAGGAAGGACCTTTTCCTTAAAGCCGGTTTCTAGAAAAGGTAGTCTCCCTGAATTAAATGACAATGGGCAGCTTTTTTTTTTTTTTTTGTCATTTAGTTATGGACTTTGGCATCAGAATAAAAGATACTAATCAAAACGCTGCAAGGGGTGAAACTTTTCCTCATCTTTTCATACCCGACATCCCCTCAGGAGTTCACCGCTCCTCAAAAATCCCAAATTACACATGTAATGTGGTACAAAATAACCAGCAAGCCTAAAAACATTTCATTGGACTCCCAATGTGCCAGGACCTGGGCTGAGTACTTGACTTGTAATTTCCCAGTTTACCCTCATGACACACCTCAGGGTGGGTGGATGGGGGCATTGTGTCATCTGTCCGGTGCAGGTGAGTTAGTCAGGGCTCAGAGAGGGTAAGGGCTTTGCCTCTGTCACACAGCACCCAGTTGGTAAGTGGCAAAGCCGGGATTTAAATGCCTGGCCTGCTCTGCTCGCTGCTGCTCCTTGTGGTTAGAATTAGAACAGAAGCCACACTCGCCCAGTTGGTATTGCATCTAATCAAGGCTTTAAGAAGAGCCCTCCAGTGTCATGGTGAGAGGTATCATGTTAGTTGTGCACCAGTTGGGTGAGTTTATGAAGGTTACTCAACCTCTTCAAACCCCAGTTTTCTTGTCTGTTAAACGGGGATTGTAATGGCTACGTCACAGATTTCTTAATGGATTAAGAGAGACTACATTCCCAATACGTCTCACCTAAGCATCCCTTTTCATTTCATTCCGCAGCCATGACCTAGGTAAGATGTGGTCCGTTCTTCTGCAAAGCACTAATAATTATAAGTAAGTGTGCAAGATATGTCCTCTACTGTAAGATTTTGAATTTTAAAAGGCCTCCAGTAGTCTTTGACTTTTCTGTAATGCCATGTTTGCCAAACGGGGTTCCACAGGAGTTGTAATTGCGTGGTCTGGTTACAAATAATTTCTTCTTGGAATAAGTTTGAGAACTACAGTATGCTACTGGTGCTACCATACAAATTAGTTCGTTAAAGGCTCTGGTAAGTCCTGCAATATAAAAACCTACATACGTATTTGACTGTGAAATGCTTATTTTCATATTTCTTTGAGCAAATATGTTTCCATTTGGGAACTATTGGCATCGAGCCTTAAAGGCTTTACTTCATTTATTAGCTAATTTATCACAACAGCCCTGCCAGGGAGCCGGGCTAACGCTGCCCTGGCATACGGAGGTTAAAGAGTTGCCCTTTCGTTTAGAAAGTTGAAGCTGGAAGCAAAAGTACCTAAAATCTCTATCTTAAGCTCATTTTGAACGTAGCCTGTTACCTTTTTAATTCTTCAATTCCAGGAATGTAAGGTGCGCGAGCAGTGTGCTGCTGACATTGGGGGCAGTGAAGCTTTGGGCGAAAGGCACCGAGGTTCTTTCTCCGAGATGCAGGCCAAGCCCCTTTCATTTATTTCCATTTCTCCTGCTGCCAAAGTTGCCCAATACACAGGCCTCCACAGCAGCCGCCTGACTATGTGTTTCTCTTCTTGTTCCACTGAATACCATCTTCCAGCATACACCCTGGCAGAGCATGCTGCTCTTTCTGACAACCCTCTAAGACCTTCCCTTAGAATAAAACCCCAAATTTATACCCCGCCTACAAGCTCTTCCTCTCGGGCTCCCCCACTCCAGTCTCCCTCACCTGGTCTCCTGCCCAGTCCTGTTCCTCCTCCTCGGCACATGGAGCACTCTTCTGCCTCCGGGTGTGTGCACCTCTGTCCCCTCCTCCCAAAGGCTTCTCCACGCCAGTTCTGCAGGGATGCTCCTCCCCACCCTCCTGTCTCAGCTCACACATCACCTCCCCACGCAACCTTTCTCCTAGCCTCCCGGGCCTTTCCCAGCGCATCACACGCCTTCTCCTTCATGGCACAGGGTCCCTTTGCTCCTTGTCGGTTGGCTTGGTTGCTGTCCGCCCCGCCCACATGAAAGGCCAGCTCCACCCAGGCAGAGCCCTCCTCTGGCCCTCACCGCTGCCTCGTTAGTAACCGGAATGCATGCCACAGAGTGGGCTCTTCCTACACATTTTAGGAAATCAGTCCATAAGGGATGGATCGGTTGGTGAACTGTGCTCTCCCACGGTGATCATTTGCATCATGCGTGACTGGATCATGTGTTTCTGCTTTCTACTTATAGACGCTACTTTGTTCCCAGTTTCAAAGAAAGTGAAATTCCTGAAGCAAACAATCAAGTTGCCGTTCTTTAACAGAAGCTTGTTGGGTATCGGGCCCTGCGCCAGCCAGTGGAAAGCAAAGGGAGAGGACACGGTTCTTGCCCCCAAAGTTTTGGAAACTTGCTGTAGAAACAGGATATTCACACGAGAAAAGGGCAGTTCTCAGTAACCATGTACTTGCTTGGACGGGGAGCTGAGGAGTGGAGAAATGGAGAAATGGAGAAGTGACGCTGGGGACATTTCTGAAGGGCAGGACTGGCCTCGGACAGTGTGGGGTTGGGGCTGCTCCTCGGAACAGGAGTGGGGCTTAGCTGAAATGCCCAGCTCCCTGATAACTTCACCGGCAGCTCCTGATTGACTGACTGACTGACTGACTGACTGATTGATTGATTGGAGTAAAGGGAGAGCTAAAATGGTTAACCCTGTGGAACTGACTTCTGATTGAGTCATACAACCAAGGCAACCCATAAATACTGATAGAATACACCTCACAGAGCAGACACTGTGCCAAGCATGTTCATCTAGGGCAGTGGTCGGCAAACTGCAGCTCAGCTCGCGAGCCGCGGTTTGCAACTCTGTTGACTAATGAGTTTGTGACCACTGATCTAGGGTTCTCAACCTTTCTAATGCCACAACCCTTTAATACAGTTCCTCATGTTGTGGTGACCCCCAACCATAAAATTATTTTCACTGCTACTTCATAACTGTAATTTTGCTACTGTTATGAATCATAATGTAAATATCTGTGTTTTCCGATGGTCTTAGGCGACCCTGCTAGCAGTTCTCAACCTGTGGATCGAAACCCACAGGTTGAGAACCACTGCTGTAGAGCCTAAGACCATCAGAAAACACAGATATTTACATTACGATTCATTAACAGTAGCAAAATTACAGTTATGAAGTAGCAACGAAAATAATTTTATGGTTGGGGGTCACCACAACATGAGGAACTGTATTAAAGGGTCACGGCACTAGGAAGGTTGAGAACCATCTAGGGCCTCACAGAATCTTCCCAGCAGCCAGAGGAGCTGGTGTTCTTGGGGCCCCCTTCCCGGCCGGGAGCTGTGGCTGCAGAGGAAGCCTGTGGAGTGGCGCCTGCGCAGGGGAGAGGGAGCATCGAGCTGGCACCCGGAGGAGTCTCGCTGACATCAGCGCAAACAGAAGAGGGGGGACAAGGGGGCGGTGGGCTCCGTGCAGGAAGGAGGCGCTAACTTGGGGGACCAGCACTCAGAGCTCATTCCAATTCTTAAGGGGATGAGCTTCTGCAAGGTCCTGTGTGTGTGTGTGTGTGTGTGTGTGTGTGTGTGTGTGTGTGTGAGGTTGTTTCTTTGTCAGCTGTCATTGAAGACGCATGCACCTCCTTTGCAGCACTGCCCTGTGGAGACAGGGTTAATTCCGGGTGTTGTTGTCAGGCTGCGGAATCACTGGTTCTTGCTGTTGGTCCGTGGAGTGGCCAACTGGGATCTGTCCAGATACATTTTCTTATGGTTGGAGTATGTAAAGTGCGTGTAACTTTTGAAAGATTCTTAATGGGATGAGCTTCTGCAAGGCCCTCGGGGTGCCCAATGGCATGCAGGAAGCCAGACCTTCTTCAGCACGCCTTCCAAACAGCTACCGGTTTGAGTGACCAAGTGGCTGCAGCCTGCGGTGACCTGGCCGAGGCCTAAGCGTTGGGAGGTGCATAAAAGAAGGTGCACAGGGCAGTTCTCATCTCCGGGAGAGGACTGTCTTTTGGGGAAGGCAGCAGCGTGAATCCTGACTTGTTTTTCATTCTAATTCTAACAAAATGTAAGTTTCATTGGGACCAGTTTTGACCTTGTATAACAGAACATTAAGTAAAAGCGGCTTAAAGAAGGTGGAAGGTAATTTCCTTTTCCACAGTAAGGAACATGGATTGAAGAGCCACTTGCTTCAGGGGGTGACGTTTCCCTGTGCGGTTTCTACCCGCTGTGTCGCTTCCTGCCCTGCTGCCCACTCTCAGCCGTTGGTGGGTGTTCCGGGCAGAATGGGCCGGTGACGAGCCAAAAGGGCATGTGCCCGCCAATCAGACGCTTTTGAAAGGCTTTGCTGGAAACCTTGCCCAACGCTCCCCATTACATCTCAGCAGCCCACGTAGCTTAGAGAGCGCGCCCAGGGCAGTGCCGGCTGGGCGCCTTGTTGTCTGTTAGTAAAGACGAGGGAGAATGGACTTCGGGTGGGCATGGAGCAGTATCTGCCCGAACATATCTTAGGGGAACCTTGATCGGGCCTGAATAGCCTGCAATTCTCCTCTGACCTTGTCCCAGTGCTCAGTGCTGGGCTTGTGCATGGCTGAGGCCCAGCGTTTGAATGTGGGCATTCCCTGATGTCAGGCTGCTGGAGGAACAAGTACAGACTCAGAATCTGCCTGACCAGGTTCACACCCCAGGGGGGAGCATGGAAGGACAGATGCGAGCACGTGGCTTCACCACTGTAAACCTCTATGTGCTTGTCCGTAACCACAGCCTCAGACAGCTTCTTTGAGGATCAAATGCAGCGATGAATATAAAGGACCCAGCCTGGAGTCCGCATAATGGATCCCTGGAAATGTCGGAGCTGTGTGTACGTGCTCAGAGCTGAAAGCCCATTCTTTGGGGGTGAGAGCGTTTGGGCTGCTCGCTGCGTAGCCGTGTCGTTACACAGGTCCTATTGAATCACAGTGTTTCCTCATGCCTTTCAATTTAGCAAGACTTTTCTTTCCATGTTACATTTAAACGGCCGCAGGTGTGATCACAGATTTCACACATGTTGCTGTGTGTGTGTGTGTCTCATGTGCACATGCATGTATTTCTTTTCTTTAGCATCTGAACCTAAATTTGCTTCCATATTCTTTGAATAATTTTCAACCAGCAGAGAAAAAGATTGGACTTCAGAGAGATGAACCTGAGCGCATTCCTCGGATTTGGCTGATGCCTCTTTCCAAGAATGAGAGGCAGTGCAGCTCAGGCAGCACGTGCTGGGCTGGGTTTTCTTCACCCTGGGGAAGGCCAGGGTCGGAATTCTACGGTTCATTCTACTTCAAGAAAACCGGTGCAAAAAGGCTTTAAGGAAGCATTGCCATTAGGATTCTATGAAACATGACACTGTACACGCTTTTGAAATGTGCTTTGATTTAATCCAAATAGTCGAGACGCAGATCTTCCGCAAAGCCAGGCGCCCACAAAGGACAGCTCTCGCCGGGAAGCAGCGGGTCCTGTTGCATCTAACCAGTGGGATGGAGAGTCTGAGCGCTCTGGGGCCGTGGCTCCTGCTGATCAGTTGCAGACACTTTCTGAGGTGACTACTCTGCACCCAGCACAGCCTCCGCATGGCCACCCCACTCACAGAGCTTCTCCTTCAAAAAGAACTCCTCGGGGGGAGGGAGGGAGCACGCAGCTGGGAAGAGAGCAGAGGACTTTTTGTCTTTTTCTTCATTTATCTCCTTCTTGGATGGATGTGGGTCAAAAAGAAATGATTGAAAATCGCCTGGTACCTTGGGCTCTCCCTTCCATCGGTGAGCTGACCGATGAGACGTGGTTTGGACCAATTAATTGGTAAGTCCATGGGTGCTAAGTTTTGGCCCAGCGGTTAGCTGAGATTTCACAGGGTGGTTCAGCCTCCTTTTCACCTGTGCACTGCGGGCCACCATCAGCCCCTCGGGGGAGGCTGTGGCTGAGGGGACCTCACAGCAGTGTTTTCAGGATGTGAGTTCCACAGGAGCAGAGTGAGAGCGCCGGGGTACTTTCCCACCGTGCCAGGGAGTATTATTCTCTACGCCCTTCCTCAAGCTCTGGAAACAGGGGTACTTTGTGGGAAAATCTCTCTGTTCACATGGAATAACTGAAGAGATGCCTCTAAACAGAAAAACAAAACAAATACTTCAAACTATTTCATACAGGTGCTCTGATTTTTTTCTTCCCAAATCTTCTATTTGTATTATTCTTTTAATTTTATGATTAACTCGAAGAGGCAGCATTGACTAGACATTGGCCTTCCTTCAACGCCATGGATTTCTGTTTCTTTTTAAAAATATATATATATATTTTATTTCAGAGAGGAAGGGAGAGAGAGAGAGAAAGATAGAAATATCGATGATGAGAGAGAATCATTGATCGGCTGCCTCCTGCACGCCCCCTACTGGAGATGAGCCTGCAACCTGGGCATGTGCCCTTGACCAGAATCGAACCCCAGGCCCTTCATTCCACAGGCCTTATCCACTGAACCAAACCAGCTAGGGCCTCTGTGGCTTTCTTAATTTACCCCCCCAGACTATATCCAGCCAAAGTGAGTTTGTTTTTGAATCAAGAAAAGTATATTCCACATTGCAGCATGCCTGTAAGTGACAACAGCAGCAGATGGGACTGTGCAATACTACATGGTAGAACGTCCTAGAAACTTGATGGGTGCCCAGAGTAAACAAATAGCAAAAGACACTAAGACCAGTGACTGCATGGATGCAGAGGCTTCCTACTCTAACACCTTGGGTTTGGGGTGAGTGAAGGAGAGAAGGATACAGGGAAAGGATGCCTGTCATACAAGCCATTGTCCCTGATGTGGATGCCTTCAGACCTGTCATCGTGTTGGTCAGCTGCGTGTGAGGGTATGGACAGGAAATTGTGGTGGGAAGGGAAGGGATGTACAGAAAGGTCCCAATAGGTCATTACATCTGGCTGGCACTGTAATTTGATATTTTTCATAAAAACCATTGAGAGAAAATAGGAGCTGTGATATTTAGCAAGAAATGGCAAATTTGTTGTCTTGGCAGCAAAATACTAAAGATGTTCACACCATTTCTTGCCACCCCATAGTTCCCTTTACTAAAGGTGTTTCCTCAGAGCCAAACATACTCTCTGCCAACACGTGACTAATCTTAGTTACTATTTAGAGTAAAAAAAAAAATGTGGATTCAATGAACAGCTATTAACCTCCCCCAAATTAAGGCAAATTACTTAAAAATGCTTACTGAAATACTTTTGCATTGCCTACAAGTCTTCCTATTTAGGAATCATGATGAGAGTTAGGTGGTAGGGACAGTTGCTCTTCATCGAATGCCCACGTGACCTCCCACACCGTCCAACCTTCCTGCGCTGGGCAGGGCCAGGCTACTGGCAGTGGCCGACGGGCTCGGAGCAGAGCTGATGTTGGTTTGAGAGCTGAAGTGTCAGAGAGCCAGTGCAAGGTCCACAATCTTTACCTCCCCAGCCTTGGGAATCATGCTACATGGTGGTGCCCCAAGGTCCAAGTGTGGAACACATGTTAAAGTGCATCCTCTAAACACACACATGAAAGCACGGTCCAGGGAGGTTGTCTATCTTGTGGTTCTTGTTAAGTCAGAGATCATGGGATCATCTGTTACCACAGCACAGCTTCTTCTGTCCTGACTAATAAACATGCATGTTTGTTACCAAATTTGAATTTCTTCAACAAATTTTTTAATAAAAAACAGGTGATAGAGCGATTAAGACTATAGATTTCAGAGTTATAAAAAGCGATGGGTTGGAATCCTAACTCAAGCACTTATGAGCTGATGGACCATGGGCAAGTTGGTCCTCAGTGCCTCAGTTTCTTCCTGTGGAAAGGAGACTGCTGCTCACACATGAAATAACCAGGGTAAAGCATTAAGCACTTGGTGCTGACCACGTGGTGTATATTCAATACTATAAATCAGCAATTTTCAACTGGTGTGCCATGAGAATTTTTATAACATGCAATAACTGACTATTTAGTCAGGGGCACTGACCTGTTAGATTGTCAACTTAAAAAATGACAACAGCCAACACAACAATAGTTGTCCAGTGTGAATGAATCAAAATTATACCTATTTTTTGGTCATATTGGCAAAAATGTATTTTTGGTGTGCTGCAGAATCTTAATAATTAATTTATGTGCCATGAGATGGAGAAGGTTGAAAATCGCTGCTGTTGGTAGTTGTTACTGTGTTATTATCAATAGTTGGTCTCCATGATAGTGAGGTTGCATTTATTATGGAAATGAATCATCGCAATTTTCTAGGATAGAACTGGGAGATGTTTGACATTGCTGGGAGTCGCCAGGATGGTGGGACTGGGGCTCTGAATGCCACCACAAAGGGAAAAATGCCAAATGAACCAGGATGTGACCACTCCTCTGCTCTGGGAATCACTGCCCTTGAGTGTGACCATGTAGAATCAGATTGTTCTTGTCCTAGATTTTAGAGTTGCACTGAGGTACTCTTAGAATTCTGGGAACTAGCAGCATGTTTTAATTGTTGATTTCCATTGAGAAATGAATTTTTACTGCACTGTTATATCCATCACTATATGTAATATTTACTTATGTTAACACATGCAAACATTGACATACCAAATACCAGGTCAATTAACCTTAGAAATTAATTGCGTATTTAAGGAGCAGTAAAGAGGAGAAATACGCACTATTGGAAATTAGAGTTGGGAATAGGTTCTGTAAATTGAGTACTGTTTCAAAAATATGTGGGGATGAATAATTCCCCTTGAAACACCAAAGTAATAATGTACTGCAAGCATTGCTCTCCTCTGTGGATTTTGTGAGGAAATCTGTGGGAGACAAGTAACATTATGGAGAAATATTGATTCACTGTGGGCACAATGAGTCTTGTTAAGAAAAAGACAGCCTGTGGCCATTTCTTTTTTCATTTTCTTCTTTTTAAAAAGTGAAATATCTGGAATTGCTTATTGTAACTGGGGCATTTATGTTGCTTCCTTTTATAGGATGAACTTGAAAATTTCTTGGGCCTCAAGAATTTTTACATGACCCGGACAGTCTTGAAAAAGTTGAGCTCATGCAATTACCACAGAGCAAACTTTTACATTTCTGTGATGCCTGGTGTCTGGTTTAGGAATCTCTTCTAGTCAATAGAAAGGCACATCTTTCTTATCTGCTTTCTTATTTGCACTCATCTCCTGCTCTGTCTCAACCCATGTCCACAGGGGAAACTGAGAATGTGGTGGTTCAGAGTATAAGCTCTGCATCATAGGCTGGCTCCTCTGCTTGCTCTTTGTGACCTTGGACCAAGTCCCCCAATGCGCTTTGTTTTTCCTGTCTTCAGAATGGGGTGGTTGACCACATGTGAAATTCTAAATAAGTCCTCCATAAGCACTAGGTGTCATCCAACTTGACTTTACACTGGACTCAGTTTCACTCGTGCACCTGAAATTGCTGTGAATAATACGTCATAGATATGAGTTAAAGCAACTTGTCTTCCAGCCCGTCATACCATCTGTCTAGACACAGCTTAGGTGAGAAGGAAAGTTGGTGACAGCAACACTTGACATCAGTCATCAAAATTGATTTGGAAGATGCAGCCACACCGTGGCCCAGTGGCCCTCTTCACTCATTGCGTGTGACGGTTAGCTGCTCCTACAGCTTTGAAGGGAGAGGCCTGGGTCTTTTTCAGAATTGCTCAGTATGATGCTCTATTGGTAAAATATGAAAGCATGTTTCCTCTTCCAAAAGTCCTTCCAGATTAAACTAATGCATTTTCCAATCAAGAATTACGCCCTTTCCTTCTCAGTAATCTTCATGTTAAGCACGAGCTCTGGACCGTACCTTTCTAGTGGAGGAGCTGCATATGTCTCTAACTCTCGCCCTCTGTGAGCGGCTTTTGAGCTGCTACTATGTGCAAGGCCCTGTGCTGAATGCTGTCCTGCCAGTCCCAGAGGTGCTGCCGGCTCACGGTCCTGGCCCTCTCGAGCTACCATGTGAAAAGTGGACGCTCTGATGTCCCTCCCCCATGGAGTTCGGCGTGAGGACTCTGAGCAATAAAGCACGTGTTTAGAGTAGCGCGGGGCACATGGAAAGGGCCCAGTGCGGAGCAGCCAGGATTCCCATGATCTTATGTCATTAGAGGCAATGGCCTCAGGACAGTTAAACTATTTTCTCAAGGTTTTGGAGCCCCGTCTGCCTGCCTTCGGAGTCCCAGGACTTAGCTCCTCTCCTGCCCTCTCCTGGCATCCTCCTACATGGCCATGAGTCCTGCGCCTTCCGTCCTTCAAAGCCACGTGGTGTTGGCTCAGAAATCCCGGTGAGCTCCTGGAGGAACATTCCAAACCAGTTCTTGGGGAAAACGATGGCAGAAATGTTCTGGAATAATTCAAATTTCTGTGAGCCTAAGGGGTTGGCAGCCATGGGTTTATGCTGAGAATCTCACACCCACACAAGGTTCCCTTCTTGTTCTGATAGATCTTAGTTCTCCGGGGTCTTGGGATAAATAAAGGTCAGGCTGGCGGGAAACGGAGAATCTACTTTTCTCATGCAGCCAAACTGCTGTACAGAAGACAGGCAACATGGCATGTGGCACCTGTTTCCAAGGGAGACTTTATTTTTTTTTTTATTGAGACTTAAATAGCTACAAGCAAGTTATTCCAGTCCAGCAGTGCATAATCTGCTCTCTTCTATCCGTGCTCGCTTCACCCCATCGCCACGCACATAATGCAACAGGAGAGAAGGAGGGAGGGAGGCCCTGTATCGGGAAGGAGGACTGGGGTGGTCAGGAGGTGCAGCGGCGGCTTCCATTCTGCCGAATGGCATCTGCTTCCCCTTTTCTGGTTCCTCCTCTGCCCTCCCAGTTGACCTGGTTCAGGTGCGGTGCCAGCTGCAGGAGTAGGCACGTCACCCAGGCCTGAGACGTTCCCCAGAGTGACTGGGAAAGGTGCTTTTTGGTCTGTTGGCCTTGACGGTGAAAGGATGTGTGCTTGGGGCTCTTGGGAGCCTCCGCTGCAGTGGCCTTGCTGAGAGGGAAGCCAGAACAAAAGAAAGCAAAGTGGAGAGGTGGAAAGACAAGGTTTCCCGTGACCTCTTTTCATCAACGGGCTCCTGCCTGGCCTGGATCTTTCTACTGGACTTCTTACGTGTGATGAGAGTTGATAGATGTCTTCCTGTTTGTTCCTTCACACAGTTTTAGTTGACTTTTATTCACCTGCCATTGAAAGAGACCAGGCTAGCAGATTTCATCCTCATTCTGTGTGATCTGAGGTCGCCCAGCTTCCCGACTCTTGGGTTCTGCCCTCTCCGTCTCCGTTAGCAGAATGCCTAGATCCTGCACGTTGTAGTGGGAAAGGTAAAAAGTCTTCTGGGACAAGGAGAACAGGTCCTCTTCAGGATAGTTCTGTTGCATGCATGAGGAAATACTAATAATTAATAGAAACTTGCTCTATATCTCCTTAAAGATCCTCAGAATTTCAAAAGGGAGATGATAGTATCAATTTCTATTGCTTATAGGGAAAAGCAGAATGTGGAGAAGTTAAATAAGTTGCCCTAGATCATGCAGTGAATAGCTGGTGTCTCTGGGGCTTAAAACCATATAATATTATTTGCACATGACAAAGGCAATCTGGAAACCTGTAACCTTCCTCATGCAAGGGCACTGTTAGTCCAGACCCCTTATGCCTCGGGGCTGAGCCTAAAGCTCTCCCCTCAATCCTGTTTCCATGGTGCACCCCGCATCCACGTTCCAGAGCGTTCTTATATTTGCTGGGGGTGGGAAGCCTTTTTCCAGACCTCAGCTTCAGATGCTGCCCACCCAACCATCTGCGGCAACAGATTTGTGTGTTATCAATTAAAGTCAAAAGGAAATTGGCAAAACCTCTTACTCTGAACAGGATGGGCTAAAGCAGTTCCTGTTAAAACAGAAATGGGTTGTGTCTGTGGTATTGGTAGTTGGTAGCTTTCCAAGAGCACTTTCAATACACCCAGGCCGTGGTTTGCTCAGCTCTGATGCTCTCTCACACATTCCTCTCAGAGGGGCTCATGTCCACGGCGTGGACCAGTGCCTAACCAAATAGGGCTGCCCTCGTGGAAAGCAGAGCAACATCCACTATTTGGAGAATCTGTCCCTACAATTTTCTCATTGGATTTACTTTGGAAACCACAGTTATTTTTAATCTACAAAATCTTCATACATATGGCATGCTATGCCCCATTTACAGTCACAAAAGCTCCTTGGTTTCAAATACACTGGAAGGTCATCCATCTTTTTGTGATGCCTCCCCTCAGGGACGGCCAAAATTTCAAGTACTATACAAAATAGCCTGTACATAAGATAAACCACCTCCAGCACGTGCCCTGCATTTTGTAAAAATCCACCTAGTTGTTTGTATACAGCTAGATGGTTTAAGTTTGTACACAGAGATTTGCAAAGTATATATGAAGCGTCTGCTACATGCCATTCCCTGTGGCAGGCAGGGCCTGGAGGAGCTGAGATTAACCACAGTGGCTTGTGCCCTCAGAAAACTTACTGTCCCACAGCTAAGACTAGCTATTCAGTGGAGAGTTAGGTAAGTCTGACTGAAAAAACAAAACAAAAAAACTACGTTGTCTTATGAGACAATGTGTTTCAGAACCATGGAACTTACTCCACTTACGTAGGTCCTTGTATTGACAAATATCACATTATCTACCTCCCACCAGCACTGACAGCAATATGCAAGGAATGGTGCCCTCCCCTTTGCCCTGTTGTAGTTTCTCACCTCTGCATATCCACTGTGGGGCAGCTGGTCTGGGCATTGTAGGGTGTTTACTAGGTGTCAGTAGGGAGTAGGGACCTCCTTTCCAGTTTATATAACCAAAATGATCTCCAGAATTTTTGTCAAATGTCAAATACCCCTGGATGGGTGAGCAGTTGGGGAGGAATGAGGACAGAATCACTTCCAGGTTGAGAACCAGGCCCAAGAGTAGGTGTGTAAGAATGGACAGGTATTTCCAGGTATTGACCCACAGAAAACCTTCCCAATATTTCCAACAGGACGAATTTGTTCTATCATGGCCCAAATTAATGGGCAAAGGGGAGTCATTCTTGGAGACAGAGGAAGGGACTGACTTCTCAGGATCCCTGCTGACCCTCAAATTCTAGGGCCGCTCTAACCAGGAGCTGACCCCATCCCTCTCTTGCCCTGTCTCTGCGGGCCTGGACCAACGACAGTGCTTGCCAGGCAGCCCTTTGTGTCACAGGAAGCACGGAGGAGTCTTTCTTTTATAATTTTTTAAAGAAAACTTGGCAGAAATGTATTTTTTTGGAATAGAGAGAAAAAATAAACAAAAATTGAAGGGCTTTGGAAAATATAACTTTCTGTGCTCTTAGGTACCAGAATCAACCATTTGTTAGAACTGAACATCTGCTAAAGTGTGAAAAATTCTTGGAAGGCATTTTCTAAATTTTGTTATTGTTATTTTATCAGTTCATTTCCATGAACCCTCTCATGCACTGTCTGTCAGCTGCCCAGGCCAGGCCAACACAGAAGTGTTCATCCTCTTTTATTCTGAAGGTCCTAGTTCTTATCTGATGGTTGATAAAGAGAGCTCATGGCCTGAACATTTTAAGAGCTGGTTCTGAATTTTACCACCATTACTTCCGTTCTTTGAGATCTTAGGAAAGATTCTTAAATTTCTATGCCTTACCTTGTCCCTAAAAATGTAGAAGGCGAAACTTTCCATCAGACTGATGTGAGAATAAAACAAGCGAATATCTGTTTGTCGATTTAAAAAGAACTATGCAAATTATTTGCCAATATGATTGGACATTGTAGCCATGTAGCAAATTTCTGTTTCACCATTGTTTACTTATGCAGGGTTCTTAATTTCAAATTGGGCAAAACCAAGACCATGTCCCATAAAAATGTATTCTGACTACACTTTTTATATGAACCTCTCTCTTCAAATAAGATCCCTCAATTTTCCTGTGACTTTCTATCTCAATAGTATGTCTTACAGAATTTTTGAATTCATTTCTTCATCTAGTGAAGAGCATGGTTTCTGGAGTTAGATTTAGGATCAAATCTCAGCTCTGCCATTTTCAAACTCTTTGACCTTGTGCATATCTTTAATAAACCCATAGAAACCTCCATTTCCTTATCAGAAAATGGGGATAATGAGAGATTGTATCTTACAGCATTATGGCCATAACATAAAATAATGACTGTAAGCTGGCATCAAGATGACTAGACCTACCCTGGCTGGGTGGCTCAGTTGGTTGGAGCAGCGTCCTGTACACCAAAAGGTTGCAGGGTTGATTCCTGTCAGGGTGCATACCTGGGTTTCTGGTTCAATCCCCAGTCGGGGAGATATGGGAGGCAACCAATATGGATCTCTCTCTCTCTCTCTCTCTCTCTCTCTCCCCCTTCCTCTCAAAACAATGAAAACATATCCTCAGGTGAGGATTAAAAAAATAGAGATGACCCTATTAAATGCTCAAAAGTAAGGACTGATAAACTTGAGCTAATTAAACTCTTTGGCAAAACTGATATACAGAGGCTCTATCCTCCATACGGCATAGTGTCCATTTGAAAATATTACTCTAGGGTGGCCGTCCACATTCAGGTCTACGTGCCTGGCACTTCTGGACTTCTACAGCCACGACCCGACTTCTCTTGCCTCCGTGGGATGTGGAAGATGAGCGGCAGAAGCACCTCTGTTGAGTGTTGACACTTCGGGAATGGTTTCCTCAAAGCCAAAATGATGAAGCCTGGGAAAGAGTTGGAAAAAGAAAGATGGACTAGAGCAAGGCTTCTTAAATTTAACGCACATGCCTCCCTTGGGATCCAATCAAAATGCAGATTTGGGTGTGACAGGTCTGGGATTGGACTTGAGATTCTGCATTGCTAACTAACACGCCCTGTGATGCCGCTGGGCGTGGCAGGGCCCTCATGTTTAGGGAGCTCCAGACTGGGAAGGCTGTCTCCGCGGCATCTTTCTTTGGATACAGTTCTCCTTGTGGCTCTTACTGAATACAGAGATGCCATCAAACATCCCCCTTCCTGCCCCAGAATTCTTTAGGTCGGCGCGGAACTAGAGCCCCCGGAGATGTTCAGCATGCAAAGGACTCGAGTGAAAGAAATTTGCCAAACACTACCAACGTCACTCCCCTTCTTGGAGAGCCATGTGACTCATCAGTGTATTATAAGAAAAAAACAAAAACCAAAAAACACCTAACAAATAACATTTTAGGTGGCTTAGTGTAGAATTTCCCTTACATATTCTACAGGTGTCTTTAGATCAGTTGCATCACAGTGTTGGGTGGGGACCCAGGACCAGCAGTCTGAACGCCCCTAGGTGACCCCAGTGTGTAGAGGAGGTGGAGGATCACCAGCTGGGAAGAGCTTCTAACCCAGAACTCACAGACAGCCCTGTAGTGGCAATAGTTCACCTGACTTCCCGTTGATGCTCCGATGACAAAGAAGACAACTCCTGAAGTGGCAGGCCTGCATGTCTACAACAGGTTTCTTGTTTAAACACACTGAAATGGCTTAAAGCAGGCTGGGACTTTGGGGGCCCTGGGGGTGACAGACTGGGCAGAGAAAGAGCACAAGGAGTGTTCAGCGCCTCCCACCCTCTGGCTATTGAAGGACATCTCTGCCGTGTCTATTGCAGGCTCTGACCTGAGAATTCCCTTCCAATCCTGAAATGTTTGAAAGAGAAATACCTTTCATGGCCGTGCTGGACATGACTTCCACTCCTGGCTCTTTCATCCACGTGTAGATAGACTTTTAGCAAAGACATTTAGTCCTCGGAGGTGTCATTTTCTTCGAGTACACAATGCGGCTCACACCTGCCCTGCCTGCTTCCCAGACCCACCGTGCAAATGAAACAGGACCCTGTGTAGAGAAAACACTCGGTACACTGTTGTACTGAACGCATGGACAAATGCGAGGACCCATTCTTTTCATGAAATAACAGCGCCCTTTCTGAGAATGAGGCACCTTGCTTGGTGTCTTTGGTTGTATGCTGCAGAAATCGGAGAGAAAGCAGGACCCGTGCTCTCCGCGGGAGAGGCAGAACCTGTGTTGCCTGGCATATCTAATTAATAGCTGCAGATAATTTGCTTACCATTTGCTTCTCTTATAGAGTACCTGTTGTTTCTGATTAATAGTCATGTCTGAAGATGGCTCCATATTGTGCCACAATTTTATGCTAACACTCACCTACTCATTCATGCCCACCTACTCATTTATGCCCACTTAAAGTAGCACAGTGGTCTAGCCCTGCTAGAAGTCTTGTGTAGTTAACCTCCCTCTCCCAAAGCATAGCATTTTCCACAAGCATTTTCCTTTTTTCAAAATATATTTTTACTGATTTTAGAGAGTGCGAGAGAGATAGAAACATCAGTGATGAGAGAGGATCATTGATTGGCTGCCTCCTGCACGCCCCCTACTGGGAATCAAACCTGGGACCCTTCATTCTGCAGGCCGACGCTCTATCCACTGAGCCAAACCAGCTTGGTCTCTACAAACATTTTCTCCTTGGGTCCTCTGGGCAGGAAACTTGCACAGATCAGCCTGTTCAGACCGGTCTGTCTAAGAAATGCTGCGCTGGCGATACTGCGGATTTACACTGTGTTGTCTCCACACTTCAGTTATAGGAACCGAAGTATTTAACGTCGGCAGACCCTCCCATTCTCATCTGTGACATGAAGGGCGCTGAGAAGTCAGTCCTGGGACCGGCACAGATATTTCAGACAATCGTTTGCCCCGTGTCCCAGTAGCTTCCCGGCTCTGCCTCTGTCGCCTCTGGGCTGTGTCCAGCTTTCCTCCTGACTCCGGCAGCGTCCTGAGCAGCCTCTTGCGGCCTCCGCCTTGGGCACAGAGGACTCCATGTGCAGGTCTGGTCGGCGTCTTTGAGGAGGTGGATGGATGGAGGGCCTCTTAGCAATGCACAGGGCATCCCTTCATACAAGGGATGTTTATCAAGATTACTTTTATTGAAGGCCAAGGTGCTTTGTAAAAGTCTAGTACCTAATAGTGTCTGCACAGGAATACCCAAGTGAAAAAAAAAATTTAAATGATCCCTGGCTGGTGTTCAATGGTTAGGGTGTCTGCCTGAGCACCAAAGGGTCTGGGGTTCAATTCCAGGTCTAGGGCACTATCTGGGTTGCAGATTTGCTCCCCGCCCCCAGTGGGGCACAGGTGGAAGGCAACCAGTCAATGCGTCTCTCTCACATTGATGTTTCTCTCTCTCCCTCCTTCCTTTTCACTCTCTCTGAAAAAGCAATGGAAAAAATATCCTCCGGTGAGGATTTACAACAACAACAAAAGTATTCTAAATAAGTTATAAGCCCAAGGCTTGGGATTTTTACATGAAAGAAACTTTTTAAATATTAGCAGTATCAGGTGTTGTGTCTATTATCGGCACGGCGGCTGCTATTCCTGTGTCCGCTCCTGACTGAAGGATCCCACGTTCCTGTGCCCGAAAGTCAACCAGGCACTTCCCACGCGTGATCTCCCTCCCCTGTCCTGACAAACAGGCACTAGGCAATGCTTTTTATTGTTCTTTCTTTCTGTCCCCTGACAGACTACGTTTTTACCCCCACGTTATGGTTAAGAAAACGGTGGCTTGGAGATGCTAATGACAATGACTAAGTGTTTACTCGGTGCTAGCCCTTGCTCTGAGCACTTTAGGTGCATCAACTCAATCTTAACTAACCCAGTTCCACTGATGGACACGCAGCAGACACTGGTGTTATCCCCGGTAACTGATCAGGACATTGAGACCTAGGGTTTTAAGAGACTCATCTCAGATTTCTCGGTTTCGGCAGCAACGTCAAAATCAACCCAGCTTCTGTGTCTAAAGCTTGTGTGCAAGCTCAGCTCTCTGCGGACAGGGATCCAGAAGTTAGATGTGGGAGGTGGAAATGGGGCTGGCTTGCTGACAGTACTTTGGTCCTTTACTTTGAGGCCCGACTCCACCTGAAAAACTGTCATTTATTTCATTTGAGATGCTGCATACAAGATGAAGCAAAATCTCTAGTGCTGAAAGGCAAACACTGTAATCATCTGCCTGACTTGATTCTTTATTCCAGTAATATGAAAATTGTCAATTATGGGTGAATTATGGATGCTACGCAGCCCTATAATTTTCAGCTGCAGTTTTGTAAACACATGCAGCTGCCTTTAATTTTATTTTACCCGTCATGTAATTCATTCACACACACCTGCAGTTACCTAAGATCCAGAAACGAATGAAGCTGATTTTCAGTTTCTACCATTTGTTTCCTACACCTCTCTGTTTAATTACCACACCCAGGGACCGAGATATCTGTTAAACACAGATGCATCCCAGTGATTATCCTTTAAGAATATACTCAAATTCCCACCTCAGCCATTGACTTAAATCATTGCTTTATCAGCCAAAGCACAGGCATTTTGGGAAAGGAGAAAATTGTAAAATTGATTTTTCTGCAACTGTTAAGCCAGCAGAGGCTAAATCATTAACAAATGTATTTGAGAGATTGTACTGGAGATGCCTTAACATCAGAGGCATGGTCGGTGCTGGTGGGTTCTTGCTGCTCCACGTGTCCTCAGCAAAGGTCGAGTCCTCACCAAGGAGGTAAGGTAGTGCACCACTGGATGGGCAGGAAGTCTTGTTTTAAGTCTCTCTCTCTCTCTCTTTTAAAAAATATTTTTATTGATTTGAGAGAGAGAGGAAGGGAGAGAGAGAGAGAGAAACATCTGTGTGAGAGCGTAACATCAGTCACTGCCTCCTGCATAACCCCTTACCAGGAACCAAACCAGCAACCTTTTGGTGCACAGGATGACACCCAACCAAGTGAGCCACACAGGTCAGGGCTATTTTGGCTTCATTCTTAAGTAGGCACTTCTTAACCCCCCACCACTTCTAAGCTTACATTCTCCAGATTAGAATTTCCAATAGCAAGAGTACATCTTTCAACATAATTTCTTCAAAAGTCCTATGGATTTGGGTTCAGATTACTATCAAACCCCCATGAACCACGCAGAAGCCAGGGGAAGACATGCTCTCCAAGTCTGGCCAAAATTTGGAAGGAAAGTTGGGGTTGAGTGTAATACTCCAAGTAAGGGGAATGAATGCTGGGCAAGCAAATCAATGAATGTTCTTCTCACCCATGAGTAGATAAAAGGATATTCTTTGTTCATAGCCCAGCTATAATGTTCTCCTCAGTAGTTAGTTACATGTAGCATAATTGTCTTAGAAAATATTTTAAATGTTATCAAATCTAATGGGATCTAGTATTATGACAGGTTTATCTTTCTATAGATCAACAGTGAACTATTCACATCAGACCTGATTAATGTTCCGATGGAATTTATTTCCCAGATGATTCAAGTCATTGATGGACAAAGTAGTTTATGACAGGTTCAGGACACTTCCTAGGAGCAGTTAGAACCTGCTGATGATTAGGAGAAGCAGTAAGGTCATGATTAGAAGTTGAGAAGGTGGCAAGATGAGGGCTGGAGAGAATGGGAACTGTGTTGGGAAAGCTGAAAGAGTGGGTAGAGATGAGGGTGTTTCTTAGACCTAAGTTGAAAATGTCTCCCGTAACTTTGAAGGGCTTTGGAATTGAGTTCACAAAGACAAGTTTATTTTTCTTAATTTAAACCTCTAGGTATTAGCATCATGCATATTAGAAGAGAGGACTTCATGGTTGGTTGAGATTCAGATGCTGGTCTGACCAATCTATGGTGGTGAGATGGCTAAGACACGCCACTCCAACCTTGATGTTTTTCTTGAGTGAGAGAATCCTGTCATACAGCTCTTCTGATTTAGTTATCAGAACAACCCATGCTGGAAAGTCCTTGCCTTTTGAAATTCCTATTGCCCACATGTTGCTGAGTGGAAAATCAATTTTTTAACAATAAAGCTATGCACAAACCTAGGCATGAGTCTTAGTATAGTCTTTATTTCCCTTAATCACTTTAATTTTGCTTTCCATTCTCCACCATTTAGGGCTGATGAAAAATTTTGTGCCAGGCATTTTATCAATCAGAGTAATTAATGCTAGCTATTCCAATAAATAGCATCCAATTCTTTATGGCTTAATATCATATAATGTTATTTCTCAGTCCTATCAATGTCTGATTGCATATTTAGCAACTGACTTTTCATGAGGTGATTCAGGGGTTCTAGATGCTTCCGTTCATTTCTAAGACATCTTCAGAGTCCCTGACTTAGTCTATGCCTTCAGTCAGCTAATGAGCAAAGAGAAAGAATGTGGCACACACCTGAACGGTGTTAGAGGACCAAATTACTGAACATCAGGCTGCGTGGGGCAACTAGGCTGGCAGGGGGTTAGTAAGGGACAACCAAATGACTTCACAGCAGGCTGCGTGGGGGCGACTGTTGGGGACAACCAGGCTGGTGTGTGGGGGGGACAGTTGGAGATGACCAGGCCAGCAGGGGGGGCAGTTAGGGGCAACCAGGCCAGAGAGAGGGGCAGTTGGGGGCAACCAGGCCAGCAGGGGGGCAGTAAGGGGTGACCAGGCCAGCAGGGGGCAATTGGGGATGACCAGGCCAGTAGGGGGGGCAGTTAGGGGCAACCAGGCCAGAGAGAGGGGCAGTTGGGGGCAACCAGGCCAGCAGGGGGGGCAGTAAGGGGCAACCAGGCCATGGCAGGGGGCAGTTAGGGGCGATCAAGCCAGCAGGGAGAGGCAGTTAGGGGTGATCAGGCAGGCAGGCAGGCAGGTGAGCAGTTAGGAGCCAGTGGTCCCAGATTGTGCTGGCAATCGGACATCCCCTGAGGGATCCCAGATTGGAGAGGGTGCAGGCTGGGCTGAGGGGACCCCTCCCCCTGTGCACGAATTTCATGCACCGGGCCTCTAGTTTTCAAATAACTTCTCTTTCCCCAGCCTTCAGCGCGTGCACGCACACACACCCCTAAAATTATCTCTCCACTGTACTTGGGACATTAGATTGACTTCTAATTTTTCCCTACCTGAAGCCTTGAAACAAGATGCATAGAAAGGCTTGGCTAACATTGTGGAGTGAAGATGGGAAAAATACCAAGAATGAAAAATATAAATTATAATTCCAATAAAGTTATCATGTCATAAACAAATGTTAAAATGTATTGCCTATATTGGTTATGTACATCAGGCCCAGGCCTTATTGCATTTAATCATCAAAACAACCCTATGAATCAGGTAACATTTCTCACCTTAGCTGTGGAAACTGAGACTTGAAGAAGTTACAGTAGTGGTTCCTGAACACTTATCTCTAGGAGACAAGAACCCATGGACAACAGGCTCCAAATCTGGAGTGATTAACAAGTAGATCACAGTGCCATGGCTGGTCATGGGGGACTGGGACAGAGCCTCCGTGGAGGCTTGCCCATTCCTGAAGACCTATCACAGAGTTGCCTAGGGGAGAAGTCATTCTCCCTCATGGTCTATGAGAGGAATAGCCACACCTTCTCAGTCTTAGGCCACAAATTGGAAATTAACAAATCACTTCATCAATAATGGGTAAATAGAACATGATGGGCATGCACATGATATATGAGAATTAAGTTTGATCCAAACCTGATGAAAGTATTTACAGAAACCTTATTCATAACTGCTTTATTTACTGCAATATCCATTTCATGAAGTAATTTTGGGTATTAAATGTGAACAGCTTAATGCTATATAATTAATTGCACTGAGCTTCAGTTACAACTGCTAATTGATCCAACCTGCCAGCTTAGCACCTGGCAGCCATGGTGAGCACAGCAGTGATGGCAGGCAGGTGGTTGCAATAATTAACTTTTACTTTTTTCCCCTCTTCAAGTACCATGTGGTCCAACCCCAGGGCAAGGCAGGCTACAACTGGCCCAAGGTTACCGGTTCTGATTCTGGA
The DNA here is from genome assembly GCF_951640355.1 of Cnephaeus nilssonii. Lineage (NCBI taxonomy): Eukaryota > Metazoa > Chordata > Mammalia > Chiroptera > Vespertilionidae > Cnephaeus > Cnephaeus nilssonii. The sequence continues at coordinate 54,416,475 of NC_137088.1, forward strand.
GTTCTTCTGAAGAAACTAAAAGCAATGGCAGAACAGACTAGTCTATGAATACAGGGAAATAAAGCATACGTACCAAACTGCTTACTGAGGCAGAATCGGGAAGAGGAGCCAGGATCCTGAGATAGGTCTGGAGAAAGGGAGAGACTCTTAGACCAGACATTGTACCTGAGCGCTGACTTTCGAGCTTACTCCTAACCAGAGTCTCTGGGAAGCTAGGAAGGCTGGAAGCTGCAAGGGAAGCTCGGGATGTGCTTTATGGGCGGATGCTGTAGTGCTCAGAAGCTTCGGTAAGGAATCAGGTAGAATGTTGTTTGTTTGCTGGACTGTTTGTCCCCCACCATCCCTGGACTTGCTTCTTAAGTGTGAGATTTTAGGAAATTAATGTGACCTTAGGCCGCAGTCTCCTCATCTGCAAAATAGAAATGGATAATATGGCTGTAGTGCCCACTAAATGAGAAAATGCACTGCTTAGCACATTGTCTTCTGTGCAATGATCAATCCATTAGGCTAATCCGTTTTACCTCTATTATAACCAAGAAAGAAAACAGTTCGGTGACCTATATTTTGAGCTAGGATGATTCACAACTAATAAACTTGGAAATGCTAAACATTATCATCTTCATTTTCATAACAATAACAGTCACAGTTTATTGACTATGAATTATGTGCTGGGGGAAACATTAAGTCCCTGTTAGCTTTAATTTAAGCCATTCTTAACCTTGAGGCAGATAGTAACATCCCTATTTTATAGATTAAAAATGGAGACACAGAGAGGTGATGTTCCTTCCCCAGTGCCATGCCTACTTTAGGTGGCAAATGTGGGAGCTGAGTTAGAATTCCGCTATTTCAATGCTATCACCATTATCCACTGTGCTTTCCGACTTTGTAAACCCTGGGGCAAATGTGATAAGGTTCTTTTTATGCTATATTAACAAAGTTTTATGTTGAGGTGCTACCCTAGCCTATGGACTCAGAGTGAGGTCAGAGCAATTGGTATGGTTTTGAAAATATGTTTAGAGCATATTTAGAAAGGACCTGGAAAGTATTATTTATATTTCTTTATTACATTTATTTATTATTTATTAGCTTTTCTCTATTTTTGTTTGCTGTCTTTGTGCTTTCAAGCATGCTCTTGACCATGCCCTGTCGAAATCCATGCTAAGGTCAATGTTTAGCAGCAGGTAGAAAACCTTGATAGGTCTATGATCCTAAATCAGAAAGCCATTGCCACAAGAGATTAAAAATAACTGCAATAAAGATGATTATCACTCTATCAAGAACATAATAAATAAGCTTTTCTTTTCTGGAAACAAATCTCTCCCAACTGCTGTAGAGGAGGAAAAAAAAATAAAATAAAATTAGCCTTGCTTGCAAGGCACACAAACAAACAGGAAAAAATACAGTTGTTTGTTTTTAAATAGTTTCGGGTCCTTTGGAGCTGCCTTCCAATCAATAGAAATGACTAAGAAATCCTATTGTCTCATCTCCCAGGTTTTATGTTTCCATTTATTTAACCAATATAATAAAAACTCACCTGTGGTCTCTTAAGACATTTCTGAATTGGACTGGCATCTTTGGTTTATCTCCAAATAGCTTGGGCTGCAAATTTCATTGTAACACATCTATGTCCTAATGACATGCGAGGTGGATAGCCAGACTTAGTTTCCTTAGTAATGAAAATAAGGCTTCTTGGCTTGAAAGTCTTGGGTTGCAATAATAAAAACTTGTGTTTGGGCCCAAGAGGAGCGCCTGTAAGACCTGGCAGCAGTCACGGATGAGTCCCTTCACTCTCAGGTGCATCCTCTCAACCTTAGATTTAACAGGTTCCAGAGCGCAATACCTCCTGTAAGAATCGGCTGAAATTAAAAGCTGTGATAAGACTTCAACCAATTTCCTCGCGAAGCCGGCCCTGAAGAGCAGCCTGAATATCGTATAAAGGCCCTCGTCAAATGCCTTGCAGGACCTTGACAGTCCTGGCAGCGGAGATTGATAGGAAATAGGCTTCAGGTGTTAACAAATCTCTCTCACTGGCTTCCGCCCTGCTGCCCGGCTCTGGCGGTGCCGATTCAGTGCCTGGCCCTGTCATGCATGGGCCGGGCGCTAGCTCCCGGCATGCCATGGGAGTCCCTACTTATTCATAATTCTGCCAACACTGCGCAGGTGGCACCTACAGAATAGTGAAATGTGTCTCTTTCAGGTGTTGATTTCAAATTCAGCTTGTGAAAACTGTGTAAGTTGCTCAAAGGTGATTTAAATGTATTTTTATTGAACCTTGATATGAGATACAATGTTCTCAGATTGACCCCAGGTTGGAGATAGGTATGAGGAGTTATCAGTCAAGAAGTCCTACCCAGTCCAATCTTCAAGGCTAGGAAACCGCACTCTCTCTCCCATTGCATCTAAGGTGAAGTCATTGGCTTGCTCAGAGGGCATGTCATATGGAAAGTACACCATGAAATCCTGGTGCATTGAGATGAGATGGCCTAAATCTCAGGAATTTGCAACTGAATTAAGTTATTTTTCCCCTCTTTTTCTCTCCCATCCGCACATTCCTTCTTTCTTTTTACCAAGTAAATGCCTTTGATGTCATGCAATTTATTTTTTTAATATATTTTTATTGATTTCAGAGAAGAAGGGAGAGGGAGGGAGAGACAGAAACATCAATGATGAGAGAGAATCATTGACTGGCTGCCTCCTGCACACCCCCTACTGGGGATGGAGCCCACAATCAGTCCGCAGGCCAGCGTTCTAGCCACTGAGTATAACCAGACAGGGCGATGTCATGCAACTTAAATAAATGTATGCTATAACTCTAGAGATATAACTGCATCAGGAGAAGGCATTTTGCATATACAGAGGTAAGGGGAGAGAATCTCGTGGTTTGAATGGGGAATATCTGCATAGTTGAAGTTCACCAAGACAGAGGTTGAATGAAAGAAGAGATTACAATCACTGCAGAGGCCCTGCTTCCCTTCACTCACCCGTTCATCCAACAAGCAGAACTGAGTGCTTCCGTGCTATCAGCATTATTCAGCTTGATGGGACAGAGATGAGGAGGACAGAAGCTCTGGTCTCAAATAGCTCAGAGTCTTGTCCGAGGGAGGAAATGGTTGGTAGACAGTAAGGAAGCCATGTGACCAGAGGATCTGGATAGAGGGTCAGATAAAGGGTGACAGCAGACAGGCTGGGGTGCGAGAGGAGCTCCTAGAGCTCATGGTCCTCTGGAGCCCGGGCAGCCACCGGTACCCTGCTGACCAGACCCGGCCCACCCCTTGTCTGTGTAAATAAAGATTTACTGTAACAACCACACCGTTTGTGTTGTCTATGAGCAGCTGCTTTCACACAACCATAGCAGAACTGAACAGTTGCAACAAGGCCGTGTGGCCCACAGAGCAGAAATCCTTTACTATTTGACCTTTTCCAGAAAATGTTTGCCAATCACTGGTGTAGAGACAACAGATGTCTCTCATAACTTTTGATTGAAAGTAGCAGAAGGGGGGCCGTTGACATCAGCTTCCTCTTCAGCAGCGGAGGTGCCTCCACGCTTCTGTGCGTGTGTTCTCAGCCACTCGACTCTCGTCAGGACCACCATTCCCACTTGAACCAGTAAACGCTGTTTGTTTTCTCCTTCCCCTGTGGCTGAGTACTGGAGGCTCTATCAGTATTCTGACTATTAAATGACCTCAATTAAGTAGTTTCCAGTCATTCTCTGGAAGTCCCATTAACTGTGTGTGTACCAATCTGACCTAGTGAAATTCTGGAAACAAAAAAGAGTATTTTGAGCCAGGCAAGAATCAGAAGAGGAAATATAATATACTCTTGCCTCAAGGATTATGTTCTCTGAAAAACCTAAAGTGCTTTATAGTGAGCTCTGTGTCCAGACTCAGAATGAGGAATGACAAACTTTTAGATAAATTGGTTTGTGAAATATTTATGTGCACTTTGTGGCGCAGACAGGAGGTGATCTGTTTTGTATTGAATCAGCTTGGGACAGAAAAAAGGAGGCAGAGCCTTAATGAGATTTTTTAAAACCACTTTTGAATTCATGTTGGCAAAAGACAAATAGTCAAGACTTTTAATTTCTATAAACTTAATGTCTAGAGAACAAATAAAGCTTTATTAGCTTTAATAAACTTAGCTTTTATTTCAAGGGCATGCTGATGTATTTTTCTTTCTGTGTAATTTTCTGAAGGACTACTCTTGTCTATGTATTGCTCAGCCTTTTCTGGTGTGTTTGATTCAATTTTAACAAAGTACTGTTGATTTAAAGGAAAAAAAAAAAGCAATGAAGAATATAGGGTGACTGCAGCTTGATACAGTGGGCAAGCCCTTGACCTGGGAGTTAGACAACAGGCATCTTCATACCAGTTCTGCGATGGTTTTGCTGTAGAACCCTGGGTAGATTACATACCAGGTGGGACTCACTTTCTTAATTGCTAAAGTTAATGTGTGAACAAAATCAGTGGCAAGGAATATAAAACATTTGCACCACAACTTGTTGCTTTTCCTATGGCAGACATGACTAGTCCATCTCTGTTCATTATTCTCCACCAACCCAATCTCAGAAATTTCCTCCATTCAGTGTCCTGAGTAGCTAATACCAAGAAATAGGAGCTTCTGTATAAATCAAAACTATTTGTCAATAAACAAGTAGACTGTCTCTGGGTTCTATGATGGTGTGTAGCATCATCATGACTTTTTTCCTATGTATATTCTGTAGTGTCATCTGCTAATGCACCTATGTTTTAAAGACTGCACATGTTAAGAAGTGGATAGGACACAGAAGAATAAATAATTACCCTTTGATTACTTTGGGGACAAGAAAATTACAATGAAAGTTTTAACTTGTCCTTAAATAATCCTGAGTGCCATGGAAGATACAGCAATTACAATTGTTAAAATACATTTGCCATTGATCATTGCTGAAGCATGATTCCTGCATGCCGCTCTGATTAAACATGATATACTCTGCTGGAAACTCAGTGCATAATATATTAGAGAACCTTGTCTAAGGTTCAAAAAATGGTGAGGATAAAGAAATCCGCCCTGAGGTATATTGCTGTCTTGGTAAAATTGTTTTTCTTATTATATAAACCATATTCTGAGACAAATATTTATGTGCTTATTGAAAAATACTTTTTACTTTAAATCTTTATACATATTTCTCTTTTCCATTCCCTGTTTTCTGCATGTGTGGTGTGGAGGCGATCCCTTCGCATCAGGGACTGGAAAACCACAGCAGCTGTCAGCATAGTAGAAGGTGCCCGCAGAGACTCCCGAACTTACTAAATGATAAGACCCAGAGGTGAAAGGCATAGCTTCCATGTTTAAAGAATCAATAGAATTTTCATTTGTGCAAAAGCTTGCATGGAGCTACAATGTTGGCACTTTATCAGAGTACTGAATGCGTCTTACTGGTTCATGCAGGCCATACAAATTATCAACTTAAAAACCAGCCTGCTGTATTTGGTCAAACATTTAATGAACTCCCCCTAATGCCTCAGCAGGGCCAGACCAGATGATTTTGGCCTGTGGGCAGGACAAAGTTTACTTAAATAAAGGAGCATATTGTGACCTGAGGGAGAGGAGTCCCTTTGTCTGCAGTGGCCCCGCCCAGGCTGTTTGGTGGGGCTTGCTAACTTCCTGGATCTCCTCATGGTTCAATGCCTGTTTAGGAGGATTGTTAGGAGCGTTCTGCAAACAGTAAATGTAAAGCCCTTGCTGAGTACCTGGCAATAGTACGGCCTCAATAAATAACAGCCATTATTTTTCTTGTTGATATTGCTATTCCATCTTTTGAGTCTTAAATATAACTTGTGCAATGAATATTAGGCTAGTATTTTAATTCAGCTCAATTGAGACTTAATGATTTCCTCTGGCCCCTGGATTCCATAGCTGACATTAACACCACTTCCTGGTCAGCATTAAGTAAATGCTCAATTAGTAGTCACTACAATTAATATACCATTTTTAGGTTGAGGAACAAAGGGCTGTTAGTATTTTCCAGTTATCTCTAAATGTGCATTCTCATCACCCTCACTCTTGCTCTTTTCGTTTCTTTTCATGCTTGCCTCCTCTACAAGGTGCCCCTGCCTAACTCCACAGCACAGTGACCCTCCACATGTAACCTCTACTGTACAAATTAATTCTTTATTTGTCACCCTTGTAAGAGTTTTTCTTTTATAATTGTTGCATATGTCTTAACTGGGCTACAAAACACCAACAGTTCCTTTAAAATAGAACACAGAACTTAACACCTAAGTTCTGTTCTACCTACAGTGCCTAGCATAGAGATACCGTCCAAGGAAATATATTTCATTTAATTAATAAGCTCAGGACTCTTCTACAAACCCCTAGCTGTGAAATCAAAACCATAGAGTCAGAGAAATAGCGCAGTAGCTCTCAATATCTGCATGCTTAAGATTTACCTGGGATGTTTAGTAAATATGCAAATCTCATCATTCTTCCAGATGAACTGCCTCCAGCAGTAGATGGGCATTTTTATGTCACAGAACTTCAATGTGCAATTCAGTAGCCAATAGCTACACATGGTTTGTCTCAGTGTGCTCAGGCTACTGTACCAAACGCCACCGGCTGGGTGGCTGATGAACGGGCTACTATACCAAACGCCACTGGCTGGGTGGCTGATGAACAGCAGACATTTGCTACCTTTCTGGAGGCTGGAAGCGCATTCAGGAGAGGACCCGTTTGGGGCGCAGACTTCTCGTCGTATCCTCACAATGCAGAGGGGGCTGGGGATCTGCCTGGAACCGTTTTCATAATGAAGGCCCTGATCTCACTTCGAGAGGGCTCTACCCTTATGACTTTTCCACCTCCCAAAAGCCTCAACTCCTGAAATCATCATCATTGGGGCTCAGTGCCAACATATGAACTTGGGAGGGGCACAAACATTCGACACAGCATGATTATTTAAATTAATTAAAATCAAATGAAATTAAAAATTCAATTTCTCAGTCACAGTAGCCACATTTCTAACATTCAATATCCTCATGTGGCTGGTGGCGACTGGACTATATAAATATTTTCATCACAACAAAGTTTGTTACAAAGAACTGCCTTATACTGTTTTGATGAACAGTGTCCTTCAATCATATATAAAAAATAGAGGCAGAGCCATGAAAATTCTCCTATAGCTGGTGGTTTCAACTTGAAGAACCATAATTACTTACATCTTCATAAGTAACCGTTTATGAAATCAGTTGACTGCTGGGTAAGCATAGCACCTGCAGCAGAAGGAGCAATGTTGCAGTCACCATTCCATCCATCACATTCTGGGTGCCCTCTCTCAGGTGCATCACACACACTTAGTTCCTTCAAATATCAAAGAAGCCAGATGAGTTGGTACTGGTGTCCCTAATCCATGGGAACACAAGGCTAAGACACTCAATGAAGGTCATTCAGCTAGTAAAAGTGAACAAGCTTGCAGCCCTGATGATTCTAAGGTCAGTGCTTACTCTCTTCATGTAACCGGCTGGTTCTACCCATAAAAGACATTAAATTGGTTTTAATGACTGAAGAAGCTGATGCTTCACATTGAACCTGTTAATCTCTATAGGAAAGTGTGCTAAAGGCTGAATTGGCCCTAAGATCTGTAAGCCAAGGTTTAAAGCTTTAATTTCATTGACATTCTCCAACCTGAGTCAAATATCTCATCTCTGGGTTGTGAAAGTCTGCTTTCTTATCTCTATTATTGCATAATTCACTGTGGGCTAAAATTACTTGCTGTGCTGGCTGTATTCCCCTTGTAAACTATGACACTCTTGAAGGTTGGAGCTAGATCTTGATTATCAGGGTATCCCAGATACCTGGGGTATGGTGAATGCTAAATACATTTCTGATAGATGAGCGAATTAAAGAGACAATTTTTGCTGCAAAACCGGAAAATCAACTAGGAGGATGGAAACGACGGTGAAGTAATGTCAAAATCTGCCAGGGACTATGTTAAAGGACATCCTTCCAGAACACAATAGGCAAAAGGAGACTGAATCTAATCTGGAGTTCTAAAGTTCAGACAGTTCGGTCCATGAACTATTTAATCCCTTTTACGTCTCCTGACCTAATCTCCCAATCTTCCCATTGATACAAACATTCCCTCTCTGCTGACCACTGGCAGCATGCTTAGCTGAGTTGCTGAGTGTTCTTGTTTTTCATGTTTTAACAGATGTGCTAACCTCAGGAACGATGCATGTCAGCTCCGGCCTCATTAAGGCAGTGCCCGTTCCCGTCCCCTTCACTGCTGAGTGCGCACCTCACTGCAATCTCTGGGTCCAGCTTTCTAATTTGGCCATAAAAATCCACTCAGGGTAGAAACTTGTCACAGGAGCTCTTGCTTCTGAATGCTACATTTTTCAAACAGATTGTTAAAATGCGTTGTTTAGTGTATGTGGACTGTTTTGGAGGTTACAAACATTCAAGTGGAATTCTAAAAAGGGCCCTTAAGGCCTTGTAACTTACCTGTTACCTGGAATGTTGACACTTCATCCTGGAGGTGGCCTCAGGTAAGTTTTGAATGAATCCTTTTCTCACCTCTGGGTGATTGTCATAGTTACATACTAGAATATTCCCAGTTTTTATAAACTTAACACATTCTCATTTTTGCAGTATCTCTTCCTTTTTATGACATTCTCTCTCCCCTTTCCATTGGCTTTTGCTCTTATTCAGCTTTTTCTTCACCATCTCAGCCGCCAAGTTCATTCTCTTTGCAACACAAACATGTGTGTGTTTGTGTGTAGGTCCATATGGAAAATTAAATTAATATTTAGTGTTTATGGTTAGCTCTGAAATTTTCACAGATGCATATTCACTTTGGAAATTATCTATGATACATTTGTCCTATAATTTTACTTTTCCATCCATTTAGATTTAACCAAATTGACTCTTCCCCATTATAATACACATGGAGTTGAAATGAGAAAACTGAACTGGAACCCGTGATGTTCCTCTGGGCAGGATGATTCCGGGTCCTTGTCCAATGGAGTCGAAGAATGAAACCACAGACAAAAGGTGGTATAGGAAAAGATGGAAATTTATTGAGAAACAAACACAGACTCCCATGTGGGGAGGGGCAGAGAGCCCCACTAAGTCCCTTTTTTTCTACAGTTTATAAAGGCTGCAGTTCTTTGTGCCCTGACATCCCCTCTGATTGGTCACTATCCCCTCTGATTTGGTCACTATAGCAACTTCAGAGCTCAAACCTCAGGTGAGGTACATGAGGGTGTCCTCTTCTTCTCCCTTATTGTTTTCCTATTCATGAGGCTTTCCTCTTCTCTCTCTTTATTCTGTAAATGTGTACCTTTGGCAGCTCCCAGCTCCCTTATTCTATGGAAATGTACCTTCTGCAGCTCTGTAGCACTGTGCTTTTTCTATGGACCCCTTAATTCCTAAAATTCCCTAAAACATGCCTATCTTACCCCTAAAAACTCCTTTCAGAGTGACTAAAAAGTCCTTGTAGATCCTCTGAGGTATATCATTTTAGGAATATATTTTGTCCCCTAAACTCCATGAAATAGGTTTAAAGTCAATTTTTTAAATGCTGCTGTGTATACGCAACTACTTTGCAGTATTTGTATCCCTTTTTTTTCATACTGTGAATCAACAAAAGGTGGCTGTTTGTTCATGAACTCTTTGCACAAACGTTCATCATGGAGAATCAGGGGGATAAAGCTCAGGCCACATGCAATATCCAAAAGGGAAGTTGAAAATATGTAGATCTAGAGGGAATTGTGCTGAGTGAAATAAGTCAGACAGAGAAAGACAAATGCCAGCTAATTACACTTACATGTGGAATCCAAAAAACAAAATACATGAACAAACAAACTCATAGATACAAAAAACAAATTGGTGGTTGCTAGATGGGAGGGAGGTTGTGGAGGTGGGTGAAAAGGTGAAAGGGATTATGAATTAGAAGTTGCCAGTCAAGGAAATAACAATAGTCAAGGAAATGTAAAGTACAGCATAGGGACTATAGTCAATATATTGACTAACCTTATTGGGGTGATCACTTGGTCTAATTACTATGTTGTACACCTGAAGTAAATACAATATTGTATGTCAACTGTAATTGAAAAATAAATTTAAGACAAAGAAAACAAGTAGATAACCCACAAGTCTATGCTGTTTTATGCAAGAATCATAGACTGTTGGGATTTCAGAATCTCACTTTCTACCTGATGAATGACGCCATGAATCAACCATCACTTCTAACAGCGAAAAGTGCTGGTGAACGAGCAGCCATCTTGATGCTTATAAGGTGGAAACTTCCAAAGCCCTTTCTGCCTCCAGCAAAGCTGCCTAACCAGCAGTAATGAGACCACGCCCCCCAACACACACACACACACACACACACACACACACACACACACACACACACACACAGATTCTGCCCACTCCTACGTCTGTCTTAAGTCCTATATTTAGAAAAAGACTTCTTAGGGTAACACTTCAATCTTAAGCTGTCCCAGGAAGAATAATTGTCTAACTTGGCCAGCTAGCTTCAGAATATAAAATGCATGGATGTGACTAAAACAACAGGTGTAGATGGTTTTATGTCTTCAAGTACATCTGCTCCATGCCTCAGGCAAAGGAGATGTGGCCTCTACCCTCAAATTAGCTTCAGTCTGTTCTGCAAAACAGGTATTTCACCAGCATCCTAGAGTAACATTTACTATTAAAATAAAGGTTTATTTACTCAGCAAATAGTCATTCTCTGAGTAAGTGTTGTGTATGTGCCAGGCGCTGTTCAAGGCTATGGGAACACAGTGATGAACTAACCAGATAAAGACCTTGCCCTCTTGTCTCTCAGGAAGGCAGGAGATAGGCAGGTAGTTAAGCTTGGGAGGCAAGTGTCTGTTTTGTTAACTGCTCCATGGCAGCATCCAGTACAGTATCTGGCACATGGTATGTGCTTAACAAAGATTTAGGAAACAAATAAAATAACTGAGTACAATAAGGGCTATCAGTGCTTCTAAGGGGAAATATTTCCGTGGTGAAAGCGATGAGGGGGCACTGAGGAGGCCAGTCCGTTCTGCCTGCTGGGGCCAGAAGTCCAGCCTGGCCGGGCTGTGGGAGCAGAGGAGTGGCCAGCGACGCCCGATGGAAAGGGAAAGCCAGGCAAAGGCGGGTGTGCACGACCGGAATGACTCCAATCCTGAAATTCAGGGTCACCCACACTCCGAGACCACATAGGCCAGGTGGAACTCCATCGTGAAGGTCTTATTTGCCGGGGAAAAGGTTTGGCTAGCCTATGGAGACTGGAGACACCTGCAGGTTTTAAGCAAGGGGATCTTTAATCCATCCTCACTTCAGATTGCTCCTTTCCTGAGTCACTTCCCCACCGACCCTGACGGCGCTGGGTGATTCCTGTTAGTCATTGTGTCCCTCACCTGTCAGCCGGTCAGACAGGCGGCCCCGCTCTGAAGCCTTTTCAGACCAGTCCCGTCCCATGAGCAAGGCACGTGTTCCGCTGACTTAGGACCTAAACAGCTGGCCATCTGGGACCTCCGGAGGCAGCCACTCCTGCACAGCGGGAGCGGCCAGCAGCACCGCCCCGCATCGCTGGCCCGCAGCGCAGAGAGCCGGGCGCCGCCGCCGCCCCACATGGACAATGAGCTTGTGCAGCATCTGCCCGCCCCCCCCGCCCCGCCCCGCTCCCTGGTGAAGCCCACGATGCGAGAAAGCACCCTCCCGGATGGTCAGGAGCGGCCCTCTTCCTGCAGAGGTGCCAGTTGAAGGTCAGAGGAGGGGCCTGCCTATCAAATGGGCAGGGCCTCAGGAAGAGCTGGCCATTTAACGGCCGGTCTGCAGGTCCTGAAAGCCCGTGCGGGCTTGTGTGCAGGCCCAGGGAAGTGCACCCGCCTGGCCCCTCACACAGAGCAGACACGCAGGAAACATCTTCTGAATGAAAAATAAGATCAAGGCTGTGCACTGCCGCCGCTGGCAGATGCCTCCGCTGAGAGACGGTCCTTACAATCATTGGTGGAGGTTTTCGGTTCACTAATGCGGCCTCTTCTGTCTTCACCGCACAAGACAGGGTGTTACCAGGATTCAGAGGAGTCCAGGAAGGTCAGGGGAACTACCCAAGGTCACCGGGCTGGTCAGTGGTTGGGACATGAACTTGGGTCGGCTGGAGCAAAATGTAGGATGTTCCTTCTGTGCGCTGAGAGGACAGTTCCCATGCAGCAGCTCTCTAATGCGCAGGGTGGCCTTGAATAACAGCTTTGAAGTCACCTTAGAGGAGGTGGAATGCAGATTGGAGGGACTCACCTAGTCACCCTTTCTGGAGGTAGGGTCCCAGGAATCTGCATTTCTGACAAGAGCACTACAGAAATCTCAGCACACAAAAGTACACCTAACCTACGTTGAAAGATTAATAAAACTATCTAAATTATCCCCAAGGTAGAGCTTAAAAATTAAGGAGAATCCACATAAACATTTTTTTTAAGAAACTGCAAAGCCAAACATGGAGGTAGGTCTAAAGGTCACTATCATTGTCATTGGTCAAGGGACAATGTCTTCTATTTTTTAACAGTTCTTTTTCTTTTCTATTTTAATTAGGTTTTTATTTTATTTTAGGGACAACTGACTACTACTATGAATTTAGAAATTTTTGTCTATTTATCGGTCCGAATATACTTCTTTTCAGATACAAAAACAGGCCTGATCTGTTTGGTTCGACAGCAAATCATAGGAACTACTGTACCTTGTTTAGGCTCCATTCCTCCTCACCTGGTAGCATTTGCTCTAACTATAGGATCTTTGTTTTCAAAATATGATGAGTAAGTGCCTACGAATCAAGTTTAACAGACTTAACCTTGTTAGAGCAAATTACTCACTGAAATGAAGACTTAGAATGTTAAAGCAGATAATATAGTAATCACAGTTTCATTCTCTGTTGTATACATTTGCCAGTATTCAAAGGAAGTAGTTAAACTACATTTCTGGAAAGAGTCACAGTTTAGATGATGATTGGTTACAAGCTACATTTGACTAATCTCTATTCCAGTCTAGGAAGAATGAAATTAACAAGACCCTGGTTTTCTTCAGATCCTGATGGGTGTTTATAACTGTGGTTCATAAAGCCTGGTATCAGTGGTTTAGCTAAAAATTATTCCTGATATTTTGAAGTTGTCTCATTCACCATGAAAGGTATTTTGTTTTTGTTTTTAAATTTTACAACAGTTTAGTTCAAGGAGTCTAAATCTGCTTCTGAATATATATATATATATATATATATATATATATATATATATATATATTTTTTTTTTTCTGGAAAAGGGATTCATTGGTTCATTGGGACTAGAACATAGAAAATTGTTTTCTGACAGCTCACTCATAGCCAAGAGTCTCTTTTAGTTCATACCCCTATAATGGGTGCTAGATGCAATCCCTACCCTCTCTGAATTCTCAGAGTACATCATCTTTCTTTCACTTATGATACAACATTTACCCATTTACCTGTGGTAGTAGTGCTGTTATTGAAACATATACCTTTTCCTCTGCCAACAGATTTGCACTTCTTTAAGGGGTGGGTCATATTTATAAAAGTTTATGTCCTGTACAGAGTCTTAAGCATTTAGGTACTGTAGTAGTTAGCCTCCATGGTTTTCAATGGTTCATGTGTTCATGTCTGTGGCCTTCCCGCATTGAATCAGAGTTGGCCTCTGTGACCAACCGACTATACTGATGTGCTGATGCATGACTTACAAAGCTAGGGAATCAGAGGCACTGGCTCTTTCTTCTTCCTCATTTTCTCGGATCACTCACTGTGGCGGACACCAGCTGTCATGTTCTGATGCCATTTAAACAACCCTTTTATGATGCCCATGTGGAAGGGAAACTAGGCCCCTGGATAAAAGCCAACACCAAGCTACCAGCCTTGCAATGAATCCCCTTGGAAGTGACTCATTACAGACCCAGTCAACACTGATTGCAACATGGCAGGACCCAAACTGGAATAATCCAACTAAGTAGATTCTTTCATTTCCCACAGAAACTGTGCAGCAATAGCTACTTGGTCTCACAGCCCTGAATAGTTGTTTAATAGATAGGATTTTATGACTAATACATGGTAATTATTATTCTAAGTCAATGCATTTTTGTGGTAATTAGTCAAACATAGATAACAAATACAAAAATTTATCATCAAAGACAAGCAAGAATTTCAAATTATTGGATGCATGCAAAACTCCATGATGATCATGACCTGTATCTCACTCATTCTGTTGGTTATGTAAAGGATTTTAGAGAAAAGTTAGTTGTTACCTGGTTTTTAGAAGAAAGGATTATGGTGGTGAGGTAGAGAAAGGCAACTTATATTTCTGGCTGACTTCAATGATTGGTCTGAAAGTTTAATGTCCTGGTAATAACAGATAATGTTAGTTGCAGAAAACGTAGATTTTGAAAGTTAAGAAAACCTTTCTGAAGGTCCTTCCAGAACAACGGAGTAAGAACCTCCCAAATATGCTCCTCAATAAAGGCAATGAGAACTCTTGCAAAAACGCCTTACATCAAATTTTACAGAACTTTGGAGATAAGCTGAAGGCTTGTTAACAATCCCAAGAGCACTTACTCAAGAAAAGCAGCAGAAAATTGGTAAGAAAAGCAAGCTTTGTGATATTTTAAATTGCCTCATTCCTTTCTTCCTTTCCCAGATCTGCAGTAGCCTTGACAACTAATCACCTTGCAAAAATGATTTTTGTGAAAACCAACAGTATGTAAGCCACAGGAGGGGGCAAAAGTATAGTTTTGGAATTCCCTGAAAAGCCCCATCCCTAGAGAGTTTTCACTATTTTTTTTGGGGGGGGGAGGGGGGCATAGCTTTTATACAGCCTGAGTCTCTGTGCAAACAGCTCTATTCCCAAGGTGTATTTGTTTAACCTTCATCTGTGTTAGTTTAATATTGCAGCTCCTTGAGGCAGTGATACAAGTATTTGACGCAAAAACTTAAAAGGAAAAACTGGGGAAAGAGCTAGCCATATAGGCATTTCAAATGCTCCAACATTTTAAAATGCTCTAGCAAATGTCTAGAAGGCAACACACATGCGCAGGACTGTGGTCATATCAGAAATAAACTAGGAAGTCCCTAAGTTTTCATCTCTGGCTGATGTTGAGGCTCAGCACAGATGGGAAGTAAAAGCAAAGGCAGAGTTGCAAAAGCCAGAGCACTGGAAGCAAGTCTCTAAAACACACTGTCCCTTGGCAAAGACGGGGCAGCTTGTCAGTTCAAGCCATTTAAGGAAATCTCTGTCTAATCACTAGCTGACAGCTAAGCAGATCAAGCAGAGACTGTAGTGAAGACACACACACACACACACACACACACACACACACACACACACACCAGACTTTAGGCAGTTTGATCAGGAATTCATCAAACCAACCAACCAACAATAATAACAGCAAATACCAGGAAGTTGTGGTAGAGAGTGTAATGCCCCTTCCCCAAACTCGTCCATCTCTTTTATCCCCAGGAATTGTTAATCCTTTATCCCCAGGAATTGTTAATCTGTTTTGTGACCTGGCAAGGAGGAATACGGGTTGCTAACAGATGGCTTTAAATTAAAGTGATTATCCTGATTTATATAGGTGGTCCAATGTTCTTTGAATGTGGAAGAGAAAGAAAAAACATTCAGTGTCAGAGTGATAAAATGTGAGAAAGACTCAAACAGCTATTAATAACTTTGAAGATGGAACAGAGCTATGAGTGAAGGAATTTGAGCAATGTCCAGAAGCTGGAAAAAGCAAAACAACAGATTCTACTGTAAAGCTTCCAAAAAGGAATGTAGCCCTGCCAACACCTTTGTTTTAGCCTAATCACACCCATCTTGGATTTATGACCTGCAGGAATGTAAAATTATATATGTAATATATAAATTTTAGTTTTAAGTTACTAAATTTGTAATAATTTATTTCAGTAGCAAGAGGAAAATAATATGGATAATTGGGAGACACATGATTTTCAGAGTTGCCAGATTATATATTTAAAATGTCCAATTATAAAAAAAATCAAAAGTATGGCCCTTACACAGGAAAAAGGCCAGTCATTAAAAAATATTTCAGAGGAAGTACAAACATTGGAATTACTAGATGAAGAATTTAAATAAGCTATTAAAATATATTTAACTAAATAAAATTATGTCTAAAGAATTAGTGAAAACTATAAAAAAGTCTCACCAAACAGGTAATCAATAAAGAGATATAAACATTATAAAAGAAAAAGCCAAATAAAAATCCCTAATTTAAAAAGTCCCCCCCGCCCCCCCCAAAAAAAAAGAAAAGAAAAATTGACTCGAGGGATCAACAACAAATTTTATCTGGCAGAAACAAACAAACAAACTTGAATATAGGTCAATTGAAAGCATCCAGTTTGGCCAATTAAAGAGAAAAGAATAAATAAGTCAAGAAAGAAGACGGGGCCCTGACCAATTTGGCTCAGTGGATAGAGAATTGGCCTGCAGACTCAGGGGTCCCAAGTTTGATTCCGGTCAAGGGCATGTACCTTGGTTGCAGGCACATCTCTGGTAGGGAATGTGCAGGAGGCAGCTGATCGATGTTTCTCTCTCATCAATGTTTCTGCCTCTCTATCCCTCTTCATTCCTCTCTGAAAAAAAACCAATAAAATATATTATATTTATAAAAGAAAAATAAAGAAAGCAGATGGGGAGACGCAGAAAGAATATTGGAAGATAATGACTTAAATAATTCTGAATTTGATGAAAAACATCAGTCTCCACATTGAAGCAGTTCAATGAAATCCAAGTATGATAAACTCAAATAGACCCACAGATAGACATATAGTCAAATTGCCTGAAGACAAATAAAAAGAGTAAATCTTAAGAGAATCAGAGAAACAACTCATCATGTATAAAAGCTGCTCAAAAAATTCATTTCTTATTAGAAATTATGGAGGCTAGAAAGCAGTATGATATATTCTAAGTGTTGAAAGAAATATTGTGTTAACTAAGAATTCTATATCCAGAAAAGTTATACTTCAAAAATGAAATTAAGACATTAAGAAAGTAAGACATTGCCCTGGCCAGTGTGGCCTGTGCACCAACGGCTCATTGGTTTGATTCTGGTCAAGGGTACAAATCTGGGTTGCAGGTTCTTCCCTGGTCCCCAAGTAGGGGTGTATGCAGGAGGCAACCAATCAATATGCTCACATTGATCTCTCTCTCTCTCTCTCTCTCTCTCTCTCTCTCTCTTTCTGCCCTTCCTCTCTCTCCACTCTCTCTAAAAGTAAATGGAAAAATATCCTCAGGTGGAATTAACAAACAAACAAACAAAAAAGTCAGACATTTCTAAATAAACAAAAAGTGAGAAAAACTATAACTAGCAGAACTTTCCTATAAGAAATACTAAAAAGAGCACTTCAGACTGAAATAAAAAAACACAGACAGTAACTAGAATCCACACGGAGAAATAAAGAACACTGATAGAGGTAACTATATAGGTAAATATAAAATAGAGTATAAATGCTTTTTTGTTTGTAACTTTTTCTTCTATCAGATTTAAAAGAAATTGGTGTAAAATCAGGCTTATAATGAACAAAGATGTTTTTGTGATAATAGTAGCACAAAAGAGTGGAAAGAGATTAGAGTAAGACTTTTCTATATTATTAAATTGATATTTATTCAGTATAGATTAAGTCAAGTTGTTAGTTGTAATCCCAGGACAACCACTTAAGAAGAAATTTTTTAAAAATGTGATATAAGAAACAACAGGTTTTAAATTGTATACCAGAAAATACTTATTTAACATAAAAGAGGCAGAAATGGAAGACTAGAGAAAACAAAATGAAATAAAATGAAATGTCATTGAAAACAAATAGCAAAATGGTAGACATAAATTTCACCTTATCAGTAAGTACATTAAATACAAATGGAGGTAATACTCTCATCAAAAGGCAGAAATTGGCAAAGTGGATGAGAAAAATGTAATTCAATTACATTATATTCTCAAGGGATACACTATAGATTCAAAGATACACAAATAGGTTGAAGGTGTTTGTATGGAAAAAGTCATGCAAATATAAACAAAAAAGAGCTGGAGCTGCTATATCAGACAAAATAGGCTTCAAGCAAAAATTGTTACCAGAGGCGGAAAAGATATTTTATAATGATAAAGATCCATTAGGAAGACAGAACAATAATAAATACATATATACCTCCCAATGGAAACCCAACCCAACCCACATAAAGCAAAAACTGACAGAATTGGAGGGAAAAATAGACAATTCAATAATAACAGTTGAAGATTGCAATCCCTCACTATGAATAATAGATAGAACAATAAGGAAATAGAAAACTTGAAAGGTTCAGTAAACCAGCTAGATCTAACAAATGTCTATAGAACATGCCACCCAACAACAACAGAATACACTCTTCTCCCAATTACAGTTGGTACATTCTCCAGGATAGTCCATATCTACACTAATAAAAGAGCAACATGCTAATTTACCATACCTTGTGATGCTCACCAGCCAATCAGGAGTGAGTATGCAAATTAACCCAACAAAGATGGAGGGTTAATTTGCATATGCAGGCACTGAGCGGCTGGGGGCCGGGCAGCATGCTTGCCAGGCGGGATGCTTCCGCACCACCCCAGGCACTCCGGGCCTCTGGGCAGTGTGGGAAAACGGAAAGGCGGTTCCGGCCAGAGCGAAGGCGGTGCCAGCAGCCAGGGGAAGGAAGGCCCATTCTTGCACAAATCTTCGTACATCGGACCTCTAGTATTAGATCATAAAAGAAGACTTCAAAATGTTAACAGGATAAAAACCATACAAGGTATATTCTCCAACAATAAGAGAATAAACGTATAAATCAACCGCATTGGAAAATTTTGGAAATTCACGAATATATGGAAATTAAACACCATAGTCCTAAGTAGTCAATGGATCAAAGAAGATATCAGTAGTAAAGTTTGAAAATACATTGAAATGGATCAAAATGAAGATGTAACACACAAAAAGATGGAATGCCATGAAAGCAGGTGTGACAAATGCCTATATTTAAAAAGAAGAAATAAGATTTTAAATGCCACTGTTAGAAATAAGGAAAATAAGAGAAAAACTAAATCTAAGTAAGCAAATGGAAAAGATAACTATAGAATAAATAATTTAAATAGATTAGAAAAATAAGGAAAAAGAGGTGGTTCTAAGTTAAATACACCAATTGTTAGCTAGATTGACCAAGAGAAGAAGAGAAGACATCTTATCACTACCCTTATTACAAAACTAAAAAGGATAGTGAGAAAATAATATCAATAATTAATATGCAAACCAATTAGATAATTTTGATTAAGTAAACAAATTCCTAGAAGGACAAAGAAGTACTATAAGTGACTAAAGAAGAAATAGAAACTGTGAATATACCAATAAGAAGTAAGCATATTAAATTAATAATCAAATAACTCCCCAAAAATAAAATGCCAGGAAATATAATTTCAACAAAAGAACACCAGTCCTTCACAAAGTCTTCTAAAAAGAAAAAGAAAAATAATTTTTCCCAACTCATGCTATGAGACCAGTATCCTTATGATAACAAAACCAGATAAAGATCAATATCCTTTGTGAATAAGACACAAATCTATACTAATAAAAGGGTAATATGTTAATTATACCGGGAGGCCTTCCAGGAGACCTTCTGGACATCCTTCCGGACAAAGCCATGGTGGTGGGGCCGAGGCAGAGGCAGTTAGGAGCGATCAGGCCAGGAGGGGAAGGCAGTTTGGGGTGATCAGGCCGGCAGGGGGGCCAGTTGGGGGTGAGCAGGTTCACAAGGGGGGCCAGATGGGGGCAAGCAGGCCGGTGGGGTGGGCAGTTGGCGGCGATCAGGCTGACAAGGAGGGGCAGTTGGGGGCGAGAAGACCGGCAGAGAGGCGGCAGTTGGAGGCAAGCAGGCAAGCAGGCAGAGTAGTTAGGGGCAATCAGGCAGGCAGGTGAGCAGTTAGGAGACAGTGGACCTGGATTGCGAGAGGGATGTCCCAGATTGGAGAGGGTGCAGGCTGGGCTGAGGGACACTCCCCCCCCCCCCCCATGAGCACGAATTTCATGCACCAGGCCTCTAGTATCCTGAATAAAAATACTAGTTAGCAGAAATTAGGAAAGTATTAAAAGTATTATATCCCATGATAAAGTGGGATTTACTGGTATTCCTAAAATTTAAGATTGATTTAATATAAAAAATTAATCAATATAATACTCCATATTTATAGAATAAAGGATAAAAATCACATTATCATCTCAATAGACACAGAAAAAAAAAGATTTGACAAAGTTAATGGCCTTTCATAAAAAAAAAAACAACACTCAAAAAACTAGAAATAGAAACTTCTCGACCTAATAAAGTACTTTTTCAAAAACCCCATAGCTAACAGCATACTTGATAGCCAAAGACTGAATGCTTTTCCCTTTAAAATCAGAAATAAGATAAGAATGTTTGTTTTCACCACTTTTATTCAACATTGTATTGGACATTATGGCCAGATAAATTTGGCAAGAAAATGGAATAAGTCATCTAGATTGGAAAGGAGAAAGTAAAACTATTTCTAAATGCAGATGACATGATCTTGATAGAGAAAATCCTAAGTAATCATTAAAAACCTATTAGAACTAATAATGAGTTTGGCAAAGTTGCAGGATACAAGATCAATATAAAAATCAATTTTATTTCTACATACTAGTAATGAGAACTTCCAAAATAAAATTAAGAAAGCAATTCCATTAATACCACCAAGAAAAAGAAAAAAACACTTAGAAATAAATTTTAATAAAGAAGTGCAAGACTTATATACTGAAAATTACAGACTATCATTGAAAGAACTTAAATACCTAACATGTTCATGATTAAAAGACTTAATATCATGAAGAGGAAAATACTCTCCAAATTGATCTATAGGTTCAATATAATCTCTATAAAAATTCCAGCAACTTTTCTTTTAATCCTTACCCGAGAACATATTCATTGAATTTTAGATAAAGGGGAAAGGAGAAGGGGAGAGAGAGAAATATTATTGTTAATCAATGTGAGAGAGAAACATTGATTGGTTGCCTCCTCTATGAGCTTTGACCAGGGATTGAACCCACAACCTAAGTATGTTCCTTGACCGGAAATAATTGAACCCTCAACCCTTTGGTGTGCAGGATGCCACTCCAACCAACCAAGTTACCCAGCCAAGGCATAGCAACTCTTTTGCAGAATTTGAAAAGATGATCTTAAAATTCATATGGAAATGCAAGGACAGAAAATAGCCCAAAGAAGACATTGTGTTTCTGGTGTAAGGATGGAAATATGTATGTTAATGTAATATAATCTATAAATATAAAGAGGTAATATGTTAATTGGTCCTAACAGGGGTCCCAGTCATGACCGGTCAACAGGCAGGAGCTGGTGGGCAGGAACGGGGGCAGGGACTTCCGCCCCCAGCGCAAGCTCGCAGGCCTGCCCAGCGCTAACGTCATGCTGCCTCAGAGGCAGAGGCCGCTCCTGAGGGAGGCACGCGCAGACAGGAGATGCTGGGTGGAGACAGGTGTGGGGACTTGCGCCACCAGGACATGAGGCTGCCGCTGGGGGCGGCCCGCCTGCAGAGGTGCGCTCAGGCCAGTGGCGCCCGGAGGGGGGCATCAGGACAGGCCCAGAGGGGGGCGTCAGGATGGGCTGTGGCGACCTCCCTGGCGGAAGCACATGCAGGCCTGCAGTGCTGCCCAGCCCAGAGTGGGGTGTCAGGACAGGGGCTAGGTCTCCGCGGAGAGCTCTCAGCACTCCTGCACTGGGGTCTGAAGGCGCGTAGAGGAAGGGAGAGCAGATAGGCAGTTAGGGGGATCATACAAGGAGGGGAGAGCAGTTAGGGAGATCAGACCAGCAGGGAGCAGTTAGGGGCATCAGGCAGGAAGGAGAGCAGTTAGGGGCATCAGACAGGCAGACAGGTGAGCACTTAGGAGCCAGTGGTTCTGGATTGTGAGAGGGATCCCAGATTGGAGAGGGTGCAGGCCAGGCTGAGGGACCCCCACCCCCGTGCACAAATTTCGTGCACTGGGCCACTAGTATGTAATAAAATATTATACACACACACACACACACACACACACACACACACACACACACACGTAATGAGTCCAGAAATAACCCTTACTTTATGGTCAATTGATTTTCACCAGGGTAAAAATCAGTTCAATGGGGGAAAAGACCTTCTATTCAACAACTGTAATGCTTAATGCAAAAGAATGAAGTTGGGCCCCTCCCTCACATCATGTAAAAATGTAACTCAGTGAGTATTATGCTAAGGGTAATAAGCCAGTCAGAGAAAGACAATTATCACGTGATCTCACTCATATGTGGAATCTAAAGAACAAAATAAACTAATGATCAAAAATAGACCCAGAGGCACAGAAACATCAAACAGACTGTCAAACCTTAGTGGGAAAAGATCAACCAATGAACTCATATGCATCTATGCATAACCCATGGACTCAAGCGATCGTGTGGTGAAGGCCTGGGGCAGGGGGCGGGGATGGGCTAAAAGAGGTTAATGGAGGGGAAAATGGGATATATGTAACACTTTCAACAAAAAATATTTTTTTAAAAAAAGTAACTCATAATGAATAATAGAACTAAATGTAAGAACCAAAACTATAAAACTGTTATATAAAACATAGGAGTAACTCTTTGTGACCTTGTGTTAGGCCCAAGGGTAGGGAACGTCCAGCCCTTGAGCCATATAAGGCCCTCAAAATCATTTGGTCTGGCCTTGCCAAAGCATTAGGGGCGAGTTAATTAAATGTTTGACCAGATATAGAAAGCTAATTTTTAAGTTGATAATTTTGTATGACCCACGAATGATGTTATAAGTATCCATATGGCCCTTGGCAGAAAAAAGATTCCACACGCCTGTTAAGCAATAGTTTTTTAGATATGATATGAGAAATAGAAGCAAGAAAAGGAAAAACATAGATGGATTTGATTTTATCAATTATTACTTATTATTAGCAATACTTTTTGTGTTTCCAGGGATTCCACCAAGTAAGTGAAAATAAACTTCATTATGGGTGAAAAATTTTTTAAATCATATACCTAATAAGCATCCAAAATATATAAAGAATTCTTACAACTCAATAATTAAAAGACAAATAATTCAATTTAAATATGGACAAAGGATTTAAATAGACATTTTTCCAAAGAATCTTTATAAATAGCCAATAAGCACATGAAAAGATGCTCAACATCGTTAATCATTAAGGAAATGAAAATCAAAATGAGGTCTACTTCATACCCATTAAAATAGTTAAACTTTTAAAAAATGACAATAGCAAGTGTTGGGAAGCATGTAGAGAAACTAGACCCCTCATGCACTTGTGCATTGATGGTTGGATTGTAAAATGGTGCAGACACTGTGGAAAGAGTTGAGCAGTCCCTAGGAATGTTAAACAGAGTTACCATGTGACCCAGCAACTCCACTCCCTGTGTCCATCCAAGAGAACTAAAAACATAACTCCATATAAATTCTTGTTGTGGGAACCATGTCAGAGTTCGCTGGATGCTCAAGGCTAGTTGAAGTGTAGAGACCTTCCTCATAGTACACAGGATGTTCAAGGCCACTCTGAATGTGGAAATCTTAATCAGGGTGTCCAAGGCTAAGATACTATACACAGGTCAAGGATGCAGCAATCTAGACTGTGCAAGCACGCCCTTCTATAACCCAAAAGACTGAGGTTACTATTTGGCAAAAAGCCTCTCTTATTTAAGTTATATATAGTTGCCACTGACCAGCCAGTATGGGGCTAGCTGCATTATGGGGAAGATGTGTTACTGACCAGCCAGCAGCATTCGGCTGCTCAGATAATGGCTATCAGTACAGAGGCTGCTACTATGTAGGAAAGATGTATTGTTACCTAGCCGGTGTACAGCTACCTACTTATGGGACTTTACTTTGAAGCTGTTTTGCCTAGTGGCTCCTTGTTAGCAATGGCTACCTGGCTACTGGTTCCTACAATAAAGACTCCCTTATATACCTACAACTTCTCATGTGTTCTCCGTCTACCACCTGGCGTTCAAGAAGGTCCAGCCCCTGGCAGAGGGGCTCAGATCTGTGTACCCATACTTGTACACAAATGTTCACATCAGCATTATTCATAAGAGCCAATAAGTAAAGCAACTCAAATGTCCATCAACTGCTCTATGGATAAATAAAATGCATTTTATACACAGAAGTGAGTATTTGACCACAGAAAGGAATAAAGTTCTGCTGCATGCTATAACATGCATAAACCTTAAAAACATTATTTTTAGTGAACAAAGTCAGTAAAATATGCCACATAATATTGCTTATATGAAATGTCCAGAAGGGGCAATTCCATAGAGCCAAAAAATAGATTAGTGGTTTCAGGGGCTGGTGTTGGGGAGGAATAGGGGACAGCTGATGTGAGTTGATATAAGGTATCCTTTGGGGGTGATGAAATATTTTAAAATTGGATAGCAGTGATGGTTGCACAACTCCATGCATACGCTAAAAACCACTGAATTTTATACCTTAAAGTGGTGAATTTCATGCTATTTAAATAACTGAATAAAGGTATTATTTTTTTTTCTTAAAAATCCTTTCAAATTCCTAAGTAACATGTCTTTAAATCATTGCCCTGGTGTGTACATTGGAAAAAATGCTTTCCCTAACCTTCTCACTAGCTGTGTTGTCAAGGGGGTGATGCCGTATTTTGGTTCAGTACTGCTGGGGCCAGAGGAGAACCAGCTAGAATTCTGGTTGAAGTTCTCTCAGCAAGCACATGCGTGCTATTTGACAAATCGTTTCACAGGTCTGGAGTAAAGTGTGTGGGCGAGGGTTAGACCCATGGTGGAACAGCCTACTCCTGGGTGTCACTTTCAGGAGTTGTCACAGGTGTAGCAGGTGTCACACTGTGGGGGGAGGATGAGAGGCCCAGAGACCAGAGGGACCCCAACTGGAGCAAATCTGACTTTATCTTTTTATATATTATAAACTCACCCAACTGGATGGTGTTCTTCAGCTGCGTGGCTCTAAGGCCTCTACAGCACTGACTTTATTGAGGTGGTCTGGAACCCGGCCTGCACTACCTCAGAGCTGTGCCTGTGTAGGATTTCCTATTTCAATACAGTCCTCTGTGTCCTTTAAATATCTTCCCTGAACCCTCTGCATTCCTTCTCTCCCTAGGAAAATTGCACTCTTCCTGAAAGTTAAGGTATAAACTATGTGAATCACCACCAACTTTGAGTGCACAGAATTTCCATTAGTCTGCATGTTGCTTTATCACTAACATTTCATTTGATTTAATGTCAAAGTTATGAATCACATATGTCATTCAAAAGCCACTTTGCAAATACTTGAGTGGCAGTTCATACCTAGAAATATATGTGATTGCTGACAAGTTGGAGATGTAATTCATCCAATAAATAGGACGAAACATATATTCATTTCTGAAGGGCCTCTTCACATTCTTGTGGCGGTTGATTTTTTATTCTCCCAGAGCATTTGAATAAAGGTACATATTTTGAGCAAACTCTCCTAGCTTAATGGCAGTGTTCTGTGTTTACTATTTTGGGATTTTCTTTCAGAGTATAAATTGGAATCTGAGGTCACATAATATGGCCTAATATTTCCTCTGCGATGCTTTTTAAAATATATATATATTTCAGAGAGAAGGGGAGAGGGAGAGATAGATAGAAACATCAATGATGAGAGAGAATCATTGATCAGCTGCTTCCTGCACACCCCCTACTGGAGATCGAGCCACAACCCAGGCATGTACCTTGACCAGGAATCAAACCATAACCTCTTGGTTCATGGGTGAATGCTCAACCATCTGAGCCACCCTGGCCTGACTGCAATGCTTTTTCATATTGAGCTTAAGGACTCTAGCTTTGGAGCCAACCATTCCCCTCTGACTTTCCTTGGAGGTAATGGAATATCCTCACGCTGCAAAACAGCAAATGTGGTCGTCTTGAGTTGTCAGACTTGAAAGGGGAAAAAGAGAACCAGGGAAATATATATTGTGGGGTGCCGTGTTTTCTCTTCAGCTTGCTTTTAAATATGTAAGGGTCCACATACTTATGCAGAGATTATATTTTGAAAACCTCAACACTTCAGAAACTTGCAGGATTTGAGACTCATTTTCCTATGAGAGTACATTTGAGGAATGGGGCCTATAAATCTATAAGTGTTTGCTTTTATGCTGCTTTTTGTCTCCTCAGCATTAACTTTGATATTTCTTAGAATCCTTTTTTCTAAATTAGCAATGTGATGTATCATACTGGTTGTTTGCCTTTCCCCATGGTATTTTTAAGCCATTCCCTTCACTTCCAAAGCCATTAATTTTCAGAAGCTTTTCAGTTTTATGAAACAGTACTAGAATCACTACTTAAAAATGTTTAGATAATAACTTAGAGAGATTTAACTTAAAACAAATAATATTTCTGACTTGTGAGAAAATATATATTTCTGGTATGAATCTCTCACCCAACATATTTTCAAATTGGTTTTTGAATGTTATTTTTAAAAGTACAGTGGTGACCCGAGTCTCCTGTAGAAATCCCATACCAAGCACCTATGAGAAATGCATAAAGCAAAGCTCCAGTCCAGGCATCCAGGATCCAGATCTGATATTTAACTGTCTTGTGCTGTGTGAACACATTACATTTTGAAAAGCATTGGTTTGCAAGGAATTGAGAAGTGCCTGATATTTCAGTTTGAAAGCCAAAATATTGCTGTCAATACCAGCAGAGGAAATAATCTATAATAATAAAAGGGTGATATGCTAATTAGAGCGGACATCATTCCGGACATCCTTCCAGACAAAGACGGGGCTGGAGGGAAGCTGGTGCCAGCAGCAGGGGGAAGGAGGGCCTACTCTTGTATGAATTTCATGCATATGGGCCTCTAGTGTAAATATAAATACCATTACAGAACATTTTGTCTCCTTTTTCATCTTGATACATTTTTTAAATCGGATTAGCATTATTTCAAGTGTATTTTTATGATGGTAACTAGTGTCACCATTTTTTTATTTTATACTCATTACAATTTACATAATTCACATTTGCACTAAAAGCTGCACACACACACACATTCGCATGCACACATATTTACCCATACTCTATCCCCCAGATAGCCCACTACAGCCTGACCAGTGTGTTTGCATATTTAGACAATGCTCCTTCTGGGATCCCAGACTCATCAAGCAGCACAGGGTTCATTAGAACAGTGTCGCCAGCATAGCGATAATTAAAGTTGTATCAGCAATTTAGGGGCTTATAACTCTGTTGTAAAGTTGTGCTTGGGGATAAAACTCAGCACAAAAGCTCAACCTGGGAGTAGATTATTTGCCAGATTTGGTAGGAATGTGAGGGGAAATTTATATGGTTGTTTATGATTTGCTGTCCTACTCATCTGATTCTTGAATAAGATGTTTATGGACTAGAGATCATTGAGAACTGGTATTTTCACTGATGTCTTCATAGGCCTTACTTAAACTGTAAATATTACAGTAACTCAGATGGTGCCACTGTTTATCCTAATATATAAAAAGCCAGGGGCCATCATGACCTAAATGACCAGATGAATGACCAAACAACTGAACAGCAGGCTGCCTGGGGCGACCAGGCCAGCAAGGGGGTTAGTGAGGGATGACCAAATGACTGAACAGCAGGTTGCGTGGGGCAATCAGGACAGCAGGGGGGACAGTTGGGGGTGACCAGGCTGGCGAGGGGGCAGTTGGGGGCAACCAGGCCAGCAGGGGTGGCAGTTGGGGGCAACCAGGCCTATGGGGGAGCAGTTGGGGGTGACCAGGCTAGCAGGGGGACAGTTGGAGGTGACCAGGCAAGCAGGTAGGGGCAGTTAGGGGTGACCAGGTTGGCAGAGGAGGGCAGTTGAGGGTAACCAGGCTAGCAGGGGGTGGCAGTAAGGAGCAACCAGGCCTGTAGGGGGTGCAGTTGGAGTGACCAGGCCAGCAGGGAGGTCCAGTAAGGGGTGACCAGGCTGGCAGGAGCAGTTAGGGGCAACCAGGCCTGCAGAGGGAGGCAGTTAGGGGTGATCAGGCTGACAGGGGGCATGTAGGGGTAATCAGGCAGGCAGGCAGGTGAGCAGTTGGGAGCCAGTGGTCCTGGACTTTAAGAGGGATGTCTGACTGCCAGTTTAGGCCTGATCTCCAGGATCATGCCTAAACCGGCAGTAGGACATCCCCCAAGGGGTCCCAGATTGGAGAGGGTGCAGACTTGGCTAGGGGGACACCTCCTCCCCCCAGGTGCACAAATTTCATGCACCAGGCCTCTAGTATTACATAAATGAGGACAAATCTGCATAGGAATGCAATTTAAAAAGGAAAAAGAGTAATTCTAATTAGGCATAAATGGTAACATATTTCATTGGAGTAGGATGCAAGGAATTCCTCAGTTGGCAGTATATTTCTACCAAGGAGATGCCAAGGTATGCTCCTGCAAACTGCTCTGAGCTATTTAATTGGTAAATCAATACCATTGCTCAGAAAATATTAGATTCAGGTTTTTTAGAAAACTGCTATTTATGTTAGACTTCTCTTAGATGTAGATACAGAGCTAGTGGCAAAAGAGAAAATCTCACTAAGGGGAAAAATATCCCAAGGATCTGTGCTCCTTGACTGTCATTTTGCTATTTTGAAGAGAGAAGCAGCGCATCCTGAGCCCTCCAGCTGTAGAAATCAAGAACATACCAGGAGTGAGTTCCTATCAGAATCGATTTGTGATTAGGTGCATTGTCATCATGGGTACAAGTTCAAATATGATTTTAGGCAGTTATCTAAAATGTAGTCACAATCTACATAATTAGAAACTCCCGATTTTCAACAAGGGACTCAATATCAATGGTGTGTGGACTGTTTATAAGCTGGAACTCTTGAGTAAGATGAACTGGGTTTAAACGATGTTCCTCCTCTCTTCACTATCTGGGCTTCGGGCAAATAACTGTAAGACTCTGAGCTTCGGTTTCTCTTTCTGTAACATAATGGTGATGATAGTAGCTACTTCAGAGGATTGTTATCAAATGTAAAAAGGTAGCCCTGCAAATCACAATGCCTAGTACATGGTAGCTGTTATGTTAAGTTATTCAGTAGCCTAATCATAATGGACTTGCAATTTGTCATTTATTTACTCATTCAGTTACTCATACTCCACATACTTGCCATTGTTTTCATTATTTCAGACACACTGATTAGATGCTCTGTACAATGGTGAACAGGGTAGGCAGAGTCCCTTGCTCATTAAGCGAATAATCTGGTGGAAGGAAGTCATCAGGCAAATAATCATGAATTATGATAGGTGTTAGGAAGGAAGCAAGCAAGGGATTAATATAGAAAATTGACAATGGAGAGAGGGGTGTGATAATTAGTTCAGAGAAGGTTTTAAGGAGGCAGCATCTAAAATGTTGATAATTTAGGGGCAAAGGGTGTTTGGAAGACCAGCTTGGAAACAGCATTCCTGCTGAAGGGTGAGCACGTGTGTGCTCCTTGAGTTTGGTTCTCACAGGATCTGAAGAAGGCCAGCCGGCTACACCAGAGGGAGGGGAGGCAGACTGATGGGATTGACTTGGAGCAGGAAACAAAGGCAGGTTAGCATGGGGCTCTGTTCCCCTGCTTACACGGAAGTTTAGGTTCCATTTTGGATGTAGAGAGAAGCCCTAGAAGAAAAGATGTTATAAGGTTGATGTTGTAAGGAGGTGCTTCAAGCTACCGCTGGAGAATGGCTTGAAAGCCAATGAATGTTGAGAATTTTCCCCTTCCAGATTACAGGGGACATCATGGACTTCCATGTTGGGGACCCCTGTGTAGCTGACGAATTCTGAGATAGTAGATGCTTTCATTTTTCACATATCAGGGAGGCGACGCTCAGAAGGCACTTATGTAGTAAGTGCAGCATTTTATAGCAGAATCACTCAATATTGCACTTACTGCTGCTTTGAAACTCACCTCTTTATTCATAAGTTCATTAGGTCATAATGTATTTTCAGGGAAACTATATTTTACATCTCCCCACCTTCCTTGCTGGAAAACACGGTATTTTTAAAATTTAAATACATGTAAAGATCATCATGTTTCTCTGGTTTTCCCCTCTCTGGGGGAAGATTTTTAGGCCGTAATGACACTGTAGACTAAATGACCTTCAGGAGGCCATCTGAGGGCACCAGTGTCACAGAGGGAAAGTGAAGTCTCATTAGGAGCGTCTGGGATGCACCAGGTCTTTTCTGCTTCTTTTGTTTATCTTTCCTTTTTGCTCACTTTACTTAGGCTTGGACTTTTAGAGTAACTGAAGTTGTAAACATTGAACTGCGGGTTTTCTTTTTTGTACGCCACGTGTTGCTGAATTATTAAGTAATTATGTGATAACAAGCATTTATCTAGTGCTTTGTTCAAGGACTTATTTACAACTCTGGCCCTGGAGAACACTGGAAACGCTTTCTCTGTCAAGTTTCCAAAGTAACATCAGCTAGTCTGCAGCCCCACAATGCCAGACTTTTCCATTATTAGTTTTCAGATGAATGAGCTTGATGATATGCATCTGCGAAGTAGGAATAGCTTTGAATTGGGTTTTAGGTTAAATAAGACGACTTTGCTTGAGGTAGGCTCTTGAAACTTGGGAGGACAGCGTCCTGCATGCTCTTCACCCGCCTTACCCACTCTGTGTGGTTTTAAGCTGTGAAATTTCAGAGTAATTTGTCGTGCGGCAACAGATAAATCATATACCTTATTACTTCATAGAAAGATGGTGCACTGACTAGCACTTCCAAGGAACTTTCCTTGGGGTTATATAAATTGAGGCAGTGAACTTTCCTATTCCCTGTAGTTTTAGTACAGTGGCTGATATTGGGGTGCACAGTAACTATCAAATGAATAAAGGGTGACCTATGGTGAGATGACTGTGAGACTGAAAGGTTGCTTACATAAGTTTTACTTTTTCAGTGATGTTTGAGTTTTTTTTGTTTTTGTTTCTTTTTTTACAACCCTTCAGATGTGTTTCCAAGTGGTCTGATGATCAAAAGTATGTCTCACACACAAAACTGTTGGGAACTATTAACATGGTAAGTTCTGAGACCACACCTCCCCGAGGGGCCGGCTAAAAGACTCAGACTCTGGAGGGCTCCTCAGGAGCACTGGGAGAAGGGGGGCGCAGCTCCTCGGTCTGTAAAATAGGGCGACAACAAGTTGGAAAGGGACAGAGCAGGGCTACCACATCTTCTAAGGTCCGGATGTGATTCTGTATGATAAGCTATGGAATCCTTAGTGGGTTGCTCACTGTCCCCTTTTCAGCTGGAAACAGCGTACTGTTCATTTCTGTAGTCAGCGAGCTCTGTAGAAGCACCTGCATTGAGCCAGTTATTGTGCTCAATAAGACATAGAGTGCTATGCAGCGTGTCTTAGCTTCTGAGGCTGTGATGTAGGAATTGTAAATGCTACATACAATGCAGTTGTATTTTATTCAAAACTACTTTTTTAAAATATATTTTTATTGCTTCCAGAGAGGAAGGGGAGAGAGAGAAAGAGAGATAGAAACATCAATGATTAGAGAGAATCACTGATTAGCTGCACTGAGCCCGCAATCCAGGCATGTGCTCCCGACCGGAATCGAACCTGGGACCCCTCAATCCCCAGGCCAACACTCCATCCACTGAGGCAAACCAGCCAGGGCTATTCAAAACTACTTTAACAGCTTCACATATTCAAATATCAAAATGGATATTAAGAATTACTAGTGTGAGGTTGTTGCTTCAACTTATACCTCTGTTATTAATTTCCCTGCTCCTATAGAATACTGAATCTTCCAGATTAACTTGAACATACTTTTAAAGTGCTTAATGATATTTACATAAGCATACTTCAATGTATTTCATAATGTAATGTCTAGTAAACCTAAAACCATTTATTTATATAAACTTTGCATTTCTGTAAACCTTATACTGTAGAAGTACATTGCTTTATGTATTATATACATTTACTTTGGCCAGTTCAATTTCTTGTTTAATAATAAAGTTACATTTTATGAAAATAGTTTACATTTAATGCATATGGTGGTGATAAATATGGGTTGGAACTCATTGAAAATAAAAAGAAATATAATGTGTATCTAGGTCCAGTTTATAGATGAACTGCTAAAAACATAAGTCATCAAAATGCTATTTCTGTATTATCTGTTGGTTCTATAAACCCTCTCAAATAATTATTCTGTCATCAAATTATTGCAATTTTCAGTACATTTGACCTGAGGGGTGTATATGTAATTTTATCATCAATCAGTATTATCACCTGGCCCTTGTTTTAGGAGAAAATGGTGGTTCGAGAGAGCTTTCACTCTTCAAAAAAAAAATCCATTGACTAATTTTGCCCAATTTCACCTTTTAAAGTTTTTCCAGGACCACTGATTGTCTGTTAAGTATGCAGAGTAGATCAAAGGTTAATGATTCTTAATTAGACTTCATTAAGTGATAATACAAGATCTCGAGCTCCTCATTACGCTCCGGGATCGGACAGTAATGTCATAACATCAGGAAATAATGAACCAGGAGGCAAACATCACCATGCATTAGAGCACTGCAGCAAGTCATTAGGTTTCAGATGCACTGTCTCAAGTGAGGTATTAAGTGAGGTGCATATTAATAGCCTGGTCCAATTCCCATTTTGAGAATGAACTGTATTTTTGGCATAAGGAAGACTTTCTGATTTGAACTGTTATAATTTGGAAGACTATTGGATCCTGTTTATCCTTTATTACTATTCATTAGCTGCCCTCAACCATGACAGACAAGGTGATATGATCATTGCACAGCCTCTGCAGTCCACCTGAAACAGCCCCTTGGTCAGGCATCACTTTTGAATTTAGGGCCTATCCTTTCCTTCATTTTCTATGTGGTGATTTCAAACCCCACTTCGGTAACACAGGGGATTAAGATAGCATTTTTGCTACTAAGCAGTTCTATTATTCTACTTAGAGCAAAGTCAGTTCTATAGTTTTCATTTTTCTCTGAGAACGGGAATCCGTGCAGACAGAACAGTCATAACTGTAGTTAACATGTCAGGGAAAATGAATGCACAATTGTATAGTATAATGCCATGTGCTTTAGAGATAACCACAATGAGGGATAATGAGCTAATCTTGGTCTTCTGTATTGCAAAGCTAATATACTCAAAAAGATATTGCCTTTCATCACAGTTTAATGTAATTGCTTCTAATCCATTACCTGAACAATAAACTTAAATATCTTATTCAAACACTAACATTAAGCTGCTTTTCTCCAGGATGTCAATATGACATTTTGCATTCATCTGCCTCAAGAGGAACTGGACAGTAAAAAGTGCCTTACATGTTTGTTCTTCGTGAACTTTTCTATCAATTGCTGTGAATAAGGAACCAAATGACGGAGTCGACACTAACGTTTGTAACTCAGATGATTTATGAAAGATGGGTTTGCCAATGAAATAGATTGCCTCCACAAGACACATGACAGCGAGCTCATCCTAAATCCTGCCCGGAAGCAGACCTGGAAGCAGATATCAAGTGCGATGGGCCTTGCAGAGCTAGAGGCTTGGAAAATGATTAGGGTTCATATTTTGAAAACACATTAGCTGGAAGGAATACCAACATATTCTTCACATTTACTAGTAAGATGATAAGCTCTGTGTGTATAAACACGACTGTGTGTGTGTGCATATGTGTATAAGAACAACAGAATGAGAGTTGATTTTATACTTTTTAAATATAAAAATTATTTTCTACTCCAAGAAAATAATCCAAAAATGCTCCAAAGGTATTTGCGGTGGGGGTTGGGGGAAGAGACACCTCTGTTTTCTATCCCTAAGTCAAAACCATTGATTAACTCCAATGAAGTTCCCCTTTGCTAACAAAGCAGGTATTGAATAAATATTAGATTTGAGTAAATGAACAAAGATTAACTACTTACTCATGTGGAATTGCTTTGGAAAAAGAAAGATATCAGGCCCAAAAGATATTGTCTGTTGTATGAATAGTCAATATTTCTCAGAGTGGCGCATGGACCACCATTTTACCTTTAAAAATCATTGGCCCCTGAATCCAATGTAGTAATATAGTTCTCAGGGGCAGAGACCTGGGGAAGGGCATTCTACAGCAGCACCCAGGAAGTCCTCTGCACCCTCCAAGTGAAAAACCATTGCTATAAACTTCATTTCCTGCTTGGGATGCTGTTTTGCCCCCATTCAATTCAAATCAATAAATATGTAATTCTGCTGAGTGACAGAGACTCTGCCCAGATAGCTGTCTCCCAGGCCCTGCCCTGGTGCAGCCCCCAGGCCATCAGGAAGACACACCTGCACATGCCCTGCCATGCACACGCCCTAATCAGCATCAGGACAGCAGGAAGGGTGGCTCTGAGATGTGACACCGGAGGGCTCCTTGGGGAATGAATAGGAGCTGAGCAAGGGAAGTCAAGGAGAGGAAGAGGGAGAAGGGACATTTCCAAACAGCAACACTCATCGTGGGGCCAGAGTCAATAATGCAAGTGGATTTGAAACCTGGGAAACCTTAATGGCTGGGAAAGCGGGTAGGAGGCATTTGTGGCTGAAAGGGGTTGGTTGGGGGTGAAAATTAAAGCATATTCTAAACTCTTGTTCACCTGTCTTTGAAGTTTTCATACCATTTTCCTGGTTTTGCCCCACTTTAATAGCACTTGTACTATTATTTCCTTAATATGTTGCTTTTCCTCTATTTGTTTTTTTTCTTAAATGAATTTAGTTTAAAAGAAAACTTCATATCACTACATAAATGCAACACCAGTATCATCCAACATAAATAGAAGAGCACTTTCTTATTGTGGTAAGTTTGGTATACACATTTTTAGGTACAACACTATAATTTGATATTTGTATACTTTATATAGTGATCACCACTGTAAATCTAGTTACCATCCATCGCGATACAATTGATCCCCTTCACCCACTTCATCCTCTCCAACCCCCTTCTCCTCTAGTGACCACTAATCTGTTCTCTGTGAGTTTGTTTTTGTTTTAGATTCCACATATAAGTGACATAATACGGTATTTGTCTTTCTCCATTTGACTTATTTCACTTAGCATAATATCCTCAAGTATATCCATGTTGTCTCAAATGGCAAGACTTGATTCTTTTTTATGACTGAAACCTATTCTAGTGTATTTATCCGTTCATTTAGAAATGGATGCTTAATTTGTTTCCATTTCTTGGCTATTTTAAATAACGCTACAATGAACATAAGGGTAGATATATCTTTTAGAATTAGTGTTTTAGTATTATTTGGATAAATACCCAGAAGTTGAATGGCTGTGTCATATGTTAATTCTAGTCTTAATTTTTTGAGGAATCTCTATACTATTTTCTGTAGTGGCTACAGCAGTTCACATTCCCACCAGAAAAGTTCCCTCTTCTCTATATCCTCTCAAACATTTGTTACTTTTTCACCTTTTTGATAGAAGCAATTCTAACAGGTGAGAAGTGACAGTTCTTTGTGTGTTTTTTTTTTTTTAATTTATATTAATTAGAGATGTTGAACATGTTCCCATGTGCCTTTTGGCCATCTGTACATCTTCTTTGTAAAAGTGTCTATTCAGATCCTCTTCCCATTTTTTAAATTTTAGTTTTATGTTGTTGAGTTATGTATTTCTTTATATATATTTTATATTAAACTCCTGTTGAATGTATAAACTTCAAATATTTTCTCTTATTTAGTAGGTTGCCTTTTTATTTTAATGATGGTTTCCTTCTTGATACAGAAGCTTTTAAGTTTGGTGTAGTCCCATTTGTTTGTCTTTGCCTTTGTTTCCCTTACCTTTAGTCATATCCCGAAGAAAAGAACAGAAACATTGCTAGATCAATGTCAAAGAGAGTACTGCCTTTGCTTTTTTCTAGGAATTTTATAATTTCAGATCTTACATTCAAGTTTTTAATCCATTTTAAGTTTCTTTTGTGTATAACTTAAGATAGTTTTATTTTTTTGCATATGTTGTTCCATTTTACCAGAACCATTTATTAAAGTGACTAACCCTATTGTGTGTTCTTGGTTTCTTTGTCAATAATTAATTGTCAATATATGTTGATAAATATCTGGATTTATTCCTGGGCTCCCTATTCTGTTTCACTGATCCATGTGTCTGCTATTATGCTAATATTATATTATTTTGACTACTATGGCTTTGTAATATGGTTTGAAATCAGGGAGTGTGATACCTCCAGATATGTTCTTCTTGCTCAATATTGCTTTGGCTAATCAGGAGTTTTGTGGCTTTATACAAATTTTAGCATCACTATTGTAGGTCTGTGAAAAATGCCTTTGAAATTTTGATAAGGATTGCATCTAATCTTTAAATCAGGTTAGTGTGGACATTTTAACAATGTTAATTCTTGCAATCCATAAACATTAACTATATTTTCATCTAATTGTGTCTTCTTCAATTCCTTTCATCATGACTTATAGTTTTCAGTGTGTCGGTCTTTTGCCTGTTTGGTTCAATTTATTCCTAGATATGTTATTCTTTTTGATGCAATTGTAAGTGAGATTGTTTTCTTAATTACTCTTTCTGATAGTTTGTTATTAGTATATACAAATTCCATATATATTAATATATTAATTTTGTATTCTTCAACTTTCCAATTCATTTCTTAGTTCTAACAATTATTTTGGTAGCATCTTGGGGCTTCTACACATAGTATTATGTCATCTGAAAATAGTGACATTTTTACTCCTTTCTTTCTGATTTTAATGCTTTAACTTCTTTTTCTTTCCTAATTGCCATGGCTAGAACTTACAATACTAGCCTATCTAATAAAGAGGGAATATGCAAATTGACCATCACACCATCACAAAGATGGCAGCACCCATAGCCACAAGATGGCGGCTCCCAGTCCCCTCAGCCCCACCAGAGTCCCCCAGTCCTTTCAGCCCCACTGGGGGGAGGGGAATGTGTGTGGCAGGCTTACAGTGTGGCCAGACCCACCCTCAGCCCCCCAGCCACCCAGGGCCAACCTGAGGTGCAGGTAAGCCTTGGATGGCGGCTACCCAGCCGCCCAGGGCCACCCCAGGGAGGCTCACATAATCAGGGCTGGCAGATGCTTGCACTGCCAGTAGTGGCAGCAGCAGAGGTGTGATGGGGGCATCGCCTTCCCCTGATCGCTGGGTTGCCTCCCACCCCTGAAGGCTCCTGGACTGTGAGAAGGGGCAGGCCGGGATGAGGGACCCACCCTCCAGTGCATGAATTTTCATGCCCCAGGCCTCTAGTGTTCAATAAAAGTGGTGAGAGTGGGTATCCTTGTCTTGTTCCTGATCAAAGTGAAAACACTTTCCTCTTTTCACCATTGAGCCTGATGTTTGCTGTGCGTTTGTCATAAATAGCCTTTATTATGTTGAGGTACATTCCCTTTATACCCACTTTGTTGATTTTTTATTATTATAAATAGATGTTGTCAAATGCTTTTTCTGCTGCCTTGCTTGCCTGACCATAGGTAAGAACAAGTTGGCAATGTTGATTCCGCACCTCACTGAATAAGTTAATTATTATTTAGTCATTTGGCTTTAATAAAATATTTAAAAATGAATTATTTTCCCTTTCCTTTACATGTATTCTGCATGTTTTATTTTAAAGTTCTTTCCCGTTTTCAAGCAATCTCTCTAAATAGTGTCTATGTAACCACTTGAAACCAGCATGGCGTATGCCTGTGTTAGTATGTGCAGGTGCAGCCCTGACCCTTGCAATGCAGTCTTTGTGTTCCCATCAGTTATTGAGTGGTCGGCAGGGAAAGCACAGTAGGTTTGATTAACTCTGAATTCCATGGTTGTTTTTTTTTTTTTTTTTTTTTGTGTGTGTGTGTGTGTGTTTTTTCACTGAGGACAGACCCATGATGGGGAGGGAATGATGGCTTTTTAACACTGGCCACCATTTTTTGTGAGGCTGCTTTTGGTTAAATTATATTGTTCATGATAATCTTGGTCAGGTATATTCTTTGTGGCCTGCCGTTTCTCTTTCCTGAGGAGGTGGTGCCAGGTGTGTGCCACGAGATGGGAAAGCTGGTGACCACGAGCCGGTGTTCCCGGGCACAGGCTGTAGTCTGTGTTAGACACTCAGATCGGCAAGTTGGGTCACCACTAGCGATCATGTTCTCAGGGGCTGGTGTACACCAAATAAAATCCTTGGAGAGGGACCTAAAGTATTGGAAGGTAAACTTACAGAAGGGAAGTTCTCTGAAGGTGGGGCCTCTATCCTGTTATCACCGTATTCACAATGGAAGGTGCTCAATCACAGTTAGCTAACGACAGCAGGAAGGAACAATGAGCCCTAACCGGTGTGGCTCAGTGGATAGAGCATTGGCCTGCGAACTGAAGGGTCCCAGGTTCGATTCTGGTCAAGGGCATGTACCTTGATTTCGGGCACATCCCCAGTAGGGGGTGCGTAGGACGCAGCTGATCGATGTTTCTCTCTCATTGATGTTCCTATCTCTCTATCCCTCTCCCTTCCTCTCTGTAACAAAATCAATAAAATATATTTTTAAAAAAAGAAGGAACAATGTGCAGACACAGTAAGTAGCAGGCCTGGCCCTCCCTAGCCTTCCCAATCCCACACACATGTCACTGTTATCTGGCAAAGGAAATATAGCCGCACACAGCAACTTCTGTTTTAAATGCTGCTTCATCCTGACCTGTGATAACCTTCAAACCTGCCCTTGTTGTTACTATCTGTCTCATCAATTCCGGACTCTGTCCTCCCAGCTTAAATATCAGTTCTGGGTTGGCAACCCATTTCAGTCACCCTCGTGCATGTCAGCACGGCTGCCACTCAGAGCTCTAGCCAGCTCGCTGGTTCCATCGGCTCCGGGAGAGCTTCCAGGCCCAGCCTGGCCCTTCCGACAGTCACAGAGCGGGCCAGCAGCAGGTGCTCAGGGAAGGGGAGAAAGCTGAAAAGCACGGGAAGCAAGTTCTATGGTCAGATTGAACAGCCTGAAGCAACCTTCATTCAAATCACTCCTTCTCTCTGAGCCTCAGTTTCTTCATCTCTAAAATGCAGATCATAATCACATCTCCCTCGGGGCTGCTTGGATTATGAAATGGGACCCTGCAGGGTAAGGGCCTGGCAGGAAGGGAGCTGCCATGCGCATTGCTCCCGTCACTCCCGTGACTCCTATGGGCACCGCTGGCACTGTCATCTCTGGGCCAGGGAATTGCTCCGGGTGTGGGAGCGAACTCTGAAAACCCGGGGACAGAGGAGAAGGTCGGCTGGTGAGCATACGTTAGAACAGGTAGCTGGTGAGCTTCAGAGATACTCTATCAGCTACAGCGGGTGAGTGACTGTCTTTCTCCGGCTGGAGGAGATTCTGTCAAAAGAACCGCTATTCGTCATGCAGAGTCAGCCTGCTCTCGCCTTTGGATGGTGTCAGAAAGAGATGCAACGGGTTCCAACGTTTTGTCATTCTTTTGTTTTTCCCTCCAGTATTCCTTGTCGGTTGCCAAAAGATTCATTCTTTCGTGGCCACCTTGCCCGACAGTGAAAGGCGGGATTAATTCCACGGCAGCGTCTCCAGCCTCACTGCCTGCAGCGGGCGCTTGCCATGGAGGGCTGGCCACTGCGGGCGCTGCAGGGCACACAGCGCCCTGGAAAACACCTCCGGGTGTTTTCACCTTCAGTTTACTGAAGCACTTCACTCATGTTTTAGAAATGGATTTTCACGGGTTTTTTTCCTGAAGATGAAATATTGATGCGAGGAAAGTCCCCTCTCAGAGTGTCACCCTGTTGCTCCCTGTTTCTCAAAATCTGTTCCGCAGACCACGTGCGAGGGGTGCTGGGCGCGGGCAGCCGTGCCCGGCGGTGGCCGTGCCCCGTGGCCGGCTCTTCCTGCGGAGGCAGCAGCGTCCGCAGACAGCCCTGGGCTCCTGCTGCACATTCAACCCTGTCTCCGCGGGTGAATGTGTGTGTGCTGGGAGGAGTTTGTGAGAGCAAATAGGAAAGTCACCAGTGGGCTGTTAATATGTTTCTTAATACATCTTTATGGACCAGGGAAATATATAAATTTTTTCATTTATTCCCAGTTTAATATGTATCTGGTTCTCCCTCAAACAAAGCAATATGAACTTCCAATGAGACCAGAGTGCGAGTGAAATGAAGTACCGGAACCAAGGTACAATCTTAACAAATGACTCTCCCTCACATTGACATCCTAGTGATTTCAGGTACTGCCTGTCCAGGGTGGGGCAAAAGTAGGCTTATAGTTGTGACTACACGGAACTGAGAGTTTATTCTTGTATTTTTATTTCTTAACTAGAGGCCCGGTACACAAAATTCATACACTCAGGGAGGGGGCGTCCCTCAAGCCGGCCTGCGCCCTCTCACAATCCAGGAGCCCTCGGGGGATGTCCAACTGCCTTCGGGCCTAAGCAGGCAGTTGGATATCCTTAGTGCTGCTGCACAGGCGGGAGAGGCTCCCACCACCACCGCTGCGCTTGCCAGCCATGAGCCTGGCTTCTGGCTGAGTGGCGCTCCCTCTATGGGAGCACACTGACCATCAGGGGGCAGCTCCTGTGTTGAGCGTCTGCCCCCTGGTGATCCTTGTGCATCATAGCGACCAGTCGTTCCGCTGTTTGGTAGATTTGCATATTAGCCTTTTATTATTTAGGATTATTGTATTATTTTCCATATGAACAATGTAAACTTACTTTTGCTCCACACTGTACTATAGTTCTTACGATTTATAAAAACTTAAAAGCTCATCAGCACAGCTGTTTAATTCAGAGATTTGGCTCAGCTCACCTGTGGGGAGACTTCAAACACACCCTAGAGGAAGGCCCAGGTGCACGGTCCGCAGGCTACACACAGAGGAGGGAGGAGCGATGCCGTTTTATAATGAGTCTCTGGAGTGTCCATCTTGCTTCTGTTTTGTTTTGTTCTGTTTTTCAATTTAAAAAAAAAATCAGTGGCAAACATAATGTAACAACACATTTTAGTTGTATGGGTACTTTCTCTTCTGATATCCCTCCCCTGGAATCCCCAATAACAAAGGGATGAGTGTGTACTCTATGTAGCTTCTTTTAGAGTTTGAAAGCATTTCCCACAGGACATGTAGAACTATCATCTCAGAAGCATTTAGTAAGCCTGTTCAAGCAGCGGAAAAGCATAACTAGAGTCAAAATAAAGTGAATCATTGAGGCTGAAACTTGTGGTTTAACTAAAGTTGCTAAGTTAAGTTGTATCCAATTATTTTTCCCTTTCTTTGTGTCTCTGTTGGTTTGGGTTTAGTGTGTTTACCTGCAGAACTGATGGAGTGGAATATCTGGGGAAAGGCATATGGATAGGTCAGGTTTCAAACTATAAATTAGACTTATCTCATCAGCTAAATCTGAATCTATAGTTGCCACAAATTTTTTTAGTTACAGCAAATATAGTAGAATCAAGAAATGGTTGAGACACCCTTCACAATAGGGCCACGGCTTGCCTTAAGCCTTAAGGTTTAAGGTGACAACATGATCAGTAAATTCCATTTATTGTAGGTTTGGTGTAAATATTCTCAGGACCATAATCAGTACAATAACGGGCACTTGGTTCTTTACCCAGGGCATTTTAGGAGGCCTGATGACATAGTCATTATCTGGGATGTAAGCTGATGGATGGTGTTTTATTACTCTCCTCAGTGTCACAAGAGCTGTTGAATGAATCTTGCATGTCCTTTGCTTCAACTGTTGTAAGGTGAATTCTCATTGCAGGGACTCCTTCCATGTTCTCATTTTTGTGCTTTTGCTTTTGCCTCCCTTTCCTTTTCAAAGTTGTAATTCTTAACTATTGGCCTTTTGGGCTATGAGACTTCTGTTAACTGTAGCCCAACTATTTATCGAGTGACTACTATGTGCCATGGGGATCACTGCGATTAAAAATAAACAACAATCATTTAGTTTTAAGATGAATAAGTTCTGAGCATCTAAAGTACAGAATGGTGACCCTAGTTAATAAAATTGTATTGTACACTCTACAGTTTGCTCAGAGAGTAGATCTTAAACATTCTTTTTTAAAAAGGCAACTATGTGAGATGATGGATATGTTAATTAACTTGATTATGGGAACCATTCATAATGTATATGTATATCAAATAATCACATTGTATACTTTAACTCTTTGCACTCGCTTGCTTTTTTCTCGATTCCTTTATTCTAATGCTACCCGTGTCGAGTCACACTCGACATCCGAGTGCAAAAGGTTAAATATATTATAGTTCTATTTGTCAATTATACCACCATAAAGTTGGAGGTAAAAGTACACAATATGATTAAAATTATAATGAACATTTTAGTAAAGAAGTAAAGGATACCCTGGGAGAGTATAGCAAGGAATTGTATCTGGTCTTAGAAAGTAAAATGTGTGGTGCTGGAGGCTGTGATGGATTAGCTGAAAACTGAAGCTTTCCTAGGAGTTACCTCAGCAAGACAGGGATGCAGCCAAAAGGTCCAGGAGGGATGCAAAACAAACAGGATGAAGTAAAATGGAGCATATCTGGGGAGGAGCCCCGATGGTAGTTGAGGCAGTTCGTGCAGGGCTTCCTAAACCTCATGAAAGATGCTGAGCTCTATCCTGTGGGGATGAGGAGCCAATCAAGTATTCTAAGCATGCAAAATTAGTCACAGTGCCTGCCGCACGCTGCGAAATAAAAAAGAAACCTCAGCGTACATCAGAATAACAAAAGATTTGGAAGTCTTTTTAAAATGTTAACAATTTTTTTATTTTTCATTTATAACTGGTGTGCACTATTATCTTAGTTTCAGGTATACAGCCCAGGGATTAGATATTTATATAACTTACGAAGTGATAATCTCAATCAAACTAGTACCCATCTGACACCATACATAATTATCACAATATTATGGACTATATTGCCTATGCTATAATTGATATTGCCATGACTATTCTGTAATTACCAATTTGTACTTTTTAATCCCTTCACCTTTTTCACTCAACCTCCAACCTCCTTCCCATCTGGCAACCATCAAAATGTTCTTTGTGTCTTTGAGTCTGTTTCTATTCTGCTTGTTCATTTATCTTATTTTTTAGATTCACATATACTAATAAGTGAAATCATATGGCATTTGTCTTTCTCTGTTTGACTTATTTTACTCAGCACAATACCCTCTAGGTCCACCGTGTTGTAGCAGATGGCAATATTTTATTCATTTCTTTTAAGATGGAGTCATATTCCATAATATATCAGCACTGCTTCTTCTTTATCCGTTCTTCAATTGATGGACATTTAAGTTGCT
This sequence comes from Cnephaeus nilssonii, assembly GCF_951640355.1. Classification (NCBI taxonomy): domain Eukaryota; kingdom Metazoa; phylum Chordata; class Mammalia; order Chiroptera; family Vespertilionidae; genus Cnephaeus; species Cnephaeus nilssonii. Next base: position 54,459,768 of record NC_137088.1, read on the forward strand.
TACATATTTTGGCTTTTGTAAATAATGCTTCAATGAATATATGAATGCATGTGTTTCTTTCAATTTAGTGTTTTGGGTTTTTTCAGATAAATACCCTGAAATGGAACTCCTGGGTCCTTCTCTCTCTCTCTCTCTCTCTCTCTCTCTCTCTTTTGCAATACTGGATTGATGGTGATAAACTCCTTTAGCTTTTTCTTGTCTGAAAAGTTTTTTATCTGTCCTTTGATTCTAAATGATAACTTGGCTAGGTAATCTTGGTTGTAGGTTTGTGCTTTTTATAATTTTTCTAACATTTTGTGCCACTTGCTTCTGGCGTGCAGAGTTCTTGTTGAAAAATCAGCTGACATTCCTATGGGAACTCTTTTGTAGGTAACTAACTGCTTTTCTCTTGCTGCTTTTAAGATCTCTTTGTCTTCAACCTTTGCTATTTTAATTATGATGCGTGTGTGTCTTGATGTGGGCTTCTTTGGGTTCATCTTGTTTGGGACCCTCTGTACTTCCTGGACTTGTGTGTCTTTTTACTTCACCAGGTTAGGGAAATTTTCAGTCATTATTTCTTCAGATTGGTTCTCTATCCCTTGATCTTTCTCTTCTCCTTCTGATATACCTATGATGCAGATGTTGTTATGTTTGATGTTGTCCCAGATATCCCTTAAACTATCCTTTCTTCTCTTTGCTACTCTATTGGGTGTTTTCTATTACCTTGTCTTCCAAATTGCTGATTAAATTATCTGCTTCATCTAATCTGCTCTTGAATCCTTCTAGTGTATTTTTCATTTCAGTTACTGTATTCATCCTTTTCAACTGGTTCTTTTTATGGTTTCTATGTCCTTCTTTATGCTGCTGAAGTTCTCACTACATTCCTTGAGTCTGCTTGTAAACATGGGTTTGAACTCTGTATCCTGTAGTTTGTTTGCCTCCATTTCATTTAGTTCTTTTTCTGATTTTCTCTTGTTCTTTTACTTTGGAGAGTGTTTCTTTGTCTCCCCTTTTTGGCTGCCTCTTTGTGTTTGTTTCTATGTATTAGGTAGGTCTGTTATGTCTCCCAATCTTGGTAAGGTGACTTATGTAGTAGGGGTCATGGAGAACCCTTTGCACAGCCTTCCTGATTACTCTAGCTGGGCACTTCATGGGCACATCCTGTATAGACTGTGTGAACCCCCTGTTGTGGTTGAGCCTTGATTACTGCTGGTACTTCAATAGGAGACATTGACCCCGAAGCAGATCAGCTATGAGGACTCTCCACAAATACAGCAGAGGATCTGCTGTGCAGGGGAGGACTTCATGGAGAAGAACCTGCTTCAGCAGAGCTCTGGTGACTGCCAAGTCCACTCCTTGAATGTGTTGCTTGTGGAAGGAGACTGGGTGGTGCTTCCGTGTTGTCTGAAGCTGGTTACCTGGTGAGCCTGCTCTTAGGTCTCCCAGAAGGTGCCAGCTGAGGGCAGCCACTGACTATTTCCTGCCAGGGCCTCTCAGCACAGCTACAAAGTGATAGGCAGATGGTTGCTACTGGTGCTGGACTTGAGGGTGAATGAGAGAGGCCAGGCTGAAAACCACATCTGGGTGCCACTAGTGCTGGGCCTGGGGCCACTTAGCATGTCTAAGCCAGATAGTCCTTGTTTGGGGTTTGTGAACTGCTCAGAGAATTTAGGAAAGTCCAAAGAATAACCAAGACAGGCCATTTGTTTGGAAAAGCCACTGGAAGTGACTTGGGTGGGCCTGCAATTTTGGAGGGGCAGGTCTCAGGGAATAATCAGGGCAGGGTGAACAGTTATAACCAGGCTGGTGGAGACTAAGATAAGGTGCCTGCCTGCCTGTTCTGTGTGATGGGGGGATCTCAGAATGGCAACAATAACCTCTGCGAGCACTTCTGTTTGGCAGAAAACTACTTCTCCAACTCTCGCCCCAAAGCCAGACAATTCAATTCTTCTCTTTATGTCTCTGCTGCCCCAGCACTGGAGCTCAGAGGGAGTGAGTCCAAATAAGTCCATGTGCAGGCCCTTTATGAGGAACTGCCTGGGACTCTAGCAGCTTCTATCTCCCTCAGCCACAATTCTTGCCTTGTTTTATAGCCAAAAGTTATAGGGACTTCTCTTCCTGGTCCTGGAATCCAGGGTTGGGTACCTGGTGTGGAACTGGGACCCCTCACTCCTCAGGGGGTCCTCCAAAGCCAAAATATCCCTCTCATTTATTAATAACCACATGTGGGTGTGAGACCAGTTTGTTCTGCATCTCTGTGCCTCCTACCAGTCTCAAAGTGGCTTCTCCTGTATATCCTTGGTTGTAGGACTTCAAGTCAGCTAGAGTCCAGTAATTTTGATGTAGTTGTGGGAGGATGCAAGTACCATGTTTACCTATACTACCCTCTTGAAAAAGTCTTAATTCTGTATGTCATGCTATTATTAACTGTGGTGCTTGGGGAAGGGATCTGGTAGTAGACAGATATTTTATTTTTATTTTGGGTTCTTCCCTATCATTCAAACACATAAAGCCATAATGCTTTTGTTTTTTAGCCCTGTTAAGTTTGGCTCAGTGGTCAGAGTGTCTGCCTGAGAACCCACTGGTTACGGATTCATTTCCAGGTCAAGGGCATGTACCTCTGTTGCAGGCTTGATCCCCAGCCTCAGTCAGGGTGCAAACTGGAGGCAACCAAGCAATGTGTCTCTCTCACATTGATGTTTCTCTCTCTTTGTCCCCTCATTCTTCCCCTTTACTTTCTGTAAAAAAAAAAATCAATAGGGAAAAATATCCTCAGGCCCAGCTGGTGTGGCTCAATAGTTGACTGCTGACTTATGAACTAGGAGGTCATGGTTTGATTCCCAGTTGGGGCACATGCCAGGGTTGTGGGCTCAATTCCCATTGGGGACATGCAGGATGCAGCTGATCAATGATTCTCTCTCATCATTGATGTTTCTATCTCTTCCTTTCCCTTCTCTCTGAAATCAATAAATATATATATTTTTTAAAATAGTGTATCCTCAAGTGAGTATTTAAAACAAAACAAAACAAGGCAAAAAACGTGTTTTAAATGTCAAGTAAAAGAAATAGTAAAGCACTGTGCTCTAGTTTCAACATTTTTACCAAAAATGTCAAGAAAGGGACCCACAAGTTAAATAGAATTTATAGAAAGAAAACTTGTTTAAAACAGCTACCTTTGAAACTTAAAACAAACAAAAAAGCCAGACTACGTCTTCTTCCAATGAACCTTCTCACCTCAGCACGTATTGATGCTCAACCATTTCTTGCAGTCATGAACGGGACCCAGGCAGAGTTTTGTTTGTTGAGTCTGCTGCATTCTTTTTTTTTTTTTTAATTTCTTTATTGATTAAGGTGTCACATATTTGTCCTCATCCCCCCATTCCCATCCCACACCCCTCCCCACGGATGCCCCAACCCCCTGTTGATCTTAACCATTGGTTAGGCTCGTATGCATGCAAACAAGTCCTTTGGTTGATCTCTCCCCCCTCTCCCCACCCTCCCCTACCCTCCCTCTGAGGCCTGATAGTCCGATCGATGCCTTCTTGTTTCTGGTTCTGTTCTTGTTCATCAGTCTATGTTGTTCATCATTTCCCCTAGATGAGCGAGATCATGTGTCACTAGAAATATACTTATAAGAACTGAATGTGAACAGACTGTCAAATTACAAGGGGAAGGTTAGGGAGAGGTGGGGGAGATAAGAGATCAATCAAAGGACTTGTATGCATGCATATAAGCATAACCAATGGATGCAAAACTCTGGGGGGTGGGGGCATATATGGGAGTGGGGTGTGGGGAGGGCAATGGTAAGATATGTACACATATAATACCTTAATAAAAAAAATGAAAAAAAAAAAAAAGAACTGAATGTGAGACGAGCAATAATAGTTATGCTGACAGGCAAATGAATCAGTCTGTAGTGAGTTTCTTTCTGGACCAACAGTTCTTTTGAGACCCAATTTCAATGTCCACCAGTTCCTTATGTGTACATGTCGGCACTGACTTTTCAGCTCTGGATGGTGGACAAATGGTGGTAATGCAGGTCCGACTCTCTCTGGTTTGGTCTCGGCCGGACCCAGAGGCACAGCTTCACCCGGACTCAGGGGCGCGTGGCCTCACCCGGACCCAGGTGCGTGTGGCCTCACCCGGACCCGGGACCCAGCCTCACCCGGATCCAGGGGCACATGGCCTCACCCGTACCCGGGATCCAGCTTCACCCAGACCCAGGGGTGCGTGGCCTCACCCGGACCCAGGGGCGCGTGGCCTCTCCCAGACCCAGGGGCGCGTGGCCTCACCCGGGCCTGGGACCCGGCCTCACCCGGATCCAGGGGCACACTGCCTCACCCGGACCCGGGATCCAGCTTCACTCGGACCCAGGGGCGCGTGGCCTCACCTGGGCCTGGGACCCGGCCTCACCCAGATCCAGGGGCACACGGCCTCACCCGGACCCGGGATCCAGCTTCACTCGGACCCAGGGGCGCGTGGCGTCCGCCCTGTGCCTCCATCTTGGTCCTCCTTTGTGTAGTTAAGTCTTGATTGTTGTTGGTGTCACTGGGAGGAATTTTCCTCCAGGCCAATTGGCTGTGAGGACCCGCTGTATCTATAAAGGAAGAGTTGCTGTGCAGAAGACACGTTTATGGGCCGGGTCTTGTTGCAGCAAGGCTTTGGCGCTCACTGAGTCTGCCTCTTGAATGTATCCCTTATGCGAGTGGTTGAAATCTGGTGTCAACTCACACCGACCACTAGATGCCCTCATTTCTGGGTCTCCTATGGAGTGTAGGTCAGCTACTGTCTGAGACCACTCAGCAGGAGTTACAGCAAAAACTGCAGTTTCCTCCTCCTGTCTGAGCGGCCCTAGATCAGTCCGACTGGAACCGCAGTTCATCTGGTCATGCTGCCACAGGGCAGGCCACCCACATGCAAAAGCCACTGCTTGGAGCCTGGGTGGGCCTGCAAAACGTGCGGGGTGGGTCCCAGGGTGGGGCGGGGTCTCACGCGCCACCAGGCCAAGGCGTGGCGAACCGCAATGGCTGCAAGTCTGCTTTTTCTGCTTTCCGCAGCGCAGCAAACACTGATTGCTGGGCGCACCTCCGCAAGGAAGTTACTCCCACTCTCCGACACGAAGGCCAAGAGTCTAGCCTCTCCCCGCAGGCGTCTGGGTCTCCCGCGCGTCCCCAGAAGCTGGATTTCAGAGTTATGGGGAGCTAATCTTCCCTAGGTTTGGAAAAAAAGCCACACGTCTCTTCCCCCTCCACCAGCCTGACCCATGCGCCTCCGCACCTCATCCCCTCCGAGTTCGCTCTTTCCTCTTCCCTCTTAGTTGTAAATCCACCATTCAGCCAGCTCTCCTGTGGTTCTGGGTGGCAGACGCTCTGTCCTCCAGTTGTATTTTTGAAATTGCTGTGTGCGGCGCAGTTCATTTGTTTAACTTTGCCGCCTTCTTGGTTCTCCTCTCTCAAAATGGCTAAAGGACTTGAATGTAAGACGGGAAATCATAAAAATCCTCCAAGTCGGTGTCGGCGGCCTCCGGGGCCCCGAGGATCTCACTGGGCAGCTCGGCCAGGTCGGTGACGCGGATGGGCCCCTCCTGCAGAAAAAAGCTCTGCTGCATTCTTGAGAGTGTGGCTTTCATTATCATTTTGGAGGCCACATATTTCCCCAGGCAAAAACATCTCTGAAATGATGAGTTAAGTCAGTAGGAAAACATGACTTTATTTACAGAAATTCTGTTTTCTCCATTTTTCAGTTTACCCAGGTTACCAATGTTTAAAGCTAGGTTATAAGAAATGAACAGTTCTCTTCTATATCTACTAGAAATGGTGGCGGTTTTAGGCAGGTTTCTGCTACTCTAATGCTGTGTAACAAGCAATCTCCAAATCCCAGTTTCTAACAACAGTAAGCATTGATTCACAGGTTCAGGGGCTTGCAGTTCAGTTATGGTTCAGCTGGTCTTGGCCGAGTTTGTCTGGGCTAGGCTGTCTGTCAGGCTTTGAGTCAAGTTTAGGCCATTTTAATGTCTTCATTTTAAGACTCGGGCTGAAAGATCTGAATTAGGGTCTTCCTGTGGCAAAGGCTGGTGGAATCTTGCAGTGCCTCCCAAAATCATGGTTTGGAACTAGAAGACTGTCAATTCTTCCCACTGGTTAAAGCAAGCAGAGTGGCCTAGCTCAAAGTCAATGGGACAGGGATGTTTACTCTGCCTCAGTAAAGGGAGTCACTACCATGTCACATGACAAAGGGCATGTGAGTTGTATCATGGGAGAAAGTTAGGCATTGGGAGCAATATTCCAATCCACCTTGATGGCTAAAGTATCCTTAAATGGGAGTCTCCATTGCCTCTGCCACTTAGATTTATACTAATGTCCAAATTAGAACTCTTTAACCACCATAAAAAATTTAAAAGGATTTTACTAAGGTAATTTCTTTTACAGAGAATTACCTTTATAGATGTGCTAATGGAAAAGCAGATGACTATTGATTAAACAGCAAATGTTGGGTTATGATTATCAAAAATATACTGTGCTCAAAAATTCTATCAAAATCATATGATCAAGCAATATAATTTTATTTTACCACATAATGTCCACTCAAGAAAAAATGTTATTTCAAGGATTAAGAATATTTGTATGCAGTAAATCATTTAGAAATATGAAATGAGAAATAAATTATTTTCAGAAATACTATAAACCAGGAGCCTACTGAATGTAATAGGCTTGTCATTTGTAACTAATATAGGCCTTTTACCAGGACTTGAGTTAGGCTTCCCAAAGAATAATAAACGAGGTCAAGAATATTATTTTTGGATGAGCGAAACATAGGTAGACTCTGGGTATACTCAATAAATGCACTCCTCAAATTCTTAAGAGAGAGATACTGCTTTTTAAAATGGTAATGGAGTGATCAGGACTAAATGTGACTTTATGGGCTAGCTGAGCTAACAAAACAAAAAGAATTAAGCGTTTTGATATAAGTCTTGTATCTTATGCACCTAGACACTCTTTTATTATTGAACTCACAGATATATTTTTAACCTGCAGGAACCCCCAATTATATCAGATGCTTCCATTGTAATTTAGAACTCAGTGTGCAAATTGGGAAGTCAGGATTGTGGAGTGAGTAAGGTTCAGAGGGATACCTTTGCTAAATTCTGTAGTTCTCTGTGCCTCGGGCATTCCCTGTGAACATTGGGGATAATGATAGTACCTGGGGCTCAGGCATGTGAGATCAGCAGAATGAATACTTAGAACCCACTTAGGAAATTTGTTAGCATATAGTTAGTGTTTCTTAATAAATAAGCACTTGCTAAATAATCGGGAGGCCTGGCTCTTTCTTTTACTTGCTGTTGTGGGTTGAATTGTGTCCCTCCAAAAATATGCTGAGGTCTGTACTCCCAGTACCTTATTTGGAATTCTTATTTGGAAACAGGATCTTTAGATGTTAGGAAGTTAAGAGGAGGTCATATTGGTTAGGGGTGGGCCTTAAATCCAGTGACTCAAAGGGGACTGGTGTCTTTATAAGGAGAGGAAAGTTTGGAGTTAGACACACAGGGAAGAAGGCCGTGTGAAGATGGGGGCAGGCGTTGGGGTGCTGCCGCCACAAGCCAAGGAATGCCAGGCATTGCTGGCACCACCAGCAGGCAGGAAGAGGCAGGGAGGATGGGAGGATTCTTGCCTGCATGCTTCAGAGGGAACATGGTCCTACCAACTTGACTTTAGACTTCTAGCCTCCAGAACTGTGAGAAAACAAATTTGTTGTTATAAGCCACTGAGTCTGTGGTAACAGCAGACCTGGGAAACTAACAGGCCAGCTGTGCAACTCGGGACAAAGCACTTCAATGTTTGAAACCTCAGTTTCCTCTTCTTTGAAGTGACAATGACACCAGTAGTTGTCCCTTGTGAGGTCCTGTACTGAAAGTGCACAGCATAGAGATTTGCAGCTAGGAAGTATTCATTACCCATGATGCTCTGCCGTCATTGTCCTCGTTGTCGTCATCATCATCATCATCATCATCATCGTCGTCATCATCGTCCTCGTGGAGTGGTCCTTGCCTTCTCCCAGGCTTCTCTGCAGTAGTCACTTTCAATGCAGCCCTTTCATGTGCTGAAGTCCTGTTGAAGTGCTGGGTCCCCTGGGTGCTAGTCACCTCTGGGTGCTCATGGGCTTCCTCTGTTCTCATGATGGCAGGGGAAGGGGAATGTGTGCTCCAAGGGGTTGGGGCCAGAGCTCCAAAAATAGCCCACAGCATAGCCCATAGTCTCCTTTCAAGCTTCCACTTAATTTGGGTTGCCCCTGTGATACATGTACATCTGCTTAAATATAAACATGGGTGGTCTGATTACCACCTCAACTGCTTATTTTCCTCCTGATCCTCAAAAGGAAGTCCACGCCCTGGGCAGACACACCTTAAGGCTCCTTGTTCCTTTATTCTGCCCCTATCCCCGGGCACTGCTGCTGGGCTTCTTTACATCCTAGTTTAATAATTATTTTGAGAACTTCCTGTATATACAGTAGATGCTTACTACTGTGTCTTATCTGGAACTACAGGCTATAACTTTTCCATTTCTAAACATCAGTACCTATAGGCCAGTGGTTCTCAACCAGGGAGATTTGCTCCCGGAGCACACTGGCAATGACTGGAGGCATTTTGATTGTTGTAACTGAGGATGCTGCTGGCACCTGGTAGGTGGGGGCCAGGGATGCTGCCCAGCATCCTAAATGCACAAGACTGTCCCACCCAGCAAAAATCATCTGGGTGACTTTTGCTGGGTGGGACAGTCATCCAAGATGTCAGTAGTGCTGAAGTCAGGAAGCCTGGACTCATGCTTACACCCCAGCAGTAACTGGTGAGTGTGTATGAATGTGTACTGATTAATAGGGTAGGTGTTGCCACGTGCTGGTTTATTTAGCATGAGGCACCAGCACAGTGCATGAAAAATTCCCTAGCCCTTAAAGAGAACATTTATGCTCTGCTGGAGAAAGTTTTCCCTAACATCCTGGATTGCTTTTCTTAGCAATAACATGGTGAAATTGAAGAGAACTAAACAAGAATGGTATGGAGGATGTGCTTTCACTGGATCAGGTGTATCTTTTGGAATTACCTGCGTGTTGCCTGGGAGACTTTATAACAGGGTTTCAGGACATGCACTGAGCATTGCACCAGGCAACAACTTAAATTCAGGACAGGGTCTGCATTCAGGGACAACAACGAATTATAGGGAAGGAAATGTTGATTCTTTTTAAGAATGCTTTGCTGGCAGTGAACTAACTGTAGTTCACAGGGGCTACTCAAAATTAGCCTACAGAAATGTGTAATCAGACAAGGCATGAAGATACCTTTGTCAAAATAGCCAGCTGGAGCTCTTATTCAAAACTTAACTTGTTACCAAATTCGCTGGTAAAAGAAAGCTGAGGTCCATAAGTTACACAGTGTTATTTTGCATTCTGGGTCTAATTGTTCCTGAATATAAGTGGACTGAATGTTTCTAAGACTTGAATTAGACATAATTAAATATAATGTAAGTTAGGTCTTGCTAGAATATTGGCTCAGTGGTGAAGATGTTTTTGTCTGTTTTGTTCAGTACTGTATCTCAGGGCTTAGCATGGAAACCTGTCCAGTCAGTACTCAGTGAATGAGTAAAGGAATGGTGTGTAATCATTAAACGTGAAAGTCTTTACATCTTCCTTAATAATATAATGCAATGTAATAATGTAAATATGTAAATGCAATTAATGTAAATAATGTAATGGAAATATTGGACATACATACATTTCCTAGAATCATAGAAACATTGATAGCATGTATTAATATATTCAACACATATTTAATGAGCAGTTACTTTGTTGCAGCATCATACTCCATTCTAGAGATTAAATACCATAATTTCTGGATGTAGTAATCAGAATTTAATCAGTAGCAAGTGACCAAAACCCAATTCAAATTATCTCAAGAGGTAAAAGGAAGCTTATTTGGTTATGTTTTGGCCAGTCTAGGGGAATAGACCTGACCTCAGGTATAGCTGGCTCCAGAGATCCTAATATAACCTGGATTCTGCCTCTCTCTTTCCATTTTTTAACCTTTTTTATTGATCTTTAGAGAGAGAGGACGTGAGAGGGATAAAGATAGAAACATTGATGGCGATCAAGCCCACAACCCTGGCATGTGTCCTGACTGGGATTGAAACAGTGACCTCTTGGTTCTTGGGTCAATGCCCAACCATTGGGCCACATTGGCCCGGCTCTCTTTTCATTTTCATCTCTGTTTTTCTCTGTGTTAGCTTAATTCTTAGACTCTCATCATCTGGTAGTAAATATGGTCTTTAGGAGGCCTTATAGCTAGTGGTCCTCCCAAAATTAGTCCAATTCTCCATCCCCTATACCCGTATGAATTTCCGGAAGTGGCTCTGATTGGCTCTTTTGTGATATTGTTTACCTCTGAAGCACTAACAGTGTCCAGAGGGAGGGAAGGAGAGACACTCGGACAGGTCAGCCCGGTTCCCGTGCCACCACTGGGGCAGGGAAGGAGTACCGGGGTCCGGCAGCCCACGGGGCCCGGCAGAGCCCAGAAGGAACGGCAAATAAAACAAGAAGCACAGATGCTCCTTGCGTTCCTCTAACGAGCTTCCTGTATAGCGTTTTATTTGATTCCAGTGATAAACTTTTCCAAGTCCCTTAGAGCAAACAGATTCATAGATGGAAGTGATTCGCTCAAGGCCGTACAGTGAGCTGATGACCAATCGCTGGGATAACTAGGATCTGGCTTCCTAGTCGAGAGCCTGTCCCCACTGTATTATTTGGCCGCCAAGATGCCCTACAAACCCAACTCCTTTTCCCTGCCCTTCTAGCATCACCTTATCCATCTCATAAATCCTATCCTGTCCCAGAATTCCAAGTAGACTGGCTATTGCAGCTCCACATCCAGTACAGAGCTGACCTTGTATGGAATGCACGGACATGGCCTAACCGGGCAGGCCCGAGGTGAACTGGGACTTACTGACCCAGGAGTGCAAAGTATGCAACAGAAATTCCCTTTTACCAGATTCTAGAAGACATGGGTGATTTCTAGACACACCACTCTTCCTGCGAAGATTTAAACCAGCTCAGTAACAGGGGTCTGTGCTTTATGAACTGAAACTCTTAGTCGATAAACCCAGTGGAAATCATGGTGGGACGAGGCCCCAGCTGTGTTCCCTTCACGGCCTCTCATCGCAGCCAGCCTCGCTGGGACCAGGCTGTCCCAGGCCCCAGAGGAGGCGGGTGACTGCGAGGGTGCCCGGGGCCTAGCAGGCCTCCCCTCCGACTCCGAGCAGAGCACTCGTCTCCCTGGGACGTAATGGGGGATTCAGAGCAGCGTGCTGGCCGGTGTTATCCGTGTTTGGTCGCTGAGTACCTATAACCGGGCCAGGGTGACCGTAGCCTTGACATTGGACTCATGGATATTGGGAAGTGTCCCAAGATAATCTTTTCTTCAAACCACTGCATATGTGTGTAGCTGATGTGAATTTCCACAGGAACAGATTATAACTGAAATATAATTATTACAAGCTGTATCCTGGAAAAACAAAATTGCTGTTCACCTAAGGAGGGATGAAATAAGAAGAGCAATTAGTCACAGCCTTGGTCCTCCTCACACTCATAAGAAAACCTGTGAGGTAGTAAAGCATGAGCCGGAGCAAGGCCAAAACGGAGTACTGCGTAGCTTCTCTTTGCAGCTTCTCTGAGTTTCCGGGACACACCCGCGCATTCTGGGGTCCTAATGCCTGGAATCTTCCGCAGGGGAAGAGAGAGCAGCTACCCTGCCCACAAGCCTGTGGTTAAGGACGTGGTCTGCGATTTCTTCTTCATCCCATGTGTCAAATGGAGAGTGGGGTGATTTTAAGTGTTTTAATTCTTTGTTATTTGTTTTATCTTAAAATCACAGATTTACACATGACTAACCAGCAGTCTTTGGTGAGTAGTAAAGAAATCGTGGGTAGGTTTTAAACCATGTCTTACATTACGACACAAAAAAAGAAATACATGCTGCGTTTCTTAAGGTAGTAGGATAATGACTGATTAAACTTACTTCTCTATCAATGCTGAAAATACAATACTTCCTCAGGAAATAAAAAAATAAAAATAACACGACAACCAGTGGACAGCTTTAAAATAAATAAATGTCTTTTTTCTCTTTAATATGTCTGTGTTTTGTTGTGAAATGCCACAAAATATTATCAACAATGTGCTAATATTAAGTTAGTCATGCTCTATAAAAATACAACAATTTCCATATGAAGTTATTCAGGGTTCTGTCAACCCCACATAGGAAAAAATCCGCTTATGCAAAACAAGAGGATGTATTCACTCTCCAATATGAATCAAATGATATCACGGCCTGAGGCGGCGTTGGACCCAGTTGTCCAACATGGCCCTGGTCAAGCTCTATTTCTGGACTCTGCTGTGCCCTGGCCGCTCTTGCTGCCTGGCGAGGTCTCTCTCCCAGCTCCTGACTCACCTTGAGCCCAAGCAAACGTTTTAGAGTGGTCCCAACCCAAGTGCTGATGTATCTTATCAGACCAATTTGGGCTTGTGCCCATACCAGAACCTGTCCCTGTAGTCAGGAGAATAGAGTACAATGATTGGTCACCCCAGGTCACATGGTCCCCACAGATGCTGGGAGCTGGGGTCAGTCACATCCATAGCACACTGACAAACGATAGGGGTACTTTTCCCAAGAAGGCCAAGTAGTTTGACATCAATAAAATCCAGAAATGTTATGTATGTAGTATCTATAAAACTGAAGGTTTGAGGTCAAGGTTAATAACAAGTTGCCTGGTAAGGACTACCCTGAGTTACAAAACTGTAAGATTAATCATTTTTAGAAAACAGGTATTTTTTCAGCCCCAAATTAAAAAAAAAAAAAAAAAAGAGTACACTGCCCACTATTGACTAAATGGGGTTACTTTTTGGTAACCAAGACCATAAATTTGTTGTTATTCTAAAAATTATCTTTATAGTTGAAAGTATTACACAGGTCCCCTTTTTTCCACATTGGTCCCCTCCCCCGTCACCCTCCCCAGGCCTTCCCCACACTATTGTCTGTGTCCATGGGTTATGCATATCTATACTAATAAAAGAATAATATGCTAATTAGGTCAGATAGACCAAACGTCCTTCTGGACAAAGCCACAGTGGCGGGGACCAAGGCAGAGGCAGTTAGGGGTGATCAGGCAGGCAGGCAGAGTTGTTAGGGGTGATCAGGCAGGCAGGCAGGTGAGTGGTTAGGATCCAGTGGTCCCAGATTGCGAGAGGGTGCAGGCTGGGCTGAGGGACCCTTCCCGTGCATGAATTTTGTGCACCAAGCATCTAGTATGCAATAAAGTTCTTTGGTTAAACTCTCCCAACCACTCTCCAACCCCCACCTTCCCTCTGAAATTTGTCATCCTGTACCATGCTTCTATGTCTCTGGATCTATTTTGTTAATCAGTTTATTTTTTTTCATTAGATTCCACATATGAATGAGATCATGGGATACCTGTCTTTCTCTGACTGGCTTATTTTGCCATAAATTTATTATTGTTGAAGCAGAACTTCAAGATCCTACATACTACACTTTCTGTGTGCTTTCCAAATTAAATTATATTAAAATGTCACGATTAATTAAAACTGGTACTGTTTCTATAGACCATCACTTAGACTCAAATAAGTGAAAAATATAATCCCTATGAAAGGGTTACCTAAGCAGTACAATATCATGCAATCACTTGGATTGACTAGTTTTCTGACCACTTAGTGAAATGACAAATTTCACAGAGTAGACTGGGACATGAGCATGTCACCTCAGCGCTCAGGTTCCCCTCCCAGACTCCTCACCGAATCCCAAACTCTGGACATGGAGCCCAGCAGTTGTGTTGACTCAAGCCTTCCGGGGACTCTGGGCCGCAGGTGTGAGAACCGCCAACTGAGCATCACAAGTCATTTGCTGGCAATGACTTTACAGCCATACACATCCCGTCACATGTCATGCTGAGCACACCAGCAGCGCCCACGGCAGCAGCAGTGCCTAATACTCGCCGAGCTCTCACTGTCCCCCGGGCGCCATGGGTGTGTATCTCATGTGATGATCACAGCTCTAGGAGTTAGGCACTGTTATCTTCCTGATTTTACGTAGGAGGAAGCGAAGGAGGGAAATGAAGCTCTTATGCGAGGTCATGCAGCTGGTAAATGACGCTCCTTTAGCACCCAGCCCAGCCCAGCCCATACGCGGGCACTTGGAAAGGGCTCTCCGGCAGCCAGAGACTAACAAGAGACTGAGAGATTGTTAGAAACAGACAGGGCCTTTTCTGTTTGGCTTCATATCCACATTAATGTAAACCTTGTCCGTTTTTATTGTTATTTTTAGGTAAAAAGAAAAGATCGGGTTAGTTTTTTTAACTCTGAGAGGCAGTTTGCCAAACACTGCCTTGCAGAGGACACGGAGGTAGGGAGCTCGCTCTCCATCTGCCGTGGCCCAGCCCCGTGCAAAGCTGGTCCTTTCCGGGGGGGGGGGGGGGGGGGGGGGGGGAGATGCGGCCTCGGGAGGCCCAGCCTGCGTTTATTTGTGACATTGGAGCTCACCCCGGGAACTGGATCATGGCTTCACCTTCCTTTCCGCAAGGCGGTCACAGCAAGCAGAGGGGGCGCAGTGTCTGCGGTCACAGCAAGCAGAGGGGGCGCAGTGTCTGCGGGCACAGCTGTTCTCTGGCCCCGAGTCCGCTCCGGGGCACATAGTTTCAGAGAACTCTGTCTGGGCAGCTGGGGTCCTGCCACATCTGGGGGAAAACCGGAGTCCTCTCTGAGTCGCTGCCCTTTTGTAGTCACTCATATGTCACCGATTGGGAGGAATGACTCAAAAGATTTAGATTCCTTCTTGAGCTGAACTCTGCCCCAACAGCGCCTAATTCTTGTTCTGAGCAGAGAGCAGTGTCAGTGGCCTTGATCAATATTAGAACCTCCATCTTTTCAGTGTCCCAGGAAGCTCATCTCTCTGCAGCCAAAAAAGGACCAAGCCAGCTCTCTTGGTTGCACATATGTGCCTTAGCTCACACCACCCTTCTGCACAGAATGTTCTCCTGCTGTATGCCTGTGTGGTAGGCATAGTTCCCAGATGGCCCTCAAGATTCCCACTCTCCAGTGAGCATGCCTGGAACAACCCCCTCCTCTGCAGTATTGGTGGGCCTTACCTAATCAGGCGAACCCTTCAAAAGAGGGTCCATTGGTCAGAGACAGAAATTCTTAAGAAATTCACAGCTATGAAGACACCTCCTATTTGTTTGTTTTTAATACTATTTAATAAGTAGGGCCACGTGGAAAGGACCTGAGAGTGACCTGTAGGTGCTGAGGTCCCCAACTGATACCGAGCAAAAAAACGGGAACCTCAGTCATGCTGCTGCCAGCAAGGGAGCTTGGGAGCAGATCTGTGCAGTGCAGCCTCCAGTCGAGGCCGTAGCCAGCCAACACCTTGACTACATTGTGTGAGACCCCGAGCACAGGACCGGCGGGAAGCGGCCAGGCCCTGACACAGTCTGTGGGTGATACATTGGCATTGTTTAAGCTGCGAAATTCGTGAGGCAGCGATAGAAAACTCACACAGCCAGGTACACACTTGGCCCTTCATCTGGAATGTGACTTTGTGTAGCAGCAATTTTCAAGACTCCTACACCATAACACATGGAAAGCCCAGAAATGCTGTGATTCTCATCGGCAAACTAAGTTCAGAGGATGGCACATCGTGTTATCTCGATCTGCCCCTTCTTGCTTCGTAACCAATCCATTTGCCTCCTTCGTGTGCAGCATCGTATCAGCCGTCTCTTCCCTGCCCTTCCAGTCCCTGATTGGACAATGATTCACAATTGCAGTATTGTTTTGCCTTTTGAATTGCTGGAACACTATCTTTCTATCAACATACATTCCAACATCTCTAAGATTTTTCTTTATATTGTTCATGTTATGTTGTTGCTGTGCTAGAGAATTTAATGTTTTGTTTTATAATATAGATACAGCTATAATGCAAAGTATAAAAACCAACACAATTTATATATAATATATTGTCTCAGATTGAAATTCAAAAAATACATAGTCCAGACCATTAGACGGAAAACCCACAGTAGCTGAAATTCTGGGTTGATCTTTTAAACGCAGCAACATCAGTTTTAGCTTTTTCTTAAGCATGTTTAAACATGATTTGAAACCAGCAGTCTATCACAAATCTATTTTTTTTTTCTTTTTATTGCCCTGGGTTTGTAGTGAGCTTGTGTCTGAAAGAAAGAAAACAAGAGAAAATGATTGAAACTACCTGTCCTATTACAACCAAGTCCTATTTTTGAAGATTTTTCTATTATTTAACACCTTCCATCTGTTTTACCTTTGAAGTGTAATTCAGTTATCAAAAACTGAAGAAACCGAATTTAACTTAGAGGTTTCATCACAAATATCTCGACTCCAGTCTGGAAAATCAAGTGGCCACACGCCTGTTTCATAGGGTCTTCCCTCTAAAATGAAAGTTGCTGTTAGAGACATCACTCGGAGGCCCATCCTGAGAGGCTGGGCGTTGTCTCTATGACACCCCCCCCCACACACACACACACATTAAACACATTCCTTAGGCACAAGGGCGATGTCTGATGAGTCTAGTCTTGGGACTTGCTCCCCAGGTGACAGTGTCTCATGGGACAACCCAACTAGCAGAGACTGAGCCACCTGGAAGTTCCACTGTGCCAGCTTCAGTTAGCCTCTGGCTTGGCACAGTGAGGGCGCCAGTTCTGAGGTCCAGCCACACTGCCCAGCTGAGCAGGACTGAGCAGGACTATACACAGCCCAGAGCCCTTTTCCTGTCCCATGCCCCCTCCTTCCCAGTCCCACTCAGGTGGCCACCCTGCCAATGCTGCACTGTGCTGCCCATATACTATGTTCCGGACACCATGAGGTAGTTCACTGGTTCCTATTGTGTGTGACAAGCACCCTGAAGCTGGAGCAATAACAAACATTTATTATCTCAGTCTCTGTTGTTCAAAACTCCGAGACTGGCTTAGCCGTGCGGCTGCAGCTCAGGTGCCTCAGGAGGTTGCAGTCAAGATAATGCCTGGGCTGCTGTTATCCGAAAGCTTGATGGAGCTAGGGCAGTGGTCGGCAAACCGCGGCTCGCGAGCCACATGCGGCTCTTTGGCCCCTTGAGTGTGGCTCTTCCACAAAATACCACGGCCTGGGCGAGTCTATTTTGAAGAAGTGGAGTTAGAACACTCAAGGGGCCAAAGAGCCGCATGTGGCTCGCGAGCCGCGGTTTGCCGACCACTGGGCTAGAGGATCTGATTCTAAGATAATTTGCACAGCTGGCTGGGGAGGTGCTGCTGGTAGGAGAAGAAGGCCTCTGTTCGCACACCTGGGCCTCTCCGGGCGCTGCTGGAGTCCCAGCAGCACGGCCTCTGGCTTCCCTCGGAGTGCGTGAGCCAGGCCAGCGCCGGCGGCCAGAGCTCTCTATGTGATCACCTCACCTTGGAAATCACGCATCACCATTTTGGCAATTTCTTACTGGTTATGCCATTCAGTCTTACAGGGGCGTGAATAACAGGTGGCGAGAATCAATGGGGCCATCTTGGAACATGATCATCAGATGTAGAGATATCATTTTAGTTTACAAAGTATATTTTCTGTATTTATTCTCATCTGTTAGATCATTTTCCTGGCTCGAAGGATGTGACCAAGAGTAGATTCTGAACTGATATTAATCAGTTCATATCACATTCAGATTCTGCCTGATTGCACATGAATCAGCTTGAATCTGTATATTTTAAAATATTTCCTGATGTTCTACTATTTGCTGGTTATCATTCTGTCATTTACCAAAAATGCTGTGGTAACTGAATGGACAGAGCAACGCTCTCGTGATGCTTATAATCGAGGCGGAGAGATGGTAACAGGTAAAAAGCCATTGCAATACCATCTTATTGAAAATGAATATCACTGACATAGCAAATCACTGGCACGTGGAAGTTACATAGAATCAGGCAACTACAGATGAAAAAAGAACTTTTAACCCAAGACCAAAAAGCGTGACTAAGGAACCCGCGCTGTAAAGATGGGGAGCTGGGTTGGGGGGAGGGGAAGTGAGATGAAAGAGCAAAGGCATGAACCATTAGGGGAGTAGCGTGGCCTGTTGATGAGCTGATAGAAAGAAGGGAGTGGCTGAGCACAGTGAGTGGGAGGAGAGGTGCAAGAGAGTAGACTGGAGAGAGGGAGAGGCCAGGATGCACAGGGCGCCTGGTCACTTCCAGATGCTGAGGGAGCCATTAAGAAGTTTTCAGCGGAAAAGAAACATGCTGTTCTTTATGTTTTGGGTTGATTAGTCTTCACCAGGTAGCAAATGGATGGTAAGTTTCAACTGTTGCTATCTTCGTTCCTCTTTTTGTCTTTTTATAGGTCCACATGTCCTTCACTATTCCTTCCTCCTGCTGGTAGAACATTTTAAAACCACAAATCACTTACATGATATGATACACGTGTGTCCATTTATTCATGGATCACAGTTTCTTAGACTTACTCCGTTTCAGAGTTGTGCTGTGCCTGGAGCTCCTTTTCTTAGTGTTATTCATATATGTCAGCCACTTTTTAAAAATCTGTCTAACTGAGACCAGCCAAAGTGAGAAGTTGAGGCAATGGTGGGAAGGCTGCAGAAAGGGGATAACTGCTCTGGAGATGTTTGTCCCTCACCAGGTAGCATCTTTACGTGGTTGTGCCTGTGCGCACTCAGCCCCGGGGTTGAATTAGACACTGAGCAGCTGGATGGGGTTGCAGCACAACAGCCCAGCCAGGGAGGAACTGTCATCTGTAGCAGCATTCCACATTCTCCCTCAGTAACCTTCCTCAGGGTTAGCAGCCTTCACTTGCAAATGGTGGTATTTATGAAACCATTTTAGGCAGAAAAAAATACGACACAAACCTGCACTTCAACCGAAATTGGTACCTGATTCTGTTGGGTGATATGATCAGTTATACTTTGTTGTCTAAAACAGAAAGCAACTCCAGCTAATATAAATAGAGAATGAATGTGTTGGGTGACTGACTACCCGGAGACTTGGGAAGTTCAAGGGAATATTGGAAAAACAACTCTCAGGAAGAAGAACAAACCAGAAACCAGCAGGTGTCCGTGATGTAAGATGCAGCATGTAGCTCACACTCTCTCCCAGTCGCCACTTGTGGGATGAAGGGCTTCACCACCTGTTGCTTCTTCCTTTTTGCATCATTCTGTTTAATATTGAACAATCTCAGCTGAGAGCTCACTGACCTAGCATGGCACTGTGTAATTTGGAGAAGAAATATTCCAAAAGGAAGTCAGGGTGTTGTTATCAAAAGTGATGTTTTCTCTTTCCTTTCTTCTACTCCCCAAGTTCTTACAAGGCAAGGGGGTAGGTTATTGGATCCATGAAAGATTGAAATGTTAGGGGAAATGCCATCAAGCCTGTAGATCCTATTAATCCAACACCCAGCCAAGAAGATGCCCAACTTACAGGTCCAGGGTAATTTGATTGATACATTATGAAAAGTCACATGCCATATCTTTCTGTATAATAACCTTCAGTTTAGGAATTATATCCACAATAAATGTTTGCAACCAAAGAGTGTGGCAGCTTAAATCTTTGTATTATTAGAGCCATCCGGAAAGTTCTGCTTAGCACATTCTACCAATATTGAGTCAATTCAACCTTGACTTTAATTTTTTAAAAGAAGTATTTGAATTTTTCCTGTCTTCACCTTAGATGGGCATTATTATACAGAAAAAAAAATGTGGCTATATAAAAAGAATTGACTTCAAATAGGTAATGTTCCCAATATCAGCTGTGTATCTATGTGTCTGCTCTTCTACCAGTGGGTTGCATTGAAGCTATTTCTCAACCAATTCTGACTATCCCAGTCAAAC
This sequence comes from Cnephaeus nilssonii, assembly GCF_951640355.1. NCBI lineage: Eukaryota > Metazoa > Chordata > Mammalia > Chiroptera > Vespertilionidae > Cnephaeus > Cnephaeus nilssonii. The sequence goes on from NC_137088.1 coordinate 54,479,671, forward strand.
ACATTAGCATTGATTTCTCAGATTAGCTTGTTAGAAAGAATGGATTAGCTAGGCTATTGGTCTGTTCCTTGACATACATTGACAACTCAGCATTCAACGATCCAGACACTTCTGTGTCCTTCTTATTCCAATTTGTAGGATACAATAATTTCTTTAGCCTGCCGTGCATCTTTGGAACACTATAGCTTATTTGCTAAACTGATTAGGCATCGAGCTCTGTGTATAGAGGCTATGATTCTTTGTTATTCTCCTGGGCGTGTGGCATAGGTAACATTTTGGGAGTAGTCTTCCAAAATCCTCGCATTCCCTTCCTGAGGTGCTCTGAGGTCTTTCCCTTTGCAAGAAAGCTGGTGTGGAGGAGGGCTGGCCTTCTCGCCACACGGCTGCGGGGGCAGGAGAGCAGTGCTCCAGAGCACAGACTCCAGCAGAGAGATCAGAACTCAAATCCTCGCACCATCTCTTTCTCACCTGCCAAGTTACTTAATTTCTCTGGGCCTGTTTCCTGGTTTTAACCCTTTGCACTCGCTTGCTTTTTTCTCGAGCTGCTACCGATGCTAACCGTGTCGAGTCACACTCAACATCCGAGTGCAAAAGGTTAAAACAAACATATTAACAGTAACTGAGGTTAAGTATGTAACATGTGTTAAGTAAGTCCTTGTTACTGTGCCTAGCACACAGCAAGAGATACAGAAATGATTGAAGTTCTCGTCAGCTGCTTCAGTTTGCCCTTAAAACACGCTCTGCAAGATGTTCCCAGCCTGCTCTTACAAACTGTCTTTGATTATTTATGGCACTCATAAGAGAACCCATTGCCCCTGCCTCTTAAATAATAAATGCCACACGTTTCCCTTTGAAGGAGGTAAGGGAAGAGAGAGCTCGGGGAGCAGGCGGGGCTTCTACAGCCTCAGCTAAGGCATCTGATAAAGGAAGAAAGTGATGGTTTGCTCTGAGGTTGTATGCACTGTTGCTGATCTGTGACATGAAGGGCACTGAGATTTCTGCATTATTTAATCACATCGGTATAAAGCTCCATAAAGCGACTTTACAGTCAGTGGCGCGTCGCTAGTCCAGTGTGCCAAGGAGGGTTCTCTGTGAGCTACCACTGAAATCCAAACCTGAGGTCGCGTGCACACCTAAGAGGAGCTACAACACCAAAAGCAAAACAGCAATGATAATAGAGGAAAGTAGATTGAACTGTACTCAACGTGCCTGGGGTGCTTTCCACGAATTATCTTTAATCTTCACACTAAACAACATGGCCCTCAAGAGACAAACAGGATTTGGAGGTCAGACCACCCGAGTTGAAATTCAGGCTATGTTAGCTCGGCCCAGTTATTCTTCACATGCAAATGTTGCCATCTGAAAAAAAGTAATAAATAATTCTTGTGAAATGGAGGGTTGGAGAAAATCTAGCTGGAGTTGAGTTTGGTGGTAAGTTTTTAGATACAACACTAAAAGCAAGATCCATGAAGGAAAATACTGACAAACTAGACTTTATTGAGATGAAAGCTTCTGCTCAGTGAAAGACGTTATTAAAAGAATGGACAGACAAACCACAGACCAGGAGAATATATGTGCAAGACAAATAGCCAATAAATGACAACAAGTCATAGAGGGGCTAGAACCCTGACACCTGACCAGAGCAACCGCTGACCAGACGTGAAGGCGCCAGAACTCTCCTGCTGCTGTGGGCTGAGGCCCGCTGGCCACTGTGGGAGCCGGTTTGGCAGTTTCTCATGAAGCTAAACATATCTTACCATGTTATTCGGCAATCATACTCCCAACGGATGTGGAAGTTTATGTTCACACAAAAAACTGCCCATAAATGTTTATAGCAGCTTTATTCATAATCACCCCCAAACTGGAAGCAACCAAGATGTTCTTTAACAAGTGAATGTATAAACAAATGGTGTTATATCCACACAATGGAATATTGTTCGGCTATAAAAAAATTAGCTCTCAAGTCATGCAAAGACACAGAGGAAACGTAAATGCGTATTGCTCAGTGAGAGAAAGCAGTCTGAAAGGGCTACACACTGCACACTCCAACCACACAGTATTTTAGAAAAGGTAAGACTTAAACAGTAAAGAGATCAGTGTTTTCCGGTGATTCGGGAGGGCACCAGGTTGACAGGTCAAGCACAGGGGATTTTTTTTTTTTAAGGCAGTGAAACTATTCTGTATGATACTGTAATTGTAGATAAATTACACTATGCATTTGTCAAAACCCATTGAACTTTACAGAAACGAAGAGTAAATCTTAATGTATGCAAATAGAAAAATCATTTTAGAGCTGGGAGATCCTGAATGAATGCAGAATATGACAAAAATTAAAAACCCATATTAAAATATATGAAACAGCCTCATTGGATGGAGTTGGGGAAAACAACTCTGACAAGTCATTTTGGAAATAAGTAGAGTTTGTAAAACAAATGGTAAAAAAAAAAAACAAAAAAACTATATGTAAACACTGTCTCTGGTTGATGAAGGTGTGCCCCAGGAGTGTGGGTAAGTGTGTATGTGCGTGGGCTGCTCTGCACAGATCTATCTTCCTGCAGGAGCCGTGAGCCCATGTAGGGCCCAGCTCTTGGTTCCTAATGTCTTTATCTAATAAAAGGACCCAGGACTCTTGAGAAACAGCTAATCCACGGACTGGGGCAGAAAACACACAAGATGAGCCTGGATTACCTCACAGTTCCAGAAAGTAAGCTTGTGCATACAACAAGAAAACACCCCACATTGCCTGAGTCAGACACAGCACCAACTGAGAGCTTTCAATGACCAAACCTAGACAGGAAAGCTGGAGCAACAAAATAAAGTAGTAGGGGTTGTAACCCAAAGTATAAAATATGTATCCATGACTCCATATTGATATCCTATCTAATAAAAGAGTAATATGCAAATTGACCGTCACTCCAACACACAAGGTGGCTGCCCCATTTGTGGTCAAAGATAGCTGCCCCCATGTGGACACAAGATGGATGCCACAAGATGGCCAGCAGGGGAGGGCAGTTGGGAGGGATCAGGCCTGCAAGGGAAGGCAGTTGGGGGCGATCAAGCCTGCAGGGGAGGGCATTTAGGGGTGACCAGGCCGGCAGAGGAGGGAAGTTGGGGGCGACCGGGCCTGCAGGGAAGGGCAGTGTGGGGGACCCAGGCCTACAGGGGAGAGCAGTTGGGGGGGACCAGGCCTGCAGGGGAGGGCAGTTAGGGGTGACCAAGCCTGCAGGGGAGGGCAGTTAGGGGCAATCAGGCTAGCAGGGGAGCAGTTAGGCATCAATCAGGCTGGCAGGGGAGTGGTTAGAGGTGATCAGGCTGGCAGACAGAAGCGGTTAGGGGCAATCAGGAAGGCAGGCAGGCGAGCAGTTGGGAGCCAGCAGTCCTGGATTGTGAGAGGGATGTCCAGCTGCTCGTTTAAGCCTAATCCTACTGGGATCTGGCCTAAACAGGCAGTCGGATATCCCTCAAAGGGTCCCAGATTGGAGAGGGTGCAGGCTGGGCTGAGGGACAACCCCTCTGCCTCATGCACGAATTTCATGCACCAGGCCTCTAGTTAATTATAACGAGTGTGCCATACTGATGTGAGATATTTATAATAGGGGAAACTGGGTGTGCAGTATGTAAGAATCTGTATTATCTTCATTATTTTTCTGTTAATCTAATACTATTTAAAAAGTTAGTTTTGTTTGCCCTAGCCGGCTTGGCTCAGTGGATAGAGCATCAGCCTGCGGACTGAAGGGTCCCAGGTTCAATTCTGGTCAAGGGCACATGCCTGGGTTGCGGCTCGATCCCCAGTGGAGGGTTTGCAGGAGGCAGTCGATCAATGATTCTCTCTCATCATTGATGTTTCTATCTCTCTCTCCTTCTCTATTCCTCTCTGAAATCAATAAAGAAATATATATTTTTAAAAGTTAGTTTTGTTAAAAAATGGAGAGTTGGTGTGATCAGATAATGTATATTCCAAACATCTTACCTGCACTGATTTATTTCATTCTGACAATTACCTGAGATCAGTTTATTTATTATCTCATGTGACCTTCACCATAACCCTCTGCATTGCCTGATAGGTTACCTCTTATTATCATTCTCACTTTCATTTTGAAGGGTATTTAGCTGTAAGAAAAATGAACTTTCAAGGGGATGGGTAAGCCTCTACCATTACATCCCAGGGGCTCTGCTGTGACGCGACTTTCTGGGGAGAGCGTCCAAGCACTCACCACATGCTCAGGTCTTCATGTGGATGTCTGTTCAAACAATATTTTCCTGGGGGATTTAATCAGCATCCCACAGGATTTGACATTTCAATTTTCCAACACTATCTCAATGTAAGAAATTCTGGCCTTCAGGTCCCAACTGTAGAATCTCAATGAAGGGTCCCAAGATTTGCATTTCTGTGTATTTAAATAAACATAGGTTTCAGATTATGTCCTCAACATTGAATGACACATGACTTTAAGATATAAATGTTACTCCAAAAGCTTTGATGTAATGACATGTTTCAGGGGATCAAATGCGACTTCTGTGCATATAGGTTAATTAATCACAGTTTTCAAAGGAGAGATTAATTCCCCAGTTACCGTGTGTGGGTGGGGCGTAAGGAGCAGCTGTAGGCTGTTTGCCACGTGCGCATCACTCTCATCGTCCCATAGCTTCGTACCTGTGTCTTTGTGTCTTCATTAAATTCCAAGGTTGGCTCAATTGGTATCCAGTTTCAGGTATTGGAAGTGCATCCAGATAGAAGGGCAATGCAGCTTCCCCCCTGGAGTGGCTGAGAGCAAAGTTTATGTAGCTCAACAGGCACACGGAGCCGGTTTCTGCTCCATTAACCTGAGGAGTGGCTGCCCGAGACCTGGGAGGTCTGTGTGCAGCAGCCTGTGTGTGGAGCTCGCTGGCTTGGGCTGCACTGAGTGCGGGCCCTGCGTTCTCTCCAGCTTTGAGCGTACAGCCATGAGCTCCGGTAACTGCAGTTCTAACTGCCCACGACCATCACCAGCACATCTTCATTTGATCTTCTCCACCCCGGATGTAAAACCCTTCCAAGGATCCTGGAGCTCGCTGAAGGCTTGCTGATAGTACTACTGAATTCCTAAGCATGCTTCATTTTTCCTGACATTATTTCATCCCAAGGTGTTCGCTAAAAGATTTGTAACTTACCATTGGAAATCCTCTACCTTGCATGTTAGCCCTTTAGGATTTCAGAGGGATTACTGGGGATTTCTTTTTATCACCAGGGAAGTATGGCTGTAGCTATTATATCTTTAAAAAATAAATCTTAAGCACAGCCTGAAGAAATGAATTCATACTCCTTTCCAGAACAGTTTTCCTCAGAAAGACACTTTTTAAAGTATTTTAATTTGACAAGAACTATAGTTAAATGAAATCTAAATGAGTGAAATCCACCTGTGAATGTAGTTTACTAATACAGACATTATTGAATAGCAAAACAGAATCTAGAAAGCATGGTACTTAGGAAGAAGTACTAGTGCAGTATCTCTCACGTTTCTTTCAGCTCTGCCCGCGGCAGCTGTGCACAAACACGGTGCCTCCATGAGCTCTCCCTGGATCTGCCTACACGCCAGGTCCCTGCGACCCACTCCCCGCTGGCTGCCAGCCAGGAGCTGCTCACAGGAGGCCCCTCTTCTCCCGCGTGACGGTGGCTCTCTTGGGCTTCCAGAGAGCGCCTCTGATGCACCTGATTCAGTCAATTCCTCCAGGACAGTCTCCCTTTGATTATCTCACAGTCACTGGATTAGTGACCTAATCAAGGGAATGCTTTCTGTGTATTCACAGACCCTGAGCCCTCTCAGAGAAGATCCCACAGGTGTATGCACCAGAGTGGGCACCTTGGGCCACTTTCAGTTCTGCCATCACAGATGGGCACCAGTGTGGCTCAGCACTGGCTATGAGTCTGGGGATTAGAGTTTGTTACCAGAACAAAAAGGAGCCCTTGTGCGTAACTGGGCAAAAAGAAAACAAGAGGTACCATAGGTAGCAAAGCATAAGAAGATTTTTTCCTCTCCGATTATTTGTGGATGTAATATGCTAAATTGATTTGTAAGTTTTACTTGGCCCACTTAATTATGCAAGTCATCAATTAAACCTTTGAAACAAAACATTCTTAATTGGAAAAGAATGCCATTAGGTTCTAAATTCAGTGACTTATTAACTCAATAAGACAAAATATTATATGATCACTGGGCTAGGTACTCTCAAAGAGCTTATAATTTTCTGACTTAGATACATAAATATTGTCTGCAATACAGGGTTGAATGAAGTCAGTGCGGAAGGAAAGTGATCTTGTGAATACCAGATGAGGAAGTGGTTACTGGGAGTGATTCATTCTCCCCGGTGTGGGGCATTTGTGCTGAGGCTGGGAGCAGAGCAGAGTAACAGATTTAATACTCACTACAACTGCAAGGTGCAGAGGAGGTGTAATTTCTTTAAGTCATCTATAGTTAACATAGTCTTCTTCCTAAGTCCTTTACCCACCCATCAGTGAAGTGAAAAAACAACTCTAGTGGAATGTCCACTCAGGTCTAAGGCCGGTCTGATCCGTTAGTTGAAACAGTGTTTCTAGGGAGAGTTCCCTGGCTGAGTCTGCCTCCCCGTGCTCCCAACTGGCTGTGACCTTCATGGGGACGGGTTTCAATGGTTTGCTTTAGAGCCCAGACACAGAGCTTCCTTCCTCCTGCTACAGCACCCTTGTCAGAAAGCTCCCCTCACCCCCTCAGCGGCTTCTAATCCGGCCTCTCCCACACAAAGGTCAAGTGTGGCTCAGGAATTCTAAGCCCCAGGACTTCCCTCCACCTGCCCTCTTGCTACTTGATGTCCTCACACTGGTGTGGGAAATGGTCCAGGTGACCATCTTGTTCCAGGGCCCGATGCCCTTTCTTTTTTTTCTTTTTTTTAAATATATTTTATTGATTTTTCACAGAGAGGAAGGGAGAGGGATAGATAGCTAGAAACATCGATGAGAGAGAAACATGGATCAGCTGCCTCCTGCACACCCCCCACTGGGGATGTGCCTGCAACCAAGGTACATGCCCCCGACCGGAATCGAACCCGGGACACCCCAGTCTGCAGGCCGATGCTCTATCCACTGAGCCAAACCGGTCTCGGCCCAATGCCTTCTCATTTGCTCCCCGGGGAGCTGGCTTTGGCCATGAGTGAAGATCACTGGGACCAGTTTGCTCTCCTCTGGTCTATTCTCCTTCCCAGTGTTCCTGAGGCCTACTCCTTTCCTTGTCCGGATCTGTCTTAGATAAAGACCTAACACAGAGAGACTAGCTTGCCTTTGGATATGTTAAAGGAGGAATAAAATCATTTTCAGTTCTATTTTCTCAGGAACATCGCCTGGCTTGTACGGCAATTGTTTTGTAACAACATCAATTTTTTCTTTCACATTAGAAGCAAAGCATTACCTTTCTCCCTATCTTACTTCTGTGTCTACACACCTACTACCCTCCTCCTCTACCTCTAGACAGAGAGATTCCCTGGATCAATGGGGGGTGGGGGGGAGGGAGGGGGAGTAAAAAAGAGTCTAAGTGAAAGAGGAAAACATATTCATGTTTTTGAAAATCATTTCAAAGAATGTTAAATAGTATTTTCAGTAATCGGGTATCTAGGTAGAAAAAATAGAATGAACAAACAGTGAGGAGATTCAATGAATCCGACACACAAATACAATGTGATTGTGCTGTTTTGTTTTAATTTCTTAAGATGTATGAATAGAAATCATAATATTTCTCATATAATTTGAACACAGACATTGTTACTTATGCCTTAGCCGGTGTGGCTAAGTTGGTTGGAGTGTTGTCCCATACACTGAAGGGTGGAGGGTTCCATTCCCAGTCAGGGCACATACCTAGGGTGTGGGCTCAGTCCCTGGGCCGGTGTGAAGGGGAGGCAGCAGATCCATGTGTCTCTCTCATATCAATGTTTCTCTCTCTCTCTCCCTCCCTCCCTCCCTCTCTCTCTCTCAAAAAAAAAAAGTTACTTATTTGTCTAGGAGAATGAGATTTCGTGGTGTATTTTTTGAAAACTAAAATATAATAGGGAATGACACCTGGAAGTGCTTTGGGAGCCACTGTGGAGAGCTTATTCTCTCAAGATGAATAACTGTTGGTCCTGAGTAAGCCAAAAATCCTCTCTTTCATTTTACTTTCATGATTTTATTGAGACTGAAAGGAATGCAAGAGAAAACCTGACTAATTTAAGCGTGTAGTTCTGTTTTACAAGTGAAAAGTTAACGTATGCAGTGCTGTGTGTTTTTAGAGGAACTGCAACAGGCTTAAGAAGTACAGGTTGACATAGTTTATCTTGTCCTTTAAAGAACCTTTATCTGATGTCATTGAGAAAAAAGTGTGCCTTTAGGTAATTGTTCTTTTCACAAGATAAATCCCAGGCCAGGTGGAAAAGCACTGGCGTGTCCTTCCTGTCTCCTCCCCGCTATCTCTTCACTTGCAGAGTTTAAAGTGAGGCCACGAGAGTTGGTCTCTTACTTGATTGTCTCCCTCTCCGGCCGCTGCTGAGTTGTCCGAAAGGTCGGGCTGCTTTGCTCGGTATTTCCATGCCTCTCATCCCACAGCCTGGAGGGTATTCAGTACCTACTTGTTGCATTAACTTTCCAGAGTTTACCTGTGCAGGATCTCTGTTTCCTCACAACTGAGTGAAGTAAACCCTCATTGTGATGAAGGGATCATTGCGCTGAGTCACATTTTAGGAATTTTCTTTCTAAGGAGTGGGGAGTATTACTTTTTAAAATATGACTCACATGCTATGGAGTGTCATTCATTTTGGCATTTTTTATTCTTTGAGGCTTTGAAGACCGGATGTGAGGACTAACATAGGTGATCAGGGTGGGTAGGCTCTTCCCATGGGAAATAGTCAGTCTGGTTTCCTCCAGGGCCTGTGGAATAATTTGTAGGCACCTTCAGAGTACTTCCGGGTGAGATAGCTCACCAAACCTCTCAACATTCCATGTACACTTCAGAGGAAATCTCTGCCAATGAGCAAGCCGGACTTCCACTCACAGGGTTCTTCCAATAAATGGCTGTTAGGTCCCAAACGCTGCGCTAAGTGCTATCTACCCACGGTGCTATTCAATAGTGTCAGGCAATCTTTACAATCAGGATAGCTGGGCCATAGAAATACAGCAAATTTAAAGCCATTTCTGATTTTTTTGTTATTGTTTTTAATCCACAGCCAAGGAGATTTTTTTTTGTAGAGAAAGTAGAAGAAAGGGGGGGGGGTAGAGAGAGAGAGAGAGAGAGAGACATTGAGGTGAGAGAGACACATGGATTGGTTGCCTCCCGCACATGTCCTGACTAGGGCCAGGGATTGAGCCTGCAACTGAGGTACGTGCCCTTGACCAGAATTGAGCCTGCCGCCCTTCAATCTGTGGGCCAATTCTCTAACCACTGAGCAACCGGCTAGGGCACCATTCCTAATTTTCTTCAAGGGATGTGTATGTGTAGATATATGCACATAAGACGCATGCACATTTCCTATCATCACCATGCCCTCATCATAAAAACCTAGCTCTTCCAGATTTTACCTACAAAGAGGTAGATGACTTGCATTTTTTTGAGAGCTCCCAGGCTTCCTAAGAGACATTTTAAACATGTACTCATCTAAGGGTTTCCCCGAGGCCTACTGACGGGATAGGGGACTTAGACAAATGGCAGGGTCTCATAAATACTGCTTATTTAGCCCGGACCATGACGCTGCCGGTCAGAACGAATGTAATTCACGGCACACCTGAAATTATTAGTGATCTTGGGCTTCATGAAACCTGAGATTGACCAAAGTTTTGTGGGTTTCATCTGCTTTATTTTAACTTTTGTAATTAAAACTGAATACATGTCCATAGCGCCATGTGGATGTGAATGCCTCAGCATCCAATATATTAATTTGACTAAATCTAATCCATTGTTTTATTTGTCCAGAATGAGTTAATAAGAATAAAATTCACTAAGCACTAATTGCATAGTCATCCACCATGTGAGCCTTGGCAAGCAGCCAGTAGTGTACGGTGCCCTATGTCTCCCACAGAACAATGCTTTCTGGTTTGCTGCTCACATTCCACATACAATCTGAAACCTGTGAGGGAGGTTTTAATGCATATCTGAGTCCCCTTTAGTGAGCAAAGGTAGATGCAGGCAAATCGAAGACAGTACAAAGAACTCGACTAAGACCAGCACTGCCGCTCGCTCCTCCCACGGGCTCCTTCCTCCCCGGCTCTGACCCCACTCGCTCAGCCAGCATCAGACCTTAGGGAGAGCGCTCCAGTCCACCCAGGCTCGGACAGAGGAAATCACAGTATTTCACATTTTAATCCTCTTTAAAAAAAAAAAAAAAAGTGTAATCTAAGTTGAGGAGGATGCTGATTTATATTGAGTTTCTGTGGCAAACCCTGATTCTCAGAATCCGGAATCAGAGTGGTAGTGAGACGTGTGCTGCTGTCTTGAAAATGCTGTGTCCTGTGGCTGTCATTACCAGCGACAGTACACGGGGTGGGGAAGACGGGCCACCTAGGCAGTCTGCTTCACTTCTCTAAGCCTGACATTCAAAATGTTTGCTTGCCCTCCCACACTGCACCCTGGCCATTTAATTCAGTCGCTATCTGCCTTTCTGTGAGGTCCCAACCTAAGAGACACGAGGTCAAACAACAATCAAACTTGAGATGTAACTTCCTTGACCTAAGGACCTTGTGATCTAAGTGGGAGAGGAGGCCGACTTACAGGCTGTCAATTTTGGAAATTCCCTTCATTGTTCTGGGCCTCAGTTTCCCCACCTCTGGAATGAGACATTTAGCCCAAGTGATTTCAGAAAGACAGTAGCTCATGTTAGTAGTCAACAATAGACATCGGGGATTTTGGGCTTGCAGTGGGGGCGGTGGTAGAGACAGGAGCGAGTGGGCCTGTGATTTGCTCCTTGGTGTTCGCATTTCGGAAACCTTGAGGTGTGGCGCTACATCAAGTTTGTCCTTTAAAGAACCTTGGGTGGCAGTTTATGTTTAACCCATTGTAGTCTCGTGTGCAAGCAGAGGTATGAGGAGGAAGTTTCAACAACCTATAATACATTCCCACAGGTAGATCCTATGCCCATATATTCATAACAAATAATAGGAACTCATCTGTTTAAAATAAACTTCTTCACACTAGAGGAATCCATTGAAAGCCACAGTCAAAATAGATGGCCTTATCGTTGCTACCTGTGGTGGCAATATGGTGCCAGAGAAGCAGGGCCAGCTGGCGACCTTGACGAGGTCACATCTCTAAGAATGTCTGCTCTCTCTGCTTTAGGGCATGGATGCCTATAGTGGTAGGAAATACATGTTTCCTGAGCACCTACTATGTGACAGGGCCTGTACCAGGCATCCACCCTACGGGGTAAGAGAGGGTGCGGAACCAGTGTCCTAGGTTCCAGTCTTATGTCTGACTATGAGACCTAGGCAGTCTGTTTCACTTCTCTAAGCCTGACATTCCACATCCTAAATTCTTTTTTGACTGTGTTCTTACTTTGCAACTATGGATCTTGAGCAAGTTTCCTAATGTCTCCAAGCCTCAGATAACCCCTCTGTGAAATGAAAGCAACAATGAGACCTGTATTTTTCAGGATTGCTGTTGCATCAAACAAACATAATCCATATGGAAATATTTTGCAAACCATCTAGCAATATGAAGAGAAAATATATTATTATGTATACATTTGTAGCATAGAATAGAGACATGACTAAAAAAGTAATTTCACAAAAAGGCATGTTTATATCAAAACGCTCACTTGGCATGCAGTCACTAGGAGAATTGAAATTGAGTCCCGTTTTCCGAGTTCAACTTTATGTTCAAAGATGGGAAAATGTGGTGATTTTCTTGGTCTCAAGTGGTCTGCCTTTCCCAATGTCCCTTAGTGCTTCTCGACCACACAACTGAACACAAGGGTTGGGCTGTGGCTCAAAATGAGATAAATACGTGGCATGCGCAGTGCTTTTGCTCACAGCAGCCGATGTGCTCAGAGGGTTTCATGCTCATCAACAGAGAGGGATAACCTATAACTGTGTTATCACAGCCTTGGTTTCCCTATCCCTCTGGTTCATGTTCAAATGAATGACTCTCGTGCTTCTTAGGGATATGATTTTATATGGGCATATGCATAAAATTTCAAAATGTTTGCTTGCCCTCCCACACTGCACCCTGGCCATTTAATCCAGTCGCTATCTGCCTTTCTGTGAGGTCCCAACCTAAGAGACACAAGGTCAAACAACAATCAAACTTGAGATGATGTATCTTCCTTGACCTTAAGGACCTTGTGATCTAAGTGGGAGAGGAGGCCAACTCATTTCTTCCCTCTGCCTTGCCCTTCTCTTCACATTAACTTCCATTGTACAGTACACTTTGCAAGACACCTTCATGTATATAAAAATGTATATTATATTACGTAAGACTTTCAACTGAGATGTAGGCAGAGTATGAATTATTATCTTTCTTTTAAAATCTGAAAAAACAAAGCTCAAAAGTGATTTGGCCAGTTTGGTCCAAGTCCCAGACCCATACTGGTCCCTCCCAGCTCAGCTCCCTCCCGGTGCCAGTGTTTTTCATTCTATCGCACCCCTTGCACACATTTGAAAAAACTATTCTTGGAAAAGGCAGCAACCACCAGTGAGTGCCACCAGACAGGGACTAGAAGTTCCGAGGAGCAAAGGGTATCCAGCCCTGCCCCAGGTAGGGCAGGGCAGATAAGAAAAGCTGGCCCGGCCTCTGTCATTTGGAGGATGATTATTACCATGGGGGTGTCAAGGTGCATACACATGGCCCGGCCAGTGTTGCTCAGTGGTTGAGTGTTGACCCATGAACCAGAGGTCACGGTTTGATTCCAGGTCAGGCCACATGACTAGATTGAGGGCTCAATCCCAGGTGAGGGAGCATGTAGGAGGCAGCTGATTGATGACTCTCATTATTGATGTTTCTATGTCTCCCTCTCCCTTCCTCTCTCTGAAATTAATAAAATAAAAATTTAAAAATGCATACACCTGGGACAATGAGCTGCTGCCAGTTGGAGTCAGGTCATGCACTGCTGAGGCTCAGTATTTAAATATGTCAATATTTTTTAAACAGAGCCAAACATTTCTAGTAGGTGTAACTTATATGCAAATATTGAATATAATGAATAATATTTAACTTATATGTAATTTTTCTGTATTTCATATAAAAATATTTTTAATGTGGATTAGCTTGTATCCTACAAATCTTTGTTTAGGTTTCATCAAACAGGAGTAGAACTAAAAACAAATCACATGTTATCAGACAATTTCACAGTACCTCCATTAATTTCCCTTCCTGCTAAAAAAGCAATGAATTTGTGGTTTAAACTGTATTAAGAATAGTACATGAAAAATGAGGAGAGGGGATGAAGGCAGATTAGAAGATAATTATGGGGCTGGAATTTGGCCAGGTCCTTGTAAGCCTTGCCAAGGAGGAGACAGCCCCTCCAGGTGAACCCGGAGGAGGAATGCTTCAAACTCAGAATGCCACCTCCCACACAACAAGGCCCTGCGTGGCAATTTGGCGAAAATATTGAATGATAAAGGGCCACCAAATGTAATGGAAGAAATTAAGTGAAAGACTGAATGAAAAAAAATGATAATGCTGGTCACTTCTGTGTTCTACAAGAAAGTGTTGTGTTGGTTTTTTCCCCCCAACTTTGGTCAGAAATATCAACTTTCTCTCTCTAGATCTGGCTCAAATCTTTGGTGCATTTCCAAATAGGGTGTGAATTTATCACTCAGTATTGGAACATCTGGGATTTTTTCACTTTATTAAAATGATCCCTTTCCCCCTCCACATAGGCTCCATGGGGCAAGGTCTGTGCATCATAAGTGAAAAGTGATTCCCCAGAAGAAAATGCTTGTCCCTGGCTGTAACTTAGAGTTGAGCACATCTTTAGTTTAGAGGCTGCCTTTGGAGGAAACAGCAAAGGGTTAAACTTGGGACACTAGCTGACAACTGCATAGAATCCTGGGCCTCCCTTGGGGATGGAAGGTAGAGCAGAGCCCAACTCAGCAAGTGTAGCTGAGGTCTGCTCCTCTGTAGAAATGGAGACCTTAGAAGGAGCGACCTGCTGGGTAACTGTGAAAGTGAATTGAGATCATGCACTTAAAGCATCACATCCCCTGGTGGGTGGCAAACCCTCAACAAATATTAACTAGTAGTGTATCAAGCTTACCTAATAACCAGACTCAAGAATCTTCCTATAGGAAATAAACACATTCCTACTGTATCTTTTTTGTCCTATGGAGCAGTAACATGTGGCTCTGTACTTTTACTTCTTTCATATGTTCTGGCTGGACTTGTTGGTAAGTAACTTGTTCCACCTGCCCCTTTCTCCTATTATCCTATTAATGTATCAAGAGCAAAGGTTATTCCCATGGTCTCTCCTAGTCTCTCCAGTCCTACCGCCTAGAGACAACATTAACTAGTTCTCAGGATACACAGAAGTCATTGACGAAAGCAGCGTTTCTTTGCTTCTTAGTAACACCTGCTTTGGGAAATACACCTAGACTGGAATAAAACCATCTGATCTGATGTCAAACTTGCCAGGGAAACAGACTCGGTGGCACCCTGCCTCCGCCTATATGGAGTCTTATTCAAAGGTCTGAGGTTAAGTGAAGGTCAAAGAAGGAGCAGGATTGGGAGAAAGAAAAAAGAAAAAGAGCCAGCGAGGGGGTAAAAGTAAAGGATTGCTCCAGAAGAGCACATTTTGCCCCAGACAGTTCCCCACTCATTTCTCCTCTTCTAAACGCATGACCCCTGTACTTCCTGCTCCCTCCAAATATGGCAACCCACTCAACTTTTGATAAACCAGTAGATTAATATTCATTAAATTCAAGAAATACTGGCTACCTTTTTTATAATCCTCACCTGGGGATATTTTTCCATTCATTTACTTACTTATTTATTTATTTATTTTTAGAGAGAGTGGGAAGGAAGAAGGGGGAGAGAGAGACATCAATTGGTTGCTAACTACTGAGCCACACCAGCCAGGGCTTGGCTATTAACTTTAGATTTCTGAACCAAATAGTCTTAGCGACATTTTATGTTAGAGTAGATTTGGAAGTCATACTAAATGTTTTCTCACTTGCTTTTTTCATTGGCAACTAGACAGGTGAATAAGATTTTCAATTGCTCTTTCTTATATTTTTCATGGTTCAAAAACAACAGGTTCACTTTATAAAATAAACATGTAAAATAAATCCTTATATGCTAACTTAAAAAAATGTAAATTCTTGCTCAAATATCTTGTTCGAAAACATACCTGCTGCTCTACAATCTACCCTTCTCCTTGATTTGTGACTGAGGTAGAGGGAGATACCCCACAGTATCTAAGTAGAGGCACAAAACACCATATTGTGTGCGTGTTTTTTTCAAATGATGCAAAAATACTTCTCTAATATAGAAAATGTAGAATCTTAGACTGGAACTACAATATGGCCAAAGTAATCGTATCACAGATAGTTGAGTTTTGTTTTTTTACATTGTTAATTATACTTCTTGGTCGGGGCGGGAGGGGTACTCATAAAATGTGATCAGTGTCCTGTGAGCAGTTTGCAATGTGTATTCTTTCAAGTCATATGTTTCCGTTTCTAACTCCTCCACTTACACTGTCCTTTAATCCCCTGAGCCTCAGCGTCCTCCTCTATGTAATGAAGATGTTTATAGTGCCTGCCTCGACCACTGAACGTGAAGATGTCTGTACAGTCCTTGGAACAGCCCGGGAGTTGTGGTCCTGGCTTAGCAGTAACTGTTTAAGTATCATTCATTCACTACTTCCTGAGTGCGGGCCATTTCTAATCACAAGTATCTTACCACATTGTGTATTTTTTCTCACAAATAGTAAGTGTTTGTTCACATCCTTATTTATTTAAATATATGTGTTTGTATATTTACTCAGAAATGTAGAAAGTGGAGGGCTCAATTCTTTCCAACAAGCGCACAGGTACCATTTTATTTTTAATCTTCACTGGAGGGTATGTATTTTTTATTGATCTTTATTTACAGAGAGGGAGGGAGTGGAGAGAGAGAGAAAGAGAGAGAAACGTGGATGTGAGAGAGATACATTGATTGATTGCCTTCGGAACCATCCCCAACTGGGGATTGAACCCACAACCCAGATTTGTGCCCTGACTGGGAATCGAACCATACAACCTTTTTGTGTATGGGACGATGCTCCAAACGAGCCACCTGGCCAGGGCTCAGATACCAATTTTTTGTACATATATTTTATCTGGCATTTTATAAATATTTTAAATGCCCATAAAACTACAAAATTCTAGAATGAACATTCATGACCAATACCTAGCTTGCACAATTAATATTTTATTACACAATCCATCCATCCCTTAATCCATTTTATTTTTGCTAACAGCTTTATTGAGATATAATGTACACACCATAAAATCCACTTGTTGTAAGTGTATAATTTAGTGGTTGTTAGTCAATTCACAGAGTGTGCCACCATCACCCCTCTCCAACTTTAGAACATTACCATCATGATCACCAGAAGATTCCTGTGACTCTCTGAAGTCCTCTATCTTCTCACGCTCAGCCCAGGCAATGATACTCTAGGCTTTGCCACTATAGGTTTGAAAGGCTGTACGTCTTAACCAACATAACAAGGGTTCATGGGGTGCTCTATGCTTCGACTCCCAGGATGACGAAACAGAGGTTACATGGCACAGAAAAATCTCCCTGTGATTTTTTGTCATTATACTCACTCTAACTCCTATGCCTAGAGCACTAAGTCATTCCCATTTTTCTGATGAGGAAAACACGAGGCAGGAAAGAGGCGGAGGAAAGGCTGAGAGGGGCTGGAAAGCCCGGTAGTGGTGGAATCCAGCAGCAGGCCCTGGCTGCTTGCCGCTTGGCTCACTGCTCCGAGCCAGGCTGGCCTCACCGAAGAGCACCAACCCTCTGCACTCCAGCCCCGGGCGGGGGAGTATACACCGATCATCCCGCAGCTGAGCTTTCTGCGGGTTACTGCTGGTGGTGATTGCTTGAACAGATTCCCCACTATGGCATCTGCATCGGAGAGTGAAATCAAAGAACAGCAGTGGCAAGTGTTTGGAAACTGCATTTGGAATTGGCCTCGGACAGGAGGGCGCTAGATGCAGACTCCCCAGCGATGAGGGAAGTTGTAAGAGGTCGCCAAGGGAAGCTCCTTCTACGGCAGGTTTCCAAGCAGACAGGTTTAGGTTTCTTTCCCGTTAAAATTCCCTGAAGACGCATGGGAGGGAGGCATGGAAAAGCTCACACGCTGTGTACCTTCTCTTTTGGAGATAAAGCTGTCAGTGCTAACTCAAAGGACAGCATGTAGGGTCCATCAGCTCTGGTGTGATTAAAGTACAGAAAAGCACCAGTCCTTCCAACAAGCTGTGAAGCCATAGTTACCGTTTTTTGTTTTTTTTCCCCCAAAATGATTGGCTCCTGACTCATTCACAAGTGACACTGTTCTGGATTCTCTCTTTATGACTTCGCTCGGCCCACCAAAGCTCTGCTCGGATTCCCCAGACAGAATCATCCTTGACTACATTTTTCACTAACAGTTAGCTTCTCCCACATTTTACTTTCAGCCTTGGAATCACCCCCCTCCCCCCCACACACACCAACCTCCCTTCCCCCCAAAATCCCAGCATAATTGGTATTACCAATAAATGTACTTGGATTTCCTCTGACTATTCAGTCCCTGAAAATCACATGGTTAAAGGCAAAGCAGCAGAGCAGGTCATGTTTATTGCAAGTGATGTAGATTTTGTGTCTATTCGGTGCAGCTTGCTTCGAATTCCTGGTATAGTGTCCATGCCCAGTAAACACACTGGAATGAATGGATGAGGAGCACAGATGAAGACTCAGTTGTCTAGGATAAACATTTGAATCATTCCTGACTCTCTATCCCACCTTGTGTGTGCACATATGTACATGCTTATGTGCATGCGCGTGCACACACACACATGCACACACACACATTGGAGTTTTGAAGGTCTCGCTCTTACAGGCCAATATGCATTTTCATCATATTAGTTCAAGGTGAAGAGTGTTTACTCCTTCTGCAAAAGTCTTAAGTATTTTACTGCCTCAAATAAGGCAACTTTGTTGAGAGACTTTGAGTTCAGCTAGTGAGGTTAGAAATCTTACTTTATTCAAATCAAGCTAAGTGAAGCATTTTGAGTCAATCACCTTTCCCTCCTATTCCCAGCACATTAGTCATGAAAAGCATTTGGGAGATCATATCTCAATGGATCGGGGTCTGCAGGAGTAATTGCTTTGTCTCTATTATATTGACAGCAGCTAAGGTATGTTGATAGCAGCTCTGACACCTGCCAGCTATAAAATCCTAGGCATGTTATTTAATTTTTTGAGCCCCAACTGTCTCATCTGTAAATCACATACAATGACTCTAAGAAAAAGGTGGTACTGTGTGGATGAAATATTACGTATAGGTTAGTTGTTAGCTGAAATAAATAGCAACTTCTACAAATGGAGAACTTTTATGTCTGTCCATCACCTATTTCCATTTTCCCCAGAGATTCTGGGGGTCTTTATGATCTGGTTGTTGCTGCCCTTACCCTATGCTTTGGCATGACTGATCAATCAAGCGTCTTGTGACCCATAGTAGCCCAGTGAAAACTGGGAACTGTCTCTTAGCTGCACTGAACGCTGGGAGAGTATAAATGTGGAGATTTCAAGAACCACCACACACATTGAAACTTCTTGAGAGTCAAGATAAAGCTGAGTAAAGTAGAACTGAGATGTGACAAGAGCTGGAGTCCTTATCACATGGGTTGGGTATCTTACAGCCATTTATTTCTTTTTTATTTAATTTCAGAGAGGAAGAGAGAGGAAGAGAGATAGAAACATCAATGATGAGAGAGAATCATTGACTGGCTGCCTCCTGCATGCCCCCTACTGGGGATTGAATCTGCAACCCGGGCATGTGCCCTTGACTGGAATTGAACCCAGGACCCTTCAGTCCACAGGCCGACACTCTATTCACTGATAGAGCTCTTACAGCCATTTCTAAAACTAGAACCACCCCAGGACTTTTCCAATAAGACAACTATGAATTTCTCTCATTTTTAAAAGTTGCTTTGAATTGGGTTTTTGGCATCTGCAACTGGGAGGCTTGATTAATAGTATTAATATTACATTAATAACTATGGCTCTAGTTATTAGTAGTAAAACCAGCATAACATAGCCGCCTTTGCCAACCTATCCCTTTGTACAAGGTTGGTGCTCCCTAAAGCCTGAATACCTGAAAGCTCAGAGTGAAGCAGAGCCAAGGGGGAGGTCATTTTATAAGAAGGTGGGAGTCCCAGAGCTGCTTAATTAGATACACCTCTAATTCCTCAGGGCATACAGGATAATATTCTAAGTTTCTTGTTAAAAAAATACGGCAAGGTTGTTTTGTTTATAGGTTAATTTCAATAATTTATAGTTTTAAAAACATATTTTCATAAATTAGTTCATTCAGAATGAAATTATAAATTACTATCATTACTAGAATTAGAAAATAGCTTTCTTACCGAAATCAAAGTATTGTGTTAAGACCAATTAAACTCACTCCCTTTCATTATTGGTTGAAGTGGTCTGTGACAGGGTCATAGCAACAACAAGATGGGCCAAAAGGAGATGTTAATGGACTCAACCTACTCAGGAGACTGATATTAGCTCACCAAGTGCATGATGGGGAGAATGACAGAGTGCAGTTGCCGATGCATCTCTTTTGCACCACATATTTCAACTGCAGTCTGTCATATGCAGAATGAGTTAGAATTATTCACAAGAAAATGAACATCTTAAAGTGGATTTTAATTATTTCTGAAACTAAGTGTGCATTAGACTCTCCCTGTCTGGTCACAAAATATGGTTTCATGGAGGGAGGCCATCATGTCATCACTTAACCTGCTTCCTTGGACCTCCTAGAGGAGTTAAGTTGAGAATGTAGCATCTTCTCATGAGGTCATGACCATGAAACCCTTTGCGGAGGATAGTTAACAGCACCTCAATAGGAGCTCATAAAACATGTGCTGAATTTAATGTGGCCTCAACAGAAGTCTCAGAGATGAATTAGCTGCTCTAATCAAAGTTAGAGTGTGTTCACTAGACAGTAAATCACTGAGTAATATCACAGGGGATATGTTAGCATTGTAAGACAGGACACATAACATAGACTATTGATCCTCAGGTACCTAGTAGACCCCCAGTTGGTTTGTTTGAAATGTTACCCACACATCAGATGCACATGGATAACTAGGCATGTATATATGAATTCATGTGGTCGTGAGTAAGACCCATGACATTCTGAGGAATGACATTTTAGAGGCAAACTATCTCATAAAAATAAACAAATAATTGACATGTGTTTAACCTACTTACACATGTTTTTGGCTTTAAAATTTTGCTTTGCTGGTTTTTGTTCAATCATAAATATATTCCTTACTCATTGTAAGAATAAAAGTATAGTCAAATATATTGTATTAATCAGGATCCAGTTAGAAAAAAGAAATTACACAGTAAGTGGAACAGGTATGAAGTTCATAATATAAAGACTTATGAACTTCAATAGGAGATTAGGGTGTCAAGGTGTTAATGGCAAACAGCACCAGATATAACTGGCGAAGTTAGACCTCGGTCCTTGAATTTTCCAGTAGGTTATTGGAACACGAGACAATTCCTAAGAGAGGTACTTTATAACTAAGGTGCTTACATTTCTATTTCTCAGTTAATTGTGCTGAATTTCCAATTTATAGTAAAACAAATAATATTTCTTCCCTAATGTTTGGTAAAAAGATATTTTTTCCAATCTTCAACTCTTTCCCCAGGAGAAGCATCTAAATTCTGTGTGCATTGCACTCCTCCTTTCCTCAGCCCCAAATAACAACAGTCACCATGAAGACACATTACTTGTATTTGAAAATTGGCCCAGGCCTTAGTTCTCAAGTCGCACATAGAGGAGTTCAAGTAGTGTTTAGTGTAACTTCTAATCTCTCAGAGACCTAGTTAGCAGGCTTAGTCAGGGGCAAAGGAACCAGGCCATCCCCTTCTTTTGTGCCACTGAGAGCAACTGGTCCAGGGATCAACTGAATCCCAAAGCCTCAGCACCATTCGCAGCCCCCATATCCCCATGACACCTCATTGGCATATTCACTGATAGAAGTAGATGGTTTCATTGGGAATGAGCTTGTCTTTTAAATATGTGATAACACCTTTCAAATAAATGGTGCTTTACCACTAAAAGGCTTCCTTGTGCATTCTGAACTCTGATGCTCACAGCAGCTCTTGAGTAAATGGGTGATTTTACAAATGAGGCAACAGAGTGTTACAGAGATGAAGTGGTTGCCCAGGTCTGCATCTGAGCTGGGATTAGAATGCCTCGTCTTTTCACTGCCAGCTCAGTGCTCTCTCCACTATGCTTTTAAAAATGATGAAGGCAATGGAGTGCTCATGTATATGTTATGCCAAAGGATCTTGAAATACTCATATCTTCTCTTCAATTATCCCACCCCACTTTATGGTGTCTCCTCATGAGACAGATGAGCAGGCGAAGTTGCTTACGAACATGGTAGCATGTGCAAAACAGCAAGGCAGGACTCTTACTAATGAGGGGCCCAGGGATTTTCCCTTTCTCTTAAATGCCAACACCAGTCTCAGGCTGTTGCCATTGGTGCACTTTGTGAGAGCAGAGAAACAGAGAGAAAGCCAGAGACGTCCAATTCAGAACATCACAGGGCCCTTCGGTTTCACTCCAGCTGCACACACTGTGTCTCCGTACATGACCTCTGACTGCAGAGCAGCTCTGCCCTCTGGCCAGCAAGGTCCACTCTGTGACCTACACATGTATGTCCTAGAATCTGAGCCTCCAGTGTTTAGCACTGTCCTGAGGAAAGGAGCAAGGAAGACCGAGGCCAGGGGTGGGCAAGTCTTGGTTGCATCCCTCCTTTAGCCTCAACGTGCTTTCTGAAGCTGCTGTGCGTCTTTACAAAGAGCTCTTCCCAGAGGACGCATGGGCAATCTTGTATTAATTGTACTGCCAAGAGAAAAAGTGGACACGTCTCTGTTTCTTAGTCTAGGCTTTACTGCAGAGACAGAAAGCAACTGAGCCAGGAACACAGAACTATAAGAGGTATTAAATACCTGAGATTTGGCCACACCTACCTCTGCCAAAGAAAGCTTTGAGGCTCTGAACTCAGTTCTAGTGTGGAGAGCCTCATGCCTTCCTCTGATTGACAGAGGGGAAAAGGTCTCCACAGCTATACACCATCACAGAATAGTTGTCACTTGTCTGAGTATGAAATTTTATGTCTTCACAATGGTCAGGTTGTTACAGAAGACCAAAGAAATACCAAGCATGCTTCCTAGAGAAAGAGTGGGACCCCGTTTACTAACACTAGTGGACTCTGGGAATAATTTCCAAATCAGAGTGAGGAAACATGCAGAGAGCCTGTCTATATATATCCCGCTGGGGTCTTTGTCTTGCAGATATGCCCCCTGCCCCTTTCGTGGTCCTGCAGGAAGGCCCCCAGGTGTCAGGCCACAACCCATGGTCCTTCCTGGCACCAGCATAACAACCCTCCCCCGCCAGGGCAGTGCGTTGTTCACAGTCCCATGGCCTCTGCATTTAGATAACAAGTTCTGCAAGACCAGTTTCCTCCTCAAGGTCAGTTATCAGCTGTAAAGAAAAAGTTGGGGTTGTGAAATAAGTACTAGTATGTGTATTCTTCATAAAATTGCCAATTTCATATAAAGAGTTTTGATACTTAATCTTATTGGAAAGAGCACAAAATAATTTAAGTCTGTTTACTACAGACTTAACTGGAAGGAAAAAGAATAGAGCAGTTGCTTGGTGATCTTTGGTGTTATTTTTCTGCATACCCTGACATGGTACAATTATATTCTGGGGATGTTTTTGGACAAATAATATGATTTCCTTGTGATTTTGTTTTGAAGGCTCTCTGGACAATACCACCTAGGGGAAGAAACTATGTTGTACAGTCCATCTCTTCATGACTTCTAAGTAAACTGTTTAAACCCTGGCGAGATAGCTCAGTTCGTTAGATCCAATGGGCCAAGGTTGTGGGTTCGATCCCCAGTCAGGACACGTACCACATACAAGAATCAACCCAATGAATGCAATAAATAGGTGGATCAACAAATTGATGTTTCTTTCTCTCCCACTCTTCCCCCCTCTCCAAAACCAATAAATTAAAAAAAAATTTTCAGCTTAAAAGTGAATCAGTGCAAAGAGAGATAGTACTTTAGAGTGAAACAAAGAACACAACCCTAAACTCCAAATGAATGTGCTTTTCCCATCATTACTTGGGTGTGATATTGTTTTGTATTAATTTCCTGTGAACTGGCTGTTATACTTCTTTGAGACTCCTTTTAGAAGAGCAACGGCTAGGTGAATGGATGGAGGAAAGAGTGTGGTAAGCACACGGGCATCAGACACAAAGCAATGCTGGATTGGAAGGTTTTATTTTCTCCTCCCCATTAGAGTGCCAAGCCCAAAAAGCCCAATTGATTTTGGAGCCAAAGTGAAAAGCAAGACTAACAGGAAGAACGGAGTATGAAAAAGACATTGAAAAATTGGTAATGGAAACTTCTGCAGCTTTGCAAATTTTCTGAGTAGTGCTCCATAAAAATTTGGGTCCAGAAAGTTTGTTTTGTCATTTTGTCATGTCAATTTGTTTTAATCCTGTTAAGGCCTGGGTTTTGGCCTGACACCCCTTTCTCTGTCTGAATGTGCAGTAATACAGCTGAGGGCTAGGCTCATAGATTGGCCAGCTGGAGACACTTTCCAGGGTAGCAGGTGGGAGCTAGTAGGGGGTTCCCTTGGCATAAATAGGCTGAGGGGAATCTCGTGTAAAGGTTTAGTTCCTGCTTCAGCACTACCCTAAGTCCCCCAGGACCCCATGGACAGGTAAGAAGGATTCCCCTCCTTCTTGCACACACATGAGAGCTTGTAAAGTTTATTGTTTATATTTTTCTTAGACACTTCTTTCCACAATTTGTTTATATTGAAAACTCTTCTTTTCTTAAACATTAAAAGTAGTGATATATAAAGCAAACCACCCTAAGTTGTTACATGTTCTAAATGAGTGGAGCCTAAATTAATGAGGTTTTACTGTACATTAAATATATTTCTCTAGTACTTGATTGATTTTCATTTCTAGTTATTTAATTATAGTTAGAATCTCTAATATTACCTCGTTTAATTGCCACGTTGAAAACTATTCTGAAAGCTGAAGTGACTTGCCTAACATCACAAATGTAGTTATAGAACTGAAAATGTGGTTTCTTTTTCCTATTTCAATGTTATTGGTGAGAATTGAGTACAGGCATATATTGTTATATAAACTGCAATTTTGATGTAGGCTACATAAAATATCTCTTGATGTATGTGTTGTGTGTAACACAGCATATGGTGACTCTTAAGTAACCATGTGTATAATGGGAGAAATGTGATGAAACAACCCCATTTCTGTCTCCTATTTCCTGGGAAGCATTTTAAGTTGATATTTCTTCTCCAGAACAGCACAGGTTTTATGCTGGGATTTTTACATGAAATGGAGGGCTTTAAAGTACTTACCTAAAATACTAAAGTCAGCATAGTTTTTAACTTTTTACCTTGAAATAATTATAGATTCACAGGAAGTTGTAATAAAAATATACAGGGACTAGAGGCCCATTGCAGGAAGATTCCTGCAATAGGGCTTCCTGCAGAGGTCTCCGCCGCCCCGCCTGCTTCCCTCCCTTCTCTGCTGCCCCGTTTGCTTGCTTCTCCGCAGCTTCGATCCCTTCTGCGGCTTCCTTCTGCGCTGTCTTCAGTCTTCGTTCTGTGCCTGGATATGAAAATTAACCGCCATATTGGTTGGGTTAATCGCTCCTGATTGGCTGGCGAGCGTGGCTTGTGGGTGTAGCGGAGGTACGGTCAATTTGCAAATTTCTCTTTTATTAGATAGGATGCCCCATGCTCCCTTCACCCAGCCTCCCCCTGTGTTAACCTTGTACATGTTTGTAGTACAGTATCAATCCCAGGAAATCAACATAGTCCAATTCACAGAACTGTGTGTGAATGCAGACCAATGCAACATCATCATGTGTAACTTCATTCACTCCTGCTCCCATCCCCAGCCCTCTCACTGCTAACTGTTCTCTATTCTATAATTATGGTATTCCACAAATATAAGTGAAATCATACAGTATTTAACTTTTTGAGATTGACTTTTTCCACTCAGCATAATTTACCTGAGGCTTGTCCAGGGTGCTGTATATATCAACAGTTCACACCTTTATATTGCTGAGTAAATATTTCATGGTATAGATATACCATAATTTGTTTAACCATTGACCTATTAAGAAACATTTTGGTAGTTTCCAGTTATTGGTTATTATGAATAAAGATGAGATGCACATTCTGAAGAAATAACTTTTTATTTCTCTGGGAAAAATACCCAAGTGTGCAATTTCTAAGTCCATTTTTAGTTTTTAAAGCAATAGCTAAGCTATTTTCCAAGTGGCTGTACCATTTTACATTCCCAAAAAATGTATGAGTGATCCAGTTTCTTGGAATCCTCACCAGCATTTTATCTGATCACTATTGTTTATTTCAGCCATTATGACAAGTGTCTAGTTATATCATGTTATGTTTTAATTTGCATTTCCCTAATGGCTCATAATGTTGGACATCTTTTCAGTTGCTTATTTGCTGGCAATATATCCATTGTGGTTGCTGTTGTTCTCTTTGTGGTTGGGCTCAGCCCTCAGGCTTGTTGACTGTGATTCTTGACCTTGACCATGTCAAGCCAACTATTATACAGGTGCTGACAGAAGAAAACAAAGACAAAGCCATACCAAGCCAAAAAGAACAGGGAGAAAAAACAAACAAACAAACAAACAAAAACAAAACACCAACAGTAATAAAACAACAGCCTCAATAAAAAGACTAAAAACCAACCAACCAAACAAACAAACAAAAAAAACCAGACATAAAAAAAAGAATACCAGAAGACTTGAGACCAGAAGAATTAGGAGAGAAAAGAAAAGAAAAAGAAAACTAAAATAAATAAATAAAAGAGAAAATGAAAGCAAAGGAGGAAGAGACCAGAAATAGGGTAAGTATAAAAAATATAAGACAGAATATAACAAATGAAACAATAATAAAAGTGAAAATTGTAAATAAAATAAAATCTAGAATAGGAAAAGAAAAATAGGAAAAGAAAATAAGGAAAAATTGAATTAAAAATAAGAATTAACAAAAGTAAAGAGAATGAAAAAGAAAAAAATTAGGCTAAAATAAACAATAGCATTTAGAGAATATGAAGGAAAAAGAGAGAAGAGAGACAGAATGTCCAAGCCCAACAAAAACAAAACGAACAAACAACAAACAAAGACCTGGCCAGCTGGTGTGCTCAGGGTCACAGTTGGATTCCCAGTCAAGGCACATTCCTGGGTTTCAGGCTGGATCCCCAGTAGGGGGCTTGCAGGCGGCAGCTGATCCATGATTCTTTTTCATCATTGATGTTTCTAACTCTCTCTCCCTTCCCTTCCTCACTCTGAAATCAATAAAAACGTTAAACAAACAAACAAACAAACATACAAACAAACAAAAATCCCTTTGGGTCTGCTATTTTTGAAGCTTATTGGATTTTGCTTCTATGCTGTTGTATCTGGTCCCTTGGGGTATGGGTCTCAGGTTTCCCTGCTGTTCTCTGGTGCAGACCACCCGGAGCTGCTGTCTCAGCCTGGCCCTTGCTGAAGCCCTGCAGAGTGGATCCCCAAGTAGTCTGGAGGGCATGGCCTCCCTAGCCCGAGGCTTGTCTGCTTCAGGGCTCACGCCTTGAATTTACTTGTTCTGGGCTGCTTTCCCTTCCCCCGGGAACTGGGCTCTATGGGGTATCTGGTCCCAGTCAAGGTGGTTTCAACAAATTTGCCTTCGGGTGGCACCTGTAGCTTGTAGGAAGGGCGCACAGGCACTTCCTCTCCTTCCAACACCTCAGCTTGTCTGGGTCACTGGTGCCCCCTTGTCGCCACCTCTACTCCATGTCTTCTCCTATCTTCTTTCCATGATCCCCTCTTGCAGTATTTCCTATCAGTTTTTCTTTCAGCTAGTTGTTCATGTCGAATGTTCTGCAAAATGGCCACAGTCCAGTCCAGTGTTGGGAGCAAGCAGACAGAACTTCCTTAGAGTGTAGCCATCTCTCCCCACCCTCCAGCCCCCGCCCCTGCCAGAATCAATTTTTTAACGTTATTCTTTGTCATGCAATAGTTACAAACAGAACATCTAAGGTATTTTGGTTCTTTTTTATTCAGTTTTTATTTAACAGAACTTCTTCTGGAGCCTTGTTGATTTTTAACAAAGGTCATGTACGTAGCTAAGGATGCCTTTCCTTATCTAATTGCTTGTAAGAGTCTTGATAGGCTATTTTCTCGGACATTACCCTGCAGTAATGATTTCTTTGTGATTTACATGTCACACCCTCAATTTACATATATTTCTAATATGCTACTTTCCATTTCATGGAGGATTGCTTAGATGTTGCATATTAAAGCAAAGTGAACCAAAGGGTCACCTAGTGCTATCCATTGCTTGGAAGGAAATTGGTAGGGGATTGCTTTTAACCATAGTTCTACTTTCTTTCATAAACATTTAATATCTGGTCACTGTTTGCAAATAGAAAATCTTGGGGATAGAGCAAAATCAGAAGATAAATGGCTTTGCTTCCGCATCTGATTACTTGCTGAATGACCCTGAGCAGCTTCCCAGTCTCACCCTGCCATCTTGTGAGTGCAGAACACAGAGAAAACAAATGCTTTGCTCTTGAGGATTAAGCTGTATTGTTTTTTGTTTGTTTTTTTTTTTGTGTGTGTGAATTATATGGGCTGGTCTTTTGGAAGCAAGAGTAAATATGTGTGCATTTTACAAAAACCCACAGCAGGCCCATTTAAGGCAGGTGGCAAGATAGAGGCATGGATGAAAACTAGCACAGAATTGTCTACATAATGGAAGCTCTCTGAGAACAGGGAGTCTGTGTGTTTTATTGCTGTATCTCCAGAGACAACTGTGTCTGGTCCTCTCCTCTGCTGTTGTGGTTTCTGTTTCCATACCTTGATGTGGAGTTTATAAGATAACGAAATTAGCCAGGTGTGCCTTCGAACCTCACACTCCATCCTAAGGCAATGCTCCTGATCCCCAGGCATCTCTGCCTCCAAAGCGGTCCCGACTTTCTTGAGGAAATGAAATTGAACCAAGAAAAAGAGTCTTGAATACTCTTGCCCAGTCTGTTTTCCCACCCTTGCTATCAGTGTTCTTTTTTGTAGAATGAGGTATAGCTCTAGACCTCACCGATCTGTTGTCAATATGAAATGAGACTCTACAGTGAAAGACTTCCCAAATGACAGAGCACTCTCCCTAATGTAAGGAGGAGTCACTGCTGCATAACAATGAAGTGGTACCACAGCTTTGTTTCTGCCTAGATTGACTGGAATCTTAGCTATAATGCCAGAATTCAATACTTGGAAAATGAGCAAAACCTCGTTTTTCCCATATGTAAACTGGGGTAAGTGTAGGTAACCAAGGATTCAGAAGGATGGTAAATGGAATTAAGTTCCTTGGGTTCAACTACTGGCACTGATGTTATTGAGATTGCTGCTTTCTCAGTTTCTTTGCCAGTTATGTGCCATACGATAATGACTCTTACCTCAGGGTGTAAGAATGCAGTGAAATTACATAAGATTATTATAAAAATGCCATATAATAAATATAAGTTGTTATATTACTATTATTAAAACCTCCAATCACCCTATTTACCTCTTACCTTATCTCTCCCTCCTTTCTTACCCTTCCCTGGATCTTGAAAGATGGGAGTGATTCAAAACAAAGAAAATTTTGTTGTGTATCTTCCTGAAGAAAGTCCACTTGGAATACCCCTCAGATACTAACTAAATCTCTCCCTTTCACATGTATTCTGAGGAGGAGCTTCACTCTCTTTATGCTAGGAGTGCTTTAATTTCTTCATAGGCTTTAAGGACAAAAACAAAAACAAAAAAAGACGTGCAAGAATGACTATTTTTTCTTGTCTCAGAATGTCACCAGAGCTACCACCTTTCCTAGATCCAGATTCCCGAAATCCGGCTGACCTCCTCAGATGGAATACATTTAGAACCTTGTTGGTTTCATGACAATCTTTGCCTGAAGCCACCTGAAATTGCTCATGCTACCGACTCTGGTGGGCACCCTGGGCTCTGAGCTCTGCGGTGTTCTACACTAAGCCCTCATCATCTGGTCTGATCATTTTTTCTCTTCATTGGTGTGTGGGGGAAAGAATATCTGTCTTTGTTAAGAAATGCAGTAACTTTGGGAAAATGACAAATTCTCAGGCTGTGGTTTATATTCTGTATAAACTGAAGATAATTTGAATATTGAACCACTATTGGCTAAAGGGTAGAATTAAGGATGACCCTCGTCAGAAGTACTTGGTTGCAAAACTATTGAGGAGAAAATCTAAGTCTAATTTTAGTATCCTTTTAGGACCTGAATATTGAAACTAGGGTGAATGTGAGCCTTTAGAACATAACTGATTTTCAATTCATGCTTGTTAAAGAGAAAAACTAAAATTATTGTAAAATATTAAAATATTTATTACAATAATTTCTAATAACTGTTATGCAGTGGCAATCCTATATAATAAAAGCATAATATGCAAATCGACCCAACTGTGGAATAACCAGTCGGCGGGGGCGGGGCCAGCGAGCAGGCAGTGCCAGGCCAGCCAAGGCATGTACCAGCGGGAAGAGGAAGGGAATGGTGATGGGGGGGTGGGGAGTAGGGGGGCCAGCGACCAGTGGCAGCAGAAGAGAGATGGGAAGGACTGGCACAGTCCCCTGATCAGCCCGTCCGGTCACCTCCCACAGAGGGAGGCCCCGTGGCAGTGGCGGGGTGATGGGGGTGGTGCCTGAACTGTGAGAGGGCATAGGCCAGGCTGAGGGACCACCCCCCCCCCCAGTGCACGAATTTTTGTGCACCTGTGCACCGGGCCTCTAGTATCATATAAAGATTTATTTGTAACATCTGAGGGTGGGCTGTTTTATAAATCTAAGAATTCCCTGTTTGGTTAATACAAAACCCTAAAAACACCCAATCAGTGAAAACACTTGATAAAACGACATGATTGAGATAATTAGTGGGAGAAGATTTCAATTTGCGTTAGGCTTGATGTTTCTATAAATAAAATTAAATTATTGAGAAAAGATTAAGGATGAGATAAGTCTCTTGGAAATAAAAAGTTTATTAATAAAATCAATCAGGAGCTGAAAACCAGGATTACAGGCTTTATTAGGGGAAAGAGACCTGCTGGGCTGTCTCGAAAGGGGAGAACAGCAACCCATGCAGAAGTGAACATGCCTTTTGAGGGGAGGAATGGGAAGGAATGGGGGCTTTGTGTACTCGGCATGCGCTGATTGGTGGCTTAATGTATGGTCCATATAAGGTACATAGTTAGTCACTCAGGTACTTAGGGACTAGGGCTTAGGGTATTTGGCTGGTGTTGATTGGTTTGATTGGTGGTTCAATGTATAGTCCATATAAGGTGCCTGGTTAGGTACTCAGGTATGTACAGGCCGCAGGTGCAGGTTACGTCATACTCCGCCCACCAGTTGGGGGAAAGGAGAATCTATCATTTATCACATGACTGAATCCAGACATCAGAGTAAACATCTTCCTGAAGTTGGCATGCCAACCACCTTCCTTAAAAAAGGTTTTGCTCAGTGGATAGAATGTCGGCCTTCGGACTGAAAGGTCCCAGGTTTGGTTCCAGTCAAGGGCATGTACCTTGGTTGCGGGCTCATCCCCAGTAGGAGGTGTGCAGGAGGCAGCTGATTGATGTTTCTCTCTCATCGATGTTTCTAACTCTTTAACGCTCTCTCTTCCTCTCTGTAAAAAAATCAATTAAATATATTT
This sequence comes from Cnephaeus nilssonii, assembly GCF_951640355.1. Classification (NCBI taxonomy): domain Eukaryota; kingdom Metazoa; phylum Chordata; class Mammalia; order Chiroptera; family Vespertilionidae; genus Cnephaeus; species Cnephaeus nilssonii. Next base: position 54,510,679 of record NC_137088.1, read on the forward strand.
TTTAAAAAAACAAAAAACCTCAAACTGGCTAAGCACCAAAAAAAATGTAGTAACTCACTACCAACTAATCCAGAAACAATGCAGATCCAGGAGCTCCATGACCTTGTTAGGACTTGATCTCTCCCAGGCCCTGATGAAATGGAATTTTTGGACTGGAACCCAGATTCTTTGTCCACCAAAGTCAAAGAATGAATCCAGAGACAGAGGGTAGTATAGCAAAGGTGGAGATTTATTGAAGAACAAGTACAGACTCCCACATGGGGAGAGGGAAAGAGCCCCACAGAATGGACTCCCATGTGGGGAGGGGGAAAGGGTCCCACCAACTTCTTGTTTCCATGGTTTATAAAGACTGCAGTTCCTGTGTCCTGATATCCCCTTGATTGGCCACTATCCCCCTTTTTTATTTGGTCACTATAGCAACTCCTGAACTCAAAGGTCAAACACCACATGGGACATGTGATGACCTCCTCCCTAGTTGTTCTTTTCTTTCTGGGCTTTCTTCCTTCTTTATTTTGTAAATATAGACCTTTTGGCTACTTCCAGCTCCCTTGTCTTATGTAAATACAACTGTTGCTGCTCCCTGCACCTGACTTCCTTGTGTTATGGAGATGTGGAGATGTACCTTCCCCCCCATCGGTAGCCCTGTGTTTTTCCATGGACCCCAATTCTAAAAATTCCCTAAACCTGCCTATATCCCCCTAAAATTCCTATTTCACTGATTGTGGGATTCACTATTGGGCAGAACCTTCCCACCAAGTCGGCAATTCTACTTGGGAGAATGAGACTGAGGCTCAGTTACCTGGTTTGGGGGGAATTACAGTTGCCAGGGCTTGATTTCCACGCCGTTTGTCCCCTGTGTGAACACCGGAGTGTTTCCTCTGAGCACATTGTGGTTCTGTCCATGGAAAAGGGGAAATGGCTGCTCAGCAGACAAATCCACATGCTGTTCTCCACCACCCACCCTCGAAGGCTGGAGTTGACAGGCACAGGGTCGGAGGAGGTAGGACTATGAGCAAGAAGGAACCAGAAAGAAAAAGAAAGTTGAAAAGGAAAAGCCCTCCTGAGGCCCATGCTCCACTGAGACACGAAGAAGCAGAAAGCACAGCACTCCCCACACGGAGCCCTGCCGAGGAGATTTGTGGGGTATTTTGTGAGTGTCTTCCAGGATGGACTTTGGCATGATGCATGTATGTGTCTCAGTCACCGACCCTCCAAAGGCCACCTACCTGAATAACATCAAACAATGAAAAAGGGCTCTCTAAGAATTTATTGTTCTCTCAGCTTTCTGTCTCCCAAATGCACACCAAAGCTATTTTATTAATGTTAAAGCATAAATTCATTTGGGGAAAAAGCATTTCAGTGAATAACTACACACTTTCCTCACCTGTAGTCACATTCCTGCCTCATTGTCTAGTGTCATGATTCTAATCTAAACTTCTCCACCTGCTAACTGTGTAACCCTGGGCAAAACTGGCTCTCAGTTCGCTTCTCTGTCCAATGTGGAGAACAATGATGTACCTGCAGAGGCTTGCTACCACAGGACCTGGCAGAGGGTAAGCACATGATGTCTGTAATTATTGTTGGGGCATTTTGGCTTCATTTGAAAATGATCTCAGAACTAATCAGTCATACTTGCTTATAGTATTCCAAAAGGTACAATTCGCCAGTGCTCAGTGTTAGGGGTCTGGGAACTACACCAGGAGTTCCATTTCTAGTCAACCTGGGCCCTGGTGCCTATTTTATCCCAAGGGCAGCCCCAACATATCTGTCCAGGCTTCCTAGGAACAACCCATAGCACTGCCTTTTCTCTAAAGACTAATTCGGTTCCCAAAACATCCACAGACTCAGCTACAAGATACCTTGCATACTTCAAAATTCCCACCTACTGTTTCTTTTTCAGGCAAGCAGCCCCTAAGGCAAAATGAAAATTGCTTGAGTGGGGATTCAGATAGAAATTCTGAGAAGAAAAGGATTTTTCTAGCTAAATTGGGCAAACCTAAATGATCCTTTTCTCATTTTTTTCCTAGCAATTTCCTTCTTCCCTGGAGCCTGACCCTGTAGGACAAGGATCTATTTTCAAGTCAATTACTATTCATAAAGGGTGTAATTACATAAAAATCAGAAAAAGAACCCTATTTATCTTATTATGGTAATGCGATGGTAATTTCTGGAAGAATCATAGTACATATGATAGAATGGCATTTGCTTTCTTTAGACTTCCCATTGCTTCTAGTTTAATGCCATACCATTCTCAAATCTCCAATTTATCAGCAAAGCAGCAACAAGTGGCAGTTTGTAGATTATCTTTAAGAAAGAAAACAAAATAGATTATTTGTTTATGACACACTGTCATGACCAATCAACTTCTCATTGGATAACATTGAAAAGTCTCCCCAAGTCAGATGACAGACCAGTGAGAGTCTATGTGGTGACAGGGTGCAGTGGGCACAGGTTTAGCTGCTCAGAAGCCTGTTCACAATCTCAGACTACAAACTCCAAGGCTCATCTCCAGTTCCCTGCCCCCATCTTAATATCTCCTATCATTTTCAGCTACTTTTTAAGATGCTTGCTATGGCATTGTGCTAAGTGCTTTACATGTATTACATGTGTCATTTAACCTACATACCACTCATCTAGTAGAAGTTGTATTGTTCCCTTCTTTTGGCATTTTTTTGCTCATTCATTCATACCCTTCAGTGAATATTCATTGAATGCCCACTCAAGGCCAGGCAGTATTCTAGGGTATAGCAATGAAGAAAATAAAGGCTTGCTTCTGGTGGGGGAGAAAGACAGGAAATGAAAGGAGAAGCAGTTGGTGATGGAGAAGGCACCAGGGAGATGATATCTGAGCAGAGACCTAAATGAAGCCATGGTGTGAGCACAGGGGAAGGTGTTCTAGGCGTAGAAACCATCATGTGCAAAGGTCCTGAGGAGGAAACGGTATTTGTGAAGAACAGAGCCTGGCCGCTGTGAAAGGCTTGTGCTGAGCGGGTAGGAGGACATGAGCTAGGATCAGTGGCCAGGGACTTGTAGGCCAAGTAAAGACTCTGGATTTCTTTATGAGGAAAATAGGAAGCCATGCATGAGTGACAGCAGGGGAATGACACGACTCACCTGCTAGGAAAATGAAATTAAAGAGATGTTAAATAGCTCATTGATATAACACATTTGGAAGCCTTAATTATTTTTAACCACAGCACAGCTTTTCAGTTACTCAGTAGATAATTTCATGTAGTATATATGCTCTGTTATTGCTTTTATTAGTAAGCTTAGTCCTTAAAACTAACTTCATCTATTGAGATCCCCACACTCAAAATCTCAACTGGATTTATTTCTCATCTTATCCCTTGATCCAACTTTCCCTAAATCTTCCCTTTCTGTCATAGATCCACTTAATTATCTCTTATAAAATACCAGGGATCGTATTCCTTCTTTTCCATTGGTCCTATTTGAACTTCGAGCTGCGCACACTCCATCTTCTCCAGATTTCGGAACCCTTAGTAATTGGATACCAGCCTACCTTTTCAATCTCAACCCTCCTATTCCTCCACATCTCTAGCTGGTCATCTGCATGCTACATTTTGACCATATGTTCCTTAAAAGAAAACTCATATGAATTAGATGACTGGACTCTCTTTTTAAAAAATCAGATCTGAGAATACTGGCCCCATGTTCCCACAAGGCTGAAGCGGAGCAGCATCTGCCCTTTCTCTATGCAGCATGAGCTCCAGTACAGTCTTCACCAATCTCTATGGTCAGAGGTCCACAGGTGTCATGGTTAAGCTGTCTGTCCTTGCAGGCTGACACATATTTTGTCAATAGTTAAGAATAGTGGGGATTGGGGGATTGAAACTACTGGGATTGAAAATCCTGCTCTACCACTTACTAACCTTATAATGCTGACTGCTTACTTAATATCTCTATGGCTGCCTGTAAAGTATAGGGAATAGTGATCATCTCATATCCCTGGGGTGATGACTAGATGAATTAATATATGTAAAAATGTTTAGAGCAGTGTCTGGACATAGAAAGCACTTAATAAAGGTGAACTTTTGAGGTTGCCATTTGTAAGTTGTGCCCTATATCAGATAAATTGCTGTACTTATCAGATCAACATATCTTTTATAATCCTGTCTCCCTGCTCTTGTGTGCCTGAATCCTCCTTCCAAAATGTCCTGTTCAGTCTTCTGTGATCACCAAATCCTTGAGATCTACCTCCAATCTCACCCTTTTAGGAAGCCTTTACTGACTATTCTGGCTCAACATAATTTCTTACTGCTCTCCATTTCTCTAGCTCTGATTTTATGATATGCTTACCTATTCCTTTGCATTGCCATTGAACTTGCTTGGGCTGATGTTTTCTCTCTCACCGGATTGGAGAAGCATGGCAGGTGATGATTAGGTGTGTTTCGACTTCCTGGCAGACTTGGCACAAATGCTATCCAGTACAAAATGCAGTTTCTGAAACCCCAGGAGAAAAGTTTTATCATGATACTTTTCTTGGCCTACAATATTAAGTTAGAATGTCAGGTTTCTGTCTAATCAGTTATAAATAACAGAGTTATGAGGCTGAAACTCTCTTTTCACCCCTTCTAATATCAGTTGATGTTGATTGAAGGTCATTACTGTGTGACGCTAGTTCCAAAATGAAGTTCATTATCCTGGGGCAACTGTGATATGATTTAGTTCTTCCTACCTTATAGAAGCTATACACCTATTAGACACATTTTTAAAATTACCAGGGGCTCTGAAAGTTATATAAGATACTGTATATCTATATCATCTACATCTATATCTATATTCTCTATGTAAATGGGTGTGATTCATATCAGGCCTTGGTCATCAAAATGGATAAAAGACGAAGTATAAAATTCAACATACATTGGGTTATGCAATGGAGATAATGAAAATAGTTACGGGAAAGTATGAAAATCAATTAATCAACATTGATGTAATTGTTAGTGGAGATGAAAGGTTCAAAGTGTACTTTTTCATTAATGTAAGTTAGTGCCTATCTAAATTTCAGTCAAATCTCTAAAGACTTTTTTAAAGCCATCATTTGCATAAATTCCTTAAGTAAAACCCTTTTCCATATGCCATCATGATGAGGAGAGGAGCTGCAATTACTGAGGCCACTTTCTGAATATACTCCTGCTAAAATCCAACCGCATGGGAACCAAAGTGACCCTATGATGGCTAGCTATTACCTTTGTGAATGAAAGCTAAAGATATGTAGAGACAAATAACCCTAGATTTTATCAGTGGGTCTACCACAACTAGTCCCGGTTTTCTGAAAGTGACCTTCTGCAGTGTTAGGTTTGACTCAACTCTACCAAGGATCATGGTTTCATGGAGCCAGAAGGAAGTAATGAAATATTGTGATGGGTCAGAGATGCCAAATTAATCTTGCTTGCAGCAAGCCAAATCCACAATGCTAGTCTACATAGTGGATTATTGCCCTAGCTGGTTTGGCTCAGTGGATAGAGTGTTGGCCTGTGGACTGAGGGTCTCAGGTTCGATTCTGACCAAGGGCATATGCCTGGGTTGTGGGCTCAATCCCCAGTAGGGGATGTGCAGGAGACAGCCAATCAATGATTCTCTCTTGTCATTGATGTTTCTATCTCTCTCCCTCTCCCTTCTTCTCTGAAATAAAACATACACACACACACACACACACACACACACACACACACACACACTGAGTGGACAGATTATTATGACCACCCCATCAGTACTTCATTTGGCCCCCTTTTGCCTTTAATACTGCGGCAATTCTTCTTGGCATTGACTCCATGAGATGTGAAAGGTGATGCAAGGAATCTGACACCATGCCTGAAGAATAGCACTGTCCGGTTCTGTGAGATTTGATGGTTGTGGAACCAGCTGCCTGATGGCTCTTTTAACTTCGTCCCACAAATGCTCAATTGGATTGAGACCTGGTGATTGTGGGGACTACCTAAGCAAGGTAAAGTCTCCCTCATGTTCTTGAAACCACTCCTGCACAATATGAGCACCATGGCATGGCACATTGTCTTGTTAAGAAGCCATCTCCATCGGGATACGCCATCAACATGATAGGATGAACTTGATCAGCAATTATACTTAGATATGTTGTGCTATTGAAACATTGTTCCACACGAATGAAAGGGCCCAAATCATGCCAGGAAAACATGCCCCAAACCATAACACTGCCCCCACCAGCTTGAAGGGTTGTACTCATGCATGTGGGGTGCATGCTTTCATGCTGTTTCCGTGAAATTCTCACTCTGCCATCTGCATGATGCAACTGGAAACGTGATTCATCAAACCACATGACCTTTTTCCAATGCTCGACTGTCCAATCTTTGTGTTCCCGTGCGAATTGGAGACATTTTATCTTGGTAAATGCAGACAGCAAAGGTGTTCGAACAGGCCTTCGGCTTCCATATCCCACACGATGCAGTGTACGGCTAATTTGCCTACAAACATCAGGTGGTCATAATAATCTGGCCACTCAGTGTGTGTGTGTGTGTGTGTGTGTGTGTGTGTGTGTGTGTGTGTATTTAAAAATAAATAAATAAATAAATAAATAAATAAATAAATAAAATAATTAATTTGATCCTCTCACTAAAAGTAACCCTGGAACTGGCAATCACTTGGCCTTATTGAAAAAGTGGGGAGAAAATACATTTTGTAATGAATTACTTGTCACTAAAAGATATTGGGTTTTACAATCGGAAACTATTAAAATAAAGTAGAGTGATCCGATCTGATAAAATTTGACTGGGTAAAGAAGGAACAAAGAGAATCCATTAGTTCTCAAGTGACCTTCTATTAAATATTATTATCTTTCTTTTACTAGTTCCAATTTATGAACCTATATTTTGTAAATTTGATCTATGTCTAATAGAGAAAAACATAATCTATTTACATTTATTGGCTTGGTTCTGATTGCAAGTAATCATTAAATTTGGATAGTGAAAAACATTTGCCAACTCTTCAGTGTATCAAAGAAGTATTGTGAATTGAATGCCTTATTTAAGGTCTCAATGTAAGATCAGCAATCACCAGTATTTTTCCTTAATTGTGACATTTCTTGGGAAGGGGCCTATATACCCCTCTTTATTTTTGGTATTGTGAGCTAACTATTGCCTATATGTCCATTCAGCACAGGGGATCGCTAAAGTAAAACTAAAGCCATGCTATATATCTTTGTAGTTTGTTGTTGTTGTTTTATGTCTGTTTTGTGAGGGATAATAACATACCTGTTAAAGGGACCTGGAGATGCTTAGAATTTTCTTTATCTCACGTGTCTGCAGAGGGGATGGTTGGAGGCAGGCTGACAGGAAGTGAAAGACTAGTCCACTTTCTATGGCCGACAGGCAGTTAATCTGCAAAAACCTAAAATTTCAGTTTTAACAAACATGCTTTTAGTTAACAGAAGAGGAATTAATAAATTCACTTACTAGTGATTCAATTTGTTGATGAATCCACTTACTAGCATTGTTTTCTTTCAGAATAGTAGTCTATCTGCCACAATACACACTACTTATCAAAGCCAGAAAATCGCATGGAAACATTTTCCAAATATTAGATTCTACTATCAAGCCAGGACTACTCTGGCTACATTTAAATTAGGGCATTATAACAATCCTTTTAATGTGGAGTAAAATACAGGACTTTTTATTTTCATTTGGTCTTGGATGACCTCTGGCCCAGTTCCTAATGCCCAGTTGCAAAAGAGTTTCCACATTTTCTAAATATTGTTCTTCAACCTCAACTATCTTCCTTTAGCAACAGGAAAAATGCCAGGGGTTCTCTCAGACCAAAACTCCCTGAGCACTGAAATATGTCATACTGGTTCAGAGCATGACTGACTGTGCATTGCCTAACATGTTTGCACCTCAGTTACCACACTGGCAGCGGGGATGATGTGATAACTATATCTATCTCCTGTATAAAGTCACATTTTACATCCTGCTGACCAGTGGTATCATTTATGTGCTGCTACTATCTTTTTGAGAGAATAATTGCTCTGTCAGATAATTAATAGCCCTCTCTGTTAAAAAACTTGGGTGTCTACCCTAAGACATAAAGACATAATTGAAAGCATTGTATTTATAATTTTTAAAAAAATTAACGTGCATAGTATTGTATGTAGGTTAATGCACATGCCCTTATAATTGTGAAGAATGTTATTTGGAAACTGTGGAAGAGGAGGATGGCAAATTCAACTGTAGGTTGCAAGCTTGGAAGGTTAATTAGAATATAAATCAAGCTAGGTAATGTGGGGAAAGAAGACTGGAGATTGGATGTGAATTATGTTTATCAGTGGGTACATCCCCTTCTCCCTCTCCCCAATAGACAGTTAACTCCATAAGTGTAGGGACTGTGTCTGTTTGTTTTGTTGTTGTTTTTTAATCCAGATTTCCAGGATAATGCCTCAGACATGGTTATATGGTTGGTGCTCGATAAATAGCTATAGAATCAATGAATGCATGAACCAATGAACCTTACTGTGCGCCAAGCACTGAGCTAAGTGCACAATACTCATGATTCTATTTCATCCTCACAATAACCTTTTGAGTTAATTACAATTAGAATCACCATTTTACAACAGTGGACATAAAAAGGGACTGTTTGATCTCTCTAAAAAGTGGCTACCCTCCCCCTGGAGTATGGACTGAAGGTAGTGACTTGCTTCCAAAGAATAGAGTATGAAAATGGAAAAATAGTGGAAAGTACTTTACAGTGGATGAAACTAGAAGACCCTACCTGACCCATAATCCCAGTTTTTATTTTCACTTCATCATGAATCTATTTAACTCGGAAGGTCTTTTTAAAAGAGTATCATCAAAAACCCTTCCTAAGGCTCTGGTCATAGAGATTTAACTTTCCTCAGCTCTATTAACACAGCCCAGTTCATGTTAATCAAGGTTAATAACTAATTATAAAAGGTTGATGACATGATGTGGCAAGAAAGACAACTCACTTGGAGGATATTCTTCCCCATATTCATAACCCCAGCCTCCTCATGAGGAAACATCAGACAAACCCCATTTTAAGGTCATTGTACAAAATGCCTCTTCCAACTCTCTACATCAGTGATGGGCAACCTTTTGAGCTTGGTGTGTCAAACTTCGCCAAAAAACTGAGCATAACTCGGGTAGTTTGAGGAAAAAACATTATTTCGCAAATGTTTCATCCTCAGGAGCAGCAAATGTTTCATCCTCGGCATGCGGCCGCCTCGGCCGCATGTCATCAGAAATGGCTACGCGTGTCAGTGCTGACACGCGTGTCATAGGTTCGCCATCACTGCTCTAGATCATGAAAAACAAGGAATGACAAACACACTGCAAATCCCTATGTACCTGAAAATCACTCAACCACATTCCAATCCAGTGAGCAAGGCACTCTGGGATCACATCCCCAATTCTGAGGTGAATAAGCTATTTTATACACTTGAGGAGTGTACTAGTATATGCATGTGTGGGTATGTACGCACACACGCGTGTGGAGTAAAATCTAATATGGAAAGTATGAAATACAGGCAGGCGTTATCTGAACATTTCCCCTCCCCATCTTCTGAACTACTTGCTCTTTGGAAGCTATAAAGCATTTGCCCAAAACGCCTTGTTTCTGACAGACATTCGGGAATGCTGCTGCTCCTCTTGGTTGCAAAGCCTTGGACACTCCATCTTTAAAGGAATATACCACCTATAGTTCCTTCTGGATCTTAAACATCAATTGTTCTCCCTACCCACAATTCATTCTTCTTCTTGGAACAGCACCGGTTCTGCTAGGAAGTCACCTCTGTTGCTTTCCCAGTCATGGGGCTCCCATGCCCCGGGCCTGGCCAAGGAGAGGGCAGCCGTGCCATTCCTGGACCACATACCTGGCCCAGGGCTGAGCGGTGGCCAAGCTGGGCCTGAGGAACTGGATCCCAGGACTTCTGTGGATCCTCCTGGGAAGCAGGACGCTGCCTTTCATTGGAACTTTACGACATGGTGGGAAATAGACCTGGAGTGGCTCGTGGCCATTATCACTACCTCGCAGAGAGATCTTTTCTGAAATTGAAACCAATTCAGAAGAAAGCATTGCCAAGTGATGGAGAGGGAGAGAAAGAGAGAAAGAGGGGAGTGGGTGGGGGCGTATGGCATTGACCCCTTCAGCCTGCCATGCCCCAATCCAGCCACATCCTTGCAAACTTCAGTTCTTTATCCCAACAATTACTACCTCCTCCTCCTTTTCTTTTGATCCTGAAAAGGATAAAGGTGAAAAACTGATGAAATCTAAATGAAGTGTGTAGTGTAGTTAATAGTATTATGTCGATGTTAATTTCTTAGTTCTGACAAATGTGCTGTGGTTACATAGGATGCTAATATTATGGCAAGAGCTCTCTTATGTTGGCACCTTTCTATAAATCCAAAAGTATTCTGAACTAAAACAATGTTTGAAGTGGCTCAGTTGGTTCAGAAAGCAGGGCTGGCCTTGGTTAGTGCCCAGGGATCACTGGGGCAGCAGGGATTCCGCCCCGCCCCACCCCGCGCTGGTTCCCAGGGCCAGGGTCAAGTACCATGCTGTTGACTGTTCTGAATATGCTGAGCATGCTAGCCTGCCTCTTTCTATTCACTCTAGAGTATTTCAATACTCTTACATATTTTAAAACTACCTTTTAAATATTTTTTCAGGAGAATAAGAAACTGTTATGTTACTGTAGTCATTCTGTTTAACTGGTTGTCATGGTGAATCTAAGTGATCAGGGAATATTTTCCCATCAAAACTGCAGATAATGCTAAGGCCACAGCACAGGAAAGTCAGTGTTCCTAGTGTGGTCCCAGCATTACACAACAGCTAAGGAGATTGGTTTCTTAATTGGAAGCCTAGTCCATTTGGTTTCCTTGGAATAGCCTCAAAAGTATCCCAGCACCTTTCCATTCAAAGTGCTGCCCAGAAACCACCAGCAGCGCCTGGGAGCTCCCTAGAAATTAAGACTCTTGGCCCCACCCCACTCCCTGCGGCAGAGTTTCCAACTTCTCTGCAGGAGATGATGGAATGTACACCATGGTGACTGGAGCTGATAACAGTGTATGTGTAATTGTCAGTGTGGGAGGTGATGGATGTGTGCATTAACTCCACAGGCCCTTCTTTCACAATGCACATATATTTATCAAATCATTGTGTTGAATAGTTCAAGTATCTGACAATTTGCTAGTTATACCATAAAAACACTGAAAAAAGATGTAAAGATTTTATTGATAATTATTAAGATCTGCTTTAATAACACGTCTCTCTATATAAAATTAGCATATTTGTATGAAAATGTAATACAAATTTGGGGCATTTTGATGTCATATTGAAGTGAGAAAATCATATGCTGCTTAGCTAGCAATGCAAGAAACATTCAATTAAGTAAAATTCTCATAATCCCAATTTTTATTTTCACCTCATCATGGATCTATTTAACTCGGAAGGTCTTTTTAAAAGAGTATCATCAAAAACCCTTCCTGAGGCTCTGATCACGGAGATTTAACTTTCCTCAGCCCTATTAACACTGCCCAGGTCATGGTCTTCATCTTACTCATTTCTTGCTAGGAATCTAACTGGCTTTGCACTATTCTCGCTGTGCACTCCCGAGGGCCCCGGCCCTACTGCTTCCACCTTCCAGCTGATTTGGGAGGTCCTGTCATGTGAAAGTGACTCCCCGTCACCAGGGTGCTCCCTGGTTAATTAAAGATGGCTTAGCACCCTGGCCAGCCTCCCACCAGAGCCATTCTACTTGCCCCTGGCACGGTTCGGCCCCAGCGCACTCCGTGTGACAGTGGGGTTTCTGTGTGTCCCGAAGCCACAAAAAGATGTTCTGATCTGCCTGGCCAGGGAGAGGAACTTTCCTGGGGCACAGATGCCAGTGAAGCCTGGACTGACTGGGTTCACCTCCGGCCTGAGAAAAGTCACAGGAACCGAAGAGCGGTCTCTGCAGCCAGTTCGCAGGAGCTGTCTGGGGGGCTGGTTCCTGAACTGGCCCAGGAGCCCCGAGTCCCTCAGCCTGAGCTCTGCACATTGCTCCCGCCTCCGGGCTGCTTCTCGGGCATGGCACAGCTGCACGTGTCCCTTAAAGGGGTGCGCCTGGAAGTAAAAGTTCTGCATATTAAGGGGAAAATGCACATGGTCAGTGGCACGCTAGCGTCTTGAGCTCCTGCACTGAAGGGTGCTGTTAGGTTAGGCTTATTCCCATGCATGGCCCAGGCTGCTGTGCTTCAGGACAGAAGATATCTCCTTTGCGGGGAGAAGCAAGCATCCAAGATACAGAAGGCCTGAAAGGAATGTGGCCCCGTGGGGGCTGAGCTGAGACAGAGTGGGCTGTCACCTTTCTCATGCAGTGCAATCTGACAGCCTGGTGGCGCTAAGCCTTTACACCCTATGACAAAGGTGTCCCGCTACACCCTATGATAAAGGTGTCCCTCAGCCAGTGGAGAGTGAAGTTTGATCGCTGGCTTAGAAGAATGAGACTGGGATATAAAAAAAAGTCTCTAATGGAAAAGGCCCGTGTCCCTGAGCTGGGGAGGTGAAGGTTTGGTACTGTTTTACCAGAAGGCTGCCTGAGTTAACCTCAGCCCCTCAGTGTCATCATCAGTGATGCTGACATTTGGCTTGTGTCTCACAGACAGAAACTCATTTAACCTTTTCATCTCTGTGTGCACAGTAACGCTGTTCTCCCTTCACTAAGACCTGTTTGGAGTTTGAAAACCTGCATGTCTAGCACATAGGGCTGCTAACTATTGCATGTGGACTGGGAGTGGGCCCGGCCCAAGAGACGCAGAGCAGGGTCCACACTGGAGCCTGGAAGGCTCCGATCCCAGGTGCAGGGGACGACGGGACCCGCAGAGGGTGGGGAAAGGGACGCCACAGAATCCGCTGCCCTGGCCAGCAGGTGTCTGTCTTCTGCAGCCCCATCTAGGCATGCTGCCCGGTCCCAGGGGGGAAGTGTGTGGCTGTCATTAGCTTGTTCCATAGTCTGAAGCTCTGACTGGCCCTGCCTGGCTGGCCTTTAATGAGGCACGTCTGCTCTTGGGCTCAGTCAAGCGAAAGAGGCTTCTGTGGATGAATATACTCACGTTATCCATGAATACTGCCAGAGGTGCGGCGGCTTTGGGTGCCAATAAAGACCGAGTTCTCAGGGTTGGACTCCAGCATGCAAATCACCCTCCTGCCCTGGGGCCTTAAGGAGAGAAAGCTGAGTTCCCCTCGCAATGAATGGCACAGGTTTATTCCCACCCATTATGCAAACTGGACCGTCAGAACACAGCAATTCGGACTGACTGAACTCTTGCGCATATATATACTGAACACATAACGCGTGTGATTTTATTCAAATAACGCGGTCTTGGGCGATGGTGGGCATCTTTCATACGAGGAAACCAATCTCCCAAAGCTCTCGTGACTCGCGCAAGTGACACAGGAAATCAGGTGTGAAGCCAGGGTGTGAAGTGCAGCCGTGGGATCTGGAGCTGGGGTACCCAGTGGCCCCAGAACTGCCCCCCTCCAGAGGCAGGCTTCCCACCACCCCTGGCTCAGTGATTTGGTAGCACGCTTGTGGGCTTTGTCCCGCATGGAGGGACCGCTGGTTCTGGTAAGACTTCCGTATTGATGCCTGGAAATTGTGTTCCACCTGCACTGGTTGTGGAAGAAATTTCTTTTTTCATATTTAAGGGATTAGGTGGGGAGGTCCAAGCTTCATATTCCTCTCTGTGTATGAGCTTTTCAATTCTACCTTTTCTTTCCCTCTGAGTGCTTTTTCTGTGACTCCTCTTATGTCTGAGATGGAAAAACCGCTAGCAGGAGATAAATGTCTGCTAGACAATTGTCACATATGATTAAGGTTGCCTGAACAGGAGCCAGCGAAGGTAACTTCCTTCCGGAGCCGCCTAGCTCCTGAGCTCATTAGGAGAGCGGCCTGTTGGCCTGGGCCAGCAGACAATGCCCTGCGCTGTCCTCGGTGCTGAAGCTTCCCCCTGCAGGGGTGCTGGGAGGGAGGCCGGCTTGCAGACTCAGTCAGGTGTTCTCTTTTGTAGCGCCAGCTCCCAAAATAAAGTGCTAAGGTATCCAACTGCCATTATAGGCCCTCTTATTCTGAGGAGATGCCCGAAGTTTTGGCTCCAAAAGATAATATTCTAAAAACGGACAGCCAGGTCAGGATAGAAGAAAATAAAGGCGAGACGGCAGCATTTCAGTTTCCACAAGGAAATATATTTTAAGGTGTTGCCTAAACTTTGACATTTTGAGGTTTAGCAGATCCAAACCAGAGATCAAAACTGCTTGGCCCCCACGCCTCAATGCACTGTGGGTACTGAGGAGGGGGGCGGGGAGGGTAGTTCAATTGTCAGCTAAATATTAGAGTCCTGGAGATATTTTCTCCCTGTGCTACTTGACCTCTCTTTGATGGGCATTGTCATCACCTCCTGCCCCCCGCCCCCCGCCCCATGCCCCCTGCCCCGCCCCCCACATCCACTAGGAGAAAATCTGGGGAAGGAAATGAAAGGCAAAAGGAATAGAAGGAGAAGAATGGATGAACATAGGAGAGGCCAGACACCCTGACCCTGGAGAAGAGGGTCAAATGAAGCCCTCTGGTTTTCTTTCAGAAACCTAAAAATATCCCCTTGCCTGATGGCATTTCCACCCTGCTCGCCTATGCGAGTGCTGCAGGGCTGCGAACGGGGCTTACCCAGGCTGTTGGGAAGAAACCAGTCAGCTGGCTAATCACGATAATTAAAAAAGATGTAAGCTTTCAGAGCAGCTGTCACGAACTCATTACACTAAGCTGTCTTGCCTGACTGAACTAACATTAATTCCAATACCCATTGCATCAGGCCTGTAAGAGTTTCCACCTCATGCAGATATTTCTTCCTCCCCTCCCTCCCTCCCTCCCTCCCTCCCTCCCTCCCTCCCTCTCCTACCCTTCTTCCACCTCTGGAATGCGATCCCATTGGTACAAATGCTGCTGTCCAAGGACCAGGCTTTGAGAGCCGGTTCCAGACCAGTCCCTCCCAAAATGGAATGTCCATCTGCATCACTCAGGGGTCTTCCTGAAATGCAGATTCTGATTTAGCAAATCCAGGGCGAGGCTTGGGAACCTGCCTTTCCATCAGTGTTCCAGGAGATGATGATGATGGTGGCCCGAGGACCATGCTTTGAGAATTCTCAAGACAATGATCCATTCATTCCTGCTGCTTTTAGACGTAACCAATTTTAACAAAGCCGAAGGCCCTGCTGGAAATGGCACTCAGATCCTCATTAAGAAATAATCCCGTGCCAACCCTGGGCAGGCTGTGGCTTCTCCCCACTGCTGGAACCACATCCAGTCCCAGCTGCTGTGATGCAGAATGGAGGGCTAAGACCTCTGAATGCGGGCAGAAGTGGGTCAATCTGTGCTTCTTAGCTTCCTTACTAAACCTCACTAAACCTGTTTATAATGGGGATAA
Source organism: Cnephaeus nilssonii (assembly GCF_951640355.1). Lineage (NCBI taxonomy): Eukaryota > Metazoa > Chordata > Mammalia > Chiroptera > Vespertilionidae > Cnephaeus > Cnephaeus nilssonii. The sequence continues at coordinate 54,526,137 of NC_137088.1, forward strand.
AGTTAGTAATTACCTAATGGGATTGCAAAAGGGCCTCAGTGAGGGGTTAGCAAGCATCAGAATACAGTTAGGAGTTTCAAACATGAACTGTTAATATTTTGAGGTGATTTTTGTCACATGTGGCATGGTTGTATCCAGTAAGAAAGTAAGCAAATATTCCAAAATCTCTCACATTGCCTACACTTGGAATTAGAAATATGACTGTTACCTTATGTGAACCACAGTTAGTTTTTAACATATTCAGAAGCCCCTCGATGGTTCTAGGTGGCATTGATTCCCCTGTCAGTACAATCCTTTGGATTTTGCTTCCTGTAGATATCAAGAATATTTCAAGAGATCCAGGTGTCTGCGCGCCAGGTACAAAAGTATCACCTAGTCTCCCAAAGGCTCTATCCACCCAAACTGTCCTTCCTCTCAGCCTGGAGCTTCTCTCAGATGAGGGCCCCAGAGGGAAGGTCAAAATTACCTTTATTTCTGGGAGGTGTGGTCGGCTTGCCCTCCAAGAGTGATGGGACATGTCATGGACTTAACAACAGAGGAAAATTAACCCTCACCTTACAATTGATTAGGGAAGCACATGGGAACCATTTCGTATGTATGTGTTTGAGAAAGTGAGTTCACAGAGTGATGAAAAGAGGAAAAATATTGTTCCTATTGAAGATTTCTTAAAAATGTTGATATTCAATCTATATTAGTGAAGAGATTTTGTTCAAAATGATAGAAACACATACAAAACTCCTTAACCCAAAAGAAAAGGAGGAGGAGGTAGTAATTGTTGGGATAAAGAACTGAAGTTTGCAAGGATGTGGCTGGATTGGGGCATGGCAGGCTGAAGGGGTCAATGCCATACGCCCCCACCCTCTCCCCTCTTTCTCTCTTTCTCTCCCTCTCCATCACTTGGCATTGCTTTCTTCTGAATTGGTTTCAATTTCAGAAAAGATCTCTCTGCGAGGTAGTGATAATGGCCACGAGCCACTCCAGGTCTATTTCCCACCATGTCGTAAAGTTCCAATGAAAGGCAGCTTCCTGCTTCCCAGGAGGATCCACAGAAGTCCTGGGATCCAGTTCCTCAGGCCCAGCTTGGCCACCGCTCAGCCCTGGGCCAGGTATGTGGTCCAGGAATGGCACGGCTGTCCTCTCCTTGGCCAGGCCCGGGGCATGGGAGCCCCATGACTGGGAAAGCAACAGAGGTGACTTCCTAGCAGAACCGGGTGCTGTTCCAAGAAGAATGAATTGTGGGTAGGGAGAACAATTGATGTTTAAGATCCAGAAGGAACTATAGGTGTATGTTCCTTTAAAGATGGAGTGTCCAAGGTTTTGCAACAAAGAGGAGCAGCAGCATTCCGAATGTCTGTCAGAAACAAGGCGTTTTGGGCAAATGCTTTATAGCTTCCAAAGAGCAAGTAGTTCAGAAGATGGGGAGGGGAAACGTTCAGATAACGCCTGCCTGTATTTCATACTTTCCATATTAGCTTTTACTCCACATGTGTGTGTGTGTTTGTGTGTGAATGTACACACACACACACACACTTTTTGAATATATAGAATAGCTAACTCACCTCAAAAACGGATGGGATGCCAGCCGGAATGTTTTACTCACAGGATGGGAATGTGGGTGAGTGATTTTCAGGTACAGAGCCATTTGCACTGTATAACTATAATGGATGCTCAGGAAACAGTCTCTCGCCCAATCCTATTGACTATGGAGATGTACAGGGAGATCCAAGCTCGGAGCAGAGTGAAATCTGACTTTGTATTGCAGTTGCTTTATGCCAAAGATAAAAATCACTTTACATAAAAGAGCCTTATTCTCACTGGGTAAAAAGCAGCCTTTTTGTAATAAAGCACAATACTTTGAAAAACTACGTGGCTCCTGTGGGCACTGGAGCACCATTCAAAGAGGCAGCGCATGGGACTTTAAAACCATCTATGGCAGCGCCAACCTGCCCTCTGGTTGTACTCCTGCCTGACCAGGTCTTACCTGGGGGGCCAGCTTCACTTGCTAAACCTCAGTTTCCTCATCCCTTCAGTGACTAAGACAAGTGATCTAAAGCATGAGGAGTTAGGACAAAATAAGGTAAAACCCATAAAACATGTAATTAGAATCTAATGAGCCAAGTAAACTGATGATCAAAATTAGACCCAGAGACATAGAAGCATGAACAGACTGTTGAACCTCAGAGGGAAGGCAGGGGAGGATGGGTGGGAAGAGATCAACCAATGAACTTGTATGCATAGCTGCATAACCCGTGGACACAGACAATGGTGATGAGGCCTGGGGAGAGGAAGGACTGGAAGAGGTTATTGGGAGAAAAGGAGGACCTATTTCAACAATAAAGAGTAAAAACAAACACACATGGAATTCTGGACCTGGCATATTATGAGGGCACACTTGGTGATGAGTCGGCGTGTGGCTAGTTGGTATATGTTGCGAATGCAGTGAATGGAATAAGAATTCAGTGTAAGTCAGAAGTGGTATTTTTATTCTGTTTTTGAGAAACTGGGTTTAAAAAACAGACTAGATGTTAGGTTAGGAGAGGAAGCAGTGTCCGTGGCACTGTCTGGGCTAATGTAGTTTCTTCAACTTGAAACAAGATTCAGACAAGATCTTGAGGACCCTCTCAGACTTTAAAACTTTAAGACTCTCAGTAAAGCATTTTGGTAGCTTTTGTTTTTATGTGCTGTAAGAAACTGCTGAATGTTTTTGAAGCAGAGCTAACCTTTGTGTTAGGCTAAGCAATGATTTGGTAGTGGCTGAAATTGATAAAATATTAAAATTGCATTTTTAATATCTTCATCTTCATGCAGTTGGCTATGCAGTATCAAGTCACATTATTATTTTATTCTGCAAGGACGAACTGAGTGCCACTCTGTCCCTTGCTCTGTTCTACACACAGCAGTTATATTTTCACCAGGGGAAGAGAATAAAAATGTATCACAAAAATAATTACAATCTGCTACATGTTATGAAGTAAAGAAAGAAATCAAGAAAAACAGAAGTATAATGGGGGCAGTCTGGTTTTCATATAGCAAGGACTATAAAGGAGGTAATGAGTGAAATTAGCAACCTAAGCTAAGATATATAATGAAAAGAATTTCACCATGTGCAGGAGAGAAAGAGGAACGAGGGGAAAGCAAGTGCAAAGGCCCTGGGGTGAGTTAGATATGAATATATTTCAAGAACTGAACTATTTTTAACATTTTATTTATTAAACTGGAGGCCCAGTGCACGAAATTCATGCAGGGGGTGGGTGTCCTCTCAGCCCAGCCTGCACCCTCTCCAATCCGGGACCCCTTGGGGGATGTCTGACTGCCAGTTGAGGCCTGATCCCAGGAATCAGGCCTCAACTGGCAGTCAGACATCTCTCTCACAATCCTAGACCACTGGCTCCTAATTGCTCACCTGCCTGCCTGCCTGGTCGCCCCTGACTGGCCCCCCTGCTGGCCTGATCGCCCCTTATTGCCTCTTCATGCTGGCCTGATTGCCCCTAACTGCCCCCCATGCTGGCCAGGTCATCCCCAACTGCCCCCTCCCTGCTGGCCTGATCGCTCCTAACTGCCCCCCCCCCTGCTGGACGCTCACCCATTATTGCCCCACCTGCCAGCCTGGTCACCCCCAACTGCCCCCCCTCTGCCAGCCTGGTTGCCCCTAACTGCCCCCCCCGCCAGCCTGGTTGCCCCCAACTCCCCCCGCTCCACGCTGGCCTAGTCGCCCCTCACTGCCTCCCCTGCCAGCCTAATCACCCCCAACTGCCCCCCGCCGGCCTGGTCACCCCACACAGCCTGCTGTTCAGTCGTTTGGTCGTCCCTCACTAACCCCCCTGCTGGCCTGGTCGTAGGCATCCATCTTGTGAGGGCATGAGGGTCAATTTGCATATTCCCTCTTTATTATATAGGATTGATTGGGGTGACATTGGCCACATGAACATTTAGGTTTCATGTGTGGGTTTCTATGTTACAAGATCTGTATATTGCACCATATTCCCACCACCCAAGTCAAATCTTCTCCTTTCACCTTATGGTAAGACCCTATTCTCCCCTCACTCCCTTCCCTCTGGCAACCACCACACTGCTATTTGTATTCTTAAGTTTCAATTTTATATCCCACATATGAGTGAAATCAAATGGTTCTTAGCTTTTTCTGTCTGACTTATTTCACTTAGCATAGTGTTCTCAAAGTCCATCCTTGTTGTTGCAAATGGTGCCATTTCATCCTTTCTTATGGCTGACTAGTATTCCATCGTGTGTATGTACCACATCTTCTTTATCCAGTCCTCTATCACAGGACACTTTGGTTAATTCCATGTCTTGGCCACTGTGGATAATGCTGCAATGAACATAGGGGTGCATATATCTTTGTGGATACTTACGAGTGGGATTGCTGGATCATATGGTAGCTCTATTTTAATTTTTTGAGGAATCACCAGATTGCTTTCCATAGTGGTTGTACCAGTCTACATTCTCACCAGCAGAGAATGAGGGTTCCCTTTTTTCTACAACCTCTCCAACACTTTTTGTTGCTTGTCTTGTTGATAATGGCCACTCTAACAGGTATTTCATTGTAGTTTTGATTTGCATTTCCAAAATTGCCAGTGAGGTTGAACATCTTTTCATATATCTATTAGCTGTTTGTATGTCTTCTTGAGAGAGGTGTATTTTCAGGTCCTCTGCCCACTTTTTTGATTGGATTATTTGGTGTTAGAATAACTGCACAATAATGTAGCTGAAGCATAGTGAGCGGGAGAAAGTAATATGATATGTGATTGGAGAAAAGAAGGGAGCAGATCTTACGTGACTTGGTAGTGTTGTTAAAAGCTTGTATTATTCTTTTGTGCCTTGAGGCACTCTTGCAAGGGACTAGAGTGATATCTATATATATAAAAGCCTAAGTGACCATTCGTTCGACTGGTAGCTATGATGTGCACTGACAGACACTCAATGCACAGGCATGGAAACATGGTACAGACTGATGAATCTCAGAGGGAATGGGGAGGGGAGGTGGGAACAGATTAACCAAAGATCTTATATCCATACTAGAGGCCCAGTGCACGGATTTGTGCACCAGTGGGGTCCCTCAGCTTGGCCTGTGGGGATCAGGCCAAAACTGGCAGTCCGACATCCCCTGAAGGGTCCTGGATTGCGCGAGGGTGCAGGCCAGGCCAAAGGACCCCACTGGTGCATGAATCCGTGCACCAGGCCTCTAGTAAGTTATAATTTAAAACCACTCTTACTACTATAGAGACACAGGTTGGAAAAAAATAAAAGTAGAAGTAGAGAGACCACTTAGAAAGCTACTAGAAAAATCCAGAGAAGAGATGCTAGTGGGCTAACCTAGGTGGTGACAGTCTAATGCACAGGAAAAGTGTTTCAGCCTTACCCCTGTCTATGCGATGTGCTTACACTTCTTTCCATCTCTGAGACTCAGTTTCCTGTAACACGAGCATGTAGAATGTAATCTCTAGGACTCTCCTGGGTCAACATTTCAGTCTAGTGTATAAAAATCCCAGAGCCACACCGAACTTTCCACCCCCTCCACTGGCTTGGGTAGGATGCTCTGACCAGTTTCCCAGCCCTTCCCCAAAGGCAGAAATGTGGGAATATTGATGGGCCAAAGAAATGAGAAAGTAGTGTAGGTCTTGCAGAGAACTCTGGGAGTTGGCTGGCCTTGAAATGGTGCTATCTTCTCTATTTTACATTCAGAATGGTTCACTTAGTCAAAAATGAAATGTCAGTTCCAAATCCAGACTATGAATTTCCTAAATCCAGATCATGAATGTTAAGTTTCACTCTGTGGTGTTTAGGCTGATGGTTTTCATGAAGTGCAAAAGATTACAAAGAAATATGATGCAAGTGTTATTAAATGCGGGATTCGAAAGAGAAAAATTTCCAAACTTCCTTCAACATTTTTCTTTCTGGTGTTCAGATAAAAATGGTGAATTTATAGAGGAACAACAGTGTGGGATGCCAATTCATCCAAGAAAAAAACTTAAAGTTCATGTCTGTCTGCAGATTCAATGTCAGCAGGTCAACAAGAGCTTCACAGTGTGGTTTGCAAAATTCCTTCTGCAACTAATATTCTCAAGGACAAGCCTGCCTGTTGGGCTGCCACAGGGGTTTGCCTGATCACTGTGGGAGGCAACCTTTTCCACTGGGAGGACTTGGGGGGTAAACGGTTACACGGTTCATGAATCCTATCATCAGGCCTCACAGAAGTGGTGAGGGGCCTGGTGTTAGCGTCTTGCTCACATATAAGTGCAGGCGCGCGGGTGTGGTGGTTGGTGTGTCATCGCCTTAGCCAGAAGTTCCATTGTGGACTCTTTCAGTTTAATGAGCCTGTGCCTGCTTGTGCACACTCTCTCTCTCTCTCTCTCTCTCTCTCTCTCTCTCTCTCTCTCTCTTTCTCTCTCTTCTCTCTTTCTTGTTTAGTTATATTCTCTAGAAATTATTCTATTAGCAAAGACCTTGTTTGCATTTTTATTGTTATTGTTGCAATAGTCCACATGCAATTTGCAGAAACAGTAGAGGTGGGTCTGTAAAGTTAGTATTTCTTCAGAAAAGCAGACATGATAAAATTGTTACTAAAGGTTTTACTAAATTTTAATTTTTAAAAACCAGTTTCAGGTCTGCAGGATGGAATAAGCCAATCTTGTTTTGTTTTGTTTTTTCCTCACCTGAGGACATGCTTTTTATTGGTTTTTAGAGAGAGGAAAGGAGAGAGAGAGAGAGAGAGAGAGAGAGAGAGAGAGAGAGAGAGAGAGACATTGATATGAGATGGAAACACCAATCTGTTGCCTCCTGTATGTGCCCTGACCTGATTTCAATGTATGGGAGGATGCTTCAACCATCTGAGCCACACCGGCCAAGGCAAGTAAGGGAATCTTAGGCGGCCCGGGGGCGGTATCAGGGAGCCAGGAAACTAGGGCCCTCCTTCACAGGAGCGCAGCCAAGGGGAGAGGCAGGCCAGGGGAGCCATAGCTGACATGGAACCAACAGGTTGGAGAGAAGCATGGGTGGTGGAGGAACGGCTTAGAGAGGATGCTGAGGGTGAAGAGCTGTCAGCCCGCTGTGGGCAGAGCCAGTGCGAGGCCGAGGGGAGTCCAGAGGCCCAGAGTCCGCTGCGCAGAGGGAGGAGCAGAGCCGCCCAGTGCGGCTGGAAAGCGGGAGGGGAAGGGGGCTTCCAGGAGGCCACCCCCTCCTCAGAAGTCGCCCCAGCCAAGGCCTGGAAGAGCCATAAAAAGTCATTGTTGTGGAGACGAACTCTGAACAAGTACACACGATGGTTTTGGAGCAGGACAGGGGGCGGAGGCAGCCTGGAGGGGACAGCCACGGGCGTGGTCAGAGGCGTCCTCTCCGAAGGTGGCCCAGCAGAGCCCGGACTGAAGGGCGCGGGGAGATCCTGCAGAGGGAGGTTGGCGCTAGAGCTTTCCCAGGCGGCAGGGTGCCGGGCGCAGAGTGCGGGGCACAGAGTGCGGGGGGACCGCGGGTCTGTTCAGTGAGCAGGAGCAGGTGCACTGGGAGTGGGACCTGGGCTGGAGCTCCCGGAGTGCCTGCCCCACACCCACACCCATCATCGGTCAGGGCCTGCTGCTGCTGAATCGGGGCATTTCTGTTTCAGGGCAATGCGGGGCCTGGGCGCGGGGTCACCCACTTCTGTGCCGCCAGGCCTGGGCGACGTCCGGGAGCTCCCAGACACCAGTCAAAACGTGCTGCGTGAAGGGATCCCTAGGATAAAGTAGCCACGTGTGTAGTGTGAAAGCCCTGCGACTACAAAACAAAAACAAAACAAAAAACCGTTCAGATGCTGAAACCCAATTAGCCGATTAGTAAGCTACCAACCCGATAAAAGGTCCAGAAAGCCAACGCAGTCCAATTTCTTATGGGCCTGGGTACAACCTAAAAACTACGGGACAGAGAAAACAAGTGGAAAGCAGAGGTTTCTCAAAGAAAAAAAGGAAAAAATAAAATAAAGCAGAGGTTTCTCAGCCTCATCACCTGGCATCTGGGCCGAATAATTCCTGGCGGAGGGACTGGGCCTTGCTGAGCGGCGCTGCCCGCCCCCTGGGCCAGACGCCCCGCAGGGCCCACCGCGCAAATGGTCCTGTGTGGCCACGCGGGGCCGGGACTCTGCTGTGCACGGATTAACCCAGGACACAATAGAAGGTTGCCGAAGCCGAGCAGCCCGGAGGGATTCCGCTCATTTGTGTGCAAGGTTTTCCCGAGAGGAATGATAAATGCGTCCCCGGGATTGAAGTTCTGTACATCATATATGCGTTCTTAGCAGCAGCAAAACAAAGATGCTTAATTTTTTATTATTCTTTATGGTTAGTGTTGAGACATCCATCAATGTAAAAGAAACCACTTTCAAAATTTTTCTTCATAAATATGTAATATAATTGTAGAGTAAACCTCCTTTATCATCCTGATGGGTGATCAGACTAATACTCATCTTGTATATTGAGTTTTATCAGGATTTTATTCTATTTTTTAAGTAGTTGGTAGCGGGAAAAGGGAGGAGAAAAATGCTTTATTTGCAATATGTTGCGATGTGTGGAGTAACACAGCTCCACTTTGTCATTCAGCTTCACCACACAGCTTTCCTGTAGAGGCTTAACAAGTTTTACAGAAGAGATTTTTCCCTGGTTTTAAATATTCAGAAATATAGGCAAGTACACAAAAGGAAATTAAGAACATCCATAATCCCACAACCTAGAGGTAGCCATGTACATTACTCTCTTATGGATGCATTTTCTCCTTTGTGAGACCATGTGCCGGGCCGGGCTGCGGCTGGGGGCTCGTGTTGGACCAGATGTCCAGGGGCGTCTTCAGGCAGCCTGACTGCATTTATGTGCCCTCCATCCCACAGGTGTACCTCAGCACCGGCAGGGCTAGGAAATGCTTTGGTCGTGAATTGTTTGGCTGTGAGTGACAGAGCATTAACTTAAGCAAATTAACAACGTTTTCTTAAGAAGGAGTTTTCAAAAAGAACCAGTCCCGGCCCACGCAGGAGTCCACAGCTCCCTGGGGCCCTCGGCCTTCTGGCTTTCCAGCGCACCATTTCTGAGAAGTGCTCACAGAACAGAAGGGATTCCTCATCCAGGTTCAGAAACGGAGGAGGGTGGGAAGGGCGAAGAACTAAAGGCAGAGGCCACCTGAATGTGCCCTCATAAGCCAGCTTTCCCAGTGACACTTATCTCATTGACTGGAACTATGCCACATGCGCCAAGACACAAAAGTTGAAACTGGTCCAAAATTGTACAGTATAAACTGATAGATAAACCTCCTAAAAGTAGACATACTCCTTCCCAAAGGTAGCCATTAACCACTTAGTATTAGGCTCCCAGATGTTTGCCTACGTACATACAGAGAGAGCCACATGTATGAGCATTAAGATGGCTTTTTTCTTCCATTAAAAGGGTATATTATAGACATTTTCCTTTTCTCAACAGTCTATCATTGACAACATTCCAGATCAATATTTACATGTGTCATTTAGAAATAAAAAAGTGTACAGTAATAAATGGTAAAAGTAATACTGGTAATTATACAATGGACCACACAATGAGCATATTATATTTATTAAAATGTCCCATCTTTGTAAATACATTGGCTTTCTCCAATTTGAGGTTTTTGTAAATAAACTACAGTGTAGCCCTAGCCAGTTTGGCTCTGTGGATAGAGCTTCAGCCTGCAGACTGAAGGGTCCCAGGTTCAATTCCAGTCAAGGGCACATGCCGGGTTGCGGGCTCGATCCCCAATGGGGGGCATGCAGGAGGCAACGGATCAATGATTCTCTCTCATCATTGATGTTTCTATCTCTCTCTCCCTCTTCCTTCCTCTCTGAAATCAATAAGAATATATTTAAAAAAATAAAAAAAATACAATAAACTACATCTTTGTAATGTATCCATACACAAAGGGGTGACTTCTGTAGATAAGCTTTCTAGAAATGGAATTACTGGATCAATATGTGTGAAACATTTTAAAACATTCTAATAGTTAATGTCAAATCACCTTTTAAAGGTCATAATCATTTACATGCTCACCAACAGTGTTTGAGAATCTTCTTTCCCACTTTCATCAACAGTGGATGTTATCAATCTATTAATGTATTCTAACTACATAGGCCATAATGTATCTCTGGGTGGATTTATGTTTAAATCTGTTATAAAGAATTTCACAAATGCAAGATTAGAATGAATAGTGTAATAAATTCTCATTACCCATCATCTAGCTTCAACAATTACCAAGATATCGCCACACTTGCTTTATCTGCATGGGGTTTGATTAGTTTCTTATTTTTCCTGCCATCCCCTAACACTCAACTTTTATATTGAGTTTTATCAGAGTTTTATTCTATATTTTAAGTAGTTTGTGGAGGAAGGAAGGAGGAGAAAAAGGTTTGGTTGTTCATTTTTATTACTTTTCTTGTTTTTTGTGTGTTTTTTTAATTTCTCATCCTACTATCAATGTGATTTCTTCCCAAATCTATGTATTTGGTATTAAAGCTTCATCTCTATGGATCAAGTTTTCTATCTAGAGAAGAGATGATGAGTAGGTGGGATGGATCTCTTTAGGTTTCCCCTTCTGCATCTGGGCAGATGCTATTAATGTGCAGTAAGCTCCGGTGTACCTTCTTACCACGGTGCTTTAGACCAGTGGTCGCCAACCTTGCAGACCTCACGGACCACCAGTGGCCCACAGACCACCAGTTGGCAACCGCTGCTTTAGACCACCGGTTCTCAGACTGCAGCATGCCAAAGCATCGCTTTATGAAAACACATTCCTGGATCCTTCCCATAGGTTCTCTTTCATTCAGTGGGTCTGAGATGGCACCTATGATTCTGGTTTCTGACAAGCTAAGTGATGCTGATGGTGCCTGTCTCCATGTCCTACTTTGCTATCGTTGTTCTAGACTAGTGCTTCCAAAAGTTAGTGTGCATGGCGGTCAGTGGGCACAGGTTGAAGTGCAGATGTGATTCATTCATGCTGGAGAGCCTGAGATGCAGCGTTTTTAACAAGCTTTCAGGTGACACTGCTGGTCCAGGACCAAATTTGAGTATCTAGGTCCCCAATGGTCACTGCCAGAGAAGGCTTGTGAAGAGAAATTAACTGGCTATGTCTGATCTAGAAACATGGGGTCCCTTGCTCTCAAAGATGTATAAATGTCACTCCGCAGACTAGACCTGAATGGCTGCAAAATATTGAACTGAGACTTTTCCTAAAATTCACATTGCAAGGTCCTATATTGATAAATTCTGATGACTGAGTTTTCGGGGGGCCCTGGGAACCTTTTTCAGACAACTTTTGTGTCAGTTCTTGTGTCAAAACGTAAGTAAGTGTTGAAGTCACTAGATTACATGCCATAGATGTGATGCACAGTGTTCTTACTTGAATTCATCTCGTCCCTCCTCAAAACACCCCCCTTATCAAGACAGGCTTTTGCACTGACCTGTTACATGGCTGCGCCGGTGCTGTAGGCCATGCCGGAGTGAGTCAGGAGTTGAATCAGAGATGATCCTATTTTTCTAGACCTGATAAACTGGTCAAAGACGTACAGAGAATAAAGTACTATCAACACCTATAGGAAGTCAGAGAAAAACATATTTTCTTCTCTTTCTCTATTTTCTCCTTTGGGAAGTTAAATTAAAATATTTATTTAATAGAAAATTTCCCATTTCAAAAAAAATCTCACTAAAGCATGTAAACAGCAAGGTGATGTTTTTCTAAGTAACATCCTATATAATAAAATCACAGCATGCAAATTATCCCCTCAACCAGAGTTCGTCTGGGGTCTGGGCGTTTGACTAGGAGGCGGGGTCAGCCAGGGGAAGGGAGAGAGTACCTGGCCAGCAGCCGGCAGCTGCTAGGGACCCTACCAGTGCACAAATTTCATGCACTGGACCTCTAGTTAAGTCATAATATGGGACTTGCACATGGGTTGTATTCCTGATTACTAGCTAAGCTTGTAAGTATAACATAACGTGTCCATTACACAGTACATGCGAGAGTGGGAAAATGAACACCACCCGGAGAAGCATAACTTGCTTCATGCTTGAGTTTGGGGGAATTTCTACTGCAGTCTTAATGATGTACAACTTAGTATTTGCATGTTAAGTAATGGGCCAACTGCAGTCTTGCACAGCATTAGTGTTTTCCCAACTTCTCATTCTATTCGGCTTTCTATAGAGGTTGTGAAAATCACAAAATGCTAATAATGTAAGTGATATGTTTAGTCTGCTGGAGGGTGCTATCCACTGTCATTAATATACTGAAGGAACCACATGAGAAAACAGGATCATGGAGAGGAAAAGGAAATGTAATCAAGCATAAAAGGACTTTTAAAAGGGGGAACTGAGACGTTTTTTCAGCAGTGACCTTTATAACACCGGTATTGGACAGGACTGTAATTGTCCATCACTCTTTTCAATGGTCAATACTGGGCTCACCACAGCTCTTTCTTTCAATACCATTGATCTCTTTAACAGCGCCAGCGGGCAATCGCTCTTTGTAAGTTACAAAGTTAGTGGCATTCCTGCTGCCCTGCTTTGTGGTTCACTGTTAGACAGCCTCAACATTCTATGTCTTGATGAATGCAGCCTCGTACGTGAATCAGGAGAGTCCTCAGGTGGAAAAGAGTGAGCTTAAGCAGGACATTGTGTTTTTAAAGGGACACAGGGGTACAAACCCGGCAGCCTCGCATCATTACTAAAGAACTCCACCTCCGCGTCGACGGAGTGGCCATGCTTTGTCTTTCCCTGGCGCTCAGTGGCATGGTGAGGTATATTTTGATGCTGTTATGCAACTTATTTCTTAGTATTTTGTAGTATTATTATGGAACAAGAAACCCACACAATTTCTAATAAAGTATTTTATAAGATGTTAGTATTTTAAAGTTGATATACATTATCAGCTTAAATTCTTACAACAGCACTATATGATAGACATAATAAATGTTTCATATGAGGTTTTGCAGATGAGTAAATTGAGGCTTTAAAAAATTGGCAGGTTTATATATTACAAAACAACTTAAAGTTACACAAAAATGAACGATGTTATGAGAATAAAACCCTCATTTTCTGACTTAGTGCTTTTTCCACTACACCCTTTGCCCTTGATATTACCTGTGTACCTATTAAGATTATGTTTTTAGTGTTTTTCAAATCAGAAATGCAAAAAACATGCTGTGACATCAAGTCCCAGAATTAGTGATTTAATGTTTGGATTTTTCTGGGCACCAATGTATACATTAACCATTCTAATGAAGCATATAGTGATTGTTGGAGAAAGAAGACCAAGAGAATACAATTATAATATTTACTTCTATTTATTTATAGCACAACAGTGGTGTAGGTGAGTTGCAGCCAACTTAGAATTTACATTTTGAATCTTCAACTATCTGGGCTATTGTTCATATAGAGTCTGCCATCAGCTCTAAAATTCAGTTAAAGGCATGGAGGTGCTCTATTTGATGTGATTTATCTGTTGGAGTATTTGCCTGTATTTTTTCTTCCAGGGGAAGGTTTTATACTGCTCAGGAAAGTAAAAGAGTGGATACATTTGTAGCACCATTATTCTGCCTCTTTGATTTCCGTTAGAATAAGATATCACTGTTTCTGATCCCCAGAAGGGAATGCAATTACTTTGCTCTCTTTCCTTTCCTCTTCCTGGTGGTGATAATCATGGACAACTGGTACTGAGAACCTGAATCAGGCACTGTCCTGTGTACTTTGTGCATAACTCTCCCAACTACCTTAGGAGGTAGTTACAGTTATTAATCCCCATTTTACAGATGAGAAAACTGAGAAGCAGAGATAGTTCAGTGACTTGCCCAAGTTTACACGGCAAATACATTGTAGGACTGGAATTCATGCCCTGTTTCTCAGTCCCAGCACCATTCGCACAGAGAGCAGGTGATGCTGCTTCTCCTGATAAGATATAAAGCAAAGGTACGCATGTCCCATACTTACAGAAGAAATCTCTTCTGACCCAAGTATGCTGTGAGACCTTATGACCATGTCTGATGTTACCTCCTTTCCTCCTCATCAAAATGACTCTAAGTACACCTTTGTGCATCAGGGTAATAAAACTATTTTAATAATTTTTGAATATGCATGCATACAAGTCCTTCGGTTGATCTCTTACCTCCCCCACCTCTCCCTAACCTTCCCGCTGTAATTTGACAGTCTGTAATTTGCTGTCTCTTAATGGTATACATTGGCAGGTTATACTCACATTTTCTTCTTATTTCTCTAATTGTTCTTGTCCATCTTCTATTTCTTATACATCACATTTTTTATTCTTTCTTTCCTTTAAATTAAAAGTATTGGGGTGACATTGGTTAATAACATTACATAAGTTTCAACTGTATAATTCTATGATACATCATCTATATATTTCATTTGCCACTCACCACCCAAAATCCTTCTGTCACCATATATTTGATTCTCTTTACCCTTTACCACCTCTCTTTCCCTGTGGTAACCACCATACTGTTGTCTGTGTTTATGAAATTTTGTTTGTTTTACTGGTTTATTTGTTGTTTTTAGTTATATGTCCCCTATATGGGTGAAATCATATGGTTCTTAACTTTTTCTGTCTGACATAGATGGATCTTGAGAATATTATCCCAAGTGAAATACTCATCAGATTTAATAGCATGTGCTAAGTGTTCTAAGCATGTTATGTATATTATCTTATTCTCTTCACCACAACCTTAATAAGTAGGCATGACTTTCATCCTCATTTTACAAGATGAGACAATTGTGACTTAGAAAGATGAACTAAGTTTCCTAAGGTCTAACAGGAAACTAAAAACAGACTTGGGATTAAACATGAGAAGTGTAACACTCTTCTCTCTTCTTTAGTTTATCCTCAAAGGATTCACGTTTGCCCACTTAAAGTCCATATAGGAGTCTCATAGTCACAGAAGTTATGGGTGTGTCACAAAAAATAATCTCTAATAGTAGTTAAAAGATAGCCATCTGTGAAAGACTCACTTCTTAATCCAAACTGAGAACTTTTAAGCTTTCCTAAGTGACGCTATTTTAACTACCTGGCGTTCCGGTGTGCCTCTTAAGTGTAAGGAAAAGGGTGCAGTTAGAACAAACTCATGGGATCCACACCTGAGTACAACTGACTGAGCACATCCTGCTCTCTTAGAGAACCATGTTATGAGCATCATCGTGGGATCGAGGCTGGAAAGAGCGTTCCCAAAGCATCTTGTCTGTAAATAGGAGAATCGTGGGCCTTCATTCTCGAGCGAGTCAAGTATTTGCCCAATGTGCACAGTGATTTTAGGGATAAGCTCCTCCACCTTTTTAATGAGACTATGTCCAATTCCAGGTGAATTGATTCCAGGTCTGCTGTGGCTAATGCACTGGCCACCTGATTGTGGAAAGGGACTTCAACTTTGAGCTTATGCTAGATAAACTGGGTTCACTTCCTTGCCTGGCATGTATTAGAGCTTTGGGCACACATTTACTCTCTTGGAACCTCAGTTTCATTAACAGTATAGTAGGAATACAAAAAAATGGCATTGCATACACATTTTACATTTTGGTTGATTTTGTACAATGACTGTTTTCCCTGCAGCTGTGAGTGATTTCACTATTTTATAAAATTCTCAGAACAAACATATGTGAAGGGTTTTATGATTATGGAGGATTGTTCCTTAAACCAAATGAGTAAACCAGCACACAAGCAGGAGTGGTATTTCACCGTTAGAGGCTTTATAATCACCTTAAAACGCAAAAGGACAGAGAGCCCCAAATCTGCGTATGATGCCTTTTGTTCTCTCTTTTAGCCTAACTTAATGATGCTCAAGCTTTGGTATCCATAAGTATTATTGTTTATTGTTATATGCAACAAGCCACTTTGCCCTACTTTGTGGGCAATTCAAGGATTTTTTAGAATCAATTATACACAATTTTTATATTATCCCTAAATTTAATATGTTCTCCGTCCTCCTTGTGCTAAAACTCCCTGGCATTATTACATTCCTGGGTGCGTCTTGGCTTAAGCACTTACAGTGAAAACTCCTAAGTGCCTCTGAGCCTCAGTTTCATTTTCAGTAACCGGGAGTAATGGAAGCCACCTTGAAGTACTTTAGTGAGGACCTACTTAGACTCAGGGCTCTGTCTACGTAAAAGGTCTTGCATGATGCCTGGTGCATTGCAATTACTAAGCAAATGTTACTTCCCTTCCCTACAGGATATCTCACACCACAAAGCAGAAAACCATTCCTAGGATTAAGAGCATGCAGCTATTTATTTTCATTCGCCTTTAACTTGCTTTTATATATTACTAGAGGCCTGGTGCACAAAATTTGTGCACAGCGGGGAGGGGGTCCCCTCAGCCCAGCCTGCACCCTCTCCAATCCGGGATCCCTCAACCCCTCGGGGGATATCCAACTGCTGGTTTAGGCCTGGGGATTGGGCCTAAACTGGCAGTCGGACATCCCTCTCACAATCCTGGACTGCTGGCTCCTAATCGCTCACCTGCCTGCCTGCCTGGTTGCCCCTACTGCCCCCCGCCGCTGGCCTGGTCACCCCCAACTTCCCTCCTCTGCTGGCCTAGTCATCCCTCACTGCCCCCCCTGCCAGCCTAATCACCCCTTACTGCCTCCCTTGCTGGCCTGGTTGCCCCCAACTGCACCCCTCTGCAAGCCTGGTCGCCACTAACTACCCCCCTGCCGGCCTGTCGTCTCTTACTGCCCCCCCCACCAGCCTGGTCACTCCCAACTGCCCCCCTCTGCTGGCCTGGTCGCCCCTAACTACCCCCCCGCCGGCTTGGTCTCCTCTTACTACCCCCCCCCCCCCCGCCGGCCTGGTTGCCTCCAACTGCCCCCCTCTGCCATCCTGGTCACCCCAAACTGCCCCCCCTGCTGGCCTGGTCACCCCTAAATGCCCACCTTGCTGGCCTGGTTGCCCTTCACAGCCCCCTGCTGGACTGGTCGCCCCACACAACCAGCTGTTCAGTCGTTGGGTCATCCCTCACTAACCTCCCTGCAGCCTGGTTGTAGGCAGCCATCTTGAGAGGGTGTGATGGTCAATTTGCATATCACCTCCTTATTATATAGGATGTAGTTGCATAAGTTTTGAAATGCTCAGTGATTAGTTGAATCTCTTGGAGAAATGGTTGTGCAGTTTGCACATCTTGCCAAGCTAGGTAAAAGCCATAGGGGAAAGGATGGAATCATCAATTTTATCCAGAAGCCAAAACCCGAGATTCTCCTGGGAGAATATCTGCTACTTCCTGTGATGTTATCTACAACTGGCCAGGATGACATTAGGTTTTTGATGTTGGATCTGCACAGAGGCCCCCTTCAGCCAAAGAATTTTGAAAGAGGAAAGAATTAGATGAGTTTGAGTCTTTCTCTGTTTTTCAGCCTCACCAACCTTAATTGCACTTTTACTAATGTCAGATGACATGACTTGAAAAAATGTGTTTCTACTAGTGCAACACTTATGAAAGTTGTAGGGTTATTCTTAAACTTTTTCAGAACTTTGGGAATTAAAAGTAAGTGCTAGCACTGTACATCCATCAAAGACAGAACATTCTTCAGAATGGCCAAAATTTTAAAAATTGATAATTTTAAGTGTTGGTGAGGATGTGGAATAACTGGAACTTTCCTGATAGGAATATCAAATGATAAACCAAAGTCCAAAAATAGGCAAAAACAATCCATACTGAAGGCAGTCAGAATACTGTCTGCCTCGGGGAATAGCTGTTGACTGGGAAGAGGCCCAGGGAGCGTTCTGGGGAGCACAGATGTTATGCATGCATAGGTAAAGGCATGGAAACGTGCTTTGGAGATTTGTGGACTTTACTATATTCACACTATACCTCAAAAATTCCCAATAACCTATATACTGTATTAGAAGAGATTTATTAAGGTATGTCACCAAAAAATAGTAATTTTCTATGAAAACCCTTCTAAATACCCAATGTTAAAAGTAAATATGTGGCATCAAAAAAAAGGGGTGAGAGATAACTATTATAGGCTAAGAATTATTTAATATTTCAATCAAATGCAAACTATATGGATTTTGGGGGGGCCTGTTTTTTTTTAAAAAAAATCTATGGAGATATTTTTGAGTCACTGGGGGAAAATTGAACAAGGGCTAGTTGGTAAATAATATTAAGGATTTAATATTAAATTTGTTTGGTATGATAATGATATTGTGACTCAAGGTGAAATGATACAATGTCTGGGATTTGCTTTAAATTTCTCACCCAATAAACTGAGAACAAAGAGATGAAACAAGAATGGCCAGATATTGAATGGTAGGAAGGAAGCCCCGATTGATAACTCAGGTGACGGAACGATGTAGCACAACCATCATGACTCCATTTACAGTGGGTGATGGGGGGGCTTGCTGTCCCAATGAGCCGCTCAAGAGGAGGCTGTGGACTGAGGGCCAAGAGCTCAGCACTGACCTGGGTCTGGACTGGAGAGAAAGACGTGAGGGTCTCCAGTCGTACACGTTGCTGCTCTGAGTTTCAAAGAGAGGCATCCAGAGAATATCTGGAGTGAGCTAGAGCTTCCAGAAGCCGGAGACCTTCAGCACTCCCAGAGGAGACAGGGAGGACAGCCCCCCTGGAGATGCTGAGGAGCACTCATGAGGAGAACAGGAGGACAAAGGCAGAAAGCCCAGGAAAACCGGGAATGCACAAAGCACCTGGCGAGTTTCGTTCAGCAAAGATTTTCTGAGCACCCACTCTGTGGGCATCAGCTTTGGCCTGTTGGGCGGTCATCCCCCCGGGGCTGTCCGGGTGGCGTGTCAGGGAGGAGGGACAGGACAGGTGCAGTAATGTAGTGCAATGGGGACATGGGGTCTTCACTCTTACCGGAGGGGAGGCGAAAAAGAAGAGCGAGCCAAGGAGGCAGCTGGACAGAGCTCTCCCTGTGCTGATGGAACAGGGGAGGCCATCTTACTCGGGGGCCGCCCCTTGGCATCAGGCTTTGACCGGGCGTCCTGGGTGCTCCCCAGCTGGACAGAGGCTCCTGGCACTCCGAGCAGGGGCCTCGGCTGTTCAG
This sequence comes from Cnephaeus nilssonii, assembly GCF_951640355.1. NCBI lineage: Eukaryota > Metazoa > Chordata > Mammalia > Chiroptera > Vespertilionidae > Cnephaeus > Cnephaeus nilssonii. The sequence continues at coordinate 54,545,176 of NC_137088.1, forward strand.
GGCCCCGCAGGGGACCACGCTGCAAAGAGCACGCCAGCAAACAGCCATTTCTCCGCCTGGAACGGAAAGGAACCCGCTTTCATAGCGCCTTGAGAGCTGCATGCCTCAGCCCGCAGTCCAGTTAGTCTGGTTTTCTTCTTCCTTACTCCCGAGGTGAGTTATCTGCTTCTTGCTCAGCGGCACGTGTGATGGGAAGCTGTCAGCAGCCCAAGTGGAGTGCAGCATCACCGCGCTCACAGGCTCACAGGAGGAGCAGGCGCCCCTCTGCCCTTCCTCCACCCCCTCCTGTCCCCCATCCCCTCCCGCTGCTAGGAACCCCTCCACAGCCACTTTGTTTGAGGGCAGCTGCCCTGCCCTGCCCAGCAGCTCCCCACCTGCTCCGGGAGCAAGCAGGTGAGCTTCATTTGGAGTTGAAGTTATTGCCATGCAAGTCGCAGTTTTTCTCTGCCTTCCTGGGGCAGGGAGCGCTGCGCACGGCTCTGTCCCTTGAATTCCAGAGCCTGACACCGGCTAGTCAGACCCAAGGACCTCAGCTTTGCTTTGTCCCTCCCGCTAAGACTGTAAAGCCCCCTGCTGAGGTTCCACGTATGTTGTAAGTGCGTTAAAAATATATTCAAGGACATGATTTTAATAGCGGGTGCTTCGTGGCCTGTGTCGCGCATTATACACAGTCCCGCTTAGAACTATCCCTCCCTCGCTCCACCACATCCCGAGGCGAGGCCATTGGTGAAATCTAGTTATACCTGCTCGTTTCCTTGGGAGGAAGGGCGTTTTCCATCTCGCCTCACTTCCCCTGTCCGGTAGGTCTCTGTTTGGTGTGGATTTCGGGTTTGATGTCTGTTTTTCTTAGAGGCCCCTAATGATGGGAGGCCTGCGGTCCATTGTTTATTTCACACCAGGTTCCCGGGACCATGTGCTGGAGCCCGTGCAGGTGCCAGGCGAGGCCTGTGCTGGGTCCGCAGGCTGCTTTGCTCTCGTTCCCACGCCCTTTCCCTCTGGTGGGGGTGGCCCCTCCTGCGGGGTGCGGGTCCCTGGCTGTTTCCAGCGTGGAATCAGCAGAAGCGAAGACCACGCCCCGCGAGGGAATCCTGCCTCCTGCATTGCTGCTGCCACTCACCCTGCAAAGTGGAGCGTGGCCTAGGCCCACGCGTGAGCCCCGGCATCGCCACAGTCATTAGTTCTTAAACAGCTGTGCCAAGACGGAGCTATCCTTGGGTTCGTTGGCAAACGCAGAAATTAGGCAATTAAAATGCAGATTGGCTCCAGAAACTTCTATCCTGTGGCTCAGCTTCCTGGAGAACCGGCCCAGAGAAGACCACGTCACCTTTGCACTGAGCTAGTGCTGTTTGTCAAGGGAGACCAGAATTCTTTGTCTTTGTATTCTTACCTAGCCCACGTTTTTATGATTCCTCGCCTCCATTTCTCATCCAGACATTTTCCCCCTATCTGCTTTCAATGCTAATGTCTCCCGTCCTGCTTCTCAAATTAAATACCGCACTTAAATATTAATGCCCCTTGTTCTTTGATTCTTTGTTTATTCATCTTATGCAAAACACAACAGTGAGCCCTCCATCTGTATTAAATGCTACTGTACGTTCAGACTCAATGACTTAGTAATGACTGCTCGGTGAGATGGAGAGCTAGGGCTTTACATAATGATGCGATTCCTATTCCAAAGGCTCTGCTAGCACTGCCCTATAGAAAAAATGAAATATGTCTATGTTTTCCAAGAAAAGGATGACTTGCTTTATAAAGACCATTGCAGAGATAACTACGTATTAAAACTAGGTCAAGTTACTTCAGTCGCCAAGGACGTTAGCTCCTGTCTTGACCTATTTGGATATGTAAATTTTTGTCACATATATTGAAGTGGAAACCACATTCCAAAAGTGTACAGCTCAATGAAATATCAAAAAGTGTATAGCCACTGACATGGCCAAGATAGTAGTATATTTTTAAGGTGCCTTGTTCATGCCTTTAGCCCTTATTCTATTGGGGTGTTTCCATTTTCATAAGATTTATAGGTGTTGTTTATGCGCATTCTTTATAAGCAGTAGATATGAATACTCTGTCTAGTGTATATGTTGACAAAAGCCTATTATGTAGACTGCAATTTCACTCTTTTAATATATCTTTTGATGAATACCAGTTCTTAATTGTAATGTGGTCAATTTACCAAAATTTTCTGCTGTGTTGATTTTGTTAATCCTATTTAAAAAAATTTCTCCCTGTCCCAAAGTCAGGACGATAGCCTGCACTACTACTTCCTGGAAGATTTACGGCTTGTCCTTCATTGTTAGCACCACGTTCACCCGGAACTGTGTTTTGGTGATGGTGTGGAGCCATTGGGAACCACTGGAATGCTCTTAGCAGAGGCTTGGCCATGGGCTAGTTCAGTGATGGGCAACCTTTTGAGCTTCGCCAAAAAACTGAGCATAACTCGGGTAGTGTGTCACTTTGAGGAAAAAACATTATTTTGCAAATGTTTCATCCTCAGGAGCAGCAAATGTTTCATCCTCGGCATGTGGCCGCCTCAGCGGCCGCATATCATCAGAAATGGCTACGCGTGTCAGTGCTGACACGCGTGTCATAGGTTCACCATCACTGGCGCTAGTTCATACTTTATTGAGACCTCCCTGGCTGCTATGTGTAAGATGGGTAGAAGTTGAGGCAGGGAAAGCATTTTGAATATCCTGCCTCAATATTTCAGGTGAGAAATGATCATGGCTAAGATTTGAGTTGTAAGTGAAAATAGAGGGAAGTGGTTGGATTTAAGATATGTTCAGAAGTTGAACTTTCAAATTTTATTGATGGGAGGTGAGAGAAAAAGATCAATTATGGATGTCCTTTAATTTTTTATGAGCATCTAGGTGAGTGATTGTATTGAGTGTGATTGACTCATCTAAGTGAAAATGAATGAATGAACCAATGGACTTGCCTTTGATAACTATGTCAGTGTCAGAATTAGAGCTCCTGGGTGCTTTCACCCTAAGTTCAGGATTTTTGCTCATTAAACCAAACCCAGAGAATATTCCATTGAACTCTAGTTTCAAAGTATTATAGAAAAATAAAGAAAGGATCCTCCTATCAAGTAATTTGGAATAGTTTATATACTAACTCCCCTGATGATTTATTATATACATTACTTAAATCTCAGATGTTCTGAAATAAATACTTCTTTGGCTTTATTTAACCCAATATATCTCAAGTTTATTATATTTTAAAAATACATTTTTATTGATTTCAGAGAGGAAAGGAGAGAGAGAGAATCATCAATGATGAGAGAGAATCACTGATGGACTGCCTCCTGCACGCCCCCCACTGGGGATTGAGCCCACAACCCAGGCATGTGCCCTTGACCAGAATCTAACCCAGGACCCTTCAGTCTGCAGGCCGATGGTCTATCCACTGAACCAAACCAGCCAGGGCTCAAGTTTATTATTTCATAAAATTTTTTTCTCAAAGTAAGACCTGTTAAGATTGCACAAGTTCATTAATGTTCTATGAAATAAACTTTAGGAAAAGTGGGTCTTTAATTTACCATGTTAATATATTAAAACACACACACACACCAGAGACTTTATTGCTTTACTGCAACACTCAAAAAACATGAACCAGTAAACATTACTTGTTATTCAAATGTGTCTATTTAAGCAATCTTATGTGAGTGAAAAAAAAAATGTCTTTTAAAAGCTCTTTCTCAAGGGCAGTTACCACCATGTCATAATAATTGAAAATTAAGAAGTTACAGAGTCATAATTAAATTGTCCCCTTTGAACCTTTGTTGATTGAAGCTGAATATTAACCTCATCCCATTCAGACAGGAGCAGCCGGAACTATTCTGAACACCAACTGCTACAAGATACCTGCCAAGTTTTGACAGCTTCCTAATTACCTGACTCTCCAGGAGTTAAAGCTCTCTCCTATGATAGCAATTCTCTTCTGTGCACATAAGTCAAAAGCATGCCTAATGTGCTATTTAATTGACATCTATATTGCTCCTTCATGAAGAATGCACACTTTCCCAGTATGTTTAACTATTAATATGTAACCTATGACCTGCATGTGAGAAATAATTATACAAAAAATTACTTTATCAACTATGATGTCAACAGATACATCTAAAACTGCAACTCAAAATGAACTGAACCTCTCTTTTTAAAAACAAACCCTCCTTTTTCCTCCACTTTTCCTTTCCTAACTAGGAGCAATGTCCTGTCATGTGCACTATCTCATTGATAAAAAACTTTCTTTTTCTCACCTGTAGAATGGGGAAAACGTAACTAGGAGCAATCTAGCAGGCGCTTTGGATGACAGTGTTGCAGCTTCCACGCAGGGAGTATTTTCACTTGCCTAGTGGTATGCTAAGCCCCAGAGCCTTCACAATGGCTTCAGGAGGTGAGCAACATTGTGGATCCCATTTTACGACAACAACAAATTAGCTCCATAGATTCCAAATAAGATGTCCAAGAACGAAACAGCTGTGAAATATTGGAGGTAGGTTTTGACCCAAGTCTGTCTGCCTGCAGAGCCCATACTCTTACCCACCCTAAGTGTCAGTATTGAAAGAATCTTCTGAAAAGAAGTCATTGCATAACAGGAGTGAAGGCGGAGAAGGATCTACACCGAAGGGAGTGCAAATGTACATAACATGGCCATTCCCCACAGAAAGAACGTGGATTCTGTTCAAGGAATTTTAAAGTATTAGAAACCAAAATGATGTTTATCTCCCTAAAGCCATAAGTTCCATCGACTAACTATTTCCTTACCGTAAACATATGTTTATTTAGAGAATCCTGGGTCAACTGCCATACAAGAAATAACAGAAATAAAGTGCATTTCTTCACGTTAAAAGCTAATTTTCTAGTGGGGAGATAATATAGAGTCATACATACAGTATTTACTTCACAAATATATGGGAGTGGTTGCATAAATGAGATAATTTTAATCCAATGCAGACCAAGTTAGAGGTAAAATATGAGACAGCAGAACCATTGTTCAGGGAGGTGAACGAGGAGAACTGAAGCATTTGCTGAAGGGGTTTTAGAAGAGATGGTTTTTCATGTGTTGGGGATTAGACTAATTAAGTTTATTGTACAGTTTAGCTACATGTGTACACAAGAGGATGCGAACAGCATGTACTCATCGGTTGTTCTGAGGGAAATTGAGGTAGCCAGTCGGCTGGAGGTAGGCCCACGAGGAAATAATAGAGAGTCCAGTTCCCTGGATAGGGGGCTCATACTCGATGGTAAACAGGCTCTTTGAGATTCTGGAAAATGTGCCTGATTCCCTTGGTTTGTAACTTTGTAAGGACTCTAACAATGATTTCAACAAAACTTGAGGGAAATTTATCCTTTAAAATCTTGAGAATGTTATTTCTGTATTGGTACAAATATGGTTTTAATTTTCATCCATGTCATATACTCTCATATTTATTTTCTCTCCCATCCAAAATCAACCTAGGTATCAGCTGTGGTTTTTTTTGTCACACTATTGCATGTTTGTAGACTCTAAATGTTATATATTCTAAACATGCAATTAAGCATATGCAGACTACATTTAGTTGACCTAGGTACATGTAGTTCTTAGTAGCTATGTGGAGTTAGTTACTTGCCTACCTAGTGACTTAAAGAAGGACCAGACATCTGTCCGTGTTCCCTGTTCCATCTTTTCTATGGCATTTCCCATCTTCTTTTGCTCTTTTACTGTATAGCTTCCAGGTCTTTAAAAACTTTTGAGAGTCTCATATGCATGTAGTTGGGTTTATATGTAAGGATTTGCATAATCTTTTGCTTCTCTCATCTTTCCCAGCTTGTGAGCGCTCCTAGGGAAAAATAATTACCTCCTCATTCCCGTCCACAGGTGGGATTAAGAGGCATTTCATTGATTAATTCCCTCCACTCCCTCATGAATTCAAAGAGCTGCATATTCAATCTTGTACCTTTTTAAGCTATTGGTACAAAAGGATGGCGTTATTAATGCCTTAGGTTTGTACTAACAAACACCTGACAGCTAGAAAAGTTCCCCGAAGAGTCACTGCTCTGTAGACAAAGGTTCTTAAGCCCTCCTCGTTGACTGGGTGCTTTCACAGCGCATGAAGCTACAGATCCTCTCCCCAGGGCGCTAGCACGACCACAAATGGAGCAACAGCATCAGGCACTTTGTGTACTGCCTGACATGCATCTGAGGACCCAGATTAAAACCCCCGTGTTATCCTGTGGACTGACCGGAGTGCAGTGGTTCACAGAATATACTCAGTAGCAGGTGAACTAGGGCTCAAACCCCACCCCTGCCTCTTTCTGGATATATGATCCCAGGGACTGTCTGTTACCAGTCCTGCGGTTGGTATTGGCAGGTCGGTCTCCAGAAGAACTCAATGAGATAGTGCACATGACAGGACACAGCACTGTGCCCGGCACAGGGGCTCACCGATGTGAGCTGTTACTCTCTTCATACAGCATTGTATTTATTTAGTGGTTCAGGCTTTTCAGTGGAATGGGAGCAAAGGCAAAGAAGCTGATCTTTGGAGACTTTAGGGGGATCTGGAGAGCAATTTCCAGGTCCAGAACGGTAACGGGAAAGGCCCTTTCATTTCATTTCGAGGCCCACGGAGGGACGGCTCCCTCCAGCCCTCTTATGAACAAGGTCAGGGAGAAAAGGGAACCTTGTCAAAAAAAGGCAAAGAAGCAGAACTTGATCAAAGCACCGAGGATCGATCTGCAAAGCTATCGATTCAGATTTAGGATTTGTGTTCATTTGCAGTGAAACACATTCAGAGGAGCGTTACCCAGACATCCTCCAGAGTTAGGGAAATTGCCTCTGACCTGACCCTGGCTGGGTCTCCCCTGCTTTAGGGAACACTTAGCACATCTCTAATTGTGGAAGGGTGCACCAAATAACAAGAGCACACATTTCAATATTCTATACACGGTTCTCTCAGTGGCCAAGAAATTGACAGGACAGTGTAATTTATAGCAACATTACCCAAAATAAGTAAACGCAAGCCACATGGTTAATACTATAGTTCCATGTCATCAAATATTTAGAAGTTAAACAAAGTGAAAATAATTGTAATCATGTAGCTAATCTAATATGTCCAAAATGTTTATTTCAGCCTGTGCTCAATATAAAATTGTATTAATGAGATTCTGAATTATATACTAATCTTGAAATCCAATGGGTCTATGACACAATACATCTATGTTCTAATGCTAAATTTTTAATGGTAAAAGTAAAATGCAGTTTTGCCAAAACAATTAAGTTGTATTTAGAGGAAATCTATTTTATACTAGAGGCCCAATGCATGAAATCATGCACAGGTGGGGTCTAGCCGGCCCACCCCGATGGAGGCCAATCAGGCCAGGTTGGTGGCCAGGGCCATGAGAGGTTGGGGGAGGGGGGCGATTGGGACCCTGATCCCGCTGGTTGGCCACCACAGTGTGTGTCATAGCGACTGGTCGTTCTTGTCATTCCAGTGTCCCAGTCACTTGGCTTTTATATATATAGATTTCCATTTAAAATTTTACATTTAAATTAAATAAAATTAAAAAATTAGTTCCTGGGTGACACAGATTCCACATTTCAAGTGCACAGTAGCCACATGTGGCTAGTGGCTGTCATGTTAGACAGTCCAGGTTTACAGGAAAGAATGTGAATTTTGAGTCAGAAGCTCTAGATTTGAATCCTGTCGCTCCCATTTTATTATTAAAGACTTTTATTGATTTTTTTGAGAGAGAGAGAGAGAGAGAGAGAGAGAGAGAGAGAGAGAGAGAAACATCAATGTGAGAGCAAAACAGAGATCCTCTGCCTCCTGCACACCTCCTACCGGGGATTGAGCCCACAACCCAGGCACGTGCTCTGACCACGAACCAGCAATCATTTGGTGCCTAGGATGCCCCCCAACCAACTGCGCACCACCAGCCAGGGCTCTCCCATTTTTCACTGTGTCTTTGTGCAGCTCTCTTGCCTTCTCTGAGCCTCAGTTTCCCCCTTTACCTAGCTCTCTGAGCTCAAAAATTTATTGTGAGATTTGAATGAGAAAATGTAGGCAAAAAGGCTGTAAAATAAGCCTAATGTATGTATAATTTAATAATATGGTGAGAGTCCATTATTTAGTGATTTTGAATCAGGTTCTACATTGGTAGAGGCAGAAATCATCTCTACTGCCACTGATGGTTATAAATTCCAAAGCTAGGATTAGTGGGTAGCTACCTTCTTTTTTTTAACTTTATTTTTATTGTTGACACTATTACAGATTTTCCCATTTCCCCCACACACACATTTTGCCCTCCTTCATCCAGTCTCCAGCCCCCCTTCCCTCTGGCCATGACCACACTGATGCCTGTTCTATGAGTTATGCATGCATGTTCTTTGGCTAGTCTCTTCATCTTCTTTCATCCAGTCCCCCTCCCGCTCTCCCTTCTGACAGCTGTCAGTCTGTTTCCTGTATCCATGCCTCTGGATCTATTTTGTTCATCAGTTTATTTTGTTCATTAGATTCCACAAATAAGTGAGATCACATGGTATTTGTCTTTCTCTGACTGGCTTATTTCACTCAGCAAAATACTCTCCAGGTCCCTCTATGCTGTCTCAAAAGGCCAGAAATCCTTCTTTTTTATTTTTATTTTTACAGCTGCATAGTATTTCATGGTGTAAATGTCGCAAAGCTTTTTTACCCACTCAGCACTTAGGCTGTTCCTTAAAGAAATCTTTTTAGAAAAATCTATGCTTTCATTTTGATTATTAAGTTCTCAATATATATCTTAAAATAAAAATAGACTTTAAAATGTTTTGAAGAAGAGATTAAGTGAAATAGACACAGTAGAAAGTGAGATTGTGTGTGTGAGTGTGAGTGTGTGTGCATGTCTGTATGTTTGGAAAAGATACACATCAAATTGTTGAAACTGTTTACCCCACAAAGAGGGACATAAAGAAGAGAAACTTTCCTGTTTCATTTCAAAGGCTTCCCTAGTATTTCAGTTTTGAACAAAGAATATGTATTACTTTTATAATAAAAATCAATACATGTGAAAAAAATGATCTTATACAAGGCAAAGGGTTCTGGGAATTAATATGGAGAAATCAACAAGTCATAGCCACTCCACACCATCGCACGCTGCTCCCTACAGGGCTGGTGTGAGCTGGTGCCAGCACCAGTCAGCACTGGCAGTTTGGATTGCCGGCCCTCAGAACGTTTTGTTTGGATTCATATGTGACATCCACGGTTGTTGCTCCCTTCTACGGCTTTTAAAATAAGACATGTCTCTCCACGTGCGTATCTTCTGGTATTTCAGTTTTAGCCTCTCTGTTTGAATTGCTCCCAAGAACCCCTAAATGAATTTCTGTTGTATTTTTATAATCTCTATTTAGGGCACATAATCCCAAACATTACCTTGCCATGTAATGAAATCATGTGGGTACTCTCACGCTTAACGGCCACAGAAAGATAGAGTCCACTTTATGTACTCAGGTTTCTCTTGAAAAGAACACGACAGCACGCGATTGTTAAGGGCTCATAAAGACACTCTGTCAACCCTCCCCTGCACTGGCTCTCAGCCAGCCTGCCCCGAGGTCTCTGCTGAACTGATGGTCCAGATGGAAGTTCTTCCTGCTTCCACATACAAGTGCAGTTACTGAGCGTCTGCGGTCTGGGTGTGAGCTGCTGTCACAGAAGCCATGGAATGGGTGGCTGAAAGGACAGGTCTTTGTTTTCACAGCTCTGGGACTGGAAGCCTGAGGTCGGGGTACAAGCAAGGTCAAGTTCCTGGAGAAGCCCCTCTTCCAGTCTTGTAGATGGCTGTGTTCTCATTGTCTCCCCGGGGGGCAGGGAGCAGTGAGCGCAGTCATCTCTCTCCCGCCTCTTCTTAAAAGAGCACTTCTCCCACATGAGGGCTCTGCCTGGTGGCCTAACCAACTCCCAGAGGCACCTCCTCTGAGTGCCATCACATGAGAGGTTCAGGCTCCCACACGTGAGTTCCGAGGGGACACAAACAATGGGTCCGTAGGACACTGTGCAAGGAGCTCACGATACAAAGATGAACAAACACACGTGGTTGCAGCCCTTATGGAGCTTGTCACCGGGGAGACCTGTCCATCAAATACTGAAATGGAAACAGGTTGCATGTGCTGGGGAGGAAGGCAGTGTGTGGGGATGCTGGGAACCAATTCCAACATGTCATAATTACAATAGTTTCATCAAAAGGTTGGTGAAGCTTGGGGGGCTCAACAAGGGCTGAGCCACATATGTAATTACCTGTTGGAACAGCTGGAAAGGCACTTCCCCCAAACCTGAATAGGATAATTGTTTGCTGCCAGACAGCTCAGGGCATTTTAATCTGCATGTTATTGCCTCCTGTTGGCCAAACACCTGAACAGCTGTAGGCTATTTCCCAATCTGACAATGCTTTTGTAAACCCTACCCTTTGAAGTGTATTATCTCCACCTTGCCTTAGGACAATTTGTGTTAATAAATAGCACCGGGTCCTGAGTTAAAGAGTAGTCTTTAGCTCCTTTAGTTGAAGCTCCTCTGACCCCCAATGCCTTTCAAAACTATCTCTCATCTTTGGACTCCTTATTGAATCTACACATCAGCCTTTCTCCAGATTGCTGAACTCTTCATAATGCCGGAACAAGAACCCCAGCATGGGGAGTTAGAGAGCAGGTCAGGAAGGCTTGGGTTGAACTGAGATCCACAGAATGACCTACTGCTAACTAGGCTGCAGGAGTGAGAAGGGGGTGGGCCTTCCAGGTGGAACAGCATGTGCTGGAGCTTTGAAATAGAAGGTACCATGGCGCACTCAGATAAATCAAAGTACAGCCATGTAGCTGACACTCAGAAGGCAGGCAGGCGTGTAGCAGGGCAACGCATTGGGGCAGCAGGGGCCAGACCTGTAGGCCTCAGCAGGCTCTGCCACAAATGTGCACCTTTTAATCTTTATTCTAAGTCTTTAATGGAAATCTGATCTGGTCTTTAGTCCAACACCCATTCTAATCAGGTATTCCTTTTCATTAACTGAGGTTGTGGAACTCCTCAGACCTTCAGTTCTCTTAGGAAAGTCAGGAATTCATGTAGGGTCTCCTCCTTAGGGCTCTAGAACAGTCTCCATCTGAATCTTCACCCTGAACCCCTGGTGAAATTTAAGACAAATCTGAGAATAAGGCATCCTCCCTCCCTCTCCCCCCCTCCCCCCCCCCCCCCCGTTCCTGAAGGTCGTGATCCACAGATCAAGGTGGGGCACAGCCATTTTTGTCTTTTACATCTTCTGTTAGCCTTTCCCATGGACAGTAAATCTGGGAACTATTGCATTAGGATATTGGTTTGTGCACCACCCTTCTATTCTCACTAACTCCTCCTCAGTGGAATAGGTAATATTGCCAGTCACTTTGAGCAATGATCTAATGAAAAAGAAAGTTTATAGAGAGATCTTCCTGAACTCAATGGGCTTTGTGATATCTTATTTTTTAAATTTAATAAATCTTTATTGTTCAAATTATTACAATTGTTCCTCTTTTTCCCCCCATAGCTCCCCTCCACCAGGTTCCTACCCCACCCTCTGCCCTTACACCCCCACTGTCCTCATCCATAGGTGTACACTTTTTGTTCAGTCTCTTCCCGCACCCCCCACTCCCCTTTTCCCCTGGCAATTGTCAGTCCACTCCCTTTCTATGCCCCTGATTCTATTATATTCACCAGTTAATACTGTTCATCAGATTTTTTATTCCCTTGGTTTTTAGATTCACTTGTTGATAGATACGTATTTGTTGTTCATAATTTTTATCTTTATCTTTTTCATCTTCTTCCTCTTCTTAAAGAATACCTTTCAGCATTTCATATAATTCTGGTTTGGCGGTGATGAACTCCTTTAGCTTTTTCTTATCTGTGAAGCTCTTTATCTGACCTTCAATTCTGAATGATAGCTTTGCTGGGTAGAGTAATCTTGGTTGTAGTTTCTTGCTATTCATCACTTTGAATATTTCTTGCCATTCCCATCTGGCCTGCATAGTTTCTGTTGAGAAATTAGCTGACAATCGTGCTCCCTTGTAGGTAACTAACTGTTTTTCTCTTGCTGCTTTTAATATTCTCTCTTTGTTTTTTGCTCTTGGCATTTTAATTACGATGTGTCTTGGTGTGGTCCTCTTTGGATTCCATTTGTTTGGGGTTCTGTGCGCTTCCTGGACTTGTAAGTCTATTTCTTTCACCAGGTGGGGGAAGTTTTCAGTCATTATTTCTTCAAATAGGTTTTCAGTATCTTGCTCTCTCTCTTCTTCTGGGGAGCCGCATAATTCTGATGTTGGTAAGCTTGAAGTTGTCCCAGAGGCTTCTTACACTATCTTCAACTTTTTGGATTATTTTTTCTTTTTGCTTTTCTGGAGGAGTGTTTTTTGCTTCTTAGTATTCCAAATCTTTGACTTGATTCTTGCGATTCTCTAGTCTGCTTTTAGGTCTTTGTATAATATTTTTTATTTCAGTCAGTATATGCTTAATTTCTAGTTGATCTTTTTTCATATACTCACAGGTCTCATTAAATTTATCAGCCTTTTCTAGGAAATTCTTGAAAAACCTTATAACCATGGTTTTGAACTCTATATCCAGTCTTTTGCTTTCCTCCATTTCTTTCATTTGTGGCCTGCCTCTTTGTCTCCGCATTTTAGCTGCTTCCCTGAGTTGATGGAGTTGCTTTGTGTGCTAGGTGTCCTAGCAGGGCCCAGTAGCTCAGCCTCCCCAGTTACCAGAGGTAGACACTCTTGGTGCATCCCTTTGTGGGCTGTGTGTGCAGTCTTGTTGTAGTTAAGCCTTGATTGTTATTGGTATCACTGCGGGGGAGTTGACCTCCAGGCCAATTGGCTGCGAGGATCCTTATTTTTTGAAGTTTCTGAGTCTTCAAATATATTATGTAAAATGTTTCTAGAAGTTTATATCCCTTCTTTTGCTTTCCTCCTTGCAAAGTTTGGATTCTTTCTAAGTGGTATTTCTATTTACTCTGAAACTTAATTGGATCAATTACAACAAGCTCAGTTAAGTCTAGCATTTCAGATATTGCTATAATCCAAATAGTTTCTTGCAATCCTATTATTTACACTTTCTGAACAGTTTATAAGTAAGAAAGAGGTTTCCTCCCTGACAAAATGAGACCTGGCGAACATCCCCCTGTCTCTCTGTGAGTCCTTCCCATCTGCCAGACGAGATGACTGCTCTTGCTGGGCCTGTCCCCTGAGAGCCTGGGCCCACTGTCCCTGACACACACAGAGTAAGACAAAAACACAACTATCTCAGCAGCCAGAGGTGGGTGCGAGTCTAGCAGCCACTCAGATGCTTCTTGCAGGAACTTTAAGTGGGACCCAACATATCCCATTAGTGAGAGGCCACAGGGATGTAGGATGGGGACTGAGGCGCTGTCAGGAGCGTGGACAAATGGCTGTGGATGTCACTTGCTGAGAAGCACTGTGGAGCGTGGAGGACAAGCGAGTGAAACCCAATGGAAAGGGCAGGAAGGAAGAGCAAGGATGAAATGGGAGGCATTGTGCGGTGATGGAATCCTATAGTGGGGTGGCTAAGGAGAGGCAGGAGGGACAAAACACAGAGACGGAACCTGAGAATAATACAGGAAGCTGAAGAGAGAAGACAGAAAAGAGACCTTGGGCAGGGAGACACTAGCGGGAAGAAATAATGAGGCAAAGAGAGAGAGGTGGGGAAGAGAGAGGGCCCCCTGGGAGAAGGGGCAGAGCTCGGGGCTCTCTGAGGATACCCCAAGCACCCACCCTCTCTCTTCCTGCCCCTGAGTTCTCTCCTGGATTCCTATTTAGATCCCACTTTCTTGCACATATTAGTTAGATATTAGTTAGTACCTATTTTTTCTTACCTATTGCATTAGAAGTCTGTTTTATTTCATTTCTTACTAATGCTAATTCCTTGAAATTCTGAGCTAACTCTGTAACTTCTGGCTTTTTATTTTTTAAAATTCTTTGTTGTTGAAAGTATTACATATGTCCCCTTTTCCCCCCATTGTCCTCTCCCAGCCCTCCTCCCGTCCCCCCGCCCCCCCCCCCGGCCTTCACCCACCCCCACCCCCATTGTCTGTGTCCATTGGTTATGCTTTTATGCATACAAGTTCTTTGGTTGATCTCTTAATCCACCCCCCTCCTCTGCCTTCCCTCTGAGGTTTGACAATCTGTTCAATGATTCTGTCTCTGGGTCTATTTTTGTCCAGCAGTTTATGTTGTTCATTAGATTCCACAAATGAGTGAGATCATGTAATAATTATCTTTCTCTGACCAGCTTATTTCGCTTAGCATAATGCTCTCCATGTCCATCCATGCTGTTCAAATGGTAAAAGTTCTTTCTTTTTTACATCAACGTAGTATCCCATTGTGTAGATGTACCACATCTTTTTAATCCACTGATGGGCACTTAGGCTGTTTCCAAATCTTAGTTACTTTTTTGTAAATTGGCTTTTTAACTTTCTGTTTTGAGGTAATATGAGGCTCACATAGTTGCAAAAATAAAACAGAGTTCCCACATAGCCCTGACCTAACTTCTCCCAATGAAATCTTTCTACCCCAACGTAGCACAGCACTCAAAAGCAGGAAGCTGACATTGGTGAGATGCTGTTAACTGAACTGCAGCCTGGACTTAAATTTCAGCAGTTCCACATGCACGCATTTCTTTCTTTAGTGGACAGGCCCATGGAATCTTACCACATGCATAGATTCATGTAACCACCACCAAGATCTGTCATCCTTTAAAAAGGTAATCCATTCATATGGTTAAAAACCCAAAATACTATTAAAACCTACTCATTGAGCCATTTCAACCCCTACCCCCCAATTCATCTTGTTCCCTACCCCATAAATAGTCACTTTTATTATTTTCTTGTGTTTTCCTTCCATTCATTCTTCTTCAAAGTACAAGCAACTTTAAAATCAATTTTTCCACCTCAGATAAAAGTTAGCTCACTTATATAAACTCTTTCGCCTCTCTCTATTTTCACTTAATAGATGGTGAAGATCATTTTGTATCCTCACACGAGTTCCTCTTCCTTTCCCAGGAACATAGTAGCCGTTGTATGAACGCTGCAGCTTTAATTTACTTGCACAATCTCTGAGCAGCTTTCTACGCCCAAACAAACAAGACACAATGTATCTCACAAAACGGGCGTCTGGGGAAAGCCCTGGAGAAGCCACTCAATGTGCAAGTAGCCTGGGGCGTCGCTATCAGATGGCGGGAAGCAGACTGGCCACCTGGCTGCAAGCAGGAAAAGCACGGCCAAGTCCAAGGCGGGAGTACACCTCGCCCTGGAAAGAGGAATTTATTTACGTAAATCCAAGAGAGCATCGCCTGAATGGTTTAAGATAATGGGGTCGTAGCAGTTAAAAACGGGCGTTGGAGACTCAGCCAACACTGGAAACTGGCGGGAGCCTGTTAGGTGACTGGCCGTGGTGCTTACTTGGGAAAGCGAGGCCATAACTTCACCGTCCAGGCCAAGCTGAAAAGGAGAGTATGTTTCCTAATGATAGGATTAATTACAAGGCCATATTTTAGAGATGTTTTTGGTAGGTTTATTCAGCTTTGTATTTTTAGTTCATTTTGTATGACTCCATTTTTTGTTAATTACTCATTTTTGTTTTGTTATTCTTTCTGTTGTGATAAACAAAATGTATTCAGAATTTATTCTGTAATTGTTCTTAAAAATATATATTTAACGCAAACCTAAATTCATTTAAGATACTTTTGATGGCCATTACCAAAGAGTAGATGTTTTCTTTGATCCTCATTGAAAGGAAGAAATAAACATTCTCAGTTGGAGTTCGAAAGGCCAACATAATAATTACATGAAACCTCAACTCAATGAAACTACCAGAAACACACAGGTGTGGGTCCTCAGGCCAGCCCAGTGGTCTTACTGCTTTGGCGATGGCAGAGTTCCCCAGCAAGGCAGCCAAGTTCAATGCATATCCTTTGAGCATCTCTCATGAGGCACAAGCCCAGGAGGGACTTTCTACTCCAAGAATGCCCTGGTGCCTCCCATCCGAGGTAACCATGACCTCTTTATGCAGAACACATACCAGCTAGCTACTCCGAAAAATGAGTGGAGTGTATGTGCTGGTGTGGGTGACAATGGCAATACGTTTCCCCAGCCACTTATACATCGCCCTTTCTACTTTCTTTATAGCTTTTTTAAAAATCTCTGGTTTTCTCATTCATCCATTTACTTATCATTTACTCCCACACATGAAAATAAATTTTAAGAATGTAGAGTTCTTGTCTGCCTATTCACTGTCACATGCCCACATCTAGGTCATTGTCTGGCACACAGGAGTACTCTGTAAACCTTTAAAAAAAAAGCTAGATTCTTTTATTATTTTTAAATGTTTTTGTTTATTTTAGAGAGAGGGGAAGGGAGAGGGAAGAAAACATTGATGTTAAAGAGAAACATCGATCAGCTGCCTTCCATGTGCAGACCGAACCCCCAACCTGGGCATGTGCCCTGATCAGGAACTGAACCATGACCTTTTGGTGCACAGGATGACGCCCAACCAACCGAGCCGCACTGGCCAGGGCTCCATAAACCCTTTTGGATGAATGGGACAGAGGCGGCAGTCTAGGCTACAGGAAAGGCCACGAGAGCGGAAGCCAGGGAGACCTGAATTCCCATCTCCCCTCGGACGTTTGCTAACCATGTAAGCCAGCAGGGAAAATGGTATGCTCTAGCTACAGTTTATAAAACGGGACTAAGGATTCAGGCCCCAAATGCAGGTTCTAGTGCTTACTGGCTGCATATAATCTTGGGCAACCTACTTAACCCCTGAACCTCAGCTTTCTAATTTTAAAAAGTGAGGAACTATTAATAACCTACCTCAAGGATTGTTGGGAGAGATGCCATTGTAATAACCTGGTTATTTTTTGTTGTTAATTCTCACCCGAGGATATTTTTCCATTGATTTTTAGGGAGAGAGGAAGAGAGAGGAAAGACAGAGAGAAACATTGATGTGAGAGAAACACACTGATTGGTTGCCTCCTGCAGGAGCCCTGACCAGGGCCCAGGCTGGGGCAGAGCCTGCAACCCAGGTACGTGCCCTTGACCCGAATTGACCCCGGGACCCTTTGGTCTGCAGGCCGATGCTCTATCCACTGAGCAAACCGGCTAGGGCTGACCTGGTTATTATTTAACAGGAAAGGAGTGGAAGGGTTCCCTCCCTTGTTTCTGGCTCTGATGAAACCCCAGCGGCACCTTTTCCAGGACTGGCTTCGGGGGCAGGGGCCTGTGGAAGCCGGGACATGTAACTCCACGCCAGTAAAGCT
The DNA here is from genome assembly GCF_951640355.1 of Cnephaeus nilssonii. Lineage (NCBI taxonomy): Eukaryota > Metazoa > Chordata > Mammalia > Chiroptera > Vespertilionidae > Cnephaeus > Cnephaeus nilssonii. The sequence goes on from NC_137088.1 coordinate 54,562,475, forward strand.
TCTCCCACATCCCACCCTCCTGTGCGAGTCCTAGAAAATTCATTTCTGAAGATAATTCAACTACCTCACTCCCAGGAGGGGTGGGGCGTGTAATTCTCCGGTAACAGGAGGACTGCCTGTTTCCTCCATAGTATGTAGCAAGGTGCCTGGTCCCTGGTAACTACTCAATACAATGTAGCCACTTCTGTCACCAGCATTATTGTGAGACTCAAATGAGACGCGGTGAAGGAGAGGCGATGGTTGCAGGAGGAGCTCACAGAGGTAGATTTCCAGACTGCCGAGCCCCCCCGCGCCCCCCCCCCCAAGGAAGCTTCTAGAATCACAGTGCTTTAACCAAATTCATAGGCATAGTGAAGACCCTTCCAAATGGAGTGAGATTTGGGGGGAAATGCCTTTTAATTGGCCCTCACTTAATCCTTCAAAGTTAGCCACTTACTCTGTCTAAAGAGAGATAAAGAAAATACCTTTTGGTCCAATTCTCCTGGTTATGGAAATTCTTAAGAAGAATTAAAAAATATGTCACAAAGAGGCAGTTAGCAGACATGTATTTGAAAAACAGAGAACCACAGTCCTCCTTATAAAATTTATTTTTAAGAAAAAAATAATAAAAGCTTTTTATTTCTTTGTGTTACCCTGGAAACACACCCATTAGAATTTCAAATATTAGGGCTGCTCCCACAATATACTGTTTGCTTAACAAACGTAGACATTACATTAGTGGGAAATTGAAGTGTACGGTAACAGTTTTACCCACAAAGAGTAAGGCAGAGCTATTCAAAATGTAGAAATCTGAAATGGGATATTTAAACATGGCAAAATGAAGGTTTCTAAAAGCACATGGGAGCATTCTAACCCTGTTTTCATCCTGTTGCCTATTAAAGTAGAAAGTTTTCAATTTCTGTGTGACTTAAATGATAGATGCCTGATGTGAGCATATGTTAAGAAGTTTGCATTTAGAATAAGCTATTCAAATGTCACATGTAGCGTTTTACTTGTTAAAACCCAAGTCAATACAAGCAAATACCTAACCACAGTGAGAAACCTTCTTGAAGTTTCCTTTACATCTTAACTGAGCTAAAAGGTACTCCTGGTTATCATTTTACTAGAGGCCCGATGCACAAAATTCGTGCAAGAGTAGGCCTTCGCAGCCCCGGCTTCATCCAGAAGGTCATTCCGCTGTTCAGCCGTTCAGCCGATTTGCATATTACGCTTTTATTATTATAGATATTTGTATTGCTGCTCGTTTTTCGGTATGTAGCTTTTCTAAATAATGTGAATGAAGGGTGGGAGGTGGGTCTGCCGCCTGCCCTGTGCTCCCTCCACACATCAGGATGCACATGAAGGTGGAGGAAAATACCTCGTATGGGGATTTGTACTAACAATGTAGTGGTAACCACTCCCATGGTTACCCAGGAAGCGAGGGAACCTGGTGTAACATTGTTACAGTGTATTCTTTTCAAACAGCCACTGAGATATGACAGAGCATACTTCCTACTTGAAGAACTTGATGAGTGATTCAGGAAGGTCACCATTTTACAATGGAGAACCAAGAACATAAAATTACTTTGGGTGCTAATGAATTATTGGTCAGTTCATACGAGGAGGTGAAAGTGAAGTCACTGGGGGAAACGTTTGCCAAGGAAAGTTTATTTCCTTGTTTAGGTATTTTCATCCGTTGTGTGTTTTGGCGGACCAGGCAAAGGCTCACAAGAGCAGATCACATGACGACATGGGCATCCCATCAGGACTCATTTCATGCACACTGGAGTGAAAGTAAAAGGCGAAAGGCTGTATTCTGTCTGGGACTGCAAAGCACAGCACCTTAAATTGAGGGCTCGCATGAGAGACGGCCACCCTCCCACAGTTCTGGAGGCTGAAGGAGGAACCCCTGTCCCAGGGCCTTCTCCCTCTGGGACTCGGGAAGCCCCGCCCCTCCCCAGCCTCTGGAGGCCATCCAGGTCAGCATCCTGTGCCTGCAGCTGCGCATCCCCCGTCTGCGCCTCTAACCCTGGAGCTCCTAAGTGTGAGTGCCCTTGGAAATCAGCTCTTTATTAAAAATGAGCACTTTCTCTTAAAAATTTTCTCTAAATCAGCTCCGCATCTTCCCTGATCATTTCTGCAAAGAGCTGATTTCCAAGGGCACTCACACTTAGGAGCTCCAGGCTGAGGACTTCAACGCCTCCTGAGGGGGTGGGGGTACAATCCCACCTATAATAAGACGTGGGGAAAAGGAAAATTCCTTGAAAGAATCACTTTCTCCAAGGAAGTAATAGGCACTCTAGGTCCCTGGGGGTTATAGCAATAACCACCCATGTTGGCCTGACAAACATGTGTGTGTGTGTGTGTGTGTGTGTGTGTGTGAATTTGCATGCTATCAAACATATATTTTGACTGGACAGTTTAAATTCAATCTCATACAGATTCATTGAGTCTTGCCACTGGAGGGATACAGACCTCAGGGAGCTACAGCTGGTCTCCGGAACGACGTAATTTGAAAAGCCATCCCAACCACAGTGCTATGTGTCTGCAGCGTCTGATCTGAGTTTCGGGCTTCTGTGGGCCAGGCTGCCCAGGGCAGTAGCGACACCCCCTGGGATGCTATTCTGATGCTGGATCTTCACTGGACAGGAGAAGGGGTTTCTCGAGTCCACGCTCCAGCACCAGCCTCACCTCACGCTCCCCATGAGACCAGTGATGACTTATTTCACATATTTTCAACGACTTTCTGCCCAATAGTTGCACACCTTTTTCTGTAATATTTGGTGACATTTCAAGGCAGCATTACATAGTGGTTAAGAACATGATCTTTGTCTGGCCAGTGTCGCTCAGTGGTTGAGTGTTGACCCATGAACCAGGAGGTCATGATTAGATTCCCGGTCAGGGCACATGCCCTGTTGCAGGCTCAATACCCAGTTGGGGGAGTGCAGGAGGCAGCTGGTTGATGATTCTTATCATTGATGTCTCTTTCTCTCTCTCCCTCTCCCTCTGACTCTGAAATCAATAAAAATCTATATATATTTTAAAAAATTAACATGATCTTTAGAGCCAGCTGGGACTAGTCAAATGCCAGCTACAACAAATGACTTTGGGAAACCATGAAACTATATGGACTTCTGTTTCTTCATTTATAAAATGCTAGTAATAATAGTATAATTGGGATAATATGTGTTAAGGTTTAGTACATTGCCCAGCATATCACAATGTGCTTAATGAACACTGATAGCTTTAGCTATTATTTTTCATCTCACATTTTCTAAGACCAAAGTCCATTTTAAAATACAATGAAGAAAGCAAATTACGTAGTATATTTATTTGTATCTTATTATGCAAAAGTTAGGAATTATTTGAGTTAGCTAGGTGGAAATATTTGCCTAATCTTGGAGTTCAAAGTGAGAAAGAAGATGGGCAGCTTGGATAACTTTTCTGGTGTCCCATTGCTCATAGCGTGGTCTCTGGGTAAGGTCCTCTCCGGTGTAACTGTGGGATAGCTGCACATTCTAGTTTCCACAGTAGATGCTTGGATGGTATGATCTGCTACCCTCAGCGGTAACATTGCACCACACGTGGCCACATGACTAACTGTCTCAGAGATCCTGGATGGACGGCGGTGTCCAGTCCTCATTAGTGGCTTTAATTGGAAACCTGCCTCCACTTTTCCTTGAAATAATTTTTGCATTTTAACTTTATTATCTCATTCTTACCTCGTTAGCTGGCAGGGAAACATTTCAAAGGGATGGAAATGTGCAGTGTGCCCGGACATTTCTTTTGACTGAGCCGCTGGTTTTATCTGGGCAGTTGAAGAATTCACAAGCCTTTGCTTCCCCAAACTGGAAGGATGCCATGAGGATGTCTGAGAAGCTGAGCGTGAGGTTCGAGTTAGGAATATGTAAAGACGAGTAAGAAGTGGCTAGTCATTGTACCGAGACTCATAATTGCTCTTGTCAATTGAGTGGGGTCTAATATGACTATGGTAGCCTTCTAGAATGTTCAAAAAAATGTTTAAGAGAAAGTGCTCATTTTTAATATTACCAATGCTAAATAAAGATGTGCAACCCATCCCCCAAATACCAAGTATGGTAATCAATTAGGTGATCTGCATGGAATATTCAATTCCTAGTTTGAAAATAAGCTAATTGAAATAAGCCAGAGAAAGACAAGTGCCATATGGTTTCACTGATATGTAGAACCTAATGAACAAAAATGAACTGACAAGCAAAAAAGAGACAGACCATAGATACAGACGACAGACTGGCAGCTGTCAGAAGGGAGGGTAGCTGGGGGACTGGGTGAAAAAGGTGAAGGGATTAAGCAAAAAACAAACAAACAAACAAACAAAAATCTCATAGATTCCCAGAAGAAAAGGGAGGTGGGGGAGGTAGAAGAGGGTAAAGGGCAGATAAATGGAGATGGAAGGAGACTTGTCTTGGGTAGTGAATATAAAATAAAATATACAAGTGATGTATTATAGAGTTGTACACCTGAAACCTGTATAATTTTACTAACCAATATTGCCTCAATAAATTAAATAAATATAAAAAATACAATCTGTAATTTATAGCCATTTTAAAATAAAATAAATGTTTGGTGTGCCCTTTTTAAAAAAGAAAAGAAAACGAGTCTCAGAATGATAAAACATTCGGGCTGAAAACGTAGGATTTACAAACCAGTACTGTCATGTGACTCAGAGGCTCGAGGGAGGCTCTTACCTAAGGTGGTTGTCTCACGTGCATCGTCTGACATTCCACATTCCATCTTCTCTGCTGCACTCTGTGCTCCTTAACATGCTGCCACCCCTCGAGTGGCCGTGCTCCAAGTTTCTGCTTTTTCATTTTGTTTTTTAAAGAGGTGCTTATTTCATTTTGTAGTAAAATAGAAATACTTTTCCTCCTTTTGTTCCTTTCCATGTACTCCCCCCTGCCTTTCCCAATAAATCTGCTATTTCCTGTGCAGACCACATAAAATGGATAGTGTACTAAGTGGATGCCTTTATAACAATGCAGGAAAGAAAGGCTTCTAATTTGCCAGGTTGTTCATTAAACTTTGTGATGTATCCTGTACTCAACAATTTCCATTACCCCCACACCCTCATGTGAAACTTCCACCGAATGATATGCTTATCAGCCACACAGGAGAAACAAGGTGCTATTACAAGGTAGTAAGTAGCCAGACCCGCTCTATCTCTCTCTCTCTCTTTCTCTCTCTCTCTCTCTCTCTCTCTCTCTCTCTCTCACACACACACACACACACACACACACACGCACACACACACACACGCATGCACACACGCACCTCGGAAAGTAGCAGGTGATCAAAAAGCACTGGTGGTTCTAAAATCAAGTCCTAATTTAGTACCTAGCTTCCTTGGCTTTAAGAATCTTCTTCCTGACACAACTCTAATCCGTATCACCTGGCTTCCTTCGTCGGCCTGCCATGTCACTCTCCTCCTGTTCCTAGAGTGCCAGGGCTGCTTCAGAGCCTTGGATGTTCTCTGGAATGTTCTGGAATGCACTCTTCAAAGATCTTCACATGGCTAATCCTTCCTCATCATCTATATCTAAGTTCAAAAGTCTTCCCAGTTTAAGGTATGCCTTACCCCGTACATCTGAATCCACAACCTTGTTTTATTGTCTTTATAGTGCTTATCAATCTTTGAAGTTTGATTTGTTAATTTGCTTTTTTGTTCATTTTTACCCACTTGAACATAAGCTATGTGAAAGTGGAAAATGAGCATTGTCCACCCTATTCACCAGGACAACCAAGCAGACAGCTGGCACTCAAGGAATATTTGTCAAATGTAATAATAAATTTCAACTTCAATAGTAAAATAAGTAATCAATCATAATATGTACAAATATACCTAGTATCTTGAAGAAAAAAAGAAATAAACACTAATAATGATGACTGTTTACTGAACACCTACTGAATGCAAGGTATTCTGCCTAAATTATCTCGCAAATTTCTCACATGGACTCTGTGCCATAGCACTAGTGAGTAGCCAAGAGGCATTTGAAACTATGCCTATCCTACAGCAAAACCATGTCATTAACCATCATCTCTACATGTGGAAAGAAACCCAGGTTACCCATAATGGGGGATTCAAAGCTAAATTTGCCCTATCCCTTTCTCCTTTGACCATTCCTATGGTTGTTTGTGAATAAACACTCCCTGTGGGACTTGCATCTTCATATATTTTTTTTTTTGTGATCAGTGACAGAAATGTCTACTTAAATCTGCTTGAGTGAAAATATAAAGTAACATAAATGAATGAATTAGCCCACAGAATTGAACAGATTAAGGAGTGGCTTTAAAGAGGCTGGATCTAGTGCTCAAATGATGTCACCAGGCCCCATTTTCCCCTCAGTTTCCACACTTCACTTCCTTGGTGTTCACGTGGCAAATGGGTCACCTGGCAGCACCAGCACCTGTGTTGTCCTTTATGTCACCGGAGGAGGAAGTTCGCGTCCCTAGTAGCCAAGGCTCCTGCCAGCTCCTGTGGCACAGTCGTAAAATCAGACAAGGTAGCCCTTCCTCAAACAGATCGCCAAAGTTTGTATGTGATTTAGCAAAAATAATTATTGGAACATACATACAGTACTCTAAAAAGGAACACAAATAATACTATCGAAAATTGCATAGTAGAAAATGTAAATTTTAATCACAAAAATTAAGAATCCAAAGACACTACTATGTATTAATTGGTATAAAACAATTATTTGTCTTCCTTTCAGAAAAACAAAATATGATAGTGTCAAAGCTTATCTGTGCCAACAATCTAATCACAGACAGCACATCTTTCTGGTGAGAGTGGAAACTCTAAGTTGTTTTTATTTTAATTTTGAGAAGTCAAGTTCTTGACTAGTGACCAATATTGACTAAGTGAAATATATCCTAAATGGTTTAAAATAAAAGCATTGGAAATTTTCAGGTGAATAATTACCATGAATATTTCAGTAAGGTTATGAGAGACATTCTAAATATTAGAAAACTATGTATAAATTTAGCTCCTCATGTACTGATGTCCCTTCAGAATCACATTTCTTACTATGTTCCCAGGTCAATTTCAAGTTCATATTTTACATTGTCAGAGTAGTCATGTTCGTTGTAATTTTTTAAATTACATCTCATCTAACAGTATCATAAATTATTATAAATGTATTTTAAAGGTAATATAGTTAATGGAAAATATAGGGTAAGAAGTATTTTAAAATTAATTCTGGAACATAGAAGGTATAATCGCAGTATTCATATTTGAAATGAATCTAATATTTTCTCTGCTGGAGGAGTCAATGTTAATGCTAAAATATTTTACATTTATGTACCTTTAATTGTACATATTTTTAAAACACATCGTTTTATTAAAAATACTAGAGGCCCAGTGCACGAAAATTTGTGCACTCGGGGTGGGGGGCGGTGTCCCTCAGCCTGGCCTGCACCCTCTCACAGTCCAGGAGCCCTCAGGGGATGTCCTACTGACACCTCTGCAGGAGGTGACCAGGCAGGTCAATCAGGGGGCAGCACTACCCCCATCACACCACTGCTGCCACCGCCACCAGCCTCCCTCCGCAGGAGGTGACTGGGTGGCCAATTAGGGGGTGGTGCCAGCTGGCGTGCCCCCCCCCCAACTCCCCTTCTGCTGCAGTTGGTCACTGCCACCTCGCCCCCCCCCCCCATCACCATCCCCTCCCTCTGCTGGTTCACACGTGCCTTGGCTGGCCTGGCCCCGCCCCTCAGCCAACTGATCATTCCACAGTTTGGTTGATTTGATTATTACACTTTTATTATATAGGATTTCATATTTTTTTAGTGCTTTAAAATATTTTTGTGTGTTGAAATTTGGTTTCTCATAATTTTGCTTAAAACACTAATTTGCTCAAAACATCACACCAAATTAATACTAAACAAATACATTTAAAAGTGAATAATTTTGGAAGTATACCATTGCCTTGCATTCCAGAATCTATCAACTTGTTAAGCTCCTTGCTTAGAATCACACACTATGTTTGATGATGCTAAATTGGTGCAGTCTCTTAATTCTCAATATTGCTTATTCTTCATAGGCTGAAGTATATATATATATATATATACTGTTAGAACAACAACCTTTGCTTTTGTCTATTGGAAAATTGTCCTCATAATATTAGTTTTCTTAGAACAACAAAACCTTGCATCATATGCCAAAAAAATTAAGATAAATATACAAATCACTTATGCTGGAGTTAACAAAGTTATGATAAAAATAAGAAAAAAAATGTCAAAACAATGATAATATATCAATATGAATGGTACCTTTTCAGCTCTAATGCCATTTTTCAGTGTGCAACCTGCACAACTATATACAACTACCCTGAAAAAAGTGTAAAGAAATCCCCTGTACTCACTCTATTTGGCCCTAAAATAGCCTGGCCTGGGTCATTTGCCCACATCAAGCATGTCAAACTCGCTGCCCATGGGCCGCATGCCTGGTTTATTTGGCCCGTGTCAGCCTTTGAGTTTGACATGCTTGGCCTACATCATGCACTGTGGCTGGGTCATGGGCTGTTCTGGTGGGTCTTTCTTTACTCTAAGGGCCTGGGGTTAAGTCCGTTTCAATAGAAGCCTCTGGGGTGTAGGAAGGCTCTGCTCTAAGAAAGGCTGTGAATAGCAGCCTGAAGAAGTCTCCATCCTGCCTTGCTTGTTTGATTACAGAAATAAGTAGAAATGTAGGAAGGGATTTTTATCTGTTTTCAACATTAAGTGAAAGTACAATTTTTACTGCATTGTGTCTGCATAGGATTAAAATCCAGGCTTCCTGTTTACTTTCCAAGGTGTTGGGGGCTTGTCTAGTTTGGTGTTTGATCGCTGTCTGTCCTCTGATAGCCGATGAAAGCTCTTCAGGAAGAAACTACCCTTGGTATTGAACACCTGGTCCAATTAGATAGCAATCATTGACAGGTGGGGGAGTAGGCGTGTGCCCGTTTCCTTAGAAAATTCCAATAGAACACCTGCTCCTGTCCATGGGGGAGTTGGTCAGATGCTGAAAGATGAGCTTTATTTGGATGCTGATTCTAAGGAAATGAACGCCTGCCTTTTTGCAGCAATTCCAGCAAAGTCCCACTGCCGACATTCAGTCATTCCTGTCTCTCCCTCAGTCCCCCACGCTCTGATTCTCCTGCTGTTCAAGTTCACAAATAATTCTGTCTGCAAATAATTCTTCCTGCATATCATTGAATAAAATAAAAACAATGCACACATTTCTCTTTTGATGAGATTGATTTGTGAAGGAGAAATCATTACAGTCGCCTAAATGCAGGCTGGGCACACACAGCCCCTTCTTATGATGGCAACCAGTCATGGAATGAGAGTCCCCATTTTACTGATATTAGAACTGCATTCGTAAGTGAATTTAGCAGGTGCTTTTATACTGAGTCTTAAAAGTTCTTAAATACATGACGTATGATGAGAGGTCAGCCTGGCCCCTGCACTTGAGTGAGATGGGAGGAGCTCGCACAAAGATCACGTAAAGGCATGTCCAGGCCCATATTTTGAAAGAGTTGCTGAAACCTGACTGTCTCGGTTATTCTTGGGTCTCAGGATAGTCAGATAGTGATGATTATGATGGTGATATATGAACTCATTGACTAAGGGAATAAAATATATTGAAAAATCATCAGTTAGACATGAGAAGATTTTTGTGTATTAAAACTTGCCTCTGACAGTTTCCTGTGGGATGGATTCTGCACTTCCACAGCTCTGCTGTTCTATCACTGCAATCCAAAATCATAAAAGCTAGGTGCACAGTGGAGCTGGTAAGTGACATGTGTTGGCATTTTCTCCTACAAGAAGAGTGGAACTCACTTAAAAAATGGTTGGAAAGTTTGATTTTCATGATCTTGAGGGAAGAATAATCAATGATTTCTTACTTACTTGACAGCTGAGAATGGTGCACCTGAGCCACCCACGCCTCTGAGCTGGGCGTGGAAAGGAAGCCAGCTTTGCTGGGACAGGACCTGGGTTTGCCCTGAAGCCCTTTGGAACTGACTGAATGGTCAGCTCTCACTCTACAACCCTGATGATTTCTCCTGAAGATACAGTCCTCACCTCACTTTATTCTTACGCCATGTGTGCACGGCTTTCAAACTCAAAAATTTCGCTACACTTCATTTTAAGTACAAACTTTCAACTATCAGAGTATCTGACAGATCAAGTCATTTTAATGAACCACAGCAATCAGCTCCTGTTGAAACAGCTGTAAGCCCAGTATGCAAATTGTGTATACTGGTAGCTTAGGCTCCAGAGGAATAGCCTTGTGTGACTGCTTAATTATTCAGAGTATTTTGAAATTTAACTTTTGTCAACATTGACAGATGCCATTCATGTACTACTTGGACTGCTGTATATGGAAAAGGCAGAGCATACACAGAGATCTCATGTTTGTGAGCTGATAATGTGCTTGACGAATGGTTTCACAATAGCTAGCCATCATTGGCAGCTGAGGAAACTCCCCCCAGGTCTGTGGTCACAGTGAGGGAGGTCAGAGGAACACGAGTGAAGAAGGAGGAAGCCTGGCTCTGGCGCGCAGTGTGGAATGAAGGCACGGAGAGGAGATTCATTATATTTCAGGGCCAGGTAATCCCCAGAGAATAGGCGTGTGTGTAAGGACTTTCTAACCTCTCCCATGTAATTAAAGGAGGGATTCACTAATCTAAGCCGAGAAGAGACTATTTTGTTCCATAACCCTACTAATGCACATGTTGAAATAATTTATTTTACATATGCATTTTACTACTTGGCTACTAAACCTGACAAAACCGGAAAATACCTGGCAGTGAGGATATGGAGACCTTAGAAACGATCAAAATGGTTACACAGAATTGTATTGGCTTGGAAAAGTCACCTGCCCTAAGATATCTTAGCCTTACTTGCAGGCTGGAAGCAAATAGAACCAATTCTTTATCAATCCTGCTTCATGTTGCTTTAGATTTAAATCTCCCTCTGAATAATGTGTTGATAATGTTTGGGTTGTTCACACTGTTCTGCCTTTTAGGTTGCTAACGTGCAATGGTCTGGCCTTTTCTCCTTTTCCTGGCATTTTCTTTTAGAGAAGGGTAAGAAATGGGTCTAAAAATCATTTTGAAAACCATATAGGTTTTCTTAGGGGGTGAGTACATGCCAGAGTCACTAAGTTCCAAATTTTTTTCAAAAACTAGTTACTGACTACTTTGCACATGTCTGATGATGCTACACTAGGTATTGGGGAATTCAATGTCTATAACAGTGCCTGACACATAGTAGGTCTCTGTAAACATTTGGAATGAATCTGGGAAGTCGAACTATGTGTCTATATTGGAATTCAGTGGCTCAGTTCTTGCTCTGCTTTTTTGAGATATGGGGAAAAGTAGAGAATATAGTTAATGAAGGAATATTTCTTACAAGTTTTGATTAATGGAAAAATTGCCTTATACCTGCAATATTTCCTTCTTCATTTTTTCCATCACATTGTGATGGTGGTATGCAAATGACAAAGCCAAGTCAACATTTCAAATAAATGGTACCAGATAAGACATAAAATTCGTCATATTAAACACACATTAATTGAAGAGGCAATAATTTGGTGGTGAGTGGTGGAGGGGATGGCTATAGAGATGGTTGCTGGGAAGCTGATTATTAGAAAAAGGGATTCCAATCATCTGTTGAAAAGATTGTTGTTTCTGGATGTAGAACAGACATCATGTGTTTAGAGGTTCCATCTCTCGTGCTAAATCACTGGGGGATTACATAGGGTTTCTTCTCCCCAGTGAGAGGCCATAAATCGGTAGGTTAGTGAGAGTCAGTTTGATTCTGCTGCATCAACAGACAACGCCTATGTCTCAGTTACCTGCCGCAGCCAAGGTTCATTTCTCAGGTGACGCGTTAGCTGCCACTTCACTCTATGTAGCTTCCCTCCCACAACCCAGGTAAAGGGGCCAACATCTCTTGAGGGCGTGGCCAGCCACTGCAGAGGAGGGAAGGAGAACGGATGAACATGTGCTGGCTGCTGAAGCCCCGCCCCAGTGACACACACACCTCTGCTCACACTCCATTGGCCAGAGCAAGCTGCAGGGCCCTCCCGAGTTCACCGGGGAGAGGACGCATGTCCCTGCCCCGCGTGCGACACCCAAGGATGACAATTAGAGTATTCGATAAGCTAGTGACTCGATCTAAAGAAGTGATTTTGATAATTTCTCACCAAATTATCTTTTGAAGGGGTCTTGGCACATAGTGCCAGGGGTGGGGTGGCAGGGTAATCATGGCACAGCATTGAAAACACCCAAGGGCTGGCGTGATACGTCATGTAATGCGCCTACTATTAAAAAGAGCAGGTCCCAATATTTAAATTCATAGCTAGAAACAGAATTCATAACATGAACAAATGCCCACTTTTTAAAGGAATTACTCTGATGCAGGAAGCTCAGAGCCAGCCTTTTATTTGGACACTATTCTTTCCTCCTCCCCCCATCCTGCTTGCTCATTCTCAGCACATAGATCCTCTCCACTGTGCACTTGAGGTACCCTGGGTCCCACTAGGCATATTGAAACTAAAATTTGGTTCACTTTAAAGACATTTAAAAGGTAGTTAGAAAACGATTTAATCCCACAAAAAGATTTGGTCCTTGGGTATTACTTCTATACTCATAAAACCAGTAAAATGTTTATGATTTTTAAAGCTAAAGGTTGAACTAATTCAACAAACCTAGCAAACAGTCCAGCCAACAATAAGGTAAGTGAAACAGGTAACTGCATCTCCAGAGCAGTCATCCTCAGCGGTGCTATTCTGCCCCCCTCCCTCCTGCCCCAGGGACATGGGATGAAGGCTGGAGAAATGGATGTCCGCCCTGGGCGGGAGTGCTGGCGGCAAGTCATGGACAGAGGCCAGGGTGAGGAAGCATCCTATATCACAAAGGGCAGCACCCCACTCCAGCACACAAATATCCGGATCAAAAGGTTAATAACTGAGTTTGAGAAGCCCTGACCTAGAGGCTCCATGGCCTCAAGGAAGGTGGGTGGCGTATAACAAAGCAGTCACGTTTTGTCCAATCTATGACACGGACGTGCATGGCTGGGTCTACCCTTGTTACCACTGAGGATTGTGACTAAGCTTACATTTGTTCTGGGCGTTGTCCCTAAGGAAAATTTATTTTTTCACATCCCCTTCCCCAAAGTAATTCATCATGCGTGAAACTGAGTGAGAAATATCTTCTCTTCTTTATACTTCTAAAGACACGTTTCCATATTAAAAGGATTAAATCCTTCATTCTAGTTTAGTATTCCACAGATGGAAGGAACCAGCTAAGCCATAGTTTGGATCTAATTTATCCTACTGAGCTATTTAAAGTCCTCATTATCATAAAAATAATTGGTATTTTCATAGCAACATTAGAATGGCTGTTCGCTTTGATACAGCAAGTAATGAGAATAGTATAAAACAGTGTTTCTTCTAAAGTGATGATTTCACCTGAATGCTTTGGGTCCAGTTTGAATGTGTGTATGTGTGTGTGTGTGTGTGTGTGTGTGTGTGTGTGTAAAAACAACACAAATCATTCAATGCTTACAATTTAACGATTAGTTTTACCATTTGGATTAGGGATGGAGAATAATTTAGCTTTTCTTTCTTGTCCCCCAAATTCCAAGTCAGTTGAGAGCTATCACACAAATGAAGGTTATAACAGCATTTTAGCTTTGTTACTGATAAAGCCACGTTGAGAACAGGCGTGGGTACGTGGCCACAATGTGGCTCCTGTGCGTCTTTCCCTCTGAGGGGGTGTGCCCACCGCGTGGGTCCTGGTCTGCCCGCAGGGGCATCGCCCCTCCCTTGCTCTGCTCTGGGCAGTGTGGTCTGCCTCGGGCTGGCCCCCCTCGCTCCTGCCCAGCTGGGATCAGACAGTGGGGGTGGAGACAAGTAGGAGGGTGATGGGCGCTTCGCCCCGCTGCCCCTGCACAGGCCCCTTCCCTCCTGCTTCCAGACCCTGTGGGTGGGCTGCCATGGTTCCACCTTCCACCCACAGCCCCGGGAAAGTGCCTCCTCCGGCCGCCTCGGACCCAGGGCCAGAGGTGGCCTCCTGCTACTGCCAATCCCCACCTCCATTTTCCCTTCACACCTGGGCTCTCACCCTGGTGGCCAGCTTTCTGATGAAAGCCTGATCTGAAGGTGTCTCATGCTAACACTCACCCAGAAGGCCGGGTGCCTGGCGCTCAGAGGAGGTGCCCCCTGAGCGGAGGCTGTGGTCCAGGAGCGGAAGTGCTCCTGCTCCTCCTCCCTCCGCCAGGTCTCCAGTCAGCTAGCCGCCCTTCCCCGCAGGAACTGGGACAGAAGGTGCCAGGGAGACCCCGTTTGCCTCCGCCCATCCTTCCACATTGGGGACAATATAGACCGTGTGGCAAGCATGGGCTCCAAAGCCATAGAGTCTGGGTTCAAACCTCTGCCCTGCCCCTCGCTGGCTGTGTTATGTGGGCCAGTCAGTGAATCTCTTTACTTAGATCCCTTTCTACAAAATGGGGGATGATACAATCTACCGCATTAGGTCTAATGACATAGATGTATGCTAATATACAAAAGCAGTTAGAGAGAGCACTGCTCAACCCAGGGAAACCTCCTGTAACATTAGCTGGCATCATTACCATCCTTCTTGGTCATCCTATAAAATGGGGATACTATGGCCCCTATTTCGTAGGTTAGATGCAAGATTGAAATGCATGTGACTGCACATAATGAGTGCTCGGTAAATTAGCTGTTACTCTTGTTATCTCATGTGGGAGTTTCTTTAATCAATATTCCCCTTGATGGTGGAGAGAAAGAAAAATATATTAAAATTATGTTAATAAATAAGTAAATTAAAATATTAAGCGCATAAGAACCAAATATTTAATTTGTTTTACTCCTTATACTTTGCAGATGTAAGAAATCAGTTCTGGTTTATCTAAGAATCACGAGTAAACAATGGCATGTAAGAAAACAAGACTGAAATAAAAAATTGCTAGGGATTTTCAGAAGGCTGCAACCTTTCTAAGTATTTGTCTGAAAGGAAACCATTGATGCCCTTGTTTATCTATCCTTTCCTCTTTCCCTGACCTGGTCCCTGCTTCTCTGACAGGCTCCCACCCATCATTTGTCCATTCCTGTCACCCCTCCCACTGTGCCTTCTACGTTTCATCACCTCTGTCCACCTACTCTTGACTTGGATGCCATGAAAACCACAGGAAGACATTGTCTGCCATTTGAAAGGAAATAGCCAGCTACAATCGTCAAGGTTTTCTGAAAGGCACGAAATACAGATAACCACTTTCTTCTCTCTCTGGTGAATGTCAGTCATAAAAGATATATTTTCATCTTAAAATATGTTCCCATGCACTTCAGCTATATGCGCATTCCCAAAAGCAGAGAGATCTTTATCTACAGTCACATATATAAATTAGGATTGTTCTAGAACCTCAGAGAGTACTTTATAAATTCAAAGGAATTTTCATGGGTCTGGGGCCATAAGCCAAAATTACGTATATAAGTGAAATATTTCTATGATCTTGTATTATACTTTTATTGAAAGCATCCACAGTTTGCTTCAAACTTTATAATTGTTTTAATACAAAAAATAATATTTTAACGTATTTCCTAATTAAATTACTTGAAGCTCAATCTTTAAGTAAAGTAAAATGAATGCTTCATGAAGATTTGCTGAGTTGGGGCCCATGTCTTCCTGTTCCTCTCACCACTATCATCTGCTCTAGAAAGATACACCTTTATCAAGAAATCCAGAGAGTCATTATGTCAGCTCATTCTCACAATCCCAAAACATCAGGGGAAGAGTCTCTACTGTATTAGAGACCCCAAATTTGGAGGAGTTACATGGCTTACAATCAAGTTCATATAGTTATAGAGTTTGAACAAGAGTTAAGAATCTGGCCCTTCGTACCATGCCCTTCCCATTGCACCACACAACTCACCACCTCCAGGAAAATCGGGGCCATTTGGGCTTTGTAATCTTCTTCATAATTCCTGGGAAAAGGTTCCATTGCTTATATTGAAAGATGTTTTGAAAACAGAATATTTTATAAAATCCTCATGCAGTTTTGTCAACTATCATCTCACCTTAAACATTGGCTTCAGTATGACCAGGGCTGTCTGCCCAAGATCCAGGTGAACTAAATCTACCTCAGGGAGGGATGCTGTCTCCTCCAAAAGCAATGAATCTGGATTTATGCAGCCACCTGCATAACACATTAGCTGCCACCTGCAGACCTACCCAGCTGTGTAAAATTCACTGAGATGAATAGATGCAATTGGCCAAAACGTGGAAACCGGTTAAGAGTCAAGAAATAGGAGCCAGCACAAATGTAAAGAAAAACTGAGGGGATTTAGAAACTAAACCAAACAAAATAAAATACTGAGTTTTATAAAGAAAGGAAGTGAGAACCTTTGAATTAATCACAGGCCTGTATCTGACAATTCTCTGGACAAATTTTATTGAATTGCCTGTCTTTGTATGTGAAACTAGGTAATTTTGGCCATCAAAGCTATCATTTTCCAAGGCCAACAGACCCATAGGTGTCTTAAGCTGAAAGGAAAAGGGAAGAATCACCAACTGTCACCTGGTGAAGGTGAACCAAATGATACAAATATTGGTTTAGTCCTTTAATCTGTGAGATCAGTTGGAATTCAGTTCTTGCAAAACAATTCACAGAAGCTGCATGACTAAGGCAATGCCTACCAATGCCAGCACTTGGTGAATTTCCTATGAAATGTTAGCTTCGGGACCCCCATGTGCACACACCCCTACATTGTGTTCTGGATGGGAAGCCAGATTGCAACCAGAGCCATTTCTACCTAAGCATTTCAGATAAAGTGTCTAAAACGATGCCAGGAGAAGGGCAACTAACTCTCCAAGACCAAGGAATTATTGTATGTCTTTTCTCATTCTTAGGAACCATCAACTTTTCTGCCTGCATTTTGTATTTTTTTAAAGTAGCTTCCCCACCCCCAAATCATATAAGCTTTAAGTTCCCCAAATCCACATCACTTCTTGGCAGTGCTGGCCCATGGATAAGATTTTGCTAGTCTAAAAGAAAGTAGGAAAAATAAGAACAATTTAGAGATTTTTTTTTCATAGCACTAACCTAATAATATTGACTCTAGTCTTATGGGGCTTATTTGCTGGGAGAGGGAAAGTGCTGATAAATGCATTTTCCCCCCCAGGAATTATGGCTATAGATAAATGATAGTAATTTTTTTAAAACTATCCTCAATTCAAAAAATATATATATATTTGAAGATACTATCAACTAACACCAGGAACACAACGAGAATATCAGGAATATCAGAGGTCAATGAAAGTTGGGCACTTGACCTTTTACAGAGAAGACAGCGCTCCTTGTGGAAGTGTAAGGAGTTGCAACAAGAGGGCATGAGGAAGGGCTTATTACAGAATTTGGCTGTTAAGTATCTGGGAGAGGTTTCCTGATTTTGTTCTAGATTAGGCACTTTCAGAAAGTAGAAATAATTCTGTGGTTGGGTATCTTGACAATTGTTATAAGTAGGTGGGAATAACAAAGTGAGGCTAAAGCAGTAATAAGTAAAGACATAATAGTAATTCATATTAGGCAGGCAAAGGGGAGCCTGGGTCATGTTCTTGTTTTAGTCTGTGCTCAGATACAGTTAGACAGTGGTTTCTTTTTCTTTATCTCCACCATGGTCACAGAGTAGCTATATCTGATGTTGGTTGGTGTTCCATGAAATTGTCTATACACAGGACCTAATAGTTAGGGCCAGATCTGCTCCACTTGAGCTGCAACCACAATAAACTTTGGGATAAAACAATTGCAGTTTTGAGAGCCACAGTTATATTAACCATGTGTAATAAGTGACATGTATTGAGCTCTTCATCACTTTATTCAGTTCTCATAAGGCTGTGAGGCTCCTAAAGTCTCTTTGGAGCTCCCTGTTTTGAGTGAGGAAACAGACTTGAGCAAGGTTAAGTAATCTGCCTAATGACACGCACCTTGTTAGTGATGAAACAGACCTCACCTCAGATCCCAAGCTCTCAATCACTCCTCTGGCCGGGAACCTGCAGGAAGAAGGGCTCATTATGGGGCAATAGATGCCATAACTTTTTGTCTTAACTATTGAAACAGGCCATTTAAAATAGACTGAGAACAAGTTAAAATGTCTGAGAATGCAAGAAAATGGAAATTCCAAAGAAAATATAAGTAAAGGGTTTAGTGAAATTTACTATGCTCCCAAATCCCAAATGCTGTTTTCCTGAAGTGACTGATTTTCATATGACAAACAAGGAGTTGAGGGTCCTGGCTAATAAAGAATACTGGTGATCCTGTTTGCTGCTGCTAGTGTTGAGTAAAACCAAGTGTGATGTGTCCCTTGTAGCACGGTTGAGTTTAAAAGTATCTGTGGTTGTTTTAAGTGAGGTTTGGTTTCTTTCAGTAGCCTTGTGTTGCTGATAATTAATTTGGAAATTAAGCCTGGGAAGATAGGAGGTATTACAAGAGAATAGACAGAATAAGAACCATTGCGAATCTGTTGGGTTCACTAATCCTATCAGTGCCAGATAGTTATTTCTCATTCGGATTATCTATCTATTCATACCAGTCCTGGGCATGTTTGCCTGAGAGCTTGCATTCAACACACCCGTGCTGCTACTCTGAATGAACCTGCTCAGTAGTGCCACCCTCAGCTACCAGCCGCATCCGCATGGCCAGTGTATTATCAGAATCTGATGTTTGAAAAGATACATACACTTTTTTTTTCAGAATCTGCTTCTTTTTTAATTTTTTAATTTTTTTATTAAGGTATTATATGTGTAAATATCTTACAATTGCCCCCCCCACCCCACTCCCATATATGCCCTCACCCACCAGAGTTTTGCGTCCATTGGTTATGTTTATATGCATGCATACAGGGCCTTCGGTTGATCTCTTATCTCCCCCACCTCTCCCTAACCTTCCCGCTGTAATTTGACAGTCTGTTTGATGCTTTACTGTCTCTGTATCTATCTTTTTGTTCATCAGTTTATAATGTTCTTTATTATCCATAAATGAGTGAGATCATGTGGTATTTTTCTTTCATTGACTGGCTTATTTCACTTAGCATAATGTTCTCCAATTCCATCCAGGTTGCTACAAATGGTAAGAATTCCATCTTTTATATGGCAGCATAGTATTCCATTGTGTAGATGTACCATAGTTTTCTGATCCAGTCATCTGCTGACGGGCACCTAGGCTGTTTCTAAATCTTACCTATTGTAATTTGTGCTGCTATGAACATAGGGGTGCATATATCCTTTCTGATTGGTGTTTCTAGTTTCTTAGGATATATTCCTAGGAGTGGGATTACTGGGTCAAATGGGAGTTCCATTTTCAGTTTTTTGAGGAAACTCCATACCCTTCTCCACAGTGGCTGCACCAGTCTGCATTCCCACCAGCAGTGCATGAGAGTTCCTTTTTCTCCACATCCTCGCCAACACTTGTCGTTTGTTGATTTGTTGATGATAGCCATTCTGACAGGTGTGAGATGGTACCGCATTGTTGTTTTGATTTGCATCTCTCGGATAATTAGTGACGTTGAGCATGTTTTCATGTGTCTCTTGGCCTTCCTTCTGTCTTCTTTTGAAAATATTCTATCTAGGTCCGTTGCCCATTTTTTTATTGGATCATTTATCTTCCTTTTATTAAGTTGTATAAGCTGCCTGTAGATGTTGGAGATTAAACCTTTATCAGTGATAACATTTGCAAATATGTTCTCCCATACAGTGGGCTTTCTTGTTGTTTTGTTGATGGTTTATTTTGCTGTAAAAAAGCTTTTTATTTTGATGTAGTCCCATTTGTTTATTTTCTCTTTAGCTTCCATTGCCCTAGGGGCAGTATCAGTGAAGAAGTTCTTTCGGCATATGTCTGAGATTTTGCTGCCTGAGGATTCCTCTAGTATTTTTATGGTTTCCCGTCTTATGTTTAAGTCCTGTATCCATTTTGAGTTTATTTTTGGGTATGGTGTAAGTTGGTGATCTAGTTTCATTTTTTTGCATGTACCTGTCCAATTTTCCCAACACCATTTATTGAAGAGACTGTCTTGACTCCATTGTATGTTCATGGCTCCTTTGTCAAATATTAATTGAGCATAGTGGTTTGGGTCGATATCTGGATTCTCTATTCTATTCCATTGATCTATATGTCTGTTCTTGTGCTGCTTCTTCTTTTTTAATTTTATTTTTCAATTACAGTTTACATTCAATATTACTTTGTATTAGTTTCAGGTGAAAGGCATAGTGGTTAGGCAATCATATACTTTACAAAGTATCCCCCCCCCAATATTTCCATTACCCACTGGTACTGTACATAGTTATTACAGTATTACTGACTACATTTCTTATGCTGTATTTTACATCTTTGTGACTACTTTGTAACTACCAATTTGTACTTCATAATCCCTTTACTTTTCTCACCCATTCCCCCAAACTCCTTCTTTGGCAGCCATCAGTTTGTTCTCTGTATCTCTAAGTATGTTTAAGTTTTGTTTGTTCATTTATTTTGTTTTTAGATTCCACATGTAAGTGAAATCATATGGCATTTGTCTTTCTCTGACTGACATTTCACTTAGCATAATATCCTCTAGGTCTATCCACTGTCGCAAATGGTAAGTTTTCATTCTATTTTATGGCCAAGTAATATTCCATTGTGTACATATGTACCACAACATTTTTATCCACTCCCCTATTGATGGGCAATTGGGTTTCTTCCAAAGCTTGGCTATCGTAAATAATGATGCAATGAACATAGGGGTGCCTATATTCTTTTGAATTAGTCTTTGGGGTTTCTTTGAATATATAATCAGAAGTGGAATTGTTGGATATATAATCAGAAGTGGAACTATAAGGTGGTTCCATCTGTAAATTTTTGAGGAACCTACATATTATTTTTCATGGTGGCTGGACTCTTTTACACTCTTACCAACTGTGCACAAGGGTTCCCTTTTTTCCACATCCTCAAAAACACTTGTTTGTTGATTTATTGATGATAGCCATTCTGATGGGTGTGAAATAGTATCTCACTGTGGTTTTAATTTCCATTTCTCTGATGATTAATTATTTTGAGCAGCTTTACATATGTCTATTGGCCATCTGTATGTCCTCTTTGTAGAAATATCTATTCAGGTTCTCTGCCCATTTTTTAATTGCATTGTTTGTTTTGTGTTGAGATGTATGAGTTTTTCATGAATTTTAAATATTTATCCTTTATCAGATCTAGCATTGGCAAATATCTGTTTCCATTCAGTAAGTTTTCTTTTTGTTTTGTTGATGGCTTCATTTGCTATACAAAAACTTTTTTTAGTTTGTTGTAGTCCCATTTGTTCATATTTGCTTTCGTTCCCCTTGTCCCAGAAAATATATCAGAGAAAATATTGCTAAGATTAATTGCATAAATATTACTACCTATGTCATCTTCTAGGAGTTAAATGGTCTTGAGTCTTAATCCATTTTGAATTTATTCCTGTGTACAAGGTGGAGCAAAAGCAGGTTTACAGTTGTTCGTGTGGAAAATAAAACAATTATTAATTGGGGAAGGAGTTTGGGGGACTGGGTGAGAAAAGTGAAGGGATTATGAAGTACAAATTGATAGTTATAAAATAGTCACAGAGATGTAAAATGCAGCATAAACTCTGTTTTGTGTACTAACAACTGTAAACCTACTTTTGCCCTACCCTGTAGAGTATAAAAAAGGTGGTCTAGTTTCACTCTTTTAATCTGCATCTATCCAATTTTCTCAATACCATTTATTAATATAGACTGTCTTTACCCCATTGCATGTTTGTGCCTCCTTTGTCAAATATTAATTGAACATATAGGCGTGGGTTTATTTCTGGGCTCTTTATTCTGTTCCATTGGTCTATGTGTCTATTTTTATGCCAGAACCATGCTGTTTTGATTACTATAGCCTTGTAGTATAGTTTGATATCAGCTAACATGATACTGCCAACTTTGTTTTTTCTCAAGATTACTGTGACTATTCAGAGTCTTTGATGGTTCCATATAAATTTTTGGATTATTTGTTCTAGTTCAGTGAAAAATGTCATTGGAATTTGATAGGAGTTGTGATGAATCTATATGTTGCTTGGATAGTATGGACATTTTAATGATGTTAATTCTTCCTATGCATGAGCACAGTATATACTTCCACTTGTGTGTTTATCTTCTTCAATCTCTCTCTCTCTCTCTCTCTCTCTCTCTCCATCTCTCTCTTTAGTGTCTTATAATTTTCCCAGGTCTTTTACCTCCCTGTTAAATGTAGTCTTAGGTATTTATTTTCTGAGGCAATTGTAAATAGGATTATTTTCTTAGTTTTTCTTTCTGATAGTTCATTACTGGTGTATAAAAGTGCAACCAATTTTCTGAATATTAATTTTGTATCTTGCTACTTTATTAAATTCCTTTATCAGTTCTAATAGTTTATTAGTAGAGTCTTTAGGGTTTACTGTATACAGTATTATGTCATCTGCAAATAATGACAGTTTTACTTTTTACTGCCTTTTATTTCTTCTCCTTGTCTGATTGCTGTGACTAGGATTTCCAGTACTATCTTGACTAAGAGTGGTGAACATTGACATCCTGTCTTGTTCCTGATCTTAAGGCAATACTTTTAGTTTCTGCCCAGTGAGTATGATGATAACTATGGGTTTGGCATATATGGCCTTTAATATGTTGAGAAATGTCCTCTCTATCCCCACTGTCTTGAGAGTTTTTATCATAAGTGGGTATTGGATTTTTTTCAATGCTTTCCTGCATCAGTGATATAATATGATTTTTATCCTTCATTTTGTTTATGTGGTATATCACATTAATTGATATGCAGATGTTATGCCAACCTTGCATCCCAGAAATAAATCCCACTTGTTCATTGTGTATACTCTTTTTAATATATTGCTGAATTCAGTTTGTTAATGTTTTGTTGAGGATGTTTACATCTATGCTCATCAGGGATATTGGCATATATATATATATTTTGGAGAAGCTGTTTGATATTTCAATCTTCTTAAATTTATTGAATCTTATTTTGTGGCCTAACATGTGGTCTATTGACTGGGAGACTGGGCGTTTGATCACTCATTATGGTGTGTGCTGACCACCATGGGAGGCACGGAATGAAGAAAGGCCCCAGCTGGCAGCTGGCAGCCAGGGAAGGGAGGCCCCGGCTGGCAGCTGGAAGGAAGGCCCTCGCCAGCATCCGGAAGGCCCCAATTGGCTCTGATCACCAGCCAGGCCTAGGGACCCTACCCATGCACGAATTTCATGCACTGAGCCTCTAGTCTACACTAATAAAAGAGTAAGATGCAAATTGACTGTACCTTCACAAACGCCCACCAGCCAATCAGGAGTGAGTATGCAAATTAACCCAACAAAGCTGGTGGGTTAATTTGCATACGCCATGGCAACAATGCAGGTGTTCTGCACTATCCCAGCCACTCCAGGCCTCTGGGCAGCCTGGGAAGGCAGAAAGGTGTGTCCTTTTTCTATACCAAGTTAGGGATGTTTTCAGTCATTTTTTCTTCAACTAGGTTCTCAATCCCTTGCTCTCTCCCTCTTCTATTTCTGATACCCCAATGATGCAGGTGTTGTCATACTCTATATTATCCCATAGGTCTCTTAAACTGGTCTCATTTTTTTTAATTCTTTTTTTTTCTGCTCTGAGTAGGTATTTTCTGCTCTGATTTGCTTCCTTTCTTCCAAATTACTGATTTGATCCTCTACTTCATATAATCTGCTGTGGATTCCCTCCAGTGTATTCTTCATTTCTGATATTGTATTCTTCATTTCTGACTGGTTCCTTTTTAATGGTTTTATGTTATTTTTACTATCTCTTTGTTGAGGTTCTCACTGAGTTCATTCATTCTTCCCCTAAGTTCCTTCAGTATCCTTATAACCATTTTTTTTTGAACTCTATCTGGTAGAATGCTTGCCTCCATTTCATTTAGTTGCGTGCTTTTCTGGGATTTCTCCTATTCTTTCATTTGGGTATGTTTCTTTGTCTCCCCATTTTGGTTGCCTCTCTATATTTCTTTCTGTAAATATTTAGATCTGCCATGTCTTCCAATCCTGTAGGGTGGCTTTATGTTGTAGGTGTCCTGTGGGGTTCAATGACACAGTCTCCCTTATCACCTGAGCAAGGTAATCCAGGAATATTCCTTGTTAGGGTTATGTGAGCCCTCCTGTTGTAGTTGAGTTTTGATTGCTGTTGGCTCATCCTTGGTTTGACCCACAGGCAGGCTGACTATGAGGATTGACCCCTACCACCGTATATGATCTCTTGTGTGGGGGCTGACCCCACAAGGTGAAATTCATCCCAGCAGGATCTGATGTCTATTGATATCCCCCCTTTGGATATGCCACTATTGCAGCTAAATGGGTCATGGTCTGATATAGTCTGAAGCTTGCCACTGAGTGTTTTTGTGCTGGGGCCTCTTGGGAGAAATTCAGGTGCACTTCAATGTCAGATGCTGCCTGTGGTTGGCCCTAGGCTACCTATTTGGAGCTACAAAGCAGTTCACAGTTTGTGGCTTCCTCTGATGGGATTGGGTATGCATGGGAAGTGCCAAGCTTCACACAAAGGCTGGTTTTCATGAGCATGAAGCCCAGAGTCAAGTCAGCAAAGGACCCATGGCTCCCTGAAAGAGCTTCTGGTAGTATACAAGTTGTGTGAGGTTCTCAGTCACCAGATAGGGTCGAGTAGTTTTTGCCAGTTTGATACAGATTCAAACTCATCACCAGTGTTGTGTCTGAGGCCACTCAGCAAAAGTCCCACTGTACACCAATGCCAGCTGCCACTGCCTATAGCCTGTGGTCCTTTGTAGTGGGGTGAAGTCTCAAGGAATCCTCAACAGGAAGCCAGCAGAGTTTAGCAGCCTAAAATAGACCAATATTTGGCCATGTGGAGGGAGGGCTTTGCATAGGAATGGTTGGTCCTGTAGATAATGCGAGGGAAAAATAATCCTTGCCTTAGAGCCCCAAAACTCAGTCTCTCTGTGCATCTGTAATGCTCCCTGTGTCAGCCCAAGCCTCCTTAAGAACCCTCCAAGAAGGTCTGAACTGTGGGTCTAGGATGACCTCAGCCTGCACATTCCTCCACAGGGATAAGCTTGGCAGGACAGGACCACAGAGCATTGGGAGGGTAGGGCTATTGCACTGATACTGTATGAAGGGAAGTGTTTGATCCAGAAAAGGTAGCATCTGTGAGCACGTGAGAGAGGGACTTAGCACAAGGACTTTGGTGGCTACCCCTTCAACCCTTTCCCTGAAGCCACGCAAACCAGTCTCTCTCAGGATGACTCTAGTCCACTCTGAGCCACCTTCCTTACACTATAGCCCAGGATTTATAGCCATGAACAATATTTTGTGCACCTACCTTTTAGAGTGTGTCTAGCAGACACCTGTCTCTCCCTGGCAGACAGAATCCCTGATGGTTTTCAAAGCCAGATGTGGGCTCCTCTTCCCAGATCTGGTGCTCTGGGCTGGGAAACCCAGCATTGGGTTGAGACCTCTCACTATTCAGGAGGTATTTTTGCAGCAGAGATATCCCTCTGGATTCACAACTGCCACAGGTGGGTGCAGGGTTAGATGCCCTTGTTGCATTTGTAAATCCTTGTTATAAGACTTCTGTTCATCTAGTCTTCAGATGGTTATTCAAGTTGATTTTTCTATAATTTAGTGTAATTCCAGTTTAGTCCTGGGAAGAAATGAGTATAATTTCCACCTAGTTTAATGCCATCTTGGGTTTCTGATATATACAGTTTTAATCATGAAGTATAAAAGAGTGTTCATGGCAGAAAGAAAAAATATTAGAATTAAAAGAGCTCTTATTGCTGGATACATACAATTCCAAAGATATTTGTGAATATTATCTCATTTAATCCTCACAGATCTGGTAAATAGATATTATCATCTCCTTTTAGAAAGATGAAGAAATGGAGGCTAAGAGATTTTATGTGACAAACCCAAAGATTTAAAAGAGTTAGACATCTTCAAACATATAGTTCTAACTTCTGACTATAGACCATGTTGCCCAAACTGCTACCTCTTTCAAGGGTATTTGGATATTAACAAGGTGACTATTTCAGGATACCATCTAGAGTTTTATCAAGAAACAACTTTTACCAAAATTTGAAACTAAGGTGAATGTATAACTGAGTAGAGGCAATATGAGTTAAGTATTAGCTCTGCTATTAGAACAACTTGGGTTCAAGTATTGATTTAACTGCTTATTAGCAACATTAAACTGTGGTAAAAAATTTAACATCAATATGCTTTAATTCTCTTTTCAGTAAAGTGGAGATATCAATAATAACTTCATAGGCTTGTTGAGAAGATTAGATGGGTTAATTTATATAAACCCTTGGTACAATGCTGGACTCAAAAGGGAGTAAGGTTGGGCATTATTATTGTTCTGTATACAGTTCCATATTATTTGTTTGCAATTAACTGAAATGCACAAAAACCTCTAACCTCTCATTAATGATAGAAATTTTCATTGAAGAAGTCTTTCAAATGAATCATGTCATTTAAAGCAAGATGTAGGGCTGCCTTACTCTACCATTCGTCTCCATAAGGAGAAATAAGTAGACCAATCTACAAACTAGGCACTCTCCTAATCCTTGAGAATTATTACGATAGATTTTTATAATATGAGACAAATTTTACATGGATGCATCTGGTATTGAAACTACTAATTGATTATAGGGGTGCTAATTATTTAAGTAGGGCATATTTTCAAGGACATGTTTGTTGCTTATTTTACCTAACATATGTTATTGAACTATAAATCCATTGATATAAAAATGTTCCTCTTTATCCCTGGATGGGTGGCTAATTGTTGGAGCATTGTCCCATACACCAGCAGGTTGCAGGTTCAATTCCAAGTCAGGGCACATACCTAGGATGCAGTTTTGATCCTTGGTTGGGGCACTTATGGGAGGCAACTGATCAATGTTTCTTTCTCACATTAATGTTTCACTGTCCTTCTCTCTTCCTCTCTCTCAAATCAATAGAAACAAAAAAAAAATATTAATCTTTGATGATGCCTAGAATCTGATTTTTCTCATCTGGCTCCACTGGAAATCTAGCCTCAACTGTTCTATTTCCTACCTGTCTGCAGTTCTCATGAATCAGCTGGTTGGAGACCAACCGAGATTTTGTGCTACTCTCACAAACACATTTCTGTGTCTGGCCTGGGCTATGTGGCGTGTTGAAATTACCAATTTCATAAAATTGCTTTTGATGTTGGGTAAGATGCTATTTTTATTGAACATGGCAATTGCTGCCCCAGTTTCAGAAGGACAGTCTCTTCTTGATGATCCTATTTAGGCTCCGATTTGTGTTTGGGAAAAGTAGTTACTCTACTGCTTTGAAGCCCCTTGAGCTGAAATTGCTGGGGAAAGTATCTGCTAGTCTAAGCATTTTGGCTGTTTTCTGAGAGGTATTAACAAGCACTGTGTGGTTGCCCTGCACATATTTCAACTTCAGTGGATTATCACAAATTGTTTAGGACATTTCCCAGGGACTTGCATGGACCAGCAAGCTGACATGAGGCCTGGATACAGTACCCAGTATTTATTGTGCCCTTCACTTTGGAGTTCTCTCTGCTTGAGCATCAACTCACAGATAACCCTGGTTTCTGTACATTCTTTTTTTGTTGTTCATTTCAGAGAACAAGTTATATATATATATATATATATATATATATATATATATATATATATATATAATGAATGTGTACATATCCTTACAGCTCCAAAGAACAAAGAAATAAAATCAAGTTGTACCGAATAAATAGAGTTTAATGGCAGGAAACAATGACAAAGAAGTGGAGGGGGTGACAGCAAGTAGGAAGTCAAGAACAAAATGCAAGTTTGTTCCAGATTTGTGCAAAATGAAAAAATACAACATAATCTTGATGTTGCTAAGCACTATGAGCTATCTACGCCCTTAGTCACTTCTTTCAAGCCCCCTTGGAGGAGTAGAACAGAATCTTGCTTGTGGCCACTCTTAAAGACTCTTCTACCATTTTTGGCCCATCAGCCTCCACACTCTGCCCCTCATGCATCACTTGAGCCACAAAGCCATTCAAAGCAAGTTCTGCCACAGGATAAATCTGCACTAGGTGGTGGTGGTTAATGACACCTTGGAGACTGGCTAGAAAGCTCAGAGATGCAGTTCTTGACTACCAGGGCTTTTTTTCTGTATTCAAACAAAACCATTTGTTTTCCATTTTTGTTTGGTTTTTAATGCCTTCTGTCTCAGGTGTTGACTATCGTCTCTCTAGGAGCCCCAGGCACACATCTTCAGGACTAGCTGCTGGGAAGGCCTTTACTCTTTTGGAAGAGTTTGACATGTGTAAGTTGGAATGGGAACCATAGACAGCCTGTGCCAGTGTGTTTATGATGAGACTGTGCAGAGAGAAGGAGAAATAGCAGGTTCTCATGCCTTGTGAGTCTAGAATTGTGTAAATGAGTTAATTTAACTGGTTCTGTGCTAAATTTTGCATTAGTCATGGCTTTTTAAGTTAAAAGTGACAGAATCCCAATTCAAGTTTCCTTAAGCAAAATCAATACGTAGGTAAATACATACATATATGAACTCAAGTACTGATGCATCATGAGTAGCTAACTGCAGGACAGCTGGGTGCAGAGGCTCCAAGGTTGGCCATAGACTCCCTCTCCACCTTTCAGCTCGACTCATGTGTGGGTGTTGGCCTAATTCTTTCTGACTGCACTGCCTTTGTTCCTACAGCATAGGTAAGGTGAACAAAGAAGCAAATGGTACATCCTCCTATGGTTCCAGATGCTAAAGAAGCCTTTCTTTGCCAGTGGTCTTATAAGAAAAAAAATCATATTAGATTCCAGTTCAATTTGTGTCCCATGCCATTCCCCGAAGCAATCCCGTTGGCCCCGAGAGAGTCCTCAGACTGACCAGGCTGGCTCTGGTGCCCATCCCAGTGACTGGCGAGGGAGCCTGCCTCACCAAACCTCAGAAAAAGCATTACTTACAGAGCAGAGAACAGCAGTAACCAAGGAAGGAAGGAAGGGGCTCTGGAGAAAGGAACACCTCAGGTCTCCTCCACATGTTTTTACTTCACTTTGTTTAAATCTCATTTTCCTTTCAAGTGTATATAATAATAATGACCACTTACCGAGCCTTTCTAATGCTTTACATGCATTATCACATTTAATCCCCAAAACAACCCTATGAAACAAGATATGTTATCATTATTCCCAGAGGAGGAGATTAAGCCTTGGAGAAATTAGGTAAATTGCCTAGGGTCACACATAGTGAGCCATAGAACTGGGATTGGAATCCGGTATAACTCACTACTAAGCCTCCCAACTTTGCTTTGTTTGTCTGTTTTATTTAACTTAGGAGATATTTGGCTCGGAAGTATTTAACTGAAAGACTGCCTTAATGGTCTTAGTCAAAATGACTGACATTTTCTATTTTTAATAGTTAAATATCTTTATCCCTTACCAGATTTGAATTTTTGAAGACAGGCAATTTCATCTGTGTATTTCTCACAGTTTAAAAATATAGCTGACATACAATATTATATTAGTTACAGGTGTACAACGTAGTGTAACCTTTATAAATGAGATTATTCATTTTTAATAACTTCCCAAAGGATACCAATACTGCTAGATCATATACCACACTTTGGTGTTTTGCTTTGGAAAGAAATTAACTCTAAAATCCCAGAAGCATGTCTTCCTCTTGTTTTATGTCTTACACATGTTACAGGCCTGGTGCGAGTGCACTGAGATATTCAGCTCCGTGAGTCACTGGGGACCCCTGTCACTGGAGGATCTGCCATGTCATAGCTGAGCCATCCAAGGGACAGGAAGTGAGAGGCTGGGACACTGAGTGCCATCAGTTAAGCACCTTGAGCACTTTTTTCATCAGCCATAACTAGTCCCATGGGCATCCCTAATTTCAAGGGAGTGAACATGATATTGAATGTAACTGTAATAAAAAATAATAATCTTTTTTAGAAAGGAGGGCATGAACATAGTTATTCACAAGTCTCACAAAAAAATATATTTGCCTCAAAGCTTTAGTTACATACTTTCTATTTACAAGAGAGTTCCGAGTGATATGTCTTTCTCCTCAGAGAATAAGCTAATAATTCTTAAATTGATTAGTTTTGAGCTAAAAAGATTGTGAAAGTTATTTCCAATCCTCTTATTTGTAGTGGCATAAAAAGAAGGTAATCACTTTCTCTCCAGAACAGGAATATCAAGTCTAGAACTCAGTTATTTTGGCTTCCACTTTGGGTTTTTACATGGCTGCCCATTTCTAACTCTAAGAAATGGCAAACAATGAAGGGATTATCCAAACAGACTGACTTTTCTGTACCTGTGGTTAGTGCACATAATCTTATTAAAATTTTGTGCACCATTTAGTTTTAAAACAGTTGACTTAGGATGGAATTTAAGTACTGAATGACTAAAATTTCTAGGTCATTCCAATGGTTTATGGGCACAATGATACCAATTTTTTTTTTTAACTTGAGGGTATCCTACACAATTTAAGACATGTGGTTTTACACACACATACAAACACACATAATGGCACTGGAAGACACATAATCATATTCCAAATTTGTAAGAAATTCCATTAATACTAAAAATTACAGGATAAATAATGGATGATATCAATAGCCAGAGCAAACACCAAGTTGTCTTTTAATTATTTGCTCAAACAAAAATGCCCTTAAGAAGAAAGAAGAAAGTCACACACATATTGCTGGCAACGGAAAACATTTCTTAGTTGCTTTGTCAAATTAAGATTTGTAAACCTCCTTTACAATTACTGAGTCCCAGCCCACTGCTTTCAACATTTGTCCTGCACGTCTCTTCTTCCTTAATATACTGAGTCCCAAAAGCATGGGATCATTAAGGCAGGGGAGCCCCGGAGCCAGGCAGACCTGGGCGGGCAGCCCGGCACCACCCTTGGCCAGCTGTGCACCTTAGGTAAACCACTTCATTTCTCTGACCATTGACTGTCTAATCCTACATAATAAAAGGGTAATATGTAAATTACCATCACTCCGCTACGCCCACGATTGGGCCAGCGGGAGGCGCAGGGGGCGGGACTTGGGGTAGCCGGGGTGGCCGATTGGGCCGGCGGGATGCTGAGCTTGCGTCGCCAGCGGAGGCGCGAGCTCAGCGTCTGCGCCATGGCTGTGCTGCGGCACAGAAGGGGCCTCTGGGGCAGTGAGCTCACATCCTGCTGTGGACCATCAAAAGCGGGGAGCAAAAGCGGGGGAGCTGGCTGTCTGTCCGCTCCGGCACCAGGCCTTTCGAAAGCCTCCGCCATGCCAGAGGCTTTTGAAAGGCCTGGTGCACCAGCAGACAGACAGCTCCCCCGCGATCGAAAGCCAAAGCGGGGGAGCTGGCTGTCTGTCCGCTGGTGCACCAGGCCTTTCAAAAGCCTCCGGCGCGGCGGAGGCTTTCGAAAGGCCTGGTGCACCAGCGGACAGACAGCCAGCTCCCCCGCGATTGAAAGCGGGGAGCTGTATGTCCGCTCCAGCACCAGCGGACCGCCTGCCATCAAAAGCGGGGAGCAGGCTGCTAGCAGTGTCCGCAGAGCATGCTAGGCTTTGTGGGGCTGTGGATATGGCCTGGATGGCAGGTGAGGCCTAGGGGACCCTACACGTACATGATTTAATCATGCACTGGGCCTCTAGTCTATAATCTATAATAATAAAAGTGTAATATGCTAATTAGACTGGGCAGCCAAACAACCTTCCAGATGTCCTTCCAGACGTCCTTCCAGATGACCTTCTGGATGCAGCCAGGGCTGTGAGAGCCGAGCCCCTTGCATGAATTTCGTGATCGGGCCTCTAGTCTTATAATAAAGAACGTAATAGCTGTTTTTCAGGGTGGGGTTAGGATTAGAAACAATGTGTATAAAACATCTTGCAGAAGGTCTAGCTCATTGCATGTCTGCTTTAAACGTTGACTATGATTATTATAATCCCATGTGATCTGGGCTTTTAGCCTGAAAGTCTTCGCTTTGGCATCCTGCCCTACGAGGGCAGTACCTTCAATCTCTCATTTTCATGCTTTCAGATCCTTCTAACTGACCTTCTTGCCATACTACTCACTTCCAGGCTATTTCTGTCATGCAGAAACCTGGCTCAGGAATTGCCCTATCTACTTAACTTTAAAGAAAATTCGGAAACCTACTCATGTGACATTTCCTACCTTTTGGCAACCACCAAATAAAACAAATCTGTGAGTCAAAGAAAACACATCTTCGGACCACAGACGACTAGTTTCTAAGCTTAGTCAATGTTCCTCCAAGTACGTTCCTCAGCTGTCTGCTGGACAACCACACGGGGAAGCACCGTCCCAGGCTCACTCCAGCCCCGAGCCTCGAGCAGTAGGACACCTGGCTGCTGAGCGGGATATGCATTTTAAATCAGCTTCTGTGTAAGTCTGTGTCCTCTAATGTCTGACAACATGGACCAGTGGAGGTCCTGCCTTTTGAACGTAATCATGAAATGGTATCAGGTACACGGGTGGGGACATTGTGGCTTCTGAGGGGATTCACTACTACCTGAAGTGAGGTCTGCATCCACCTGAACTTTACATTGTTTATTATTTACCGTCTTCTCTCTTCCACCTAAAAAAGACATTAGGGTATGCCTGAGACAAGTCCCCAGCAACTCCATTAATTCACTGAAGACAGCACGGTTGAGTTTTCTAATCACTTAGGGCGTTGCTGTCAAATTAGATTAGCCTGAGTTCAAGCACAAGGCTTAAGGTCTTTGGCTTGGAGTTCATTTAATGATGTGGGCACTTGTGTTTGTTGTGCATGCTCAGGTTGAAAACTCTCCTCCCTGGTGAGCTCTGGGTGACCTGCTATGGATCTGTAGTGCCCGCTGTTAACAACACCCAGATAAGGCCATGTGTTAATTTTACTTGTGGAACTCATCCATTAGATGATGCACAGACTTTTTGATATGTGGCATTCGAAAAATAAGGTTTTGTTCCAAACCTCTGTTTAATCCCAAAACAATTGCCTTTGGTTGTTCTACGGTCAATATCGAATATGCTGCCGTGCAAAGGATTTTGTTTTATTAGTGATTTCTGACTCCAAACCAAATATGCTTTTTGCTTCTTTATCAGATTTCATTTAGTATTAGTGCTCTTGTCAATAGTACATGTTCAATAAATGCCGTTTAATAAAAATAATGCTTATAGCTTTCAACTTTTGAGTTTTTATTGTGTGCCAGATTCCAGGTCAAGCCCTTTGCAATGGGTCATTTTGTGGTGAGAATTCTCAGTACATCCTCACCAGAAACTTGTGAAGTTCTTGTCCTCTTTATGGATGACAAGTGGAGGCTAGTGTGCTTGTAAATAATTGACCAGGGTTCAAACCTTTGCTTCCTTATTCTAAAACATGCACAAGACTGATTCATGTAAACTGTCACAAAGAAAGGTTCAAATACTTTCTATTCCTGCCTGATG
Organism: Cnephaeus nilssonii; assembly: GCF_951640355.1. Lineage (NCBI taxonomy): Eukaryota > Metazoa > Chordata > Mammalia > Chiroptera > Vespertilionidae > Cnephaeus > Cnephaeus nilssonii. The sequence continues at coordinate 54,596,001 of NC_137088.1, forward strand.
TCTGGTAACTATATTAAAGCTACTGCTGCTATACTGCTGCATAACAAATTATGTCAGAACTCCTGGGCTTGCCCTGACCATGTGACTCAGGGCGTTGGGCATCACCCTGTGCACCAGAGGTTGCTAGTTCCATTCCCCAGGCAGGGCAAATGCCCACCACATTGCAGGCTGGATCCCTGGTAGGGGGCATGCAGGAGGCAGCTGATCGATATTTCTTTCTCTCCATCTCCCTTCCTCTCTGTCTAATAATCAATAAAACAAAAACAAAACAAACAAAAAAAAAAAAACACAAGCAGAAGTCCAGAGCTCAAAATCAGTGTTTATTGTCCACACCTGGGTAGGTGAGTTGCCTGGGTAGGTGAGTGATCTCAGCTAGCCTTGTCCGAGCTTGGATCCAGGCCAGAGTTTGCATTCAAGCCTGTGCATGTTTCTCATTCTGGGGCTCAGGCTAAAGGATGAAGGCTTCCTAGGGCACAGTGTCCTCACAGGCAGGGTCAGGGACAGAAGAGAAACTCACAATGGCTCTTGAGGTGCTGGGAAGTGTGGAGGCGAGTGTGAATCCTGGGTGAGGGTCAGGGGTGGGACGCATCACAGCAATGATTAAATACATCAGAACCGTCTTTCTGTTTTCTCACTGTCAAAGACATGTGATTTGATTCTAATGAACAAAGCATTAAACAACTGAATTTATCTACAAAATAGAACAGGATTTTATTTGGTCATCTCTTTTATCATTTTATAGCATTTTTACCCCAGAAAACTTAGTTGTAAAGAGACAGAGAATTGTATTATTAGAAACAGGGGCTCAGTCGATTACTGTTTAGAGATGATTATGACATTATGAATGATAATGTCCAACCAAATTTTACAGAGAAAGTAAATTTAAGGTTCATTCATTCTTTGAAGATATTACATATACTACAAGATAAAAAGAGGAAATTTGTGTATTAAACACATTTTAGCCCAGCCGGTGTTGCTCAGTGGTTGAACATCGACCTAAATCAGGAGGGCATGGTTCAATTCTTGGTCAGGGTACATGCCTGGGTTGTGGGCTCTATCCCTAGTGGGGGGTATGCAGGAAGCAGCCTATCAATGATTCTCTCTCATTATTGATGTTTCTATCTCTCTCTCCCTTATTCTCTGAAATTAAAAAAATAATAATTTTTAAAAAAGGCATTTTATTAAAAATATTTCTGATGCTTGATTTTAGCAGAGCTGTGACTTTTAATCCTCTTGTCCTAAATAGAATCATACTTTTGCAATGTGTATAGGTCTGCTTGAAAAATGATCAGTGTTTTTAAATATGTAGTCACCAATGTTGTTCTTAATGTAGATATTTCAGGAAAAAATAATCAATAAAAATATATATCTACTTTTTTTCTTCAAAAACTATGACTGTCCTGGCCTGTACTCAGTGGTGTACTGGTAAAGCAGCTCTCAAAAAATAAAAAATAAAAATTTTTTAAAAAGACAGAAAGAAAGAAAAAGGCTTTGAAAGGCCTTGACTTGTAGTGTTTGCCAATTTCTATGGTATAAATATTCCCACCACGGCACTTTCAATTTACCAGTGGCTATCCAACCAGCTCACAAAATTCTGCTATGAGCCAGCTCCCAGAAACCTCTCCTAATATAACAATAATATTTGTTCCATTGAAGAGTTTCTTATTCCATTTATTCTAATTATTCTTTCACTAGAGGTCCAGTGCACGAAATTCGTGCACGGGTGTGGTCCCTAAGCCTGGCTGGCGATCAAAACGCAAGCATCTGGTGTGGAAGGGCAGGTCTCAGCTGACCTCTGGGCCCTGGGCAGCACCAGGGCCACTGGGCCCCCACCCGCCCCCCCTCTGCCTGAGTCACAGTGCCCGAGTCCCATGTGGAGTTGCTATGAGTGTGGCCAGATGCGGTGGGCGGGGGCTCAGTGTGGGCCTCCCAGCAGCACAGCACAGAAGCAGGCAGGCAGCGTGCTCTCTCTCCTGGCCAGCCTCGCAGACCGGCTCCTGCATGAACCCACCGGGAGCCCGACCAGCCCCTATGCTCTCAGCGGCTGTGGCCCGGATCACCCGGAAGAAGCCACATGGGTGTGGGGCGGGCTCCTTGCGGGCGCCCAACACCTGAACACGGGGGCTTCCCTAGCATGGGAGCCCTAGCATCCTGGGGGAGAGTAGCAGAGGGAGTGAGAGTGAGCTTGGCAGACACCCCACATTCTTACTGCATCTCCGTCCCCATCACCGCTGCCACCAGGTAGCTGGAGAGAGGTTGCAGCGCATCGCTGACACCCACCATGTTCCTTTGTTTCTCTTGTCTAGAGTGCGGTCAGCGCATGTCATAGCGAGCGGTCGAACTCCCGGTGGAACGACCTCCTGAGGGGACAATTTGCATATTAGGTTTTTATTATTATTCTTTCATATCTCTTGAGTTTGTTCTCATATAGCATCAAAACAATGCTTCAGGCTTAAGTGATTTCTGAGACCAATATGAAAATATTATGCTTAAAACCTTAAAAACAAGGCACTGGGCACTGTTTTCGCTGCCCATGCAAATTACATATTCTACATGAGAACTTGTCTAGAGTGATATTACCACATATCACCAGTTACATGTTTCTCATGGTATAAGAAAGAAACGAATGCCCTCATTGAACTTGCACAGCCAAGATTTCAAGGGCCAAAGAGGATGTCTCTTTTCTGCCTGCGACTTCCATCTGAGGGGGCTACGGGCTACATGAAACCAGGATCTGACTGTGCTGATTACATTACGGAATGTGGTCAATGGGATATATAGCAATGGCTTCTTGCCTTTTCCATGTGAAATGATCGGAATTGGGTGGAGAAAGAGAGTCCCTTCTTTGTCAAGTGTTAAGCAAAGCAATTAAACAAGGTACAGTTTCCTGCAGAACTATCTCCCTGCACTGCTCTCCTCCCACAGCCACTGCCCCTGAGCTCAGCACTGAGTGGTAACCACACACGCTGTGTTCTCCGCCTAGTCCTTTTCCTTATTATTCCCTCGCACAGATACAGGATTGCTCAATCATATACACTTTAGACTCGTTAGAGTCTTGGAAGAATTTCTAGGGCTAACTGCATATCAATTATTTTCTCTAATTCATTAATTCATTTACTCTTCCTTCATAGTATGGTATGGGCCCTGTCTCATATGTTTAAAAGGATGCAAAGTGAAATTGACCTTTTGAAAAGTTATAATCTAATGGGGAAGACATAATTCTTGGAAATATGGAAATATCCATAATTCCATCCTATTAGGAAGAAAGTGCTGGGCACATTGAGATCAGTGCTATGGGTCCAGATCCAAGACAACAGAGACTTCTTCAGTGGGGGTGCTGGGGAGTCAGGGAGCCTTCCTGGAAGAGGGGGCATTAACAATGAGTAAGATGTTAACATGTAGAAGTTGGGAAAGACTAGAGTAGTCTTCAAGAGTAGAAGGAGTCACAGGGGCAAGGTCCAGAGATGGCAGACCAGAGTGTAATAGCAAGAAATTCTGATTGTTCACTTTGACTGGGGCTTAAAAGGGCCAAAGAGGAGCCATGAAGTGACAGTTTACCCGATATCAGGCCTTTAGTCTCAAGGCGGTTTGGGAAGGAACAGCATGAGAGTTGAGAGTTGGGTGAGGGCATCTTGCTAAAGCAAATACATTATTAAATGGTTACCACCTTCTCCTAAGGCTGCCACACTTGGGAGACTAGCTGAGCTATGAAGCATGCAATGTCTCCATCCTCTTAACCAATTCTTCTGAAAGCTGGGGGCATTGGGGGACCCCAAAGAAATGACATCTGACCCTGGCAAAAATAAGATAAAGGTAGCAAACCCACAAAGCAATGCTGCCTCTGGCCTCCAAGGCTTGGTAACAATATGCCAGTGGAATTTGAGGGCCAGGCCATTCCAGAAGTGAACGTAAGAAGATTCCAGGAACCTAATGTTCGCTACCTCCGTGCAGAACGACAGAGTGGTGGCCCGTTGGCCTTTGTTTGTTTATCTCGTCCGATCCTGCTGAGAGCTGATGTGAGCTTGGCAGAATCTTTAATCAGCTCCAAAGGCTGCGAACTTGTTCAGTCCTGGTTTTTACAGCAAGATGGAGCTAGTGGAATTCAGCTAGAACTTTAAGTGCCATTCAAATATATGTTTTTCTTTTCTTAACTATAGAAATTCCACAGAAAAGAAGATTTTCATGTCTTAATTGTGATATCGAAAGTGTCTTTTATTCTCAGTATGCTTGAGATAGCAAAGTAATTTTTGAGCTGAATATGATTGTCTCAGACAGTTGTGATTCAAATATTTAATCTAAAGGGAAAATTCCCAGAGTGCTTCTCTCATCACTGCTCAGTTCTGTGGAGAATAAAAGCCTCCCCTTCATCTGATCTGATAGTGCCCCCATTATTGGCATTATGCTGCCGGCAAATATCCTTCCAGAGGCAAAGTCGGCCTCCCTCGTGCCCAGCGCCCGGGCACCACAAAGGCCCAACCTCCCTTTACAGTCTGAGCTGCTGCTCCTTGTACTCTGTGGGGAATCTAATAACAATAATTTCCCTTTATGCAGTGCAGCCTTTACGATTTAATAATAGATTCTTCATACACCCCAAGTATCATTTCTCCTTTCATGGGCTTTCTTTATTCATGGACCAGATTTCCTATAGGTTAGTTGTTTAAACACAGTGCCATCAGGTGGCCCGTGTAGAAGTGGGTGAGGATCTATAAATTGATTACCCAGGGAACTGCATGAGAGATTTACTTACCAAGACACTGGAGTCATTCTGAGCTTTCTCATTACCCATTAAGAAGAAACTGTCATAATTCAACTCTCTTCTCTAAATTGCTGGCATTTTCATGCATCCCAAATAAATAAGTCAATCTGAGATTTCAAGCAGTTTTTCTACAAGTGTAGTCTTTAGATCACCTGCATATTACTCTCCTGGTGAGAATTAAAATGCGGACTCCGGGGAAGGCAATACCCAAGCCTACCTACGGAGACAGCGTTTCTGGGGAGAGAGACCCAGTAATTCATTTAGAAAAGTGAACTCATGTGATTCTTATGCACGCTGAAGGTTGAGTCCCACTGGTTTCTGTGCATGGCAGTTTCACTATTTAATTCTATCCTCACATACATAGTAGCCTCCCCATATTTGCAGGTAAAAACAATGAGGCTAAGAGTGCTTAAGTCCAGGTTCTCAAACTGTGTGCTGAAGGCCCCCTGGGCACTACACTAATCGTACAGAGTGCTCAGGATCTTGTACGTTTCTAGGAAGATACAATGACACTCGACATCTCTTGAACACCAGGCCAACTGCTAGCTCAAGGTAATTCAGTTCAAACTACATATCTTTTGTAAATTTTGCTGCGTATTGATGATGTCTAATCTTTATACAGCTGGGCTGTCAGCAGTTGCTGAGATTAAAAGCACGTTCCATGAGAAAATCAATGTGGAACAAGAAGTAAGAGTGATTGTGTCTGATCTGATTCCAATGTCTAAACAGTTGTGCAGCAATATTATTTTGAAATCTTTTATAATATTGACATATTATATATTTATTCTATATGTATATATATTACATATGTATCTTAAGTATGTATATATTTTAAATATATAAATGTGTAAAATATTTGTGTTATTTTAATATATACAAAATATGACATATTTTATAATACTTTATCTTTAAGACTACATATATTATATTTTCAAATGGTTGCTAAGCTATTCAGACATAAATACCTACTAAGTTATTTGTACTAACTACTTAATAATGTTAAGTACTCTTTGGGCCTAGCACACACCCTGAAGAAACAACTAAGGAATTCCTGAGTATAGGTGTGTGTGTGTGTGTGTGTGTGTGTGTGTGTGTGAGATAGCTTAATGTGCCAGGCTTTCCAGGTCTGATCCATTGGCATAAGCGTTGTCCTCTTACTACAAATGGTCAGATTCACCTGGATATCAGGTAACCTTTATTCTAGCCCTGACTTGGCCCCTAACTATCTGTGACACTTGAGCTAGGTCAGTTTTCTTGTCTGTGTTTCTAGGTTTTAGTCCAGTCTGCCCACCTGGTGGCAGAGGTCTGGAGGAAGGCAGTAATAAAAATCTACAGAGCCTTTACCTAGAGGACACTTCACGAAGCGTTTTCTGTCATAACTTCTATTTAATCTTCAAATAGCCCTGAGTTAGGTTCCTTACTTGTTCCTATTCCACAGATGTGTAAACTGAGATATAAGGAGGTGAAGTAACACAGGCTATTCAACAGGAGGAATTGTGCTCTGAATCATTGACTACGAGAGTGAGAAATAATTTAAGTTCTTTTACCGTTCTTAAAATAAAAAAGTGAAATCAATTGCTCATTCATATTTAGACCTCAGAAGACTGGTGTCACGTTGACTCTTATAAAATGTTAGCCTTCATGAACAGGCTCCATCCAGGGTCTGGACGAGCCACATTTTGGACCGGAAGAACAGGTGACTCCTTGAGACACACTGTGTCCTGCTTCCTCCCACAGACCTACCAGTAAGGCAGGGGGCCACAGTGAGTTGACACAAAGTGGGCAACCAGGGCCAGATAGAAGGAGAAACCGGAATCCAGGGTTCATCACTGCTCCCTCCCTCATATCCGTAAGAACATTGAGAGCTGCTATGTTACACAGGAGACTCCTCCAACTTGAGGAAAGGAGAAGCGTGTTGAGGAGCAGTCAAGGTGTTAAAAGGCAGAGGAGGACGTGAGGAATCAGCACGACATTGACATGAAAAGTAGGGTGACATTGAAGCTTGGCAAGTAGGCCCAGGAGGTTAGCCTCTCTTTCAGGTTTTTGCTCTTGCCTGGAAATCATCTGAGA